>NC_141689.1:1719158411-1719758411 GCF_964263255.1 Lissotriton vulgaris | reverse complement strand
TGGAAAAAATGGTTGCTCCGGCCCATAGACACAAACACCAGTCAAGAAAGATTCCTGAACAAAATACAGGGCTTGACTATCAATAGGCCAGACCCACGTTATGTTCAAAGACAGCATCTAGGGGTAGTAACAACATATAATGTAGGAAAATTATGCCTTGATTGGCTACAGAAATCTACACTAGAGGATGTGAAACAACACTTATCTTTACTTAAAGAAGGTGCAGACCATAGGGATTTCTTGCTATGACCAAGAGAACCATGTCTAAAACATTTCATATATGCGGGTATCTATGCTGCTTATAATGAAATATGGAAGGTTGCCCAAGCAGACGCTGCAGAAAGAATACGAGAAATTGATCATATTAATTTAGAGAAATCTCTTGCTGTAGTCGACAGTGGGTCAACGACTCTGTCATCCAGGGTATATTCATTGGGCAACATTGTATCCTCTGCCATAGACATTATGGAACAAGACTTGATCATGCAGCGACAAGGCCAGTCTCAACTATGTTCTATTTTTCTATTAAGCTGGACGCTACAAAACTTGTGTGCAGGCTATGTGCCTTGATGTTTTATCAACACAACGTCTCTGTTTTCGGAATTTAATCTCACTGATAAACAGCTCGAACTAGTACAAAGGGGAGCAAAGTATACAGTGCTGAACATTGAAAAACTGGAAATATTGCAATTTTTCAGTAGCAGAAAAAACAGCAACTGAATGGATCATACATTGCAAAATAACTCTGCCTTTCAATGTTCAGTATTGCCTAAAAAGTATACCAGCAGGCAAATATGAAAGGTTGGATAAAGAATACATCAAGACATCCTGGGATTTACCTTACATGCAAAGATGTTGGAGTGGGGGGCGTGAAGTGTTTCTTAGCGGTGCACACTGTGAAAACGCACTGAGCGGTTCTCTCCTATGTCAGGGTATTAATTTACACCGGGTTTGTAACAGTTCCACTGCAAATTTGTTCTTTCACCTGCAAGGTTCACCAGCCACACTGATTAATCCAATTTGTGGACAACTTTCAAATGGAAGTTACATTATGTTGAATGATCACAGCTGCTGTGGTATGTTGCCAGGCATCCTATGTCTAGTAACGGTTACTTCCAGGGTCACTTGCTTTATGCAGGTCTTGTTCCCCAAAAATAGACACAGTCAGGAAGTTGCCTTTATGGCCTTCACTGAACATCTCTTCTATACGAATTGATACTTTAAGCAGAATGAAAGCCATTCCTTTACACAGACCGTTGCTTTGACCTCGGCCAAAGAAACCTATGATCTACAAATTGCAAGGACTTTGGCTGAGATACAGGTTCTGTTAAGTTCAAACTGCCCTACACATTTTACAGAAATGTTGGGACGTATCTTAAACATGTCTGATACGAGCGGTATTGTGCATGTATTTAGGAACGTATGTTCAGGACTGTTAACTCCTTTTCAAGCAGTCCTCAAAATCATTCCAAACTTTGTGCACTCAGTGTTTGGTGGTCTGCCGCTAATTCTAGCACTCGTTGCAGGAATCCTGTTTTTATTCCTACTGCTACGTTAAGGCAAGCCAATCCACTGTGGAGAAAGCTCTCCTGGAAAGGAAGTGTCATGAGCGCATAGTACAACTTTTGGGTTTACCCTGTCTACGAGAATTAAATACCACGTGGTTTCTATCATTCAGACTAATCTGGCAAGAGTGCATCTTACCTGTTCAATGCTGCCTGCCTTGCTGTGAAGAATGCGTGCTAGACATTTGCCTATCACTCCCATCAGTCGTGCCAACGGATATCGATACTCTGCTGGACCCGATAACGTCCCATGCTCTGTGTTGTCCCCAGAGGCTACCAATCCTGATGACGGCATTCATTGAGATCTCACAGATGCAAATTGCTACTGCTGAGGTACGAGAGGAAACAACGGGCACATATCGGAAATTAACATTGCTGATTATTAAAATGCTGAAGGCAATGCTTCACATCTATGTGTGGTTAAACTTCTAAACGAGGTATTCCAACTATCACCTACATCAGTAGACGATTTTGAGTCTACAGGAATAGAGGATTTCATGTGTTCTCCAACCCCATACACTGACTTTTGATTCAGCACACAGTGTACCGGGAAGACTCTGAATTTGGCTTTCATTTTTGAAAAGACAACACTTGGAACTTTTCCTATGATTAATTTCTTTCCAAATTAGAATTTGTTTGGGGAAAAGTAATCTGCTTACAGTAGGACTATTCATAGAGAACATAATTCTTTGAACACTTCCAGAGACAAATTGTCATCTTGTCAAACAATTTCATTTATGTAACCTGACATGAAATGGTACATACATATTTATGTTTATTCACTTAGCATTCTCTGTACGCAAATGCTTTGAATAAAACATTGCTTTAATATGTACAGCACCATTGCAATTCAAGCATAGCAACAGTTTTTAATGCATTTTAAAATATGTTTTAAGCATGTTTTTAGCAACTCATGTGTAACTATTTTTAGCATGTTTAGCATTTAATAATGTCGTTCATTTGAAACTGGAGTGGGTGCTGTGTTTCGATTTAAATACCCGTACATAGATTTCCCAAATCATGCCCTTACATAGGCACAACTCACATTGCCCTTATTTAGGCATAATATCCCATGCCTTATGTAGGCATTAGCCATGCTATCCTAATACAGGCATGGTCACCTACATTCATCCATCCCACATCACAATGAGTTCTTAGAAACCAGACCCGTAAGCCACTGGGACTTTCCCTGCTTGGATTATTGATTTCTCCAAGAACTCATTTATTAAGCATGAACAACTATTCCTTAGGGGTTCATTCATGACGTCTCCTCTGCCCAATGTTACGTCAAAGCTAGCATTCCTAAGCACCTTCCAGGTATAAATATACCTTCACTTACCATGGCAAACCAGAGCTCGATACGCTCACCACGGCAAGTGCGGAAGGAATTCGAGTCTCCGCCTGACACACTGACCAGGCGCTGTCATCCTGCTCACAGAGAATCCAGCTTCCAGTGTCCTGACTCCCTTCGGGATGTGTTGGGGATTGAGATCAGGGAAGAGATTCCCACCTTTCTCATTCTAAGGTATGGAGCAGACTAGAACCTACAGGGACTCTTGCCATACTAACTTAGCAATAAAAACTCCTTCTTACCTCGTACTACACTTAGGTTAGGTACAGTGGAGTAGAACTATTTAGAAGCACCAAACGAGTGTACACATTTTTAGCCTGTGTTATTTATGTATGTTTATATGAATTGACCATGCTATTGCAGTATTAGTTCTTCTTACTGCTTACGCTGTACATATTATATTTCACATACTATCTTGCGATTGTAGCTGTTTATATTTCTTGCACGAGAAATAAGACGGTTCAATAAATCCTTTTATTGAAATGCCTGTCTATCTATTTCTGTGTAACTCTGGAGAAACGAAGCATGCACGATAGACTGGGTGAAACTGTTATCTATTGTTTCCACGATTCTGAGAACTGTTCTGATTCTAACGGAAACAAAGTTGTCATGTTTATGCGGTTGTCAGAAACGAATCCCTTCTTGTTTATTCGAGAAGTTTCTAGTGACCTCTGAGTTAGCTGGCACATAAAGTAATTAAGTTTAATATACTCGATAGAGGCATACTGACCTCAGTCCTATGCAAAAACTATAGTGTATATTATTCCAACACGCAGTGCCTATAAGGGAAATAGGAACTACACTACAAAAGTGGATGAAAATACCAATGAAGTTAAATAAGAGGAAAATATGAGGAGATTGGGAAGCAAAGTGACAAAGTCAGAGAGATGAGGGTAAAGGAGAGAACTGAAAAAAAAGAAATAAAGAAATAGAGTGGATTGAGACAGAGAAAGGAAAGAGTGAGTATGAGAAAGAAAGTCAGGACTACAGTGAGGAAATATAGTGATCAGAAGACACAACAAAGAGGGTAGAACATAACAGAAGCATAGCTGGCTAATTTTTGCTTTCGTTAATTTGTCATTAAATGACTCTAGTGGGGAATTCCCTCTTCCTCTTGCCTATACACCACCATATTAAAAGAAGGATATCTCTCTGTATACGAATGTCAATGCCCTGAGCCTGTGAGATCTTATATTGGTTAATAAAAGCACATGTGAATTGCAGCAGCAGGATCTACAGAAAGTGACAACAGCAACGTGACAGGATATTACAACCAATGGAGTTACAACAGTTACAACATAGACTCTGAGTGACTGCAGCAGGGCTTAGCGTCGTCAGTGATAGCAGAAGGCAAGAAAGCGAGTGATGGCGATCTTGATATCCGACTCTTTATAAGATTAAGCAGTAGCAGTAAGAGCTGAAGTGTCTACAGAGACATTAAAAAAGCAGACAACAATTTGCTAGCACTGCAGCTGCTCTTGAGCCTGGGCTTCATGTGCTGTACCCTATGAGGGCAAGTACAACACATGTTGAATTTTGTTGGGACAGGAATTTCCCCGGCATGGTCAACAGGTGTGTACCCCTGCCCTGAGTGACCAACTGCACTTGAAACAGGTATTCAGACTTCATGTTTGGGTTTAGGGAATGCTCATGTGCACAGAGGCCTAGGCCTGTCCCTGGTAATGTGAGATACAGAACGTGTTCAGTGACCTGGAGGGGCACACCAAGCATGCCTTCACAGTGGGCATAAGATAACTGTCCATGCCCCAGGTGAGACACATAAAGCAGCAGTGGCAGAATTATGTGTTTTACAAATCTTTTTTATGACAAGAGCTTTTTCTGTGTGTCTTAGAGAGTGTGGTATATTGACCCCATTCTACCAAAAGTTAATTTGTTATATGAACTTGCAGAATCTTGCACTGACATCCTGTGTGCATCTTGAGTGCATGTCTGTGCAGCAAATCTGTAGCACATGTTATGTTATGTTATAAAAAATTTATAAAGCGCACATACGCCCGAAGGCTTCTTGGCGCTGGAAAGAGATAAAAAACATAACAAGGGGTGAGTCTGCAGGAATCTTTATTTCAAGTAAGCCTGTGTGAAGAGGTGAGTCTTAAATGCCTTTCTAAAGGCAAGGAGGTCCTTACTCTGTCTGAGGGCTAGTGGCAGAGAGTTCCATAGGGTAGCTGCTAAGAAATGGAAACTGCTGCCACCTTGTCGTTTTTTCTTAAAGCGTGGTACTTCAAGTAGGTCTTTGTGGGCTGATCTCAGGATACGTGAGGGAACATATCTTCCAATCAGCTGCCTGATGAATAGAGGTCCCTTGCCTTGCAAAGCTTTAAAGATGATGCACCCGGCTTTGAATTCGGCTCTTTGAGCCACGGGTAGCCAGTGCAGGGTCTCTAGGCCTGATTTGATCGATTCCCATTTGGGTACATTTCAGATCAGCCTGGCGGCCTGATTCTGCAAGTACTGCAGTCTTCTAAGTTGTCCTACAGGTAGGCCAAGGTATAGGCTGTTTGAGAAGTCGATGTGGGAGAGGACTAGGGCCATGACCACCTGAATTAAGGCGGAAGGAGTGAGGAAATGGGCGATTTTCCTAATTTTCCTCAATTGGAAAAATCCAGAGGAAACCACGGTTCCAATTTGGGATTTTAGCGAGAGGTCCTCATTGATGGTTATCCCCAGACTTTTTACAGTCAGAGATTTCTTAGGGGGGAGGCCCATATCAGCAGGCCAGAAGTTAGGGCTCCAACTGATTTCGCTCTTGCCGGGCAGGATCAACTCAGTTTTCCCTGGGTTTAATTTAAGGTGATTTGAGGACATCCAACTCTGGATTAAAGTCATAGTGGCTTGGAAGTCCTCCACAGCATTTGGGGAATTAAGAACGAAAACTAGCTGCAAGTCATCTGCATAATTGTATACAGTGACTTTGTGCTTTCTCAGGGCAAAAAGAAGGGGCCGCATATACAAGTTAAACAATAGGGGAGATAACGAAGAGCCTTGGGGCACCCCGCAGAAAGACTTGACTTTGGCAGCAGAAAAGGAGCCTAAGCGGACAGACTGAGTACGTTAAAAAATGAACGATTTCAACCAGGCTAGGGCAGAGTCTCTAAGGCCCGCCTGTTCGACACGGTTGACCAGGATAGAATAGTCAACCGTGTCGAATGCGGCGGACAAGTCAAGAAGTACCAGGGCTTGATGAAGGTTTTTGTCAGCGTTGGACCGCAAGGTATTCTGGACGGCCAATATTACTGCCTCAGTGGAGTGACCAGGCCGGAATCCTGCTTGGTTGGGTGCATGCATGCATGGAAGTAGGCGTTTTTGTGTGATATGAGTCTGAGATTGAGTCCCATGGGATCCATGTTTGATGCCCCAGGCTAAGTATGACACAAGATGGAGCATGTGAACAGCTTGCTGAGATAGGGGAAGTGTATTGCCTGTATTCCAGTGGCTCTCGTGGAGACCTAGACGGTGACACGAAGCGGGTTATTAACAAAAGACTTTTGATTATGTCTTTCTGAGCACAACCAGATGGTAGAGTGTAGGGATAGGGCTGCAGTTTCTGTTGTTCAATTTGGCGGTGTTTATTTTGTCGGCCTCTGATTGCTGCTACAGAAAGGCTGATGACAAGTAGCTGCAGACATCTTACACTTCATTGTGCCCACATTTTAGATACTGCTGTTTAGAGCCAGCCCCATTGATGCCTGACAGCCAGTCTCCAAGTGGTGAAGTGACATCACCAAAGTCTTCATTGTCTGCTGGAGGAGCTGAGGGTCTGCCTGGAGTGGCAAGACATTTTGGCTACCTGCTAAGAGATGGAAAGAGTGTATCTTGACCCTGAAGGAGCAGAAACTATCCAGTAAGAGATGCCAAGTGTGGTCCCAATATGAACATGACCCAGAGTACTGTGAGTACCACAGAAATTGACGTCAGTAGTAACCTTTGCTATGAGGTTTTCTTGGTTCTTTCAGATTAGTTCCAGTTTGAGCAGTGCTAAGAGTTTTGCAACAACAAGCATCACAGTGTTGACCAGCAACTTTCTGAAAGCCCGATAGACAGGTGCTGCAGCTTCTGTCATCAGGGAGACGATACGCATACCGGTGGAAGAGGAAAGCTCTGATCAGGTGTGGACTGCAGCTGCTGAAGACACACCATCATGGATGACTCAGACTGGAGGCCACACTGCCCTACTTGAGTGTCTTTCAGCACTCGGCCGAGGAGGTTGGCCCCATTGAAGAAGAGTGCCATTACACCGGCCTTCCACACCATTTCAACCTAGGCTCCCTGTTCGAAGATGAGATTATGATACGACCCCTAAAGCAGTGAAGCCAGCACAACGAAGTCAGGTACACAAAATGTGCCAGCTGCACTCAGAGAACAGGAAAAACCAGCCAGCAGTTAAAAGGGAGACAGTCCATACCTGGAATTAGAAGCTAGAACACGTAGACAAGTCTGCGCTTAGACTTTAGCAAGGGGTAAAAAAACTCTGACCTGAGTTACACATTTTGGTCAGTGGGGTATTGGAAGAATTTTGCTCATTGATAATCAATGCTTTTGCCCACAGTGTCCTGGGAGCTATAGGTATCATATATATCTTATAACAGAGAGAAATACATCTGCAATGGGAATGTTATGCCTTACGGAAGGTCACACATTAAAGTGCACCCCTAGACTTGGTTTCCTATTGACCAGTGCAGTATTTACTTCTGAGATTAAATGACTTTAATTTTTAACTTAAATATTTTTTATACGTTTCTCTATTCAAAACTAAGTTTTCCGCACTCTGCGTTACGCGGAGCTTGCTGAATTCCGAAAAACTTCAGAGCAAGCTCCTTTTTTCCTCTCGCTCGCGCTCGTCAATGTCAAGTTGGTGAGGACTATCCACCTCCTGGGGAGATTTTTCCTCGTTCGTGATCGTCAACCTCAAGTTGGTGAGCGCGAGAGCGGAAAATCAACCTCCCGGCAAGATTTCTCAATGCGGGCGGCCAGATTTCTCATTGCGAGTGGCCTCCTATGCTCGCGACCGCTTGCATTGAGAAACTGTTCATTCGTGTTGAGAAAGCTGCCACTCAGTCTACTTGAGCGGCAGAAAGAAAGCAGCTCCCGCTTGCGCTGTGCATGGTGCCGTTTGCGACATTAAGTGTGAGAGCATTATAAAAATATAAATGTACATACTTTAGAAGTGAATATAGTGTAGAATTACGAATATTGAGGAAAATCATACTACCCATTAACCCCCACCCAATGAAACCCACCCCAAACAATACCCAAACTAACAATAATAACTGTTGCGCTACATAGACAATACACCCTACCAGATGTTTTCTTACCTGGTGACTGTCAGGTCTGAAACTACAGGGGAAAGGGAAGGGGGTCATTGTGGGAGAGGGGGGAAGAAGGTAAGGGAAGGGGAAAGGGGAGGAGAAAGGAACACAATCAATTCACAAACAGTAATCAGACGTTTGTACCTCTTTCCAACACTGAAACTCTGCGATTCTTCTTACTCATCCCCTATGCCTGCTTTAAAAAGTTCTATCAGGTGCGCCCATTCTAAGGATATTGGATGCTTTTGTAGTCCCCTATATTCCTCACGCTGTAATGACTGCCTCTCTGCAACTGCCCACCTGATAACCTCCTCACGCCACTTGCTTTCACGGGGCGCTGTGCTAGATTTACAGCCCTGCATAATCAGTCTTTTGGCAAGCATTAAAGCCAATCCTGTAAAACAACGTAATAACTTCGCCTTCTTGGGGAAGGGGAAGAGCCCCAGGAGACAGGCCTCAATCGTGTCCCATGGTGTGTGTTCTGTCAGTACTACTAGACTCTGGGTAACTTTTGGCCAGAACCCCCTCAGTACTGGGCAGGACCATAGCATAGGAATAAAATCAGCATCCTGTGCCGGACACCTCGAGCAAACCGAGGACGCATTTGGGAACATCTTCCGTATTGTTGTCAGGGCAAGATATACTTTGTGTAATATGAATAATTGTATCGTTTTTAATTGGCAATTATGGGAGACTAGCCGAGGGTGTTCTAACATTAGGGCCCATTCTCTGTCTTCCAACTCACCCAGCAGTACAATGTCCCATTTCTGTCTGTGATGCTGTAATGGGGTAAGTAAATGCTCCCTCAAAACCGATAGAGCCAACATACTAGGTGTCGGCCATGCCATGTGAATAGATTCCAATAATTGGAAAGATGAAGGTTCCCTCTGGTCTATGAGCCAATATTTCTGAATAAAATGCACAATTGCTGCATGAGTGAGAAACAAAGTATCAGGCACGGAATGATTGCGTACAAACTCCTCGTGACGCATCAGGTGGCCATCAAGGAAGAACTCACCGACTGTCCATACACCCAATTGCGTCCGCACCTTTATTTGATTAATTGATACTATCCCACGTCTGGTAGGTAAACCACAGAGGGGGATATTCGGGGCGTACGGAAATGGCAGATTTGCTACCTTATGTGCTTGTTTCCAATAGTGTAGTGCAACATGTAGAAGATAAGGAGGATCCCGCAGTTTCTCCGCACCCAGGCATAGCAGTGATTGAAGGGTTCCTTTTTTCAAAAAGTCAGGGGAATGCCCAATTTCAAATACATTCTTGCCCGCCAACCATTATGCCAACCACTACAATGGTCCGACTATACAATATGTTTTAAAATCAGGTGCTCCCAGTCCCCCCGCATTATCAGGTAGCTGCAACTTAGTCATTACCAACCTATGTCTACCCACTTCCCCCCAAATTAAAGAGGACAACAGGGTGTCTAGTTTTTTAAAACTCCAGGCCGAGAGGACAACCGGAAGATTCCCAAAATGGTAAAGGAGTCTGGGCAACATAACCATTTTGGACACCGCCAAGCTGCTCGCCACTGTCAATGGTAACTTATTCCAGAAGGTAATCTGGGGACGTAGTGAATTTATTGTTCGCACCACATTACCATCAATGGTATCTGCGTTTGATCTATATATGTGAATTGCCAAATATTTAAAGGTAACAGGCTCAATTCCAAATTGCATGTGACCAAATTGTAAATCGTGAGAAGTATAGGTATTATAAAAGTAGGCAACTGATTTAGAGGCGTTAAGACATAAGCCAGATATTTCCCCAAAACAAGAGAAAACAGTAGCTACCGTATCTTTATTTTCATTTAGATCCCGGAAATATAACAACATATCATCGGCGTAGAGTGATACAGAGTGGATCACACCTCGTAAGGGGATGCCGTAGGGGACCATAACTTGACACAGATATTGTGCAAGAGGTTCGAGGGCTAATTAAAATAGCAAGGGGAACAAGGGGCAGCCCTGGCATCTTCCTCGATAAATAGTATAAGAGGGAGAGATGTTCGAATCCGTCTTAGCAGGAGCAGTAGGGTTAGTGTAGAGCAGTTTGATCCAAATAAATTAGGACTGGGGCAGGCTAAATTTGAATAATACAGCTAGCATAGAAGGCCAGCTCAGGGTGTCAAAAGCTTGACGCATGTCTAATGATAAGCAGCCAGCAAGAGGTGAAGTTTCCGATGCTGCATGTAGCAAGGCATGAAGCCGACGGATATTTAGTGAGGTACTGCGTTGGGGTATAAACCTGCATTGATCAGTATGGACCAATCGGGGAAGCAACGGAAGAAGCCGTGATACCAAAGCCTAACTGAGTATCTTGTATTCTATGTTAAGAATCGAGAGAGGTCTATAAGACGGAAGTTCAGTCGGATTCTTGTCAGGTTTCAATAGGGGCGTAACTAATGCCTCCATGGTAATGGGAGGTAGGGCACCATCTTCTAAGGAGGAGGTATAAAGTTGCAATATTCTAGGAATCAATGTATCTGCAAAAGTTGAGTAAAACTCCATAGGGAGGCTGTCTGAGACCAGCGTTTTTTTACGGGCTAAGGCATTAATCGCCATACGAATCTCTACAGTATTAATCGGAGCCGCCACGTCTTTGGCGGTCGAATCGGAAATAGTGAAAAGTTGGACCTTTGCCAGGAAGCAGGTTGTAGTAGCGGACATGTCCAAGAGGGGAGCGGTATATAAACGTGCATAGTATTCCTGAAATGCAGCATTTATTGCAGCCTGGGAAGTAACCAACGTGTTATGAACATTATGTATCGCCAATATGGGAGTGGGAGTTGCAGAATGTTTAATCAATCGTGCTAATAATGTGCCTGCTCTATCCGCCTCAGAATGTGTGCGCAGTGTGTAGGCATTACACTCTATTAGTCCCAAGCATTCCAGTAATTCAGCATAATTAATCCTAGTGGCCTGCGGCAGCTCTGCCTTCATTGCTCCGCTGGGCAGCTACCTCCAGAGCCTGTAAGTCCCTCTCCAGGTCTGTTATACGCCTAATCGGTTCCCTCCGCGAACCCACCAAGGATCCCATGGAAACACCGCAAATGGTTACTTAAAGGCCTCCCACTTAAATGATGTGGATGAGGCCGTACCCTCATTATCCATAAAATATGTAGTGATAGCTGTAGCCAAAGTGGCTCGATAAGCCTGGTTCTCTAATTGTATAGGTTGCATTCTCCACGTTGGGATAGGAGCGGGGGAGCTGCCCCAGGACAGCAATAATTCTATGGGATTATGGTCAGATATGATCTTGAATATTCTCGCATATTAACATGTAGGGACCTCCACATGTCAAATAAATTCCAGCCTTGTGCCCTTCTTGTCAAGGTAACAGCCTGCGATCGCACTGTAGTATTAGATAAGGGAGGATGGGAGCGGTCAAGATATACATCAAATACAGCATTTAAATCCCCACTCAATAACCATGGGAAGTGGGACCAGTCTGAAAGTGCTCGGAAGACCCGTGTTAAAAATGCTTCTTGATCTGTATTTGGAGCATGAAGGGAACCCACCACTAACTGTCTACCATCCAATGCTCCAAGAAGAAGGACCATCTGACCCTGGCCATCAATTTCACTCTCGCGAAGGGAGAAAGGAATTCCGCCCAAATCCATATTGAAGTCCCTCTAGGAAAAGCAGAATATGCAGTCGCATAAAATTGACCTCGTCATCGCATTTGTAGATTCATAGTTGGAGGGTAACAGGTGAGTCTCCTGGACGTATACTATTTGGGCTTTACGGCGATGTAACTGTGCAGCTATTCTGTGCCGTTTAGTGATAGTTCATATATCCCGGACATTCCACAAGATGAAAGTATAAGATTTGGCAGTAGACATCAACCACCACCGCCCACATAGCCACCCCCAAATTCCAGACCATGCGGCAAAAAATATAAATAACTCAACAAAGTCACAATACTGGGTCCAAAGACCAAACTTCATTCGACCAAAACATAAAAACAAGAGTAACATACTTCACATTCAACAGTTGCTTATTCCAGTGGGGGAAGGTCGCTAACACTATTGGCAACCAGACAATAGCAATGAGCAATATATGAAAACGCCCAAAACGCGGGCCGGGCCAGGGGACCTTTTAAACCATCTCTACCTGCTGTGCAAACATGCTAGGAACATTGTATATAGCAGGAAGAATAAGCAAGCATGACTGTAACAATAGCACATCAACCTGTACAGGTAACTGGTAGTGGACAGGGAGCTTATGCCAGAGGATCATTGCTAAGTTGCGTGATCCGAGAGGGGAACAGCGCCACGCTGCCGTCAGAGTCTGAGTCCGTATAAGCATCCTCGGACGGACTGGTACAAATGGACGGGCGAGATGTACGGAAGGTTGAGGCAGTTCGAATGGCCCCTTGCCTGCCCTCCATCACCTGCTGATGAAGCAGGAGACTAGAGGCCGAACTCTGGGTAAGGAGCCCTCTCTTACGCCTTCGGGGGGGCGCTGTGACTTCGGTTGCGAGGAATCCACACGCCCAGTAGGTTGTACATCGGGAAAGGTCTTGTCCAGCCAGTCCCATGCACTGTCAGGAGTATAAAAAAATAACGAGCGCTGATTAAAGATGATTTTCAGTTTTGCTGGGAACAATAAAGCAAACGTCAGGTCTGCTGCCCGGACCTGCGCCTTCACCTTCATAAACGAAAGCCTTTTACGCTGTACAGCCAGAGTATATTCGGGGAATATTGAGACCTTCACATTATTGATTTGGAATTGGCTGTTATCCCCCGCTGCCTGTAACAAGTGATCCCAGTCTCTATAGTTCAAGGTCCTGGCCAATATTGAACGTGGGTTGGCGCTAGGTATTGATCTACTTGTAGGGACACGATGTGCCCACTGAACTGTAATGTGTGCGGATAGTCCGATCGGGGTCACACTATTTTTCAGCCACGTTTCTATGTACTCTGTGGGGTTGGAGTCCTCTGTTCCCTCCGGTAATCCAACAATTCGGAGGTTGTTGTGACGTGCCCGACCTTCTCCATCATCGGCCTGGGCCTAGAGGGAATCAATCTGATGGCGCATTTGACAGAGTTGCTCTTCATGGGCTTTTACTTGTAGTACCATGATTTCCAAAGTTTGCTCAGCAGATTTAACTTAATCAGATAATTTCTTATGATCATTTTTCAATAAATTGAGATCAACTGATATCATGCCCAGTTGCACTTCAAGTACAGAGTGAGAATCACAGATTTCCTGTAAAATCATGTCCAGCTTATCCACTGAAGCTTTGGTACTGACACTTCCTTCTGTATGATGCGACCGGCTAGATGAGTGTCCTGAAGCCGGAGAGAGTTAACCTGCTCTCTCCGACCTCGTAGTCACTCTAGGCTTCCCTTTGCCCATGGTTGGTGACGAGACACAGTAGTGCGTTGACCACGTGGTAGCGGTTGCAAGTTTATTATAAACACTGAGGGAACAAGCACCAATAGTCAATGACCCAACGGTCAGACTATAATATTAACCAGGCAATTCTGTGACAGTAGGAAGGGAGGGGATTGGGTGAAGAATAGATGCAGTAGCTTCCTGAGTAGCATGCCAGTGAGCAGAAGTGCCCCTGGTTGATGATAACTTCACAGTGGAGGTTCAACCACAGGGACCACCGATAGGGACTGAAAAGTCCCTATTGGTGGTCAAGCATGCCACGCGACCCAAAAGTGTTGGCGTGCACTCCACACACATCAGCAGCAGCAGTGGCACTGATCAGGCGATCCCGGACAGCCTCCAGCCAGGCAGGCCCAGGTGTCAGCAATTTTGAAAGGTGGGTGGGAAGGCCCCTAGTCAGGACTAGAGCAGACACTGCAGCCGGACCCAGTATCACGCTGCCGAGCCAGTCCACTGGCCAGCCCGAGGCTGACGAGGCTCCACCTCTGCACCAGGCCTCAAGTTACACCCGAGAGCGCCGCCGTCCTGTGTCAACTCTCCCGGGATCTCGGAAAGGGGGAGAGCACGGTCGAGGCAGCCTGTTACTGGGAACAAGCGTCCAGCGATGACTGTCTAGTAAGGTAGGGAATGACCGATGCTATGCGGATAAGGTGCCCCGGCCCGGAGACCCAGGCACCTCTACTTAGCGTCCTGAACAGTAGACCCCTATTAGGAACCTGGATGCATAAAAACAATTTGTCTATGTAGCTAAAAGTTACAAATATAAAAGAGCCAGTCTAACTTGAACAAAAAGCGTCTCTAAAAGGTTTTAAAACACAGATTCAAGAGTGTTTTGAAAAGGGCAGGTAAATATAATGTGCAAAGTATCACACGTTAAAAGCTAATCACAGTAACAAAAGGGCAATTCAGTGTGCTCATACCAAGTTTTCTCAGGGTAGAGCAGCTGGTGAAACAAGCCCAGTCTAAAATAAGTGCCAAGAAGATGGCGGAGTGAGCAGACGTGCTCTGTCGAAGCTCCCGCCGCCGGCCGCTATTTTTAGCATTTACACAGCACTTGTCCCGACCCGAGCACTTCCCTGGCGGGCCTGAGACCGGCGTTGCCGCGTGGGTGTGCAGGACAGTAGCGCTGCCGATTCCCGGCGTGGAGCCCTGGCTGACCCGGCCCGGAGACTTGGCGGCCCTGACGGCCTAAGGAGAGCGGTGCTTCGAATCGAGGCCGCAGGGGGCGGAGCCCGAACGCCGACTCGAGCGCTCCTGTGTTCGGCGGCTGCAACGGCGGCAAGCCCGGCCCGCGCTGCTGAGCGCGAGGCCCCCGTGGTCCCTTGTCGGGGGCTTCTGCGGGCTTGCTGCTCCACCCTGCCGCCCGACGGAGCGCCCTAACGGCTGTGGTCAACTGCGGAGCCGATCTGGGGAACGGGCGGAGGAGCCCGAAGGAAGGAGGTGAGGAGCGGAGGTATACGGGCCCCCCCCCCCCAGCCCAGCGGACCTACCCTACAGCGCGGGAGCGCCGGGGGGGGCAGAGGAGTCCGGCCGGACCCCCCCACGAGCGGGACCACTAGCGGCGCAACGAGGCAGTTGTCAGGGGCGGCCGAGATCGCAACTCGCCTGCGCTGGACCTGGCCGTGTGGCCCTCCGCTGCCGCAAGTCCCCGCTGGCGGCACTGCACCCATCCGTTGCCGGGACTGCAAGTTGGAGCACCCGGTGGGGGAGGTGACGGCCTGTCGGCCGGAGGGACAACGGGGAGACCCGTGGGGACCCTCGCACGTGGCGTGCGCCTAAGGAGACCTTCTGCTCTGTCTGCACCGGTGGCGCTGCCTCCGGGGCCACCAACACCGACAGCCACCTACCCAGCGAACGCGGCCCGCACCGGGGTGGGCGAGGCCCTTGTCTGGACGTGGCCTCTGCAGACCTGCCGCGCTCTCTCACCCCCTGGACAGTGCAGCACTGGGAGCCGCGGGCGCCATCTTGGGCGGCTGCCCGCCCTGCCTGGTCCTCGCTCCCTCCCTCACCGCTTGTCCCGGTGACCCTGCCCCCACCACGCGGCCCCCGCCGAGCGCTACTGAGGCTTTGGGGGGCAGTGCCAACGCATCAGTCAACGGGGAGGCAGCAGGCTTGGAGAAATTGAGAGGCACAGCCCCGTGGTCCGGGCCCTGTGGGTCCTCTCGCCCCGACGGCCTCGCTAGTGGTCGCCTGGGTCCCCTAAGGGCGATCCCCCGCGCTGGGCCTAGCACCTGCCAGAACACAGCACCCACGCGCCACACAGGAAGCACTGGTCGTCCCGAGCCCGGAGAGTCGCCCCGAGGCCTAGGGGCCTACCCACGGCTGGCAGAGGAGGAGGTCGACGGACGCGGCTGGGGGCCCTGGGGGGGCATGTCTGGCGGGAGACCCAAGAAGGACCGCACCATAAAGGACCTCTTCAGCCCCACCACCATGGGGAAGCGGAATGGACACACGGTGTCCAGCCCCCGGGGAGACACAGAAAAGAAAATGGTGGCCACGTCGCCCCCCGGAGGATTGGACCCCGAGGGCCCGGTCACACGGTCTTTCCTGGAGTCCCTGTTCACCGGTCTGAGGGAAGACATCCATGCCCTAAAGAAGGAGCTCCAGGACGAGATCAAGGAGGTCCGCTGAGATACTAATGCCATAGGGGAGAGAGTGGCAGACCTGGAGACAAAAAGCGATGCACGAGACACCGAAATAGAGGCCCTACGGCAGGAACTGGCCCGCATACATGACCAACAGGTGGATCTCCAGACGCACGCCGAGGACCTGGAGAACCGCTCCCGGCGGCATAACATTAGGATCAGAGGAGTGAAACTGTCCCCGGACACGGAAGACCTCTTTCAGTTTACGCGGGGTCTCTTCAACCACATCCTGGGCCGACAGGCGGACGCCCCCTTGCGACTGGACAGGGCCCACCGGACGGGTCTGCTGAGGGCCGACGCAGCTCACCCGGCAGACATCCTGGTGTGTGTGCAGGACTACAGGACGAAGGAGGAGATCCTGAGTAAGGCACGCCAGTTGGAGAGGATTACCTTTGGCGACCACTCCGCGACACTGTACCAGGATCTAGCCGCGCTTACACTGGAGAAGCGGCGCACCTTTCGGCCAGTGACAGCGGAACTGAGAAAACGCAACATCTCCTACAGCTGGGGGCACCCCTTCCGTCTGGTGTTCCGGCTTGGCAATGTACTTCACCAGCTGCGTTCCCTCAGGGACGCCTGCCGCGTACTGGGCCTAGACGAGCCGGTGGTCGACGACGGGTCACCGGGAGAAGGGGCCTCTAATGAGGCGGCCCCAGGACGCTGGCAACAACAACGGCGCAGACGCAAGCCGAGACGCCCCGCAGCTACTGAGATAGAGGAGGGACAGCGGGCTGCGGTGGAAACCGTGGCGCAGGGCCTGGCGCAGGCGAACAATGGCTGACCGCTGGGAGAGAGACACACTAGTTCCACAGGACATGGTTGGGTCGGGCTGATCTAGCCCGGCGGCGGGGGCGAGGGCAGAGTGCTTTTTGGCCTTCCCGGATGGAGACTCTGACTCTTCGCCTACAGCGGAGTGCTAGGGGTGGGCCAACCTGCTCGCAATGTCGCCACTGCTTCCATTCTACGGACTTACTTTACCACGGGTCCAGTGGCCTTGTGACTTGACCTGGGACAATGTTGGACCTAATTTCTTTACCAGTTGGGGGGGAGGGTTGGGGGGTGTTGCAGGAAAGGGGTGCTGGGCGGGAAGGGGTTGCACCTAGGGAGAGGGGGATCCGGGAGGAGGGGGTTGCTCCAGTTGAGCTGGGGATGGGGGGGGCAGTTGGGGAGGGGGGGGGAGTTGGGGGATGAGGGGGAGGGGCGGGGGGGCTCTCCTTGTCCAGGGGATTCTGACACCACGGACGGAGTCGGTAGGACTCCCAGCGCAGCGTCTCCCACGGTCCGTTGGCCAGCAGCTACCGCCTCCAGGTGGGGATTGGCATCTTCCTTATTACCCCAGACATGACACGACATCTAACAGTGCTCTCGCTTAATGTGCGGGGTCTTAACAGTCCGAACAAGCGCAAGGCGATTCTATCCTGTCTCGAGCGTTCCAAGGCAGATATCTGCCTACTCCAGGAAACACACCTTGTTCGCAGCGACCAGCACAGACTCAAATCACGCGCCTTTCCCTGGCAGTTCTTCTCCTCATCCCTGAAGAAAGCAGCAGGGGTGGCGATTCTAGTGGCTAAGTCATTCGAGGGGAGGGTCCTCCAGAAAGAAGCTGAAATTAAAGGGCGGCTTCTGCTTTACAGCTTCCAGATTGCAGGCCATACCTTGCTGGTGGGTTCAGTCTATGGCCCGAACGAGGGGCAGGAAAGGTTCTTACATACGGCACTAGAGACCGCTACATCCACCACACACACTCACTTACTACTGGGTGGAGACCTCAACATTGTATTTCATAACACGGCAGACCGCTCAGGCCAGAGATCCGGGCAGGTGGGGGCACTCACAGTGGCAGGTCACGCACATGTGGCAGACTTGGGCCTCATAGATTTATGGCGACACACACACCCCCAGACAACAGCCTACACGTATTACTCGGCGGCGCACAAGACGTATGCGAGGCTGGATTATTTTCTGTGCTCCTCTCAACTGGCGCTCTGGGTCAAAGAGGTGGAGATACTGCCAGCCGCGCTATCAGATCACTCCCCAGTGGTAACGACACTTCGTGTGGGAGCCATGCCAGCTCCGCAACGACACTGGAGGCTGCGAGATGGCCTCTTGCAGTTGCCCGACACCCAAACCCGCCTCACAGCCGCGATTGACCACTTTTTGGAACACAACGCCAATGATGACACCACGAAGGCCACTCAGTGGGCAGCCCTCAAAGCGGTCCTCCGCGGGGAACTTATCTCCATAGCCACCGCCAACAACAGGGAAAGGGCGCTAAAGCGTGCCGAGCTTACCCAACGGGTGGCGGAACTGGAACAGATGCACCAACGCACGGGGCGGCAAGGGCATGGCTCCAATTATGCGCCGAGCGGAAAATGTTGGCAGCTTTGGATCAAGACGTGGCGGAATACGCCGCTATGCGCCTCAAGCACGCCTATTACACCGGAGGCGACCGCTGCGGGAAGCTTCTGGCGAGCAGACTACGGGCGCAAACCCAACGGCAACAGGTGCGCTCTCTCCGGTCGGCTGATGGCGGCCAGATTACGGAGGACGCAGCGATTGCGGCAACCTTCGGCAACTTTTATGCGGCGCTATACGACGCGGACCACCTAGACCCACTTGCCGGCCCGACCTACTTGCAGGGTGCGGAGCTCCCCACCCTCAACCAGGCCCAAGCGGACTTTCTGGAGCGGCCCATAGGCCTGGAGGAAGTCATCTCTGCTATTGCCCGCCTCAAAGTGGGGAAATCCCCGGGACCCGACGGCTATACCGCGGCCTTCTACAAGACCTTTTGCCAGCAGCTTGCCCCCCTCTTGCGCGACCTGTTTAACACCTTTGACACGCCTGGTGCCATCCACCCGGACCTGCTAGAGGCGTCTATCTCTGTAATTCCCAAACCGGGCCGTGACCCGGCGGCATGTGGCTCATACAGGCCCATCTCGCTGCTGAATGTAGACTTGAAGCTCTACACTGGCATACTAGCGGGCCGCATTGCACCATACATGCAGCAGCTGATAGACCCTCACCAGGCGGGCTTTATCCCCCAACGGCAGACCAGCGACAACACCAGGCGAGTGCTGCACCTCATTGAGGCCGGGTCGCGCACTAAACCGGGCTGCATGCTCCTCACCATCGATGCGGAGAAAGCATTCGACAGAGTGCACTGGCCCTACCTCGACCAGGTTCTCCGCCACTTCGGATTTGGGGAGAAACTCCGCCATCGCATCTTCAATTGCTACCGCCGGCCCAACGCCACGGTCAGGGTGAACGGTCATACCTCCCCGAGATTCGACATTGGCAGAGGCACGCGCCAGGGCTGCCCTCTATCGCCGCTCCTATTCGCACTATATATGGAACCGATGGCTCAGAGGGTGCGGCAGCATGCGCTCATATCTGGTATCAAATTTGGTGCCGACACGCACAAGATCAGCCTGTACGCTGATGACGTTTTGCTGTCCCTCACTGACCCGATGCAATCCCTGCGTGCTCTCTTTGTGGAGCTTCACACCTTTGCCCTGGCCTCGGGTTTTAAGATCAATGAAACGAAATCCGAAGCCCTGAACATCTCCCTAAGCCCGGACGTGGTGGCCGAGATTAAGTCCGAATTCAAAATACAATGGTCGGATGCAGCCGTCCCGTACCTGGGCGTTCGCCTGGCTCCCACTGTCCGGGGTACGGCGCGAGTCAATTATGAAGCACTCACAATCAAACTCCGGGAGCAGCTCCGACGTTGGAAGCCGCTTACATTGTCGTGGCTAGGCAGAATTGCCGCAGTCAAAATGACACTGCTACCGCAGATCTTGTATCTGTTCCAGACGCTCCCCCTAAATCCCCCGGCGGGTTGGCTTCAGCAAACCCAATCGGAACTGTCGCGATTCATTTGGAACGGCCGGCGACCGAGGTTTAAGCACACTCTCGCCACTCTGCCCCCGGCGAACGGAGGGGTCGGTGTGCCCGACCTCACCCTGTACTTCCAGGCGGCGCAGCTGCGCACCTTCGTGGAATGGTTTCAACTGGAGTCCGACAAGCACTGGCTCTTCCAGGACCAGGCGGTGGCCAGTCGTACCCTTCAAGGCGTGCCTTTCCTGCCACGCCGACACCGGCCCCCTAACTTGTACGCCTCTGAAATCACAAGCACCGCCCTGAGAGTGTGGGATAGAGTGGCAGTGGCCAGGGGTCTGACCACCTTTCCCTCGCCTATGACCCCCATTTTTGAGAATCCGGACTTCACGCCGGGCTTAGACGTCGGAGCGTTTACGACGTGGCGGACGACGCCCTGTAGAGCCGTGGGACACATGTTCGACCTCAAGTGGGTCCTCCCGTTCCAGCAGGTCAAGGCGGACTACGGTGTGGCCGAATCGGAACGCCTACAGTACCTGCAGGTGCGGCATTGGGTGCTCCACCCCTCGATCCAGCCCGGGGCCCAACGACACCTCACGCCCTACGAAAGGTGGCTGCTGACACGCACCTCGGACAAGAAATTGATTTCAGACCTTTATCAACAGCTACTTCTCACTCAGGCACACACGTATAACGCGGGTCAGGCCAGGTGGGAAAGGGATCTAGGGAGGCAGCTTACTAGGAAAGAATGGGAGGGAGTGTACCACAGGGCCAGACACTCAGCACACCACACCGGGCTCACCGAGACACTAACTAAAGTAGCCACATACTGGTACCACACCCCTGAGAGATTGCACCACTGGGATGCCCGAGTGACCGACAGATGCTGGAGGGGGTGCGGGGAACTAGGGACACTGGAACACCTGCTGTGGAGCTGTGAGGCGCTTCGCCCCTATTGGGACCCTATCCTGGACCTCATAGACGCACATCTAGATACACAACTGCCGCGCTTCCCAGCATACATAATTCTAGGCCTCCCGAACGCCCTCATGTATCCTATGAAGTCCTGGAGGGGACGACTGATCGCACTTGCGCTAGGGGCAGCGGTCCAAAACATTGTGGCCCACTGGAGAACAGTTCAGGCTCCGCAACAATTGGGGTGGCTCCACCGGCTCTGGGCGATCCTGGGAATGGAGAAACTGTCACTGGCAGCGGCGGGGAGGGGAGCGGACTTTGCGGAGCTCTGAAGACCGTTCCTCGCCCTACTTACCGGGGAATTTCGTGAGGTGAGCTGCCCCCGCTACCTGCGTCTGCTACGCCTGGCGGAAACACCTCTCCCAGAACCCAAGACACGCGCCCACAAGCGTACAGACCCAGCGCGCGCAGCACCACTTGACCATTAATGGACGACAATAAGCCAACGGCTTATCCCCGGAATTGGACAAGGAGAGGGGAGGGTAGGGGTGGGACGGGTAGGGGGGTTGTTTCCAGTTCTTTGTTTCTCTTAGATTGCACTAGTACTACATAGCTTGCACCGCTGTAGCACCTCTTATGACGCGGCCGGCCCAGTTGGGTTGTAGGCGGCTTGCTGTGTTAACTGATAATGCGCCCGCTGGCCTTGTGAAGGGTGTCGGTGGGGTCGCTGGCTTAGGCCTCCCCGGTGTGGTGACGGCCCCTATAAATATCTCGGAGGTGCATATTGTTTGCCTATGCTCAATAAAAGATTTAATACATAAAATAAGTGCCAAGACGATGCTGATAATTTGGCCTTTCACAAAAAAGATAAGGCTCTATCCTGGGTACTTCTTTTACCATGATACATTTCTTGTATGATGATTTCACCTCTGTTGTCACCCCAGGAGGAATATTATGCTTCATCCTTACAATTTCTTGTTTAGTAATGCTCTCTGGGTGGGAAAATAGCTCTGGTCCCCCAAGGGCGCTAAAATGTTCCTTGATGTAAACAAGCCAAGGAATATTGCGCATATTGTCCAATTTCATACAGTCCCTAATGATCTCAATTCTTCCTTCAACCAGACCATAACAAGAGGGGACGCACACAAATAAAATGTAAAATATAACTCATCCCTAGCTCATCATGAAGGCTCTCAGTTGGGGTACTTGCCCAACCCCCACAAGAGCCCTAAAAAATGTGTTCTCGCCATCATCATTGAGCCTAGTTTCATATAGCCCCTAGTATCATAACCATAAATGGGGAATGGGATGCACTAGGCTTTATAGATTTTCAACAGGGTTTTAAAAGGCTTATGACCTAAACTTGAGGAAAAGTCATTTACCCCAGTGCATGCCCTCTTTAGGCTTCCAGTGTTGTTTTTTTATTAGGGGTTGCCAACTGAATCCAGATTCTATTAAAATTCCTAAATAGGTAACATTTTCAACTTTGCTTAAAATCTGGCCCTGCACCGAAAAAGTGTAACCTTTCATATGTTTTGGCCCTAATACATTACTTGAGATTTTGAAAAATTAGTACGTTCAAAGTGCCCATAAAATCTATTTGAATTTTAGAATCGAATAAAGTAACAAACTAATACTAAAATACTTGATCAGCAGCATAACCACCCCAACAGAACAATATTTCTACCCAACAGAGTATCATGTGCACCTTAACAGGATTAGACAATCTCAGCTTCAATGACACAGCCTTTGCAGACTAATGAGCTGGTTCTGCCAGGCCATTTCAATAATAACCAAAAGCAGAAAAAAAGACCGGAGAGAAGCCTGAGTTTGTTCCTTGGTGATCACCTGCACAAAAATAACTGACATATACTCTTCATTAGAATAAATTGCTGCTCGCTGTACGCTAAGTCCAAACAGGTAATTTACCAAAAGCGGTCATCTACCGACCTTCAGGCTTTGGATCAATATTTCTGGAAGAAAATCTTGATCTAGTCCATCATCTAAATCCCAAAGGGGTGCCAGTATGTAGTAATATTTAGGAAATAGTTTTCATAGGAAAATATTTTCTTGACTCGCTTGTAACTTTGATGCCATTTGAAGAAGCTTTACGAAATTTTTGAAAAAAGTATCCACCTAATTAGACTTGTGGGTGGAAAGTTTTGGGGTGATCCGTCAACTGGGTGCCAAGAAAAATAGGGAGTCAAAAAAGTGTTTTACCTATTTTATTTCACGTAGAGCCTTCAGACACATCTGCAGCTCCAACTGCTCTACGGAATTACACCAAATTTGGCAGAAAGGTATATTTTGTTCCACAGATCTGACGTTTTGTTATTTGGTGTATTCAGAATCATTTATGAGAGAAAACTGGTTGTAAGAGAGGCTATGGAAGGTGCTCCAGAAGCTAAATTGAGAGCATATTTTCTGACAATTCAAATTATCTCTCGCAGCCATATGAAAATGAAGTCTGACAATCTCGGTAAAACATGTACTTTCAACAGGAGCAGCCAGTTAGCTGTTTCCCTTGTGTTTTACTGGAGCCTCCCCTGAGTGTTCTAAAGAATGATTAGAGCACTAACAGTCTTAGTTATGACAAAACTATGGCACAACTGAAGCCATCTTGATTGAATCAAACTGGTAAAACTTAAAACATTTATTTTAGAAAGGAACACAATTAGGGGCTTCAATTTGTCATAGAAATTATGGTTAGTGCTATACAAAGACAAAATAAGACATTTTTTTAGTGGGGTCTCAATTATCTTCCTCTTTTATTTCATTAAAATATTCTGGCAGCAGACTGCCAGTTAACTCCCAGGTGATCAGTAGCTTTAATACAGTTTTCTAATGAGCAACTAGAGTGCTGACATTCTGAATTTAGCTAAGTAACAACACAGGTTTGGCATAAAGCACAGTAAGGCTGCGCCGGATAGACAATGAACAAAACAGGTTGCCAGTACTGTGCAACAATTTGCTACAAAATAGAAGAATGAGTGAACAATTGCTCATTCCCAAATGACCACTCTTTCAGTCAAAAATCTAGTAGAAAAATAAATTTTACTTTTATTTTTTTGTTTGAAGATCAAAGTTATTTTTAGTTTTTTGTTTTCAACAGTAAGCATCAAACATTTTGTACAATAAGGAGGAGTGGGGCGCATTCATGGACGGGAAAAGTGATTCGGGGGTGAGTTGAACGTACATCTGACAAAATACTAGACACCATGAATAAACACAAAACAATGGGTACACATAAGTTGGTGACAGGGGAAGTGGTGACAGTTGGTGGTGTGGTTGTTTTAAGAGTGAGGGAACTAGATGATTGGTTCTCAACAGCAGGTTATACCCTCGTCCTATTTACAATCACAGGAATAACCTAATACATTTAATGAAAAAATGCATCAATACAATCACAAAGACCATCTAGAGCATCAATAATTCCTGGATTGCAGTTATTATGCAAAATAACAATTGGTCTGAAAACTCAAAAATGACACCACGGTCAACTAACACCTCGGGCGACGCGTTTCGAATTCTTGCAAAATCAAAGGATTCTCTTCAGGACCATATACATTTAATATGTAAGACATAATGGAAAAAAAATAACAATCTGTCAGTCATATCCAAGAGAGGCTCTCAACTTTCATTCAATTCAGCACACATTCTCAGTTTTTTACCTATAGGAGAATTTATGAAGACTCGGAGCAGTATTAACTGCAAATTAAAATAATCGGAGATTCTAGGTCAGAAAACAGTTTGCTATGACCTGCCAATAAACGTTTATGAAACTGGTCTAATATACTCACTAGAAAATCAGTTCTGTCATGCCCAATTACAGATTAGGAATCCAAATGTGGCGAATCCATGTTCGTCAAATCGTTAAAAGGCCTCGTGGTTGAGTCTGTGAAAAGGATGTAAGGAATGGTGTTCAGAAAAAATCGTGGGCTGATTCAAAGTAAAACAATACAAAGCGGGCCCGGTATTGATAAATCTGATGGCCGTCAATTGTGGCGGGCGCAGCGCGTGTGATTAAATGAGGATGGCCAATTGTAAACTTTATCGCGCTTAGTAATTACACTATCTCTCCTTCGGATACTAAATCAGGATGTTCTAGTCATTAAAAACAGCGCAGAAGTACAGGGATCCCCGTTCCTATCTCCTACATCTAGTGCTATCATTGCGCTTCGCGTTCGTCTTGCCTCACACTAATGTGAGGACCGTATGATAGGGAAGTTCCACTCATTCAGATGGCGGGCATGTAGTAAAAGCTCTCTTTATCTCTAAATGCCTGTTGGGGGTGCTTAAGCTGCTGATTTACCTGTGGCTGTGCATCCGTCTCCTCCAGTCTGCGTCGCATCCAAGCGTGAAAGCAATAGAACTGGTTCCGGGTCTTACGGTCTTTAATGTTCTGCACTTCCGGGTTCATGAGTAGATTCCTTGGGATTCGTAGTTTATATTGGGTTTGTAGTTTGTTATGGTAAACACGAGTGGAAATAACTTCCCTTTAATGGAGGAGTAGATCTCGTTGTCAATTGCATTCAGACCTATTAAGAGGTTCATTATTGGAAGAATTTAAGGGAGTGTAACGCACGCTTTGTAGATTAGTGGGTCATCTCACAATTATATTTTTAAATGCAGAAGGATTTTTGTTTCGATGGAAAAGTAGATCGCAATATCACTTGCATTTTTGCTTGTTGAGAGGTTCTTTTTAGAAGATTTTGGAGAGTGTAGGGCACGATAAGAAAATAAGTGAGTCGTCTCGCAATTATATTTTTATAAACAGTTAGCAAAGAATTCATAAGTTGTATAGCTCGGACATTTCGTTCAGACCTTGGATAGTGGTGTTAAATTTCAGAATCAGCAATGCTTCTGTTGGCGCAGCCTGGCCTCTAAGTCTCCGCCTCTAGGGTCATGATCGATTTTGGATATTATCGTCCATTTGAAATCATTTTCTCCATGTGATTGATCGATCCAATGTTGGACCAATGGAGCTGTGAGGACTTTTTTTCTTATTCTGGACTTGTGTTGCGACATCCTTTGTCTTACTTCCTGGTTTGTTTTGCCTATATATAGTTTGTCGCATGAGCACAGTATTCCATAGACCACATTCCTTGTCTTGCAATTGGTAAATTGATCATGCTTCCACGATATCCCGGCATGTTGAAAGAGGTTTCCTTCAATATTAGAAGCGCAGCAGAGGCATGTGCCACATTTGCGATGGCCAGTTATAGGCGGAAGATTCATATAATCACGTAATGTGGGCGCTTTTTGCTTGGGAATAGCTGCTCGGATGAAATGGTTCGCTATACTTTTGTCTTTTTTGTATGCGAAAAGAGGTACATTTGTCAGCTGGACATCAAGTTCTTTGAGCAGATGCCAGTTTTGATGAATCATTTTTTTGAAGATGTTAGATGAAGGGCAATAAGTGGAAACACAGACAATACGTTGTTGTTGACTTTTTTGCTTTTTCACGAACAGTTCTTCCCGTGGGGTCCACCAAGCTCTTTTGATCGCTTGTTTTAGTAATTTTAGCTGGATAGCCACGGGCTAGGAGTTTCTCTTTTAGGACATTAGCATGGTTCATAAATTCATCCTTGAAGGTGCAGTTTCTACGAATACGGAGAATCTGCCCTACTGTAGATTTTGTTTTAGACTCCTTGGATGGCTGCTTGAAAAATCGAGTGCCTTGTTTCGATCCGTTTTCTTTCTATATAGAGTGGTAACCAGTTGTCCGTTAGAGCAGTACACTTCTACATCCAGAAAGGACATTCCTGTCTTGGAAGTCTGAAGGGTGAATTTAATATCTTTTGTCTTATTATTGATCCATTCGTGGAACTGATTTAACTGTTCCGAGGTGCCGGACCATGTGAAAAAGACATCATCGATATATCGTACCCATCCACCAATCTATTGGTGGAATGGGTTGTTGTTATGGATGAATGTGTCCTCGTATTGGCTCATGAAGAGGATCGCCATTTCAGGGGCAAAAGGACAGCCCATGGCGACCCCCTTTATTTGGAAGTAGAAATCGTCGCCGAACTTAAAGTAATTTTTTGTCACTGCTAGTTTAGCTAGCTTCAGAATAAATTCTGTTGGAATTTTCGATGGACTCTCTCGTTTATTCAAAAAGATTTCTAGTACCTCCAGTGCTTGGTCTTGAGGAATTTGAGTGTATAGCGATACTATATCCATGCTGACCAAAAGGTCTTGGTTCTCTTGAAAGGGTACTTGGTCCAATTTGGTCAAGAAGTCCGTAGTGTCTTGGAGGAAAGATTTTACAGTAAGTGTAAATGGCTTCAGAAAAAAGTCAATAAATTTCGAGACTGGCTCGAATAGAGAGTCACATCCAGAAATTATAGGTCGTCCCGGTGGTGCTTTCTCATTTTTATGTACTTTCGGAAGTACGTAAAACAACGGTATGCGTGGGTGCTTGTTCAACAAGTAGTTGTATTCGTTTTTACCAAGGAATCCTTGTTCAAGTCCACTAGTTAGAATTATTCCAAGTTCATTTTGTAATTCCAAAGTTGGGTCTGTGTTGATTTTGCGATACCACTTAGGGTCTGCGAGTTGTCTAGTTGCTTCGGATATGTACTCATCTGTGCCCCAGATTAAGATTGATCCGCCTTTATCGGCTTGTTTGACGATCCTTGTTCAAGTCCACTAGTTAGAATTATTCCAAGTTCATTTTGTAATTCCAAAGTTGGGTCTGTGTTGATTTTGCGATAGCACTCAGGGTCTGCGAGTTGTCTAGTTGCTTCGGATATGTACTCATCTGTGCCCCAGATTAAGATTGATCCGCCTTTATCGGCTTGTTTGACGATAAAACTTTCATTTTGTTTAATAGACTGTAATGCTTGTTTTTGTTCCTGAGACAAATTGGGTTTGGTAAATCCATTTCTCTTTTTTTCTTGTGCGGCCAAAGCGGAGACAATAGCTTTTTCAAAATAAATCACCTCTTTGGGTATCTTATGCACCGGCGGGCAGAAACTCGATTTTCTCTTTAATCCAGTTGTTTCAATTTGAGGTAATGTTTCTTTATCAGCAAAGAATGTGATCAATCGAAGTTTTCTGCAAAACTCGATGAAGTCCAATTTTAGGCGAACAAAGTCAGTGAATTTAGATGGTACAAAAGATAATCCCTTTTCTAGGACACTTATCTCTGCTGGGGTGAGGGTTTTTTTTTAAATATTGTAGATCGAGGATTGCTCATATGACACTAATTCTTTTAGTTTTGCATCCTCGTGGACATCTCCCATGGTTGTTGGAATCGCGTTTTGCCGCGAGGTTTCTGCTGACCTTGTTTAGGACCTTGTCCTAAAAAAGGTTGTTCTTGTTGATTTTGATTATTTGGTTGATAATTTGGTTGTTATTGTTGTTGGTAATTTCTTTGGTAACCACCTCTTTGATTGTACTGGGGACGGGAGGTGCCTTGGTCTGAATCGCTACCTCCTGAAGATGAGGTATCTGAAAAGGTGAGATATTTAGTTTGTGATCTGCCTTGGTTGTCTGATAGAAAGCGCCTAGCCTCAGGTCTAGTAAAAAATTCTTGTTGGAGGTATGGATAAGCTTTCTCAAAGGTAAAATTTTGTTTGTCTCTTTCGGAGTTGCTATCTTTGTGTTGAATAGTGTAGTCTTTAAATTCAAGTATATGTTTTTCAACTCTTTCAAGTAAGATCTTTGAATCCTGGATCAAGGCGTTTGATTTGATTTCAGCCTCTAATTTTTCTATTTCTTCTAGTTGGATTTTTGACAGACGTTGGGCGGTTTCTATGGTTAAAACCATGAGGTCTCGACTACATTTAGTCTCTATATAACTGAAACCTTTTTTGTAAATGCTATCCTCTGTGAATATAACCAGTATATTCTTCACTATCAGTCCAGATGGTATAGTACCTGCACTAAGATGTTGGAGTAAATAGTGGCCATGTAAGTCTGTCCGGATTTGCTTTTTCTTTAGACGGACAAGTTTATCTGATTCATTATTGATCTGAGCGGAATTGCTGAGAGTGGCTGAGCCGAACGAAGGAGGGTCGCTCAGGAGTTTTTTAATATGTTCTTCGCTATATGCGAATGTTTGGTCTTCTGACATTATCAACAGGTTAAATTGTGTGAGGAAACCACTTTATATGACCCTTTCACACTGTATACTTTCTTACATCCATACAATAAACAAACACATAAAGAAAGTGATAACGAAACAGGAAAGAATTGTTTCAATCAAGTGCAGGGGTGGACAATTTCCACAAGCCACCAACGGTGGACTCAAATAAATTCAGAACAGAGACAAGCTTCAGTGTCTCCCAAAAAACCTCGCAAGCCTGCGCCCGCTAATTCAGCTAAGTAACAACACGGGTTTGGCATAAAGCACAGTAAGGCTGCGCCGCATAGACAATGAACAAAACAGGTTGCCAGTACTGTGCAACAATTTGCTACAAAATAGAAGAATGAGTGAACAATTGCTCATTCCCAAATGACCACTCTTTCAGTCAAAAATCTAGTAGAAAAATAAATGTTACTTTTATTTTTTTGTTCAAAGATCAAAGTTATTTTTAGTTTTTTGTTTTCAACAGTAAACATCAAACATTTTGTACAATAAGGAGGAGTGGGGCGTATTCATGGATGGGAAAAGTAATTCGGGGGTGAGTTGAACGTACATCTGACAAAATACTAGACACCATGAATAAACACAAAACAATGGGTACACATAAGTTGGTGACAGGGGAAGTGGTGACAGTTGGTGGTGTGGTTGTTTTAAGAGTGAGGGAACTAGATGATTGGTTCTCAACAGTAGGTTATACCCTCATCCTATTTACAATCACAGGAATAACCTAATACATTTAATGAAAAAATGCATCAATACAATCACAAAGACCATCTAGAGCATCAATAATTCCTGGATTGCAGTTATTATGCAAAATAACGATTGGTCTGAAAACTCAAAAATGACACCACGGTCAACTAACACCTCGGTCGACGCGTTTCGAATCCTTGCAAAATCAAAGGATTCTCTTCAGGACCATACACATTTAATCTGTAAGACATAATGGAAATAAAATAACAATCTGTCAGTCATATCCAAGAGAGGCTCTCAACTTTCATTCAATTCAGCACACAGTCTCAGTTTTTTACCTGTAGTAGAATTTATGAAGACTCAGAGCTGTATTAACTGCAAATTAAAATAATCTGAGATTCTAGGTCAGAAAACAGTTTGCTATGACCTGCCAATAAACGTTTATGAAACTGGTCTAATATACTCACTAGAAAATCAGTTCTGTCATGCCCAATTACAGATTAGGAATCCAAATGTGGCGAATCCATGTTCGTCAAATCTTTAAAAGGCCTCGTGGTTGAGTCTGTGAAAAGGATGTAAGGAATGGTGTTCAGAAAAAATTGTGGGCTGATTCAAAGTAAAACAATACAAAGCGGGCCCAGTATTGATAAATCTGATGGCCGTCAATTGTGGCGGGTGCAGCGCGTGTGATTAAATGAGGATGGCCAATTGTAAAGCTTTATCGCACTTAGTATTTACACTATCTCTCCTTCGGATACTAAATCAGGATGTTCTAGTCATTAAAAACAACGCGGAAGTACAGGGATCCCGGTTCCTATCTCCTACATCTAGTGCTATCATTGCGCTTCGCGTTCGTCCTGCCTCACACTAATGTGAGGACCGTATGATAGGGAAGTTCCGCTCATTCAGATGGCGGGCATGTAGTAAAAGCTCTCTTTATCTCTAAATGCCTGTTGGGGGTGCTTAAGCTGCTGATTTACCTGTGGCTGTGCATCCGTCTCCTCCAGTCTGCGTCGCATCCAAGCGTGAAAGCGATAGAACTGGTTCCGGGTCTTACGGTCTTTAATGTTCTGCACTTCCGGGTTCATGAGTAGATTCCTTGGGATTCGTAGTTTATATTGGGTTTGTAGTTTGTTATGGTAAACGCGAGTGGAAATAACTTCGCTTTAATGGAGGAGTAGATCTCGTTGTCAATTGCATTCAGACCTATTAAGAGGTTCATTATTGGAAGAATTTAAGGGAGTGTAACGCACGCTTTGTAGATTAGTGGGTCATCTCACAATTATATTTTTAAATGCAGAAGGATTTTTGTTTCAATGGAAAAGTAGATCGCAATATAACTTGCATTCTGGCTCGTTGAGAGGTTCTTTTTAGAAGATTTTGGGGAGTGTAGGGCACGATAAGAAAATAAGTGAGTCGTCTCGCAATTATATTTTTATAAACAGTTAGCAAAGAATTCATAAGTTGTATAGCTCGGACATTTCGTTCAGACCTTGGATAGTGGTGTTAAATTTCAGAATCAGCAATGCTTCTCGTTGTCGCAACCTGGCCTCTAAGTCTCCGCCTCTAGGGGCATGATCGATTTTGGATATTATCGTCCATTTGAAATCATTTTCTCCATGTGATTGATCGATCCAATGTTGGACCAATGGAGCTGTGAGGACTTTTTTTCTTATTCTGGACTTGTGTTGCGACATCCTTTGTCTTACTTCCTGGTTTGTTTTGCCTATATATAGTTTGTCGCATGAGCACAGTATTCCATAGACCACATTCCTTGTCTTGCAATTGGTAAATTGATCATGCTTCCACGATATCCCGGCATGTTGAAAGAGGTTTCCTTCAATAGTAGAAGCGCAGCAGAGGCATGTGCCACATTTGCGATGGCCAGTTATAGGCGGAAGATTCATATAATCACGTAATGTGGGCGCTTTTTGCTTGGGAATAGCTGCTCGGATGAAATGGTTCGCTATACTTTTGTCTTTTTTGTATGCGAAAAGAGGTACATTTGTCAGCTGGACATCAAGTTCTTTGAGCAGATGCCAGTTTTGATGAATCATTTTTTTGAAGATGTTAGATGAAGGGCAATAAGTGGAAACACAGACAATACGTTGCTGTTGACTTTTTTGCTTTTTCACTAACAGTTCTTCCCGTGGGGTCCACCAAGCTCTTTTGATTGCTTGTTTTAGTAATTTAGCTGGATAGCCACGGGCTAGAGTTTCTCTTTTAGGACATTAGCATGGTTCATAAATTCATCCTTAAAGGTGCAGTTTCTACGAATACGGAGAAACTGCCCTACTGGTAGATTTTGTTTTAGACTCCTTGGATGGCTATTGAAAAATTGAGTGCCTTGTTTCGATCCGTTTTCTTTCTATATAGAGTGGTACCCAGTTTTCCGTTCGAGCAGTACACTTCTACATCCAGAAAGGACATTCTTGTCTTGGAAGTCTGAAGGGTGAATTTAATATCTTTTGTCTTATTATTGATCCATTCGTGGAACTGATTTAACTGTTCCGAGGTGCCGGACCATGTGAAAAAGACATCATCGATATATCGTACCCATCCACCAATCCATTGGTGGAATGGGTTGTTGTTATGGATGAATGTGTCCTCGTATTGGCTCATGAAGAGGATCGCCATTTCAGGGGCAAAAGGACAGCCCATGGCGACCCCCTTTATTTGGAAGTAGAAATCGTCGCCGAACTTAAAGTAATTTTTTGTCAATGCTAGTTTAGCTAGCTTCAGAATAAATTCTGTTGGAATTTTCGATGGACTCTCTCGTTTATTCAAAAAGATTTCTAGTACCTCCAGTGCTTGGTCTTGAGGAATTTGAGTGTATAGCGATACTATATCCATGCTGACCAAAAGGTCTTGGTTCTCTTGAAAGGGTACTTGGTCCAATTTGGTCAAGAAGTCCGTAGTGTCTTGGAGGAAAGATTTTACAGTAAGTGTAAATGGCTTCAGAAAAAAGTCAATAAATTTCGAGACTGGCTCGAATAGAGACTCACATCCAGAAATTATAGGTCGTCCCGGTGGTGCGTTCTCATTTTTATGTACTTTCGGAAGTACGTAAAACAACGGTATGCGTGGGTGCTTGTTCAACAAGTAGTTGTATTCGGTTTTACCAAGGAATCCTTGTTCAAATCCACTAGTTAGAATTATTCCAAGTTCATTTTGTAATTCCAAAGTTGGGTCTGTGTTGATTTTGCGATAGCACTCAGGGTCTGCGAGTTGTCTAGTTGCTTCGGATATGTACTCATCTGTGCCCCAGATTACGATTGATCCGCCTTTATCGGCTTGTTTGACGATAATACTTTCATATTGTTTAATAGACTGCAATGCTTGTTTTTGTTCCTGAGACAAATTGGGTTTGGTAAATCCATTTCTCTTTTTTTCTTGTGCGGCCAAAGCGGAGAGAATAGCTTTTTCAAAATAAATCACCTCTTTGGGTATCTTATGCGCCGGCGGGCAGAAACTCGATTTTCTCTTTAATCCAGTTGTTTCAATTTGAGGTAATGTTTCTTTATCAGCAAAGAATGTGATCAATCGAAGTTTTCTGCAAAACTCGATGAATTCCAATTTTAGGTGAACAAAGTCAGTAAATTTAGATGGCACAAAAGATAATCCCTTTTCTAGGACACTTATCTCTGCTGGGGTGAGGGTTTTTTTTGAAAGATTGTAGATCGAGGATTGCTCATATGACACTAATTCTTGTAGTTTTGCATCCTTGTGGACATCTCCCATGGTTGTTGGAATCGCGTTTTGCCGCGAGGTTTCTACTGACCTTATCCTAAAAAAGGTTGTTGTTGTTGAATTTGATTATTTGGTTGATAATTTGGTTGGTATTGTTGTTGGTAATTTCTTTGGTAACCGCCTCTTTGATTGTACTGGGGACGGGAGTTGCCTTGATCTGAATCGCTACCTCCTGAAGATGAGGTATCTGAAAAGGTGAGATATTTAGTTCGTGATCTGCCTTGGTTGACTGAATCCATATTTAATAGCTTTCTTTGGCAATACGGCAAGATTAGAAGAGCAGCTAAGTATATGTCTCTTCCCCAGGAGCTCAGAGGTTTGGGTGCCCCAAATATAAGATTCTACCACTGGGCATGTTTTATAACTCAGATGTCTATTTTATTTCAAGCTGGTGGTGGGCGGACTCGTACTAGGGATCCAACTGATAATATGTATATTCCTCCCTCAATATATGAACTTCTTATGGGGCAGGAAGCCGTGGGTGCCGTATTGAGAAAAAATGGCCGTAGATTCTTTAAAAAAACCAGGCTTAAGACTATACTGGGAGCTTGGGATCTTTGGAAAAGAGTTCAGAAATATCTGCAGATCCCCAGAATTAATAGGCATTCACCGCTATGGAAATCAAGCTTTTTTCCGAACCTCAGTATGGACGGGGCATGGAAACACTGGGAGCAACACGGCATTCAGACGATAGGTGATATCGTGTGCAGTGGTAAATTGATGTCATTAGAAGATATTCAACAGAAGTACGACGTATCTATAAGTCATAGCTTTAAGTACATCCAGGTCGCACGAACTTTTAGAGCAGATGTAATCGCGGCTTGTTCTTTCGCTCCTAACCCCATCCTTGATTATGTAGTGAACAATGGTGATAGAATAAGGGTAGTATACCAGGAGTTGCTGGGCAGGCTGCCTAATGACCTTGAGAAACACGAGGCAGCCTGGGCAATGAAATTACAGGACCCAGATGCAGATTTTGATAAAGCCCTAGCTTTGGATAGGCAGGTACTCAGGTCCTCTAGTTTGAAGGCCCAACATTTTATGACTGTTTTCAACCTATACTATACTCCCGATAAGTTACATGAATGGGGGATAAGAGAAGACAGTAAATGTCCCAGATGTCAACAGGATTCGGCCGACCTGGTTCATATGTTCTCTCTCTGTGAAAAACTAGCTACAATTAAAACGGAGATAGAGAAATTCCTGGAGGGGCTGCTAGGCTCAAAGATCAGCCTATCCCCAACAGTTATGATACTCGGGATCGATAGCAAACTAGGGTTAAGTGGAAGGAGAGAGGCAGAGGCTTTAATTTTCTTAGCGGCAGTCGTTTTAAGAATCCTGATCTCAGCTGCTTGGAAGGATTCCTCTCCCCCCACTTTCTCGATGTGGTTGGCCAGATTTCTCACTATACATAACATAGAATCCTCTCTGTATTCTCATAAAGGCAAAAAACTGCGGGATTTTGGCCTTGAAATGTGGGCACCTGTGAAGGTATGGAGGGAGGGTATGTCTATTAACGGTGCTTTTATGTAATTTATTACTACTTAGTTTGAATATTACCAATCTTTTTTAAACAGTGGTATATATATATGTAAATAGGTATTAATCAATCTTTTTACCTTTTTATATGGATTAATTAGTTTTTATACCTTTATAAAGCTAGGCAACAACAAATCCGAATTTAAAGGCTGTATTGATGTATTAACGGGTTGTTTTGGTATATGAATTTTGTAAATTTCTATTGATGTATCATAATTATATGTCTGTTTTGTTGTGTTTTTTATATATTGTCAATTCTCAATAAAAAAAAAAAAAGGTAATTTCTTTGGTAACCGCCTCTTTGATTGTACTGGGGATGGGAGGTGCCTTGATCAGAATCGCTACCTCCTGAAGATGAGGTATCTGAAAAGGTGAGATATTTAGTTCATGATCTGCCTTGGTTGTCTGATAGAAAGCGCCTAGCCTCAGGTCTAGTATAAAATTCTTGTTGGAGGTATGGATAAGCTTTCTCAAAGGTAAAATTTTGTTTGTCTCTTTCGAAGTTGCTATCTTTTTGTTGAACAGTGTAGTCTTTAACACCATGCGCACTGGCGGAATTCCGCTCGCACGCTGGGTTTTGCGGAAACGCACTTTACGTGACGAGCTGGGCTCGTCATCAGCGTGCGAGGAGGCTACGCCATGACGAGCCCAGCTCGTCATCAGCGTCGAAGGTGTTAAATTCAAGTATATCTTTTTCAACTCTTTCAAGTAAGATCTTTGAATCCTGGATCAAGGGGTTTGATTTGATTTCAGCCTCTAATTTTTCTATTTCTTCTAGTTGGATTTTTGACAGACGTTGGGCGGTTTCTATGGTTAAAACCATGAGGTCTCGACTACATTTAGTCTCTATATAACTGAAACCTTTTTTGTAAATGCTATCCTCTGTGAATATTACCGGTATATTCTTCACTATCAGTCCAGATGGTATAGTACCTGACCTAAGATGTTGGAGTAAATAGTGGCCATGTAAGTCTGTCCGGATTTGCTTTTTCTTTAGACGGACAAGTTTATCTGATTCATTATTGATCTGAGCGGAATTGCTGAGAGTGGCTGAGCCGAACGAAGGAGGGTCGCTCCGGAGTTTTTTAATATGTTATTTATTTATTTATTTATTTAAGTAGTTTGTACAGCGCGCAGCTACCCCCGGAGGGGTGTCCCGGCGCTAGAAACGGAACCTCAGAGAAGGAGGAGTGGATCGAGCTTATTACAAGACAGGGATCATAATTTGGAGAACAGCCAGGTTTTTAGTTTAGCACGGAAGATGGATTCAGATGGACAGAACCTGAGGTCGAGAGGGAGGCAGTTCCATAGTTTGGCAGTGATTACGCTGAACCCTCTGCCGCCCATTCTGGAACGTCGAAAGCGAGGAGCAGTCAGGAGGCGCAGGTTGTTAGATCTTAGGGATCTGACAGATTGAGAGATAGACACTCGCTTTTTCAGGTAGCTAGGTCCAAGGCCGTTGATAGCTCGGAAGGCAAGGGTGAGAATATTAAATTGGATGCGGCTTGCAATGGGGAGCCAGTGGAGCTCTTTGCGATAGGGGGCAACCGACTGACGGTAGGGGATATTTCCTATCAGTCTGGCAGCCGCATTCTGAACGATCTGAAGTCGATCGATCAGATATTGTGGGGCACCGGCATATAAACTGTTGGCGTAGTCTAGGTGAGAGGTGATGAGGGCCTGAGTGACAGTTCGGCGGGCGTCCAAGGGAAGGTAAGGAAGGATCTTCTTAATCATGCGCAGCTTCACGAAGCAGGCAGAGGTGACCCTGTTGACTTGTGCTTTGCACGAGAGTGAGTCATCGAACTGATAGCCCAGGTTACGTGCTGATTGGACAGGAGTGGGTGCAGGGTCAAGTGCTGTGGGCCACCATAGACTGGGGGAAATCGGTGTTTTCTGGTTAAAAAACAAGACTTCTGTCTTGTCAGCATTCAGTCTTAGGTGATTGTTGCTCATCCAATCACAGATGCTGTTCAGACATTGGCGGAAGTTGGCAAAGGTGGAGTCTGAGTGGTCTCTAAAGGAGAATATCAGCTGAGTATCATCAGCGTAAGAGACCACTCTGACTCCACAGGACTCCACCACTGAGGCCAAGGGTGCGAGATAGACGTTAAAAAACAGAGGGCTTAGGGCAGAGCCCTGCGGGACACCACACAGCAGGGGTTTATCCTCTGACTTGAAAGGCCTAAGCACCACCTTCTGAGTTCTGCCAGTGAGGAAGGATTCGATCCAGGCGAGAGCGGAGCCACCGATTCCGACCTGCTTTAGACGGTTTAGTAGGATTTTGTGAGAGACCGTATCAAAAGCAGCGGATAGGTCGAGGAGGACCAGCATGGCCTCCTTGCCCCTATCCACGCATTCACGGATAGTCTCAGCCACTTCCAGGAGAGCAGTCTCAGTGCTGAAACCTGCTCTGAATCCAGATTGGGAGTCGTGCAGCAGGGAGTTATCTTCCAGATACTCTGTAAGTTGTAGCTGCACGGCCTTTTCCAAAATTTTTGCGGGTTTGGGGAGGAGGGAGATGGGGCGATAATTGGAAAATTTAGTAGGATCGGCGTCAGGTTTTTTCAGAATGGGGACCAGCAGAGCTTCTTTCCACGTGGTTGGGAAGATGCCATGATGGAGGGAGGCATTCCAGATGGAGAGAAAAGGGTTGACCAATGAGGGAGCTAAGTCACCCATGGTTTTGGCGGGAATTGGGTCGGATGGGGAGCCAGATCTGCATTGGGTGAATAGCCTGAGTGCGGTCTCAAGAGTCAGCTCGTTATAGGACTGCAAAGAAGCGGATTCCAGGGCCATCACATGGGGGATCGGGGGGGTGCCTCAGTAGGGAACGAGGTACAGATTTTTTCAATTTTTTCAAGGAAATAATCAGAGAGTCCATCGCATAATGCCTGGCTGGAGGTGTTCTGCGTGGCCCTGGCGGGGGGTTAACAAATTCTTTGACAATATTAAAGAGAGTTTTTGAGGAGTTCTTGGCGTTGGAGATTTGTAATGAGAAGTAGTCTCTCATGGTGGCTTTTTTTTGTTTCAGAAATTTTTTCAGAGCGATTTTGTAGATGGTTTTGGATTCGGGGTCGTAGTTCTGCCGCCACTTGCGTTCAAGTAGTTTGCATCAGCTTTTTTCCTCACAAAGGGTTCTAGAGAACCAAGGGGCAGAAGGGCAGGTTCTGGCAGAGGAGATGGGTTTGAGGGGGGCGATGGAGTCGATGGCAAGGAGCAATGCAGAATTGAGTCTAGAAACATTTCCATCAATGTCACTGGATAGAGGGTCTGGTTGGAAGTTGAGTAAGGGGTCTAGGGTAGCACAGGTGACTTTGTGCCATTTTCTCCCTAGCTCTTTCCTGAGTATAGTAGGGGCGGGTCTCGAACTTAGCTCTAGGTTAAAAGGGATAAGATGGTGATCAGACCAGGTAAGAGGGAGGGAAGGGAGGACTGTGATATTGGAGAAATTACCAAAGATTAGATCAAGGGTATGCCCAGCTGTGTGTGTAGGGCCCTTGACTAGCTGAAGTAGGTTCAGGCTCTGCATAGTTTCTAGCAGGTTGTTAGCTTTTGAACAGAGAGAATTGTCCACGTGGAGGTTGAAGTCTCCTAGCACCAAAAAATGTTGGTGTTTGAGAGAGAGATCCGCCAATAGGTGGGTGAGTGCCGTTAAAGAGAGAGTTGAGGCAGTGGGAGGGTTGTTCTTCGCTATATGCGAATGTTTGGTCTTCTGACATTATCAACAGGTTAAATTGTGTGAGGAAACCACTTTTTATGACCCTTTCACACTGTATACTTTCTTACATCCATACAATAAACAAACACATAAAGAAAGTGATAACGAAACAGGATAGAATTGTTTCAATCAAGTGCAGGGGTGGACAATTTCCACAAGCCACCAACGGTGGACTCAAATAAATTCAGAACAGAGACAAGCTTCAGTGTCTCCCAAAAAACCTCGCAAGCCTGCGCCCGCTAATTCAGCTAAGTAACAACACGGGTTTGGCATAAAGCACAGTAAGGCTGCGCCGGATAGACAATGATCAAAACAGGTTGCCAGTACTGTGCAACAATTTGCTACAAAATAGAAGAATGAGTGAACAATTGCTCATTCCCAAATGACCACTCTTTCAGTCAAAAATCTAGTAGAAAAATAAATTTTACTTTTATTTTTTTGTTCGAAGATCAAAGTTATTTTTAGTTTTTTGTTTTCAACAGTAAACATCAAACATTTTGTACAATAAGGAGGAGTGGGGCGTATTCATGGATGGGAAAAGTGATTCGGGGGTGAGTTGAACGTACATCTGACAAAATACTAGACACCATGAATAAACACAAAACAATGGGTACACATATGTTGATGACAGGGGAAGTGGTGACAGTTGGTGGTGTGGTTGTTTTAAGAGTGAGGGAACTAGATGATTGGTTCTCAACAGTAGGTTATACCCTCGTCCTATTTACAATCACAGGAATAACCTAATACATTTAATGAAAAAATGCATCAATACAATCACAAAGACCATCTAGAGCATCAATAATTCCTGGATTGCAGTTATTATGCAAAATAACGATTGGTCTGAAAATTCAAAAATGACACCACGGTCAACTAACACCTCGGTCGACGCGTTTCGAATCCTTGCAAAATCAAAGGATTCTCTTCAGGACCATACACATTTAATCTGTAAGACATAATGGAAATAAAATAACAATCTGTCAGTCATATCCAAGAGAGGCTCTCAACTTTCATTCAATTCAGCACACATTCTCAGTTTTTTACCTGTAGGAGAATTTATGAAGACTCGGAGCTGTATTAACTGCAAATTAAAATAATCAGAGATTCAAGGCCAGAAAACTGTTTGCTATGACCTGCCAATAAACGTTTATGAAACTGGTCTAATATACTCACTAGAAAATCAGTTCTGTCATGCCCAATTACAGATTAGGAATCCAAATGTGGCGAATACATGTTCGTCAAATCTTTAAAAGGCCTCGTGGTTGAGTCTGTGAAAAGGATGTAAGGAATGGTGTTCAGAAAAAATCGTGGGCTGATTCAAAGTAAAACAATACAAAGCGTATTGATAAATCTGATGGCCGTCAATTGTGGCGGGTGCAGCGCGTGTGATTAAATGAGGATGGCCAATTGTAAAGCTTTATCGCACTTAGTAATTACACCATATCTCCTTCACATACTAAATCAGGATGTTCTAGTCATTAAAAACAGCGCGGAAGTACAGGGATCCCGGTTCCTATCTCCTACATCTAGTGCTATCATTGCGCTTCGCGTTCGTCCTGCCTCACACTAATGTGAGGACCGTATGATAGGGAAGTTCCGCTCATTCAGATGGCGGGCATGTAGTAAAAGCTCTCTTTATCTCTAAATGCCTGTTGGGGGTGCTTAAGCTGCTGATTTACCTGTGGCTGTGTATCAGTCTCCTCCAGTCTGCGTCGCATCCAAGCGTGAAAGCGATAGAACTGGTTCCGGGTCTTACGGTCTTTAATGTTCTGCAGTTCCGGGTTCATGAGTAGATTCCTTGGGATTCGTAGTTTATATTGGGTTTGTAGTTTGTTATGGTAAACGCGAGTGGAAATAACTTCGCTTTAATGGAGGAGTAGATCTCGTTGTCAATTGCATTCAGACCTATTAAGAGGTTCATTATTGGAAGAATTTAAGGAAGTGTAACGCACGCTTTGTAGATTAGTGGGTCATCTCACAATTATATTTTTAAATGCAGAAGGATTTTTGTTTTGAAGGAAAAGCAGATCGCAATATCACTTGCATTCTGGATCGTTGAGAGGTTCTTTTTAGAAGATTTTGGAGAGTGTAGGGCACGATAAGAAAATAAGTGAGTCGTCTCGCAATTATATTTTTATAAACAGTTAGCAAAGAATTCATAAGTTGTATAGCTCGGACATTTCATTTAGACCTTGGATAGTGGTGTTAAATTTCAGAATCAGCAATGCTTCTCGTTGTCGCAGCCTGGCCTCTAAGTCTCCGCCTCTAGGGTCATGATTGATTTTGGATATTATCGTCCATTTGAAATCATTTTCTCCATGTGATTGATCGATCCAATGTTGGACCAATGGAGCTGTGAGGACTTTTTTTCTTATTCTGGACTTGTGTTGCGACATCCTTTGTCTTACTTCCTGGTTTGTTTTGCCTATATATAGTTTGTCGCATGAGCACAGTATTCCATAGACCACATTCCTTGTCTTGCAATTGGTAAATTGATCATGCTTCCACGATATCCCGGCATGTTGAAAGAGGTTTCCTTCAATAGTAGAAGCGCAGCAGAGGCATGTGCCACATTTGCGATGGCCAGTTATAGGCGGAAGATTCATATAATCACGTAATGTGGGCGCTTTTTGCTTGGGAATAGCTGCTCGGATGAAATGGTTCGCTATACTTTTGTCTTTTTTGTATGCGAAAAGAGGTACATTTGTCAGCTGGACATCAAGTTCTTTGAGCAGATGCCAGTTTTGATGAATCATTTTTTTGAAGATGTTAGATGAAGGGCAATAAGTGGAAACACAGACAATACGTTGTTGTTGACTTTTTTGCTTTTTCACGAACAGTTCTTCCCGTGGGGTCCACCAAGCTCTTTTGATTGCTTGTTTTAGTAATTTTAGCTGGATAGCCACGGGCTAGGAGTTTCTCTTTTAGGACATTAGCATGGTTCATAAATTCATCCTTAAAGGTGCAGTTTCTACGAATACGGAGAATCTGCCCTACTGGTAGATTTTGTTTTAGACTCCTTGGATGGCTGCTTGAAAAATCGAGTGCCTTGTTTCAATCAGTTTTCTTTCTATATAGAGTGGTAACCAGTTGTCCGTTAGAGCAGTACACTTCTACATCCAGAAAGGACATTCTTGTCTTGGAAGTCTGAAGGGTGAATTTAATATCTTCTGTCTTATTATTGATCAATTCGTAGAACTGATTTAACTGTTCCGAGGTGCCGGACCATGTGAAAAAGACATAATCGATATATCGTACTCATCCACCAATCCATTGGTAGAATGGGTTGTTGTTATGGATGAATGTGTCCTCGTATTGGCTCATGAAGAGGATCACCATTTCAGGGGCAAAAGGACAGCCCATGGGTACCCCCTTTATTTGGAAGTAGAAATCGTCGCCGAACTTAAAGTAATTTTTTGTCAATGCTAGTTTAGCTAGCTTCAGAATAAATTCTGTTGGAATTTTCGATGAACTCTCTCGTTTATTCAAAAAGATTTCTAGTACCTCCAGTGCTTGGTCTTGGGGAATTTGAGTGTATAGCGATACTATATCCATGCTGACCAAAAGGTCTTGGTTCTCTTGAAAGGGTACTTGGTCCAATTTGGTCAAGAAGTCCGTAGTGTCTTGGAGGAAAGATTTTACAGTAAGTGTGAATGGCTTCAGAAAAAAGCCAATACATTTCGAGACTGGCTCGAATAGAGAGTCACATCCAGAAATTATAGGTCGTCCCGGTGGTGCTTTCTCATTTTTATGTACTTTCGGAAGTACGTAAAACAACGGTATGCGTGGGTGCTTGTTCAACAAGTAGTTGTATTCGTTTTTACCAAGGAATCCTTGTTCAAGTCCACTAGTTAGAATTATTCCAAGTTCATTTTGTAATTCCAAAGTTGGGTCTGTGTTGATTTTGCGATAGCACTCAGGGTCTGCGAGTTGTCTAGTTGCTTCGGATATGTACTCATTTGTGCCCCAGATTACGATTGATCCGCCTTTATCGGCTTGTTTGACGATAATACTTTCATTTTGTTTAATAGACTGCAATGCTTGTTTTTGTTCCTGAGACAAATTGGGTTTGGTAAATCCATTTCTCTTTTTTTCTTGTGCGGCCAAAGCGGAGAGAATAGTTTTTTCAAAATAAATCACCTCTTTGGGTATCTTAAGCGCCGGCGGGCAGAAACTTGATTTTCTCTTTAATCCAGTTGTTTCAATTTGAGGTAATGTTTCTTTATCAGCAAAGAATGTGATCAATCGAATTTTTCTGCAAAACTCGATGAATTCCAATTTTAGGCGAACAAAGTCAGTGAATTTAGATGGTACAAAAGATAATCCCTTTTCTAGGACACTTATCTCTGCTGGGGTGAGGGTTTTTTTTTAAAGATTGTAGATCGAGGATTGCTCATATGACACTAATTCTTGTAGTTTTGCCTCCTCGTGGACATCTCCCATTGTTGTTGGAATCGCGTTTTGCCGCAAGGTTTCCGCTGACCTTGTCCTAAAAAAGGTTGATGTCGTTGAATTTGATTATTTGGTTGAAAATTTGGTTGGTATTGTTGTTGGTAATTTCTTTGGTAAAAAAGTAATTCTTATGGGGTGACCCAGTATCCCTAAGAACCTGGGCAGTACAATGAAAATTTCAACAATGGTTCTTTCGGGTAAACAGAAAAATTGCTTTAAATCATTTCAAAAACTTCATTACTTGTTATGCTACTTTAATTAACATTATCGTGCAAAAACCAAACAAGGAAGAGGGTTAGGAATATTTTAATTATTCAATTATTTTTCATTTTTTCATTAAGTGTCCAACTGACACCTCAGATATATGCATTAAAAAACGTATTCCAAAATACAAGATACGGCGCAATGGTGCAAATCACTGTGAAGGTGACATAATGTGACAATATCGTGACAATGTGATAAACAAGTGATATTCTATATACATGTAAATGAGACAAGTACTAAAGAAAAAGGGAAATTTCAAAAGGCCGATTCCTATTTGATTGATACTCAGAACGCAATATGCTATATTAGCTAATTATTGTTGGGCATGGTAGGCTGGTCCTTCCAATAGGTTTGTCGACGTTTCAACCCTGTGGACACCCTATTTGCGGGTCACTAGCGGGTCTTCTTCAGGATGGGGGCTATGAAGGGGATTACGGCGCCAGTTCTTCACGGAACAACCCAATATTCTATTCGCTGAGGGTGTCCTCTGTAATCTAGGATCTATTGTTGATATTCTGTTATATCAGGTATCTTCCTAAGCAATGATGACGTTTCTCTTTATCTTTACTTCCAAACATCAGTTGGTATAGGCGATTTTCAATACCTTCGTGGGTATGGCATAATTTCCGTTTGTTTAAGTACAACCCAGATTCAAAATTCAAGGCTGGAGCGATTGCATTCCTCAATCGTGGATTCTTTGTCCGATGTCTGCTCGGCTAAGCGATCTTTCATGAATTTCTTTGGTAACCGCCTCTTTGAATGTACTGGGGACGGGAGGTGCCTTGATCAGAATCGCTACTTCCTGAAGATGAGGTATCTGAAAAGGTGAGATATTTAGTTTGTGATCTGCCTTGGTTGTCTGATAGAAAGCGCCTAGCCTCAGGTCTAGTATAAAATTCTTGTTGGAGGTATGGATAAGCTTTCTCAAAGGTAAAATTTCGTTTGTCTCTTTCGAAGTTAATCTTTTTGTTGAACAGTGTAGTCTTTAAATTCAAGTATATCTTTTTCAACTCTTTCAAGTAAGATCTTTGAATCCTGGATCAAGGGGTTTGATTTGATTTCAGCCTCTAATTTTTCTATTTCTTCTAGTTGGATTTTTGACAGACGTTGGGCGGTTTCTATGGTTAAAACCATGAGGTCTCGACTACATTTAGTCTCTATATAACTGAAACCTTTTTTGTAAATGCTATCCTCTGTGAATATAACCGGTATATTGTTCACTATCAGTCCAGATGGTATAGTACCTGACCTAAGATGTTGGAGTAAATAGTGGCCATGTAAGTCTGTCCGGATTTGCTTTTTCTTTAGACGGACAAGTTTATCTGATTCATTATTGATCTGAGCGGAATTGCTGAGAGTGGCTGAGCCGAACGAAGGAGGGTCGCTCAGGAGTTTTTTAATATGTTCTTCGCTATATGCGAATGTTTGGTCTTCTGACATTATCAACAGGTTAAATTGTGTGAGGAAACCACTTTATATGACCCTTTCACACTGTATACTTTCTTACATCCATCCATACAATAAACAAACACATAAAGAAAGTGATAACGAAACAGGAAAGAATTGTTTCAATCAAGTGCAGGGGTGGACAATTTCCACAAGCCACCAACGGTGGACTCAAATAAATTCAGAACAGAGACAAGCTTCAGTGTCTCTCAAAAAACCTCGCGAGCCTGCGCCCGCTAATTCAGCTAAGTAACAACACAGGTTTGGCATAAAGGACAGTAAGGCTGCGCCAGATAGACACTGAACAAAACAGGTTGCCAGTACTTTGCAACAATTTGCTACAAAATAGAAGAATGAGTGAACAATTGCTCATTCCCAAATGACCACTCTTTCAGTCAAAAATCTAGTAGAAAAATAAATTTTACTTTTATTTTTTTGTTCGAAGATCAAAGTTATTTTTATTTTTTTGTTTTCAACAGTAAACATCAAACATTTTGTACAATAAGGAGGAGTGGGGCGAATTCATGGACGGGAAAAGTGATTCGAGGGTGAGTTGAACGTACATCTGACAAAATACTAGACACCATGAATAAACACAAAACAATGGGTGCACATAAGTTGGTGACACACAATTAAAATGTAAAATATAACTCATCCCTAGCTCATCATGAAGGCTCCCAGTTGGGGTACTTGCCCAACCCCCACAAGAGCCCTAAAAAATGTGTTCTCGCTATCATCATTGAGCCTAGTTTCATATAGCCCCTCGTCTCATAACCATAAACGGGAAATGGGATGCACTAGGCTTTATAGATTTTCAACAGGGTTTTAAAAGGCTTAAGACCTAAACTTGAGGAAAAGTCATTTACCCCAGTGCATGCCCTCTTTAAGCTTCCAGTGTTGTTTTTTATTAGGGGTTGCCAACTGAATCCAGATTCTATTAAAATTCCTAAATAGGTAAAATTATCAACTTTGCTTAAAATCTGGCCCTGCACCGAAAAAGTGTAACCTTTCATATGTTTTGGCCCTAATACTTTACTTGAGATTTTGAAAAATTAGTACGTTCAAAGTGCCCATAAAATCTATTCGAATTTTAGAATCGAATAAAGTAACAAACTAATACTAAAATACTTGATCAGCAGTATAACCACCCCAACAGAACAATATTTCTACCCAACAGAATATCAAGTGCACCTTAACAGGATTAGACAATCTCAGCTTCAATGACACAGCCTTTGCAGACTAATTAGCTGATTCTGCCAGGCCATTTCAATAATAACCAAAATCAGAAAAAAAGACCGGAGAGTAGCCTGAGTCTGTTCCTTGGTGATCACCTGCACAAAAATAACTGACATATACTCTTCATTAGAATAAATTGCTGCTCGCTGTACACTAAGTCCAAACAGGTCATTTACCAAAAGAGGTCATCTACCGACCTTCAGGCTTTGCATCAATATTTCTGGAAGAAAATCTTGATCTAGTCCATCATCTAAATCCCAAAGGGGTGCCAGTATGTAGTAATAGTTAGGAAATAGTTTTCATAGGAAAATAGTTTCTTGCCTCGCTTGTAACTTTGATGCCATTTGAAGAAGCTTTACGAACTTTTTGAAAAAAGTATCCACCTAATTAGACTTGTGGGTGGAAAGTTTTGGGGTGATCCGTCAAGTGGGTGCCAAGAAAAATAGGGGGTCAAAAAAGTGTGTTACCTATTTTAATTCACATAGAGCCTTCAGACACATCTGCAGCTCGAACTGCTCTACGGAATTACACCAAATTTGGCAGAAAGGTATATTTTGCTCTACGGATCAGACGTTTTGTTATTTGGTGTATTCAGAATCATTTATGAGAGAAAACTGTTTGTAAGAGAGGCTATGGAAGGTGCTCCAGAAGCTAAATTTAGAGCATATTTTATGAAAATTCACATTATCTCTCGCAGCCATATGAAAATGAAGTCTGACAATCTCGGTAAAACATGTACTTTCAACAGGAGCAGCCAGTTAGCTGTTTCCCTTGTGTTTTACTGCAGCCTCCCCTGAGTGTTTTTTAAAGAATGATTAGAGCACTAACAGTCTTAGTTATGACAAAACTATGACACAACTGAAGCCATCTTGATTGAATCAAACTGGTAAAACTTAAAACATTTATTTTAGAAAGGAACACAATTAGGGGCTTCAATTTGTCATAGAAATTATGGTTAGTGCTATACAAAGACAAAATAAGACATTTTTTTTAGTGGGGTCTCAATTATCTTCCTCTTTTATTTCATTAAAATATTCTGGCAGCAGACTGCCAGTTAACTCCCTGGTGATCAGTAGCTTTAATACAGTGTTCTAATGAGCAACTAGAGTGCTGACATTCTGAATTTAGGCCAAAAGTGTGGCTCATCTGAACGCCATCTTGATGGAATCAAAGTGGAAAACTGAAAGCATTTTCTGCAGAGGATACTGCACTACGGGCTAGATATAGGTAAATCATTTTTACCGATTCTAAAATACAGAATTTTAACGATTCAGTATTTTAGAATCGGTAAATCTGATGTAGGTAAATATTCGGTATTTTTTCCGAATCGGTAAGATTCGGTAATTACCGAATCAGTATTTACCGATTCGGTAATTGCCATTCATTCGGCCTGGAGGCCCATAGGAATGAATGTCAATACCGTATAATACCGAATAATTCAAGGGTGGCAGGGTGTCACTTTGACACCCTGTTGCACCCCTGATTAGGGCTTGTGTGCCCTTAGGGCATGTATGTGTGCCACATGGCACAGGTGTACATGCACAGATTTGCATATACACAGGTATTCGTTATTTACCACCAACTAATAGTTGGTGGTAAATAACGAATCCTTAATGCCCTGTGGCACTGTTTACAGTGTAACCTACATCTTAAAATACAGATTCGGTAATTTTACCGAATCAGTAATTTTATCGAATTAGTAAATTCACCGATTTGGTGAAATTACTGATTCGGTAAAATTACCGATTCGGTAAAATTACGGAATCTGTATTTTAAGCTGCCCTAAATCGGTATTTTCGGCCGTTACCAACCTGTATTTGGACACCTAATTCTGGACCTAAACGAGGTCATTAAGAAGCTTCATAACAAGTAAGTCTCCCAATATTCCCACCAGAGAACGAAAATAGCCTAGTGTAGCACAAATATCACCCAATATAGCCCAAGTATAGCCCAATAACAGATGTGTGCAAAATACCAATTTTTTTTTTGTGTGCAGTATTATATAGTGCAGACTTGACTCAAAAGTATTGGAGTGTTTTACATGAGCATCAGTTACACTACAGAAGGACACATTCAATTTGATTTTAGGGATTGGGAGATTAAGTGATTGCCCCAGAATCATAGTAAACGCAACGCCGTTCCCCAGTTGCAAAGTCTGAGCTTTGGCCATAATGCCACATCTTCTCCTTTAAGTGTAACTTATAATCAAGTGATAACTGGATAAAAAAACATAAAGATAGCACATTAATTAAAAGTGCCCTTTTGCTATTTGAGAATTCAGGAAAATATGTCCTCATTTTCGTTTTCTATGTGAATAAAACCGTCTCTTGGTGAAGGATGCAGAGCCAATACGTTGACCAAGCTTTGTTGGTGGGAGAAGCAGTGGCAGCACAATGGACCATGGAGGGCAGGGGAAAGAGGGGCAAGGCTAACAAACACACCATGCAGTACAGGCAAGGGAGGCTGTGGCTATGTAAACGACCATTGAGGGCAGAAGAAAGGGGCAGTGGCAGTACAACCATACATGCCAAGCGACTCAATTCAGGCAGGAGACTCCTGATGTTTTTAAGCCCAAAAGGGCTTTATTTTTTATGTCTCCTGCCTAAAATCTCCTCTTTTTCAATGAAAGCAATAGGGGGAAATCAATTCCACAGTTTTTTTTCGAAATTTCCCGTTTACCAAGTTCCAAGTCTTGGCAAGTAAGGTACATTGGATCATCGAGGGCAGAAGGAATAGGGTAGGAACATGGACTCACGTTAACTGAGTGCAGGAAGGAGATGGCAAGGACACCAAACTGATCTTACAGGACAGGCGTCAGGAGTTGCAGCAGCACAATACACAATAAAGGGCAAGTGAGACAGAAGTGCTGCACAACGGACAATGGAAAGCATTAGGGAGGGGACATGGTCATGTGCATGGACAACAGAAAACAGAGTGGAAAGAGACAAGGGCAGCAAGCTGTCCATACCGGACAGACAGGAGAGATAGTTGCAGCATAACAGACCATGAAGGGGAGGGCGGAAGTGGCAGGGGCATGACAATGGACCAGGCAAGGTAGGTGATAGGGGTCTGCACATGGAAAACTTAGGGCAGGGGGCAAGGAGACAGGGGAGGAGGAGCAAGCTGACCATGTTGGGCACACAGGCTGGGCACTGAAAGCACAACACACTCTGGAGGGCAACAGTGAGACTATAATGGCATGCACATAGACAATGGAGGGAAGGCGGGAGGGTGTCAGGGGCAGCAAGCTGACCACTCACAGCAGGTGAGAGGTATGGAAGACCATGCATGGCCGATGGAGGTTAGTGACAGCACAACGGCCAAAGTGGGCAAGAGGGAGGGGGCAGGGGCATGCACAAAGGACCATGGAGGACAGAAGGGAGGGATAGGGACTGGACATAGACAAGAAAGGGCAGAAGAAGAGGCTATACAACACACCACACGCGGGCAGGAATGAGGAGCAGTGGCAGCACAGCAGAGCATGGAAGGCAGAAGGGAGTGGCAGCAAAATAGACCATGGGGGACAGGAGGGAGGGGATAGGGGCTTGGAACTTGGACAGGCACGGTGGTGGTGGTAGGGACAGGTGGCAGCCATATGACCATGCTCGGCATGTGGGAGGGGCAGTGCAGCTCAACAGAACACTAAGAGTAGATAGGAGGAGTAGGGGAAGGTCCATGGACTATGGTGGCCAAAAAGGAGGGAGCCGGGGCATGCACACAGACATCAGAGGTAGGAGGTTAAAGCAGCAAGCTAAGCACAGGAGGGCAATGATGGGTCATAGATTTGAGCAACCATGCAGGGGAAGAGGAAGTTTGCTGGTGCATGGAGTCAGACAACAAAGGGTAGGCAGGAGGTAGATGGGGCAGCTAGCTACTGGTTAGGGCTGTAATGAGGAAGCAGGGTCATAGACTTGTGTAATGGACGGCAAGGAGATGGGGAAGCAGGAACAGCAATCTTGGGTGGGGGCAGCACAATGCCAGGCCAGACTACTCCCTGTGTTGAACCCCTCCACATTGCATTGTGATGGACATCTTACCTAAAGTTAAAACAACCTTAGAAATTCACGGAAAAAAACAAAGGTTACAGGGATTATAGTTAGGCTCAGATTTCACTTGTACAAATCCAGTAAAATTCCTCACTTATAGTTACCTGGGCTAACTATAATGTACGCCCGCAATGTACTGCTTATAACCTCACATATTACATCACTCATGACATGGTCAGTGACATCACTCATGACATCCCAAATCACATTTTTGATGAAATCACTAATGACATCATCCAGTGATTGTGAGTGTTTTCTAAAAGTTTATAACATAACATAAACATAACATCACATGATTGAGTGAGTAGGTGTTTGAGAGGCTGTATGGGTGAGTAAGTGGCTGTGTGAGTGGCTGTATGGGTAAGTGAGTGAGTGGATTTATGGATGAGCGAGTGGGCGTCTGAGTGTCTGTTTTGGTGAGTGAGTGGGTGTATGAGAGCAAGTATGGGAGAGTGAGTGGCTGTGTGAGTGGCAGTATTGGTGAGTGTTAGAAATGAGGGTCTCTAGTTGTCAGGTTGTTACCCTGTCCAAGTGGGGACCCTTCTTTCTAGTCTGGATAAGGGGGTACACTTCTAAAACAGCTCCTGCTCACCCCTTTGGTAGCTTGGCTCATCTTATAGGCAGTGTGCAAAGCATTTGCCCATAACATACAGTAATATGAACCCATTGACACCACACCAGTTTTAGAACAATACCCAATATTTTATCTATGCAAACAAGTTGAAAAACAATAAAAATCCACAATATAGTTAGTAAAATTATCAAGAAGCAAAATTAGACTTAAAATACAGTTCCTGAAGACAATAGCTCTTTCCGGGGCTATAACTGCATAGTGAACAACAAATCTAAACATTTCTGGCTGTCCGCGGCGTGGTGGACCAGCTACGGTGACGGGAAGAAATGCAAAACAGTACCTTTAGAAATGCAGGGCGTCGAGGACCTTGCGGTGAGCTCGAAGAGCCGTTATGAGCAGGTGTCGATTTCGTAGGTCAGTCCAGGAGTCGTCAGGCCCTTGAAGTCACACGTGTTGCAGATTAAACTCTGTTCGGTTGAAGTCGAGAGCACTGGCAGGCGTCGGGGCTGCGGTTTGAAGTGCAGTGATGCAGTGTGCGTTGCCGTCAGGTCACCGTGCAGGCAGCGACTCAGTGACGATCGTCCAACAGCTTCGGTGAGACCGGGGTTGCATGGCGAAGCGGGATGGGGCTTGTCACGGTGATGGCAGGTCATGGTGCAAGCAGCGGCATTGTCGTTGCTGAAGCGCTGTCATCTGCTGACGAACCAGAGCCAAGGCGACAGTGTGGGACGGGGCGGTGCTTTGTGTAACTTACGAGCTGTGCCCTCAAACAACGGTGCAAGCAACGGCGATGATGTCAGCATAGAGCAGCATCGTCGGGGATACCAGGGTGGCATTGTGAAGAGAGGCGGTGTGAAGTGCAGTGCCCACTGGTCATGGTGCAAGCAGTGGATCGTGGCGTTATCAGTCAGCATCATCTGTGATACCAGGGTTGCGGTGCAAAGTACGGTGGTGCCCTCTGTGGTGCCTTACGTACACGGAGCCAACAACGGCATCAGTGACAGCATCAGGTTGCTTTTTCTTCTGTTGCAGCACAAAACACAGAGTTCCCAGTGCTGGTAGCTGATGAGCTTGAAGTCTTTGCTGTTCCTGAGACTTCTTTAACAGGGGGCAAGCTCAACCTCAAGCCCTTGGAGAAACTCTAACAAAGTAGTTGCAGAAAGTTCAGTCCAGTCCAGTCCTTTCCCAGCCCAAGAAAGAAGCAGCCACTGCAGGCCAACACAGCAAAGCACAGAGCAAAGTGGTAATTCCTCCTCACAGCTTCTCCAGCTGTTCTTCTTGGAAGGTTCCTTGATCCCAAAGAGTTTTGAAGTTCTGGGGTCAGGGCCCCAATATTGATACCAATCTTCTCTTTGTTCTCTTTGTGGCAAGGGTCTCTGAGCCCAGTCCAAACCAGCTCTACCCCCACTGGCCAAGCTTCACTACGGGAGGTGGAGACAGCATTGTGCATAGGAGACACTAACTATTCAGGTGCTAGTGAAAACTCTTGCCACCACTCTAAATGCAGACCAGGCATATTCAGCCCAACTATGAGGCACCCAGGAAAGGCAGGAAACACCTCAACCCCCCTTGTGACTGTCTACTGTGAATGCACATCCCCAGCCCCTTCACTCCAAAACAAGATAGTCAATAAACAAATCAGTGCAGGCACACAGAATGGCTAAACAAGTAAATGCCTACTTTCTCAAAATAAAAGACACACAATTGATGGATGGAATGCTTTGCACCCCAGTTTAGACCTGGCCATGTGCAAATCAGTCTTGAACATGTGCCTCATGGGAACAGTCCAGCCCAAACTGCCAAACCAGGCCCTCCCTGGACCAGAAACAAGCATCCTAGGACCGGTTTTGGAGTTTCACCCCTCATCATACAGGATAGCTTGAATCCAGTGGCACTGTGAGCCCGGGACCCACATCTGGGAATACCAGACGCACTAAGGGCCAGGAAGCAAAAGACACACAATGGATGGACAGAATGCAGAACAAATTCAAACATTAACCCCCAGTCAAGAGATCTGGGTTAAATCCATCATTTTTTTGCTCACCATGCCTCCCCATTTTAGACCTAACCATATGCAAATCAGTCTTGACCCTGTGCCTCATGGGAACAGTCCAGAACGAACTGCCAAGCCAGGTCCTCCCTGGACGGGAAACAAGCATCCTAGGACCTGTTTCAGGGTTTCACCCCTCATCAGCCAGGATAGCTTGAATCCAGTGGCACAGTGAGCCCGGGATCCAAAAGTGGCATTTTCAAGAACACAGTTTAAAAACCATCTCCCTAAAAAGATGTGCAATTAAAATCTGAGTTCAGAGAGCCTAATTTCCATTTCTCTATCTTGTCCCAAGGGAAAGTTATACTTGCAAAATGTTACAAAGCCTATAGGGAAGACAGCCTTGCAAAGTCGAAAAACATAATGCACAGTCTTTCACTATCAGTACATGTAAAACACACCAGTACATGCTGAGGAGTGCCTTATATGTAAGAAAAGGGAACGTTTGGGCTTGGCAAGTGGGTGCACTTGCCAGCTCGAAATGGCTGTAAAAACTGCGCAGACACTGCAGTGGCAGGTCTGAGACATGTTTGAAAGGCTGGCTGTGTGGCGGGCACAATCAGTTCTGCAGGCCCACTAGCAGCATTTGATTTACAGGCCCTGGGCATACAAAGTGCACTATATTAGGTACTTGGTAGGAAGTCAAAAAAGCCAAACATGGAAACACCAATCCATAAACACAAATTACAGTAGGAGCACTTACACTTTAACAATGATCTGCAGTGAGAAAATGCACAGAGGCAATAAACCATCAAAACGAGGTCAAACGTACCATTAAAAACAGGAGGCTAGAAAGCAAAAAAGACAGAAGAAACATGCCAAAAGATGCTTGATCTAACAGTGTGTTACTGTGTGTGTAAGTGGCTGTATGAGTGACTGTTTGAGTAGATGGTTGATTAATTAGTGGTGTGAGTGACTGTATTGGAGAGTGAGTGTCTATGTGAGTAGCTGTATGGGTGAGTGAGTGTATGTGTGAGTGCTTGCATGGGTGTGTGTTGGTTGTTTTTTGGGTGGTTGTATGGGTGAGTGCGTGGCTCTGTTGAGAGGCTGTTTGGGACATGAGTGGCTGTCTGAATGGCGTATGGGTAAGCAAGTGGGTGTGTGAGTGGCTCCATGGATCAGTGAGTGGGTGTGTGAGTGGGTGTATGGGTGTGTGAGTGGGTGTATGAGTGTCTGTATGGGTGAGTGAGGGGCTGTGTGAGTGGTTCTGTGGATGGTATCATCAGTGATGTCATTTGATATGTCATCAGTGATGTCATGATCAACGTCACTGACTATGCTATGGGTGATGTAATATGTTAGATCATAAGCAGTGCATTGCGGTGGCATAAGTTATAGTTTGCACAAGTAAAGGCCGGAAAATGTATCCCTAAGATTAACTCACAAGAAATCCCTGTCTCACTCTGTGCAGATGATGCTGTCCTTATTGCTCGAACAGCTGATGGTCTTCAATCCTTGTTAGATGCCTTTAATAGTTTTATTGACAACATAGGACTAATAACTAACCGATCCAAGTAATTTATATTGAAATACGGTCCAAAATGCCAATGATCAGAACGTTTTTACTTGGTAATAAAGTGGGGAAAGCCTCCCACTTCACGTAGCTGGGTCTCCCAATCGATATTGATTTTAACTGGAAATTCTTATTGAATGTAAGAGTCTTGCAAGTCCAAAGGGCAGTTGATCCAGTTTTTAGATTTGCAAGAAGACTGGTACATAAACCCATAAGTGAACTGCTATGTATTTTTAAAAGTACATGTTTATCTTTTGCATCATTTGGGGCAGGTATCTGGGGATACACAAACTGTAAAACTCTCCAGATTGTACAGAATACGTTTACAAGACGACTTCTGACTGCCCCACACTCCACTCACAAGTTATTTTACCACGGTGAGGTAGGGCTAAATTATCTGGAAGGTTACATCAAATACAATCCCTCTTGTTGCAGTAGTGAATTTGGAAAAATCCAGAGGACCAATTGTGTAGATCTGTGTTGCCACATTGCATAAATCTGTATAATTGCCTAGATATCCCCTGGCTCAAATTTGTCAAAAAGAGCTTTGAAAGTATGGGCACTCCAGTTTTTTTTATCATAATCTGGCTGTTCTATCCAACATCCCCTCAGCGCATATAAAAGATCTTTTTTATCAGCATGCGCCAAGGGCACAGCAGGGTGATAGCTGGGAAGAGAGGGAATTAATTTCCTGGGCTCCACTATCACACCCAGCATTTTCTTACAATTTATTGTAGATGAAAGCCAGAAGTTCTTACTCACAAGGATCCAACTTCAAACTATACACTTCTTGGTAGCCTTTCACATCAAAGGCACCTAATTTTCATCTCTCATCCTCTGTCATTGTGAACTCCCAGCCCAACAAAGCACCATGCACTTTACTTTATCCTGCACATTTTATTCACACCAAAGAAGGCAGTTCTGTGCCCCATATTGCGTGCTCTTGATTTTAGACCCCACACAACTGCTTTTTCTTATTTGCAGTGTCTGGTAAATTAAACTGTTATTATTGCTATCTTGAACTACATCTTAAATTCTTTGAGATAACAATCTAAATATTGAAGTTTGTATTGCATTTTGCTGTTTTTATACTATTTAATGGATCTCTGTGATTTTAGTAAAGGTTTTATAATCTATTTAATAATGCCTTTTTCTTGACCGTTTGATCACACACCATTTATTTTTTAATTTAAATACTTTATTTCGCCATAGGCCATAAGATTTTCACAATAAAACAAGATTTTCAAATTTTCCACAACCAACTATACTATAAACATGCGTGTAAATATTGTTTATTTTTCAGCCCTAAGTGCCAAACCAGCAAAAGAAATGCCAGTCCTTGAATTTATCAAAAAGTCCTTACAAAGCCATAATTTCCGGTCAGTAAAAGTGGACAAATTAAAATCAATAGTATCTCTGATCAGTTGAACCACATATACAGTATCGCAATAAAACTATCATTGACCTCAGTACGAAGTCCATGGTGGGGAGAGAGCGTGCTAAGTATGCATTACAATGTTACAATCTAGACCCCTTCCTACTCGTGTATACAAGATCGTTAAAAAGTATAAAATGATATAGATTATTCACAATTAAAGGTAACATCCTTCATAGTACAAATTTCAAACAAGGAAATGCATTATTCACTGCAACATCACAGCTTTAGCTCCTTCTTTCTTTGTATAAACCCTACTGTAAGCAGGTATTTAGAAGTAGCAAATATTACATACAGTGTTATGTTATATTTCAAAACCCTTAAGACCTCTTGGAGCTTCCTAAATCAAAGCCTATTGCACAAGGGATGGATCCATTTCTTCCTTGCCCTAGCGTATGCTGGGCAAAAGAAGAGGATATGAGCAGTGTTTTCAGTAAGGCATAAAGTGTAAGTTCGTTCTACCTGAGTTTTCCAAGTTACGATATAGCTTTTGATCTGGAGTATTTCGTACCTTACTTTCAAGTTTAAGATTCTCTCCAGATGGGGCTGGATATTGTCAAGGAACTCTTCAAAACATGGGTTAGGTTTACCGTTAAGAAATTGCATTGTTAGTCTACCCAAATTAGGGTCTCGATGAGTGTTCTTACAGCTTTGTGCTAACTTGTGTGGCTAAGTCAAATATGAGCAGAGCCCAAGTTCTGTAAATCATTTCTTAACAAATCTAAGCCAGGGAAAATTTAGGCATCTATAGATAGCTAGGAGTTCTTTGATGCCTTCTCTACGGGCTGCTAGTTCTGGCTTTGTCCATAGCCTAATTGAGTAAAGCAGCAGGCGTAGAGGTGCAATTTGTCCTATAAGGTTTACATTTAATCTGTGAAACATTGAGGTAAGTGGTGTTGCCAGGGGTAGCCTCAAGTTTCTCCTCACAAATTTATTCTCCCAGTTTTTTATTAGCTTAATATCGCCATTACCCAAAGTTCTGATCCATATAGGGCAGCTGCCGATACTTTACATTCGTAAATCTCTAGTACTGGTGTTGTTGGTTTACTTGAGCATAGGCTTTACTTCTTAAGAATAGCCTGGACCCCTGTGCGAGCACCAGTGCAGAGTGATTTATCTGTGATTTCCATGCCAACTTTGAATCGAGTAGTATACCCAAATCAATGAAGTTTGGGACATGCTCTATTTCTGATTATTCACCCTAAAATTGGTTCTGAAGTTCTTGTGGGGGTTTATGGCCATATACTTTATTTTCCCAATATTTATTTCTAGGCTTTCTAGATTTCAGTACATATTAAAATCATCCAATAAATCGTTCAAGCCCTTCAGCATCTGCGAGATCAGGATACTGTCGTCTGCAAATAATAGTGCTGGGACCAAGTTCCCATTGAGCGTTGGGGAATAATTTTTTGATTTTTTTAGATAATCACCTGCATTGTTAATGTAGAGCGAGAACAGGTTGGACAAGAGCACTCATTCCTGTCTCACTCCTCTGGCTATAGGGATTAGTTTAGTAAGGTAGCCATTCATACCCCATCAAACTCTTGCATAGTTATCATGGTGTAGCCTTGCCATCTGATCTAGCAGGTCTGCAGGAACATTTTGTTTTGACAGTGAGTCCCACAGTAGACCTCTGGGTACTAGATTGAAAGCTGCCCTTAACACTACAAATGCTGTATAAATATGGGCTCACTTTATTTTGCTGTATTTCCAGATGATGCACAGGAGCCTAAAGACTTAGTCTACACTGCATGTACAAGTTCTAAATCCTGCCTGATATGGGATAAAATGTTGTCATCTATTCATTCATTTAGCCTTTTTAAAAGTTGTCTTGCATATAGTTTTGTAGTATATCTATTACGCTTATTGGCCTGTAGTTCTCTGGTTTTTGTTTGATGCCTTGAATAGGGACAATTTGAGCCCTTCTCCATGTGGCTGGTATTGTGGCACCTGAAGCTATAGCATTACAGACCAAATTAACATATGGGACCCATATCGTTTTGTCATGTTTAAACAAATCTCCAGGAAGTCCATCTAATCCTGGGGCTTTTTCCAGCTTGATGGTATCTATCGCATGAGCAGTTTCTTCTAGGCGAAAGTGGACACCATATCCCTCACTGTATTCTGGTCAATGGTATTCAGTGGTCGTAGACTGATAACCTGAATATAGGTTGGTGAAATGTTCTGCCCAGGCTACATGATACAAGTGGTGCTCTGTATGCCCTACTTGGTCCTTCCCACCAAGTGTGGCTGTTTTCCAAAAATCTGTCGTGTTGTTGGATTTTGCAGCCTGGAGGGGATCCATCCAACAGGCCTCCTCCCAGTTCTTCTTTGCGATGGCCAGTATTTTTCTGTGGCAATCCCTAGCTCTCCTTATTAATTGAACTTTACCCTGTTTTAGATTCTCAAGTAAGGATTTTTTGGCTTTTCTGCAATCCGAGAAATACCAGGGATTGTCTTTTGATTTTGTCCACTGGTTTTACTTAGGCTTCTCTCTTGCAACTCTGGTGAGAAAGGGTTCTAGCTTTATGACCAACAGTTGGTGCATTACAATTGCACTTGCTGAGGTTCCACCTGTTTCTGAATAGGGGCATTCTAAATCAGCAAATGCCCTATAGATATTGGTAATAGTCTCTATGCTATCTGTAATACGGGGCCATTTAACCACTCATGGTTGTTTCCTATTATAGGCTGGTCTTTTGGCGAGCTTATTTTAGATAGCTCGTTCCCTGTTGCATAGCCTGTTACTTCTAGGCAAAGGTGAGGATGGTCACTGTTGTCTCTTGTGTCTTTCTTAAAGCTCAAGATCCTGCTCCAGCTATGCATGCTGTGCATAATGTTGTCTATTCTGGATTGTGAACTACCCCATTTAAATGTATTTAGTTGCAATTTTCACTCCCATAATTGGACACCCTTCCATTGCATGCCCTTAAGTTGTGTTCGATAGTGAACTCCATTATCTGTACTGCAGCATTAGTACACGGTTTTGACAGTCTGGCTTCTAGCTGGGGCAGGCTCTTGGCAAAATCCTCTTACTCTGTTAGCATTACTAGGCCATTTAAGGATTTGTATGTGCAATTGAAATCACCGCGTACGATTGCTGTGTCATGTAGATTTTCACAGTCCAGGGCGTTACCTAGTAAATCAATAATCTGAGCGTTTAAGTTTGCCCAGCAGGTCTATTGTAGATATTAAATAGGTACAGAACTGTTTTATTGTTAATTTTTGTGTCTAGATGTACTGCAAGTATAGCAGGTGAGTCTATAATATAAATTCTATTTCCTATTCCCAAGGTTAATTTTGACCCAAATTATGAGCCCCCCTGAGTCTCTTCCTCTCTGTGATGGGATAGCGTTTTTGTTGTATGTTTCTATCCTAGCTTGTACGGGGGTATCAATAGCCATGTCTCCTGGAAGAGGCAGAGATCGAATTTCCCAATATAGTTATGCCAGTCTGGATCCTCTAATTCTTGTTTTAAACCGGAAACATTCCATGAAACTATGGCTAAAGACGTGTGTCCTATTGTCAGTACTATATGGGTTTTAGTAGGTCCTTCTGGGTTTGGGTCCACATCTTTGATTCCTTTTCTTTAATCATTTACTATGTTCTGCATAAAATGCCAACATGCACCTTCCTCATTCGAGATTGTCCTACCCCTGTGGTTCCCTTCCTGATTTGATTGCTTATCAATTCTCAAGTTTGCCTGTTCTACCTTACTCAGTCAATCTACTAATTCAAGGTCGGATGTTATCTGGCCATGTGACTCTTCGTTAACAGAACAGAGTCTGCACCTTATTCGTGGTGCGGGAGAGGACTTTTACTACGTGGGCGTTTCACCGCAGTAGGTTTACAACGCAGGCTTTACAACAAAAGTCGTTTCAGCGGCTTGCGCTGGATGGCGCTGTAAGCTAAGGAATAGCACGATTTACTATTTCAACACCTTCCCTACTGTATGTAGACTGGTGTTGGAATAGTAAATTGAACTATCCCTAAGTACAGCGCCCTCCAGCGCAAGTCGTTGAAATGACTTGCGTTGTAAAGCCTGCGTTGTAACATACCGCAATCAACTTGATCGTGTAGTATCATCATACATTCTAGTGGTGCTGTGGTGTTGGGTGGACTGTGCAGTTTAAAATGCAGGGTCACTGCGCTTGTCATGCTTGTTCTCAGATCCATTTCAATTAATCCCTGTACTATTTCTCTGTTGGGGACAATTAGCTGGATTTCATTTCCACCCTCCAAGTGCTCAGCCCTTATTATATTTGAACTGACAACTGACAAGCATTCTTTCTTGTGTCTAATCCAATGGATGGTTTTATTTTTAAGTGAGTCTTCGTCCTCCCTAGCTCCTGTGGCATTCTTGGGTAAGTTAGTTCAGTATATTCTTTGGCCTATTTCCCTCTTTTGTGGTCTATCGTTGTGCACTAATTTGGGTTTGTAATCACCCTTGTATCCCATTCTCGATGCAGGCAGGCGTGCTTGGTTATCATGGGGCATTCTGGGGCACCTTGCAGGATTAGGTATGGCCATTCAGAGGGATGCGATGGCAGGACATGTGCACTTTCTTGATATCTCATCTGATTCAAGCTATTCTCCATCTCCTTGTACCATTGGGGCAGTTGTTCCCCTCTAGATCTCTCAGAAGTCTTGTTATGTAAGGGGTTATTTTGTGCTCTATTAGGTATTGGGTTAGTACTACTTTGTGTTTAATTAGTGGTTTAACCGATCATGTTGATGGTTGTGTTTGTCCTACATATGGATTAGTTGGATGCACTGAAAAGGTGGCTGCTAGTTCCGTCTTCAGGGAATTTACTAAGGTTTTTAGATTCTCTACTTCTTTTACTAGGGTATTTAATTTCTCAGCTAATGTCTGTATCTCCCCATTTCTTTCCATGCATTTGCATCTGTTAGTGGGCTGTGTAGACTCTTTGGCCACAAAGGGCTCTTTCTGTGTGTATCTGGAATGGCTTGTTGAACCCTCGGGAGGTAGTATGTCAGGATTTTCCAAATCTATTTCTGTGGAATATTCCTGTGTTTCCCCCTATACCTGTGATCTTTCTAGCGTAATCTATAGGTTCTCTTCCCTGGCTCTTTCCTAGCGCCAATTCATGTGTGGAGTCATTAAGTGTTTTTTGTAATTTAGTCATTGCCACCAGTTGCGTTTGAGTGCTCTGTTGGCTTGCTGTCTGTGCTGCATGAACTTTGACATCTCTTCGATGCACTGGTGCCAGATGTTGCTGTACTGCCTGCCTTGTATAAAAGGAAGTCATTTTTTCTTTGGATTGTACCTTCAGTTTCCTTGTCACTCCCTCTAGCATTGCCTTGACCATAAGGGTGTTTATTTCAGATATTGTACAATTCCCACCCACGCTTTTTGTTTTAAGTTTTGGTGCTTTGCCTTTCCCCATGGGTGCCTCTGTTGCCTTTCATTTCCCCATGCTTTATAAGGGTACTACTACTCTATTTATAAGGATTTGTTCTGTTTTGTTTGTAAGGTGTTCAACCAACGGGAGTACACTTGCTTAAAAACATATAAGAAAAGAAGGGAGGGGAAAAATAAAAGGGAAAGTGAAATACAATATGTAGTTTGTCGACCTCTGTAATTGTCCCAGCCAGTCCAACCCTAGCGTTTCGGCTTCCTGCACTTTCTTGTAATAAATTCAAGCACAATACCTTCTCACAGCTCCTCTGACTGTTTAACTTGTTAATTGGTGTTGATGATGGAGCCTAAAAACTAAAATTCTTTATAAATGATGTCATAATCCACTATCACACTTACACTTACCATACACTTACCAATCAATACCAGGCCCATAAACATAGAGAGTGAGGTGAATGGATACTATATGTTTGTTTAAGACATTCATAATAAACTATCTACAATAAACAAGACCAGCTTGTCATTTTAAAAAGTTTATTAAAACATATTTAGAAAAACTTAGGTTTGGAACTTTATTAAGCAAGCATTAGAAAAAGTCATATAAGTTTTATTCAACATTTAATAAAGAGATAATATTATTCATTAGCAGAAATAAGTGAAAAGGAAGAGCATTTCCAAAACCTAACTATCTCTCAGTCGCTACCCTCATCGCCTGAAAACAAAGTCTTTAAAAGTTACATTTCTTACGTGCAATCATCGGACAGCAGAACACGTCCTTCTGGAATCAAGAGCGTAAGCCAAAAGTTTGCAGCTAACGCCTATTCTTATACTCTAAAATGAGCTGAGCTAACTATTTTTCACATTCCAACAGCTGAATTCTGGCTCTCCATTGGCTGAATCACCTCACGCCACAGTAAACTGTGACATCTTCCACCACGAGACCAGGCTTTACACAAAGTCATTGTTCATGCACAGAATCCTGGCAATAGTTCCATAGTCCGCTACAATTTGTAGCAAAAATGTTCAAGCAATAGGAAATCTTGTCACGTCTCTTCCTTTTAGCCTTGAGCCAGACCGTTCTAAACTTTCGTGGCACATCCAAACCCACTCCACAGAGTTGTCTTTAGCAGTTCATTTTTTAAAACTTTCATAATAAAAGGCTTTTCTTCCACTTCAGAATAAAGTTGTCTCATGTGGGTTTGCATCAGCAGGCCTTTTCTGCGCTGCTTCTGATTGCGTCACTGCGCCACTTTCTGCCTGCGTCACTTTTTCAGAAAACTATTATTTAAACAAACACAAAAGAATAATTAATTCAGGTAAAACAAACCCTTCTGTACCACCCAGCCCTTGCTAATTATTAATTAACCCACTAATAAAAGGCATTTAGCAAAAGCAAACAAATAAAGCAACACATATAATAACTACCATTCTTCATGTAATCCAGCTTTATGTTTCTGAAAGAGTAAAAAGATGATTAAATGATACACAGACAGACAAACACAACATAAGACAAGACTTACATGTAAGCACATAAAAATAAGCACATGCCATGAATGATCATCTGCATATTAATAGTGACAAAGACAATAGGACAGACATAACAAACAGGACAATATTAATAATGTGTTACAAAAACAGACTTGCAAGTGCAACAAAAGCACATTTAATTAGTTTCCCGCGTGTTCATGTGTGGTGCAAACTTAATCTAGGTTGGATTAATCAAACAAATCATGCAAACACTTATTAATATATTAATTCAAATTATGAGAGCATGACATCACAAGCTTGAATAAAATATTTTCTAAAGCTCGCTCTATCAACTCCCTCATCTGGTGATTTTAAAATCACCAAACAACACCCAAAAATTTTAATTAAAATTTTTATCTATTGAACATGTTTCAGACTTACTCTGGATTAGTATTTAAGCTCTAATTTCATCTATCTCATAATTAGTATTGAGTCTTACATCTTACTAATTCTGTATCCTTTACCCTTTCTTTATTCAGCTAAGTTGAATCCTTTCCACCTTTGAATCCCCAACCCCCAATGAATTTATAAAAAAAAAAAACTAAGTTTTAAAATTGCATAACTATATTTTGAATTGCACCAACAAAACAGATATCAATCTGAGTTTTTAAAAAAAAAAAAAAAAAAAAAAAAAAAAAAAAGTAAATTTTTGAAAATTTTTGAAAAATTAATACATAGTATATACCCCCTCTCTTTTTTTTTTTTTCAAACTAAAACATGTTTTCTTCGACCTAGTGTCTTACATAGAAGTGTTTCCAACTAACACAATTTCTTCGACCTTGTGTCACCCAAACATAATTTCTTCAGCCTTATGCCAAAAATAAATTTCAACTTAAAGAAAACTAACACAATGTCTTCAGCCTTATGCCAAAAATAAACCTTAACTTAAAGAAAACTAAACTTAGTCATTGTCACCATTTTCATTCAAGACCACCTGACTGCTACTGCGCTCCTCAACTATTGGAGAGATAGTTATGTAGGCCCATTCTGGAGACTTGTATTTTACATTTGGTTTCAATGGTCTTTTGCTTTTCTTGGTAATCATTTCAATCTTCTCTTCAGCTTGCTCTTTTTTTTTTTGTCTGAATCACTCTTCTGATTTGACACTTCATATTTGAACTTTAAATCTTTAGGCCAGACATCGCCTTTAAGCCAGACATCACCTTTTCTCAAGAGTTTCTTCTTAGGCTTGCTTTCTTTACATTCAGCTTTCCAAGCCCATTTTCCGAATTTTCTTATCTCAGACTCTTCACTCCCATCTGTAACATTTTCTGAGACTTTAAATCTGTACCAAGGAACTTCTTTACTCGGCAGCTTCACTCCGTTTGAAACATCATCCTTACAGCTGGTACTTGGTAATTCTACCTCTTCTTCAGGGATCACCTTTAGCTTCCCAGTTTCAGGATTCTTGTTCCCGCACACAGAGCTACTCTTCTGCTTTTCAATATTCTCCTGGACTTGATTATTTTCTTGCTCAGAATGTTCTGCTTCTGAATCTTCTCTTTCTGCTTGACATTCTTCTAGCAGATTTTCATCATTTTCTGAATCTAGAATCACAATCTCTAGATCTTCTTCATTCAATGTTTCATTCACATGGACATCATCATCCAGATGTCGACCACCTTGTCGATCTTCAAGATCTGGATTTTTGACATCATCATCCAGATGTCGACCACCTTGTCGATCTTCAAGATCTGGATCTTCTTCAGGAATTTCTTTTTCAGAGTCTGAATCAGTTGTAGTGTCTTCACTGTCTTCATCAGTGTTATCAGGTTCAGATACACAAAGGGTATTACTGATATGCATCCATCCAGTATCTGTTGTCACCTGACTTGCTTTCTGCCACCTGGGTACTAGACAGTTTCTCCTCCGATGAACCTTTGTTCTGACCAAATCTCTTGGCAATAGATCACGAGCCTGCTCATTTTCCTTTGCAAACACATGTGTTCCCAATTGATGGAATACAGAAATTGTGTCATTTTTTCTTGTTGATGAATAAATGATGACTAGGACATATCTCAGTTTGTTTTGTTGGGGCATTTCAAAGAAATCTATTTGAATTTTTGCAAATGAACCACCCTCCCAGCCTATGGTTCCCAAATTCTCAAATGTCTTTTGATCTGTATTGTTTTTCTGGCATGCGTTTTTCTGACATGTCAGACATGTTTCCCTGAACAGTTGAATCATTGTGTCTCTTGCTAAATGACTTGGACCATGGTACATCTGTGCCATGACAGCAAACATGCAATTGGACATAACAGGTCCGCCATCTTTGTAAACCCTTTCATCTTCTTCTCGCTGTCTGCAACCTTCTTTGAGCCATGTGTTTTTCTCCTCAACATGTGCCTCATCTTGTAATTGTTTTAATTCTTGCCATGTCTGAATTGCAAATATTAGTATGAGGATGCTTGAAACATGTTCATTGAATTTTTCCCCTTTGATTGCAACCCACTCCTGAGCACTAAATTTAACAATGGTACCTGCGTGCTCATTACCTTTTGAGACATGATCATTTTTCTCTCCATTTGCAGCACATTTTATCACTGCTATTTTATCAAGAAGCTCAATTTCTTTGTTGAAGTCTGGCATGCCCTGAACAGGAGCTTCACTCAAACTCTTTTTAAATTGCTCAAAGGCCTCAAGTTTAATTTCTTTAATTTCTGTCAGGACAATTGGGCCTTTTATATCTGCTTTTGTCAGTCTCCGCAATTGTTTTGCAAACACTAAGAAAGCACTAATCCATTGGCAACAGTAACCAACCATGCTTAAGAGCATTCTTACCTGTTTTTGCGACTTAGTGCATTCCATTGCCTGAATCATTTTATTTCTCTCAATAGTTACCTGACTGGGAATCCTCTCTCTTACTTGGAACCTGAAAGCAAAAATTATTTGACTCTCTGGGTGCATTGGAACCCAATACCACTCAGTATCATGCGGTATATGATAAAGGATCTCTACTGGTTTGGGCACAATGTCAATAACAGGAATTGTTTCTGACTTCATCTTGTAGTGTGGAACATTAGGAAATGAATTTCCCTGCTTTTTTGCAATTTTAACTGGATCAGGTCTGTTTTCCTTGACTCCACTGAATCCTGTATCTGTATTGTATTTCTGCTCATTAACATAATTTAGTAATGGCGGCGAAGGTATCTCATTCTGCTGAATCACCACCTGTCGCTGAATTTGTAGCTTTTCATTCAATAGCTGTTGCTGCTTATTTATCTCATCCTGCATTTGTGGATTTTTACACTCACCTACAAAAGCTAAAGTCACTTTTTCCTTCTCTTTTTTCTTTGTCCATTTTGTTTTCCATTTATTCAAACTACCCCTTTTTCTCAAAGCCCAAATTAAATCTTTTATATGGGCAGAGGCAATTTTACCTGTATTGCTCATGCCTTCCATGTCCTCATCATCCTGTAATCTTTTTAATCTGTCTGTACTCATTGTATTATCCTGTAATTTATACTCACCAGGTTGTGTCAGGTCAATCAGGTCAACGTCAAAGTTTTCACTAGATAAAGCTAGAGTCATCACTCTCTCTTGCTGAGTTGGAATCATTACTAACTTATTTTCAGGTACATTAGAATAATGCTGAATTGGGACCGTTAAAACTGTGGGACTAATTTCATCTTTTCCAAGCACTGGGGGAACTGTCACTGCTTCCATGTCTGACTTTAACTGCTCCATTAAATCATTTGTAGAACTTACATGATCAGGAATATTAATTTCAGAAGTACTAGACATCTCATCATACCTACCTGTTGTGACACCTTGAGAAAGGGTCTGGACTGGGACTCTATTAATTTGAACTGGGACTCTTGGCGACACATTAATCTGCTCTGGGCGTTTGCTTGAATTTCTATCCTGATCTGTATTTACAACATCATTTTTACAATGATCAATTAATTCTTTTCTGACAGGTTCATTATTTACATTTGCTAATTCAGGAACTGAATTTTCATTAAAAAATATTTCTTTTCGGGTAGCATCTGTATTTTTATTATGCTTACTAGTTACTTCATTACTCACCTGAGTATTCATTAATTTGCTCTCACATGTAGCAACAACCCTTTTAACCTCTTTGAATATATTTTCCATTTTCTGATAGCAGAAAAATGTTTTCTTCTTCAAATAATGACTATCCATGATTTAAAATACTTACCTTTAATAATAATTAATCTCAATTAGTAAATGTGTTCACTTAATTGGCCTAATAACGTTTGCTGATCAATTAATTAATTAATTTATCAAGGTCAGGTGAAGTATAACTTTATAACCTGATCAATTTAATATAACTCCTAATTTACCTATATCACTAATTTTAATGAACCTGGAAAGGAAAACATAAATTTGCAAAAACAATAACAACGCAAAATATTTATTTACAACAATAGAAACCAACATATAATCACATGTGTTTTAAATGTACTTATTTTTCACTTACACACCTTCTGCAACATATACCTGTAAAAAATAAGCCTAAATGTGCTTGCTTTTAATTTAAATAAAATGTTTAATGTTTAAACGCTTGACAGCCTTTATTTCAATTAATTAATGTAACATAACGCTTGTTCCTTTTCTACACAACCCAATGACATATTTTAGATAAGCTTTGCTTTGTTAAGCACATGAGCTTCACTGACAGGGCATCTGATAACACCTGTCTAATTGAACCAAACACTGCCCTGTTCCCACACTGATGGAAACTATGAAAGGACTGGTCCTTTAGCCCAATCCCCTCCACTTGTGAAAACATCAGCAAATGCAGATACCAGGCATAAACGAGCTGACATAAACAAATGCCTGTAACTCTGCTTCTCAATATGCATCAGCCAATTAGCCCAACAAATGCCTGAACCAATCAGCGCGGCTGCCACAGCGCTACAGCGAATCACAATGCCCCAGAGCCTCAACCAATCCGGTCGCGGCTCTTCTATGACGCTGCGCGTCAACAACCAATCAGTACAAAGCTAGCCTCCAATGACACAACATGTGACTGCATACGTCACTACCAGCTTCTTCCTATCCCTGCACTGCAATGGCTCGCCTCACAGAGCCCCTCAAAGCCTCCTCTCAGCTTCAGCTCCACAAGAAATTGAATAAATGCTAATCAACAAGAGCGTGTTATCACAGCACAGCGCTCGCTCTCTAAAACCCTGCGCACTTCCTAACACGCGCTCGCTCCTCAAACGAGAGCGTGTCACTTCTTAAACACACGCGCTCGCACTTCTAACCAAAGCGTGTCATTTTTAAATCACTCGCGCTTACACAGCGCGATCACAGCAAAAACCTCGCCGGAGATTAGCTTCAATCACGAAGCCTCGCCCAATGGGAGCGCGGCCTTTGCTGTGACGCGTCGCGGCATCCAATGGGAGCACGGCTCTTGCCGTGACACGACGCTCCAGCGTCCAATAGGGGCGCAGCTTTGGCAATGACGCGACGCGTTGGCTTCCAATGGGAGCGCGGCTGGCTAACAACACAAGAGAACCTTTAATTAATACCGGCGCAACAGCTGACACGCTGCCAACTTTATTGAAGGGACAAGGAAATTAACTATTACTAAAGCCTCTCTTAAGAGCGCGGCTCCCCCTAACCTTGCACAACACACGGAGCTTCGCCGGCTCCTCCGTGGGGCTGGTCAGCCTCACCCAATCACAGCGCGAGCTTCGTCGGCTCCTCTGTGGGCTTGCCGGCCTCGCCCAATCAGAGCGCGGCCTTTGTATGACGCGACGGCGCCTCTCCTCCAATCACAGCGCGGCGGCTGACGTAATCAGCCGCTGCAGCTGTCAGCTCTCACCATTCACTCGCAGGCCTCCCCCCTCCTTCACAAAACACCGAGAACGCTCGGTGAAATATAGAAGAAAACGAAGGAAGGAAAACAACTCACAATTTAGAGGGAAACGAGCAAAATATTTAGATAGGCTCGAGGTGAACAACGCATGTAGTTAGGCGGGTTGTAAAAAACTTATATATATAAAAATGAACAAGCGCATAATCAAAGAATCTGAGGAAATCAAATCCACACAATTAGAATCAATATAAAATACTTATAACAGTATTTAAATAAAGATCGTGTTTTGACCAATGGGAGCGCTTGCTTAGACTTCCAACCAATCAGAGCGCGGCAGGCTCTGACGTATGCAGCAGGCTGCAGCTGCAAGGTCTCCTCACACGCTTCCACTCCTAAAACAGCCCCTCCCTTACAATTTTCGATCGGGGCAGTTTTCTAAGGATTTAAATAGCGTAAAATGCTTTTAGAATGTTTTAAATAACACACAATGCTTAAAATAGCGTATTCTTCACCAAAAAGGCTTAGAAACACTTTAAATCATTTTTTATTAAACGCAATTAATAACAACATGAAAACAAATCATTTGTCTGCTTCTCTAACAAAGAGATAGTTTTAAACATTCATTCAAGTATCCCTAACGTGGAATAGACGACGCTATTCTCACAGAATAATTTCATTCACTAGTAAGGCAATTCTTACCCCACCCTTCAGTTTTACAAGCCTTTCACACACTTTCAAACAAAGAAAACCCTGTTCATACACACATGAATTCTTGGCAGGACTTGAACCAACCACAGAAAACGTCAAGCGTTGATAAGAATAGACGACGCTTATTTCCTTCCTCAGGACTCTAACCTTGGAAGAGAAATCAACGCTTATTTTTCCTCCTAGGACTCTAACCTTGGAAGAGAAAACAACCCTTACCCTTCACACAAGCTTGGATATATCTACTACTCTTTTCACAGAAAGCTTTAAAACAGGCTCACCAGGTCCCTCTGCTTAATGCTACAATTTCATAGGCAATCCTCACTAAACATTTAACCATGCAATCTAAGGTCCCTAAACTTGTGTTGTACGCCCACAACACGTGATATATGCTATACCACAATTTTGAAACAGACAAATGCACTGTGTAACTCTTCTAGTCACACTACCTTGCCGGCAATTAACCAGGAATCTTTCACACTACTGGAAAAATTCCTTAAGACTACATATAACAACCTGACAAAATCAAAAACTTAACATATGTTAAACATCAATCCTATGTCTATACCAACATATATGTAACATGCATGTCAAAAACAACATATAAACCGTCTGAAGCTACCAAATTGATGGAGCCTAAAAACTAAAATTCTTTATAAATGATGTCATAATCCACTATCACACTTACACTTACCATACACTTACCAATCAATACCAGGCCCATAAACATAGAGAGTGAGGTGAATGGATACTATATGTTTGTTTACGACATTCATAATAAACTATCTACAATAAACAAGACCAGCTTGTCATTTTAAAAAGTTTATTAAAACATATTTAGAAAAACTTAGGTTTGGAACTTTATTAAGCAAGCATTAGAAAAAGTCATATAAGTTTTATTCAACATTTAATAAAGAGATAATATTATTCATTAGCAGAAATAAGTGAAAAGGAAGAGCATTTCCAAAACCTAACTATCTCTCAGTCGCTACCCTCATCGCCTGAAAACAAAGTCTTTAAAAGTTACATTTCTTACGTGCAATCATCGGACAGCAGAACACGTCCTTCTGGAATCAAGAGCGTAAGCCAAAAGTTTGCAGCTAACGCCTATTCTTATACTCTAAAATGAGCTGAGCTAACTATTTTTCACATTCCAACAGCTGAATTCTGGCTCTCCATTGGCTGAATCACCTCACGCCACAGTAAACTGTGACATCTTCCACCACGAGACCAGGCTTTACACAAAGTCATTGTTCATGTCGCGCCTGAACTTGACACGGCAGTTCGGCATTTTCTGCGGCAACTGACGCGAGTCAGAGAGCGCCTGGTAACTTATTCAATCAGGAACTGTTTCGGAACAATTGCAAAATTCTAACTGGCTGACACTTGATATGCACAACGCCTGACACGGAAGTGTCCAGGGACGTTCTGCTTGAATTTTAACTATCAAGGTCTGGACAACCAACACAGACGCCGTACCACCCAGTTCAGGGTGGGTCTCTACGATCGAATTACATCTTTCGTCCATATTCGAAATAGGAGGATGGAGGCAGCCCATAAATAATCATTGGGATACTGTTGTGTGAAGTCTACGGTAAAAACGCATGTGCAACATCCGTCCTGAGGAAGACCCGCAGGTCGAGGCTCCAACTTGCCCACGCACCAAAAGACGGGTCGAAACGTCGACGCCTTTCTTTAAGCTATACAAATAGGACCACGCTGGAAACCATTATACATGTCACTTGTGACTGTATAAATGAGTGGAGATAATAACAACTATCTGTGGCCTATTCAAAAAATAACTAGCTGGATTCTGAGTACAGCATAAATCAAATCCGAATTTCTATTTCACTTGTCACTAATTTTCTTTTGAGGCTTGCACCCTTCTTATCACAATCACTATTTCTTTTCCTTTTTTCTGCACTTCTTTTAGAAGCTGACTGCTCTTCTTTTTACCGTTAGTCCGAATTGTATATAAATGAAAAATGTGTATATATTCAATTATTGAGTTTTAATGGAGTGAAACATTAAACTCCGAACTGTTTCGAATAATACTTTGGTTTGTGTCAGGTTTTTCGACAAAAATTAATGTGTTGAAAATTGTTCTTTTGCTAAAATTGATTGATTCAATAGAGCGTTATTGATTGAAGAAGCTCATTTAAACAATTTACTCAGTACAGATTTTGTTCTTTGAAAGAAATTATTTGGTTGGGACCATTGTTTTTCTATATAACTTCTGGAATCAAGAGCGTAAGCCAAAAGTTTGCAGCTAACGCCTATTCTTATACTCTAAAATAAGCTGAGCTAACTATTTTTCACATTCCAACAGCTGAATTCTGGCTCTCCATTGGCTGAATCACCTCACGCCACAGTAAACTGTGACATCTTCCACCACGAGACCAGGCTTTACACAAAGTCATTGTTCATGCACAGAATCCTGGCAATAGTTCCATAGTCCGCTACAATTTGTAGCAAAAATGTTCAAGCAATAGGAAATCTTGTCACGTCTCTTCCTTTTAGCCTTGAGCCAGACCGTTCTAAACTTTCGTGGCACATCCAAACCCACTCCACAGAGTTGTCTTTAGCAGTTCATTTTTTAAAACTTTCATAATAAAAGGCTTTTCTTCCACTTCAGAATAAAGTTGTCTCATGTGGGTTTGCATCAGCAGGCCTTTTCTGCGCTGCTTCTGATTGCGTCACTGCGCCACTTTCTGCCTGCGTCACTTTTTCAGAAAACTATTATTTAAACAAACACAAAAGAATAATTAATTCAGGTAAAACAAACCCTTCTGTACCACCCAGCCCTTGCTAATTATTAATTAACCCACTAATAAAAGGCATTTAGCAAAAGCAAACAAATAAAGCAACACATATAATAACTACCATTCTTCATGTAATCCAGCTTTATGTTTCTGAAAGAGTAAAAAGATGATTAAATGATACACAGACAGACAAACACAACATAAGACAAGACTTACATGTAAGCACATAAAAATAAGCACATGCCATGAATGATCAGCTGCATATTAATAGTGACAAAGACAATAGGACAGACATAACAAACAGGACAATATTAATAATGTGTTACAAAAACAGACTTGCAAGTGCAACAAAAGCACATTTAATTAGTTTCCCGCGTGTTCATGTGTGGTGCAAACTTAATCTAGGTTGGATTAATCAAACAAATCATGCAAACACTTATTAATATATTAATTCAAATTATGAGAGCATGACATCACAAGCTTGAATAAAATATTTTCTAAAGCTCGCTCTATCATTGACACTAGGGGGAACGAGTAAGAACAGGAGTCAGTGTTAGCTCCGTCTGGGACATGGTCCAAATTCACGTTAAATCTAAAAGCCAAGAGAGTGGGCCCAGCCCAGCCTCCTCCGGGCACTGATAGGCGCCGATGGGCCCGCCCTTGGCCGCAGGAGTCGAGGCTGCACTTTAAAGCACATTGGTCATGCCTACCCCTCGGCATCTGCGCTTTGTAAAGGGTTTTGAACCCTGGGGATCCTAGTCACACCAGGTTGATCCCAGAAGTGTCACATCAAAGCAAGGTGCGTTCCACGCTGCGGGGTCGAGGCTGCACTTTAAAGAGCGTTGGTCACACCTACTCCCTCGGCAGCTGCGGCTTGTAAAGGGCATTACACACTGGGACTCCGAGTCCCACCAGGGTGATCCCAGAATTGTCACAGCAAAGGGTTTGGTATTTCTCTTGGTTTTATTCTCTTTTTTTTTAGTTATGCTTTTGTTTGTAGGGATAACATATCTTATCCTTTTTCTTGTCTTTGTTTTTTTTTTCTCTCTTCTGGATTCCTTGGGTCTTCTCTCGATTTTTTCCCAGAGGAAAGAGAAGAATGGGAAAGATAAGTGCTTTCACTATAGGCTTTCCTTTTAAGGAGGAGGAATGGGGATTACCAATAAAAAAACCCTATCTCACACCATGTGATTTAGGTTTTTGAGGGAAGGGTGGTCAGTTCAACAGAGGCCTATGTTAAGGGTTCCCACTTGCACCAACTCCCTCCTTCCTCACAGCCCGTCCCCAGAGCTGTGCACGTACCTGTGCAAGCCACGCTCCTCCGGAAATGTGGCAGGGCGAGGTGCAGGGTTGTTTGCCTGCTGGCATTAAGTAGCTGAGTTCCTGACACAAGCTGACACAAGAGAGATCGTTAGCAGATCCTTGCGAAAGCCGACAATGGAGGTTGTTGGATCAGGAGAGGGGGTATCGAGCCAGGATGCTCACCGTGAAATCCCAGTAAAAAATACTCCAACTCCACAGAGGCAATACCTTTCATCACTGGAGTCTTTTCTTTCTTGAAAAACACACTGGGGAGGAAGACCAGTCCTTAATAACCTTGTACTAGAGGAGTTTCCAAGGCTGCTCCTGCCCTTCCTTACATGAATCCTATCATGTACCAATTATTGTGTGTTTCTTATTATGATGTGACTTTTACGGCTTGGTAGAGCCAAATAAAGAACTTTGACTGACTGACTGACAGGGTGTATGAGTGGGTGTTTGGATGTGTGACTGGCTGTGTGTATGGTTCTGTGGATGATGCCATCAGTGAGGTCATTTATTTATTTATTTAGATTTGTAATGTGCGCTTTCACCCAGGGGTCGCTAAGCACTTGTCAGAGGGTACTCATGGACTAGATGGGGAGCAGAGGGGGGGCTGCTAGGACGTGCCCCATGCTTCCAGGAAGAGCACCGTTTTAAGCTTCTTCCTGAAGGGTAGGAGGTTCATTTCCTTGTGTAGGCTCACTGGCAAGTTGTTCCTGGCCACGGGGATTGCATTGATGAATGCTCGCCCTCCCATAGAGGATAGTTTAAAACGGGGGCAGACCAGAAGGGTGGCCTCTGCTGATCGGCGTGTCCTACTGGGACATAGGGGACTATGCGGTCCTTGATGTCCCTTGGGGCTTGTCCGTACAGAACTTTATGTGTGGTGCAGAGACCCTTGAACTTGATTCTCTGCCTAATTGGGAGCCAATAAGGATCACGTAGCAGTGGAGTAGCGTGTGTCCGTCTTGTTGTTTTAAAAATTAGTCTTGCGTCGTTCATGACCGTTTGTAGTCTGGCCAACAGTTGTTGGGGAAGGCCAGCGTACAAAGAATTGCCATAATCCAGACGCGACAGGATCATTGCTGAGACCGCCCATCTGAGCGTGGCCGAGGTCAGGAGTGGAGATAGTTTCCGCAGTTGTCTTCATAGGCCCACACAAGTACCGACAACTGCAGAGACTTGTTGTGCCATAGAGAGTTTGGCATCTATTTGAATGCCCAGTCTTTTCACAGTCGTCGCCGGTTCAGGAGAGGGCCCCAGTTCTTTTGGCCAAAATAGGTCGTTCCAGGGGCTGGAAGCTGTGGTGATCGCCAGCACCTCTGTTTTATCAGGATTTATCTTTAGTAAATTGGCTGACATCCAGTTGACCATACATTTTAGTATGTTTTGCATTCTTACATATGCCGTGGGGGAGTTGTCAATTTGAATAATAATTTGAGTGTCATCGGCGTAATTGTAGAGCCGGCACTCCATCTGGTTTAGTGCAGAAATCAAAGGCTGCAGATAGGCATTGAAAAGGAGGGGTGAAAGTGCTGAGCCTTGAGGAACTCTGCATGAGAGACCTGCTGGGTTGGAAACCAAGTTTGCCAGTTGGACTCTTCAGTGATGTCATAAGTGATGTCACTGACAATGTCATGGGTGATTTAATATGTGAGGTCATAAGCAGTGCATTACGGGGGCAAATGTTAGAGTTAGCTCAGGTAACTATAAAACTATAACTGCTTAATTTCACTGGTTTAGTATGAGCGAAATCTGAGTCTAACTACAAAATCCCTGTAACTTTAGTAATTTTCAGTGAATATATTTCTATTAATATATATATATGTGAACAAGCTCCCTTGAGGAGCGAAACGCGTTATGGATGACATTATGTCCATAATTTTTAGTTGTATGGATTAAATGCACTCTGCTTTTCCCTTGAAGAGAATTTTGGAGTTTTTCTTTGTTGCCTGATGCTGTGAATATTCTAATGGTCATTGGAAAGAGGTCCTTACCTGGGCTCTCGCCGTGGAGTGGCGAGCAGGAACGTTATTGAATATATATATATATATATATATATATATATATATATATATATATATATATATATATATATATATATATATATATATATATATATATATATACACACACACATGCACACACGCACAGGGCTGTAGTAATGTTTGTGAATAGTAATGTCCCTACTCTTTTATGGGTGTGCATTTGTATTGTAGGTATTGAATTAAATATTCAATTCAAAATTAAGGTATTAGTCCTGTAGCATTGTTATCTTTTGTCCTATATGTAAAATAAAAATATAAAATTAATCTACATTAATATTTAACATAAAAATATTTATTACAACGGTTAGTAAACTTTTTAAAGTTTCCATATACATTACCCTAGAAAGATCTCAACTGTGGAGTCTCCATATTGTGAAGAATGGGGAAAAGTAAAAAACTTAATTTGCACACAAACAAACAGTAAAAGTAATTTTATATTGAATATTAATATTCTTTAGTTTTATGTATGTATTTATTGTATATGTATGACAAAATTAAGAAATTCTAGATCCGTGATAACTCAATTTTGAATTAAATCTTTGAAAAATGTTCATATATTGAATAAACTGAACATATTTTTCAGAAGTTTCAATCAAAAGAAATAGTCCCACCTCAAGTATTTGTTATTATGCATTAATGATTAGTCAAAGTGATGTATATAATTAATTAAATGTCAGGTAATTATATTTTTAATAAAGTTAATGTTACATTAAATTATATATAAACAAATGGTTGATAAAGTATTTTATAATTAAATAATAAATGTGTTTTATTTTAAGAATTTTTAACCATTAAATATTATTTTTTTAATCTTTTCAACTACTTTAAATATTGTCATTTATTTTGACCTATGGTAGTATTTTAAGTCTCACCACCATTAATTTCTATTGGTGAATGTTGCAGTGCCAGTTGTTGGGCATGTGTGGTGCTGAACTTATTTTCATCTCTGAACTGGAATAATTTACTACTGTCTTGGGCCTCTTATTGGCATGGCATTAATAAATTTAGAAGGGCAGTTTGTTAATGGCAATGGACTTCACTTCTTTGCCAGTTAGGTGCATGTACCTCCCTACCCTCCCAAAACTCTTCTTTACTCTTCCATAAAACCTCTCGCATTTAGTAGAATGTGTGCCCCTTTTTCCAACTACTTCCCATGGTGCCTCTCACATTAACTACTAAGGGGCCAATTACGATCTCAGTCGGAAAGGCTCCGACCTTAGGTCAGAGGTTTTCCGACCAAGATCGTCGGTTTCACTTCTGACCACCTAATTACAATTTAGGCGGTCGGAAGTAAAACCGGGCAGTCATTCTGGCTGGATTCCGACGGGCTCAAGGAGACCTGCCCGCAATCCATATGGATGGCGTTTTACACCGTCCAGATTACGATCCACGGTTTCCGGCAGGCTTTCCATGCTGGGCTTTCCGACATGGAGAGCCCGTTGAAAAGTGAGTTTGGGGCCCCCCAGCATCGCCCCCTTCTGTTTGCAGTCTCCGGTTGGGAGCCAAGTTGATCCCTGCCCTCGTGTGGCAGGCACCCTGAGGTGATTGTCACGTGGTGCAGAGATGAACACAACCTCCCACTTCCCAATGGGAGCTTGTGCTACAGCTGGTTTAAGAAATGTGAGTATGCAACCGCACAATGTGCGGTTGCATCGTAATTAGGCGGTTGGGACTGCCGAATAGAGATCAGTCTTACCTGTATCTTTGATGTTGTTGGGCGGACGAAATTCCACCCAACATTGTAATACGCCCCCTACTAGTAAACTTACATTTGTGAGGTTTGTGAATAGCATTTTGTAGTCCATTTTAGTCTGTAGCAGGGGTGGTTATTTATCTATCGCCGGGGCCTACAGGACGCTTTTTGGAGTCCATCAGCCACGCCTTAGCACTCATTGCAAGGAGGTTTAGTCAATGTCTGGGTTTAGGAGACTCTAACATACATTTAGATCAAGAGGAGGACTCAGAGGCCATGAAACTGTATAAGTCTCTGGAGATTCTCAGTTTGACCCCTTGTGTGACATCCCCCACCCATGAAAAGGGCCATGCTTTAGACCAGATTTTCGCCACATGCAATATTGAACTTGATGACCCTATCCCAATGGTATGGTCTGATCATTTTATGCTGACGTTTAAATTAAGAAAAGACGCCAGGACTCAGTCGAAGCCTTTACTTCAGGCCACTGAATACAGATCTTTTAAACAGATAACGCCAGATTCTTTGGCTGAAATACTGACCCATCATCCTATCCATGTGAAGGGCTTCCTGGTTGAGGGGTCGCTTGCAATACACCTTGCCCCCCTTAAGGCGCGTATTGCCGATAAGGGGAAAAGTTCGGCTCCCTGGTTCTCAGGGACACTGAGAGATAGCAAAAGGGCATGTAAATGTCTTGAACGATCATGGAGGAAAGACTTTGACCTTTAAAGAAAAATATATATAAATTGGCACTTACAAACACTATGCTAAAGTTCGGGAGGAGAAAAAGAGCTTTTTGGCAAAAAAAATCGATTCTGCCAGAAATAGAAGCCGCAAACTGTTTAAAATTGTGAAGGACTTTGTCTCCCCTAATGTTACCGAGAGCCCTTTTACTCCCTCGCTCGAATAGACGAGTCAGGTGGCGAAATTTTTCTTCGAGAAAATAAAGCTGCTACAAGATTCATTTGTGAATCATATTGAGTTAAACTATGATATGACGCAAGCATTGACAGAGGATTTTAGAGAAGAAATACTTGTGGATTTCCCTTCTATACACATGGAGACCTCTCTTAGCATCAAGAAAGTGCTTAAATCCGGGTCACCATCTGACCCATGCCCTGCGAAAATAATGGCATCAGTTGCTGAGGTTCTGAACCCTGCGGCGAATCAAGTTTTGAACATGTCTGTTAGAGGGCAGGGTTCCCGGGAGTTGGAAACAAAGTGAGATCCTCCCTCTTTTAAAGAAGCCCTCAGAAGATCCTACAGTAGTAAGTAACTATAGGCCCATAACATTGCTTCTGTTCTTTGCTAAAGCACTAGAAAAATATGTGAATTTGGTCCTTACTGATTTTATTTAATCCACTAAGGCTATGCATCCCAGCCAATCGGGTTTTAGAACTAACTATAGTACGGAAACGGCCATGCTGGAGATAACAGAAACTATTAGAGCCACCCTCGATATAGGTGGTAAGGCAGTTGTGATACTGCTAGACCTCTCGGCGGCATTTGATACTGTACCCCATGACCGGCTCCAACAGAGGTTGCGGGAGTGTGGTGCTGGCGGTATGGTTTTCAGGTGGTTCTCCTCCTTTCTGGAGGACCGTCGACAAATGGTGTGGTCTCCCCCATTTTTCGGCGAATATTCTGTGGAAAAAGATTATTTTTCGTAGTTTATGTCCCATCATACACCCTCTCAGTCACGTCCCCGAGCCCATCATGTCGGAAACGAACAAACGAGCACACAAGCAAACCCGATCACGCGCACACAAAGTTGCACACGCACTCTCCTTCCTCTTAAATTCAAAGATACATTCTTATGGTTAGGGCGATGCCGAGAAACAGCTTCCTCACTCAAACTGTACATTCCTATGGTTAAGCCGATTCTGAGAACAAGACCCGCCCATTTGTAACCATTTCCCTATAATCGGGCCGATTCCGAGAAATAGACCCCGTTTTGCTAAACCACGACAACCAATTCCGAGAAGAAGAGCTCCCGAATGCTGAAACACGACAAACAGACATCCTGTTACGACCATCTCTCTCTTATCTAGGGAACCAGCCTAGGGCTATTTCTCCACATTTCTGCTTCTCTCGTGCTTCCTCATTTAATCATGACGAGCCTCCTCTCCTCTGCCATGTTTTTCTTTTTATGATGCAGCCTCTTTTCTTTAGTCATGACTTCTGTTTTATTGCAACATATGACACGTTCCTGCATTAAAGGGAAGCTCCTTCCTCATTTCTATGTATAAATATACTGTGTTCTGAGAATAAAGTTAGAGATTCTTCCGATCCTCCTCAGGTGACGGAGCTCTCCCTTAACTCGAGTTACTGAATAAAGACCCTGAATTCGAACCACCACGGACTCTGCTCTTCATACTTGACCTTATTGATATTATAGAAATTCCGATCAAGGTAAATTACTAAAATATTTACCACAATTCCCCCAATGAACATAGGGGTGCCTCAGGGATCAGTATTGAGTCCTACTTTATTTAATATCTATATGACCCCATTAGCACCCCTGGCGGAGGAATATGGAGCAAAGGTGACAACCTACGCTGATGACTCTCAGCTGCTGTTTACGGCGGAGAAAGATGAGCAGCTAAATTAACTTTCATTTCATTTATGCCTGACCAAAGTATTTGACTGGTTTCATCAGAACCAATTATCCTGCAATTCTGCTAAAACAGAAATTATGTTCTTTAGACATACTCCCAAATATAAATGGCAAAATTGGTGGCCCCAGACTCAGCCACCTCCTGCATGCCCAGTTACTACCGTCACAAACCTGGGAATCATGCTGGACTCAACGTTGTCCATGTCCATGAAATCGCAGGTGCAATCTGTGGCAAGCAAGTGTTTCGGACTACTGAAGATGATGAGAAATGTTATTTCTCTGCTCCCTCAGTCCCATAGACAGATTGTGGTCCAAGTCCTTATTTTATCTAGGCTGGACTACGCAAATGCTCTTTATTTGGTAATCCTAAATCACCTACTAAGCCGCCTTCAGGCGGTCCAACACGCGGCCACTAGAGCGATTATGCCGGTAGGACCCAGGACCCACATGAATAGCCATCTAAAAGCTCTTCATTGGCTCCCAGTGCAAAACAGGATTCTTTTCAAGACCCTTTTGCTGGCCTTTAAGGCCTTACACAATAGCGGGGCCCAGTACATTCAGAAGAGGATCACACCTTATATTCCGGCCAGGATGCTGAGATCATCTACACACATCTGTAGCCTTTAAAACGTGTATGGAACGATTGTGTTTTTTCTATGTAGAACCTGGGTATGTATTGTGTTGATTCCGATTGTGCATTAATTTGCTTTTAGATTCAAGCTGCATATATGCTGGTTCAACAAAAAGGTTAAGGGCCACAAATGTGGCGGAGTACCCTGTAAACCAAACTGATGATCCAAATGCCCTATTAGAGACAGGCAAATCATCAATCGGTGGAAGTGCCACACCAGTTGATCAAAGAGTTGAGTCCTTTGATGTAGATGCATCAGACCGTCTGCCCTATATAGAGTGGACAGTCTAGTCCTTTCTTTAAGTTCTGAACTGCCAGGGAAACCATGGTGGTCCAGGACAGAAAAAAATGAAAAATATCCCACCAGACCCTGGGAGAAAAGTCCCAGAGAGTGTCAGGGTCCTTAGTTGTTTGTTTTTTAAAAACAAACACGCTTTCGGAGTTCCTTTTTAAATAACACAAATGTTTGCAGAGGGGACCCCCAGGAAACATTCAGTGCCTTGAAATGATCTGCTGTGATACAGAGGTCCCCACAGGGGTAGCAGAGATCGCTAAATATGCTTGTGGTAGCTCAACCATGGTGGCAGATTTAAATACCATACTGAGGGGCATCTGAACGAGGAAGTGGCGGAGTGAGGCATTAGCTGTCATGGCTTAACGCCTCACTTCGCCACTTTAGTGACACAAGGCTTCACCATATTTACAAGGATATGGTGCAACCTTGCATTTCCCCCAGCGCTGGCACTACACTTAGTAGCAGTGTAGCGCCAATGCAGGCACCCTTGCACCATAGTGCAAGGGTGTCTGCGTGCAGGGGAGGATTGGGTATGTGTAGGAAAGTGTCTCTTCCTGCACATAAAGAATCCCAAAATGCAATTTTGTCACTTTTATGTATGCTGATTCATGCAGCACACATGAAAGTCACAATTTTTTTTTTTTTAACAGATTGTTTATGTATAGAAAGGGGGACCTTCCTGTACATAAACAGTCGATGGTAGTTTACTTTTTCCATGTGTGCTGCACAAGGCAGCACACATGGAAAAAGCAAAAACGAGGAGAAATAATGCATTTTTCCTCGTTTCACAATTTTAAGACCAGGTTTTAACTGGTCTTAATTTTGGTGCTGCCTCCTATGTACGCTGCCCTTGTACATAGGGGGCAGCATCAAAATCAATGGGTGTTGCGGTAGAACGGCCACTGCAAAACCCACTGCCCACCCCTTTCACGGTAAGCATAGCGTGAATGGGGGCCTTATTTACAAGCCAGCGTTAAGCCACATTAAGTGGCTTAACGCTGCCTTGTAAATAAGGCTAAGCCCCTATCGCCACTGCAACATCGGAAAAAGTGACATTGTGGTGGCGATAGGGGCTTGTACATATGCACTTGAGTGAGGCACTAAGACCTAAAAGTTCCTTGTGAGAGAACCATCAAATTCCTAAGATCAGATCGTTAAATCGGTTCCATTGTTTCTTATGCAGTGTGCTTTGAAGTGCATGTTTTCCTACATTTTTTAACCATGTTGTTAGTCCAATGGGCTTTCAAAATTCCCTGAAAAATTCTATCAGCTTAAAATCCAAAAAGCCTTTGTAAGAAATGGGGGTTACCCAAATCTCCAAGGGGGTAGCATGGCATCAAGCGGGCAGGCCAAACTTCAAGGACATGTGAAGCATTCACGCAGTACCCACAGTCAACACACCAGGCACACCACAAAAGAGGCAGGGCACCAGTTTGAGTTGGAAAAAGATACGTAGTTTAGTAGGGTTTCCAACCTGCAAGGCAAAAGAATGCAAAACAGTAGTGTCACACAGGACGCCAAATGGCGCCAGAGCCAAGTGAATAACGGGGGGAATTATTTACATAGGAAGTAGTCCATGCTGAAAGGAAGAAAAAGGATGGGATCAAAATGTCATTAGATCTGGGGCCAATCTGGCGGGGCCAACTCAGACTCTCATCCTAAAGGGAAGGCTGTAATTGCAAAATTTCTACATTAGCATAGATATACATCATGTACATTAACACCAACCCAACCCCTGTTAGGGAAAGAAAACATTAGGGCATCACGGCATAACATGGACAGGAACACCTGTAATAAATCAGCCCGTCTGGCCCATCAATCTGGTACATAAACAAGGGCCTGGAATAACACATCAGGCCAACCAATTGACCAACCTAGGCGGAACATACATCGCCCAGCATAAATATCAGGTAGGGACCCCTCTCATAAATCAGGAACACCTGTCATGAATCAACTAGGCTCCCTCTACCATCAAACTAGGGGTATCGAACATCAGAGTGTACACAACAGCCCACCCTTATTAGGCCCCTGACGTCCCAATCCCAGGTAGGGGACGCAGTACACTAGGCACTCTGCTTTAACATAAGGCTCAGCCCTAACTAGGGAGAACAGGCAGATAGCAGTCACCTAACCACTAGGCCTGTATCACCTTGAACCTAATGGGGGCCAGCCTCTGGGCCTAAGAACCTCAACCTAGGGCAAACCCTCCTCGGGGCCTACATATAGGTAGGACACTTCAGGGAAAGTTAGGCAACAGGCAAAAAGGTGCATTTCAATGAACCCCTTGCTGGGCTAGGCATGTCAAACCTTTTCCTGGGGGCCACGACAACATTCTACCTCCCTCCCTGAGACTTTAAGAGTGCACAGGGGCTTCTGTAGGCAGTTCAGGTATCCCGGGACTCTGCAGCAACAGTCACCAGCAGCCTTTCCTTGGTTTCTGGGCACTTAGGCTCCACCTAGTCAACAGAGGCAGGGGAGGGTCGGACACCGACCCTGTGCCCCATTGCCCTCTCCACCCCCCACACTGTATATGGTTGCCCACACTCACCGGGCTGTCCAGGGCCTCCTTTGCGGTGGGGGCAGGCACCGGCAATGTGCCTCGATGCCCCTGCTGCACAGTGCTCTCAATTGCGATGCTTCTCTGACCAACCGGGAGCCCTGCAGGACCTGCAGCACCTTCTCTCTACTTCTGTCTCTCCCAGGCCCCTCTTATCTCGTGGGGACCTGGGGCTTCAAGGCGGAGGGGGCAGGCACCGGCAATGTGCCTCGAGGCCCCCTGGCGCAGCACACGCAAAGGGAACTTTTCTCCCCTCCGGGGGAGTCACCCGGCTCCTCCTCCTCACCGGGGGCCTGGGCGGCTCAATCGGGGCTCCCTCGACCTCACGGGAGCCTCGCAGCTGCTCTACTCTGGGCGCCTCAGGTCGGGAGGTGGGGCTGGCACCGACAGTGTGCCCCGGCCCCGCCTACCTCACAGGCCCCTCGCGTGGGGGCACAGACCGGCGGGGTGGCCTCCCGCTCCGGTTGCTCCTCTCGGGGCTCCCTCCTTGGCACGGGGGCCCCGCAACGAAACTTCACCCGGGTCCCCCTCCTACCTCACGGGGACCCGGGGCTCCGACTCGGTTTCTTCCTGCCTTCCCGGCCGCCCGGGCCGGCAACCAATCCCTGCGCAGCGTTGGCGGGGGCGGGCCGATGACGCGGCCGGGCGCCCCGTCACGTGACGCGAGTGCCGCGGCCTCAGGGCCTAGCGCGGACCCTTTTTCACTTCGGCAGCACTCTCCTGGTACCGGGGGCTGCCGCAACGATACCCCCAGTAGTGGGGGGGTCCCCACGACAGCGCCGGTGATTTCCGGCGGCAGTAAGGGGTAGGCTCCCTTTTTAATTAATTATTTATATCGGCCAAAGCGCGCCTCCACAACAGCGCTATTCACAGGCTGCCAGTCTCCTCAGAAAACAGCGAAAATGGCGCTTCTCATAGCGCACTGCTCCTCAGAAGACGGCGCTATTCACAGCGCACTGCTCCTCCCTCTGCCCACAACCTCAGACCACGCAGAGGGGGCAGGAATCTAGCACTTCCTCAGCGCTTCGCAGTTTTAGCGCTTGTCAGGTAGGCTTTACAGCACTAGGGGGCCACAACAGTCCCAGGGCCCAGCGCTTTCACAGGGCCTCACAGCACCTCAGCTCGCACTAGTTCTTTTGGGGGCACAATCTTCCCCATGGTGCTTCAGAGGGGCAGACAGTCCCACAGCAATTCCTCAGGGGGCACACTCCTCACCTCCTGGGCGCTTCTTCACACAGCGCTGGCGTGGTACCCGGTCAAATAGCGTCAGTGACCTGGATAGGGGCCCTCCCTTGTCAGGGGCCCATGGGGACAGCAGAGGGGGGGTTTATAGGGGTGCAGGGCCCAGCTCACAGGCCCATGTGGCGGTAGCACCTCACAGCAGGTCCCCTCTCTTCCTTGTCCCAGCGCTGATCGACTCTCTGGTGGCACTTCCCCCTTACTTATACCCTCCTCCCAGGCAGTGCCAGGACCTTCTAGAATGTTGGCAAAGCTGGCCTAAACTGGCTCTAGGGGAGGGGGTGAGCACCCTGGGTGCCAGGCTTTCCCTCCAAAAGCTAGGGGTAGCTGGGTAATATTATCTAGACCGCTGACCTATGGCAGTCCAGTGGCAAAAGCCATGGCCATGGCATCCATTTTAAATACAATACATTCCAGTCAGGTGCAGTTTTAAAATGGGGGAATTTACAAGTGCTCACATTATTACATTTTCAACAAGGTGTCTCACACCACTCATGGCCTATACAGGTTTAATCCCATGGGGGAGACATCCTAGATAAGGGGGTCAAAAGCGAAAAAATTTTGGGGAAAAGGCCAAGTCCAACAGCCTTGCAAAATGTTCTCAAAGTATATCCATTATTCTTCAATATTACTGGCCCATTGTTCTCTAAAATTTGTCTTAATGTGCATACAAAAAACCGGAAGGAGAATCCCCAAGTCCCCCTTCTGTCAGAGCTCTACCAGCTCAGAATTCTTTGTTAAGCCTCTGACTTTACATATTTAATTTAAAAACAGAAAAAACCCACTCTATTATATCTCCATATATACACAGCTATTCCACATTTTTTCTTTCCGAAATACAAGACCCAGCTACAAGTAATCAGGGTGCATTCATAATTTATTAAAATTAAGTCTGAAAAAAGAACCAACTAGCATATTATATACATGGGTTTAGGCTGAAGCTTCAATGGTAGCTATCTTTCATGATGCACTTCATTCACAGCAGCCTGTAGGTGGCAGCAAAGTACACCTCAGAGAGCAATGCCAGCATAACACATAAACGAGCAAGGAGATTAATGATGCTGTAAAATATCAAGGATGGCTGTCGTTGAACATTAGCTGCCTTTGCTTTAAAATGACAGTGCATACAAGTGGGTGTGGGGCGGGGTGAGAGGGATGCTGCACTTACCGAAAATGTATTATTATATTTTTTTTAATCATAGGAGCATCCGACTCTCCTGAAAGGAAATTAGGGGATTTCTTTTTAACCCTTCTCTGTTAGAAAAATAGTTTTCATGCATATCTTTCCAGTCTCATTTACTTGAAAAAATGCATGAGTTGCAAAGAGATATATGAAAGAAAAATACAGTCTAGATGGATTCCGATAGGAAAAAAAACAACTTTTTTTCTGAGCTGATCAGCAATGATTTATTCTTCTCACTTTAAATAGTTTTCAAAAATCTTGCAGTGGAGTAGCTTTCAATCTTTCCAGGCTGGCATGTCTGCTGTATGTGTAATGTGATGATTAACAGGCAGTTCGATGCATAATGTAAGAAGAGATTGCATAGGACATCGTTGTAGACATTCTAAGAGCCCTCTGTTTTTCAAGTTATGCATAGGATAATGCACCGCAGACATGAGTTATGATCATTATTCTCAAAATAACAGCAACCACTTATAATACAGAAATGCTGGCACAAATATTAATAGGAAAAAACTGGCATGCGGCATGTATCTGGAATACACTGCTTACTTGTATTATATACAAATAATGTATTTTCTTAAAACTAGCACAAGGGTTAGCAGTAATAGAGAACACACCTGCAGCAGCCATTGTGATATATAGATTATTTAACAAAACGCCTAACAATGAAGGTTGTTTTTCTGCAATCGAATGCTTTAAATGCCTCAGGTATTTTTGGGGCAGAAAAGCTAATCTCTTCATTGCTAGAATTTACATTTTTAACCGATGCGCTTGAGTGTTGTTCAATATTCTGCTAGACTGAGAAGACGAGGTAGTTGTATACACTCTTTCTTAAAAAAATGTTTTGCGTAATTCCGAATTTTCTCCGTTACTTCAGTTAACAACGACCGAAGCGTGGCAGCCATTTTAAGAACACATAAAGGTTTAGCAGAACAGAGCATAAATACTAGAGAGGCTAAGCCCTGGGTGTAAATCTATTCTACTTTTACAGTAAGAGTATGAGAGCTATGAGCCGAACACCTTTCCAAAAGGAATAACGTACAGGACCTGCAGGAGGATGACCTATTGTGGATTCCCAGGTTGAATTTGCAGGATTTGATTAATTCTGCTGTTCAAGCTACCATGCTTGAGCCTTCTTCCAAGAAGTCCAAAGGGGAGGATGATGAGGACAGGGACAATTCCCCTTAGGGGAAATAAATCCAAGGTAAAGTTTTCCCAGACATGTTGGCCCATATTCATAAGGTCCTGGCATTTGATCCTAGATCTTTGGTGGATGATGGTATTTACTCCCATTATTATACCTCAGTGGTGGATGACTTGCCTTTACATGATGTAATTAAGGATATTATGGCTAAAGAATGGCTTGAGGTTGACTAGCAGGGAATTCCTCGCTTTTTGGACAAGAGGTATCGCTTGGCGGAGTTTGATGTCCAGTTTCCTCAGGTTCCTAAGGTCAATTCTTGTCCCCAATGGCTTCTTCCTCGTCTTTGTCTTCTTAGGAGGCTTCCCTTGCTGATCCAGTTGAACAGAAGGTGGAGACGGACTTAAAATGTTCCTATGCTGCATCTCATTTTGGGATTCGGGCTAGTACTTACTCCCCTTATACCTCCAAGGTCCTTAGAAAGGATTTAGAGAAGTTGTTTGACCGTCTTCTGGATCAGGGGGATCCCATTCCTATCTTGGCACAGATAGAGGTCTTGGTGCAGTTTCTGTCCAATGTCACTTTTGATACACTGTTTGCCTTCTCCTCAGCTGCCAGGGCAGCGGTAGCTGCTACGCAGTCTCTGTGGACAAAGCTTTGGTATCTTGAGGCTGCTCAGGAGTTCAAGATGGTGGGAGCCTGCTATGTCCATGTGGCTCTGAACAGGATGCCAGCAAACTAGCCATTGCTATCAGTTGTGGTGGTCCTGTGTGCAGATGTATGTATAGTGCTGGCCTCTGGGGGTTCTAGGCAGGCTCCAGGTAGCAAATCAGTCCTTCCAAGTACAGAAGCAGTCTGGCAGAGTGCAAAACAGGTCAAAATAGTGGATGCCTCTGAGAGTCATTATGACGGTTCAGAAGAGTGGGTCTGAAGGCCCTTTTTTATATCCTGATACCTTTCTTCTGGAAGGTGCCATAAGCTTCTGGAAATGTTCTTTGAAGTGCATGGTATTTCCTGACTCCCCAGCTCAAAGCTGTCTGCCGTGACAATGCAGGTTTGTTAAGCTTTTTGTGTGGAGGCAGGATACAGACTATTCAGGTGTAAGTGGGGATGTGCTCAGCTCCGCTACCCCATCCTGTCAGTGATGGCCCTTTGAGGCACACCTAATACCTTTATTGTGTGACAGTTTGGGAGGAATTTGCAAAGTCTTACTGTCAGTTAAACCGAGTTATGTGACCCAAGACCTAGGCATAAAGGGCTAAGAGCAGGAAAATATCCACTTCTAAAAGTGGCATTTTCAAAATTGTAACAAAAAATCTAACTTTACAATTAAAGAAGGGATATGATTAATGTTCCATATGTGCCAAACGTAATATTTCTAGCTTATCTCAATTGGGAATTACAGCCTATTAAATGTAATAGAGAATCCTCAATGTCATCCTAGTAGTGAAAAAAACTAATTTGGGAGTTTTTTCAATACTAAATTCTCAATTGCACAACACCCTGCCATATGAGCTTCCCAGGACTTAACTTAAGGGTGACTTTTAGATCATGAAAGGGAACTTAGGGCTTGGTAAGAGGTTTAAATGCAAAATCGAAATGGCAGTGCAATGCTGCATTTAGGCTGCAATGGCAGGCCTCATACAAGTTTTAGAGTGCTACTCAGGTGGGTGGCACATACTACTACAATTCCACTAGTGTGGGGATATGCTATACCACTCTACACGAGACTTACAACCGAGACTAAGCAAACTGTCAAATTACAATTAGTGCTCTCATTCATAACACCAGATTCCTCACAAGGACTATAAACTTCCTAGAATATTAGTGCTTTTTTTCTAAAGGAAAATGCTTTAAGTTAATATTCTTCAGCACATGCCCAGGATCATGCTCAAATCTGTTCCTGATTACAATCTACAGGAGCATGTTTATTAGCTGCGGTGCATCTACCCCAGCTAATCAATAGCTTTATTTTACAAGGAAAACTTTGAGCAGCAGGGTCGGACTGGCCAATAGGGTAATCGGGCAGTGCCCGAAAAGGCTGGTCTGAAAGGTCAGTGTGTGGGCCGTTTTATTGGCTGTTTGTGATCTGTTTTATGGTCTGCTGGTCCGGTTTTGGAATTACCAGATATTAAAACTAACATTGTTTTTAGCAAGCTCAAATTCATGCAGTCTTCCATACATTGAAAAACATTTATACAGCATGCCTTTACAAGTTCAAAATTGTCTGAATTTGCAAAGATTGATCACTTTTTAGCTATCTAATTTACTAGTGGGGGGGCATATTTATTTGGTGCCTGGGCTTATTTTCTGTCCCCCTCCGACCCTGCTCAGTTGCTATCAATGCAGCCTGTGTTCTCTGTTGATGAAGCCCAAAACACAGTTTTTTTGCTCTTTCGTCCTGCTGCTCATCTTCCAAACTGCCATAAAGTTCTAAACCTATGGAGCAAGCAGTTGTGGAATAGAGTCAGTCATTTATGAAACCAATGACTGTATGAACACAGTCCAAGCATGGTTCTGAACATACAGAGTTACTGAATCAGTAATAACATCCATAGTGGACGTCCATAAGCATGAGTGAGATATGAGTGGTGTCAGTTAACTGAATTTACTTGACTTGTTGGCTGCATTTGACAACTTTCGTCATACAATGCTTTATGACTGCCTCCAGGAAACTTGTCTGTAGGACAGATCTTGACAGAATCTCTTAATTTTTTTCATCAAGCTTCCAAATATTATCAATGGAACACTACCTATGTAATGTATAGATATGGTTCTGCAAAGAGCTTCTGTCCATCTGATGTTTTTAATGTCTACTACTACTTCCTATTACACAGATTGAGACACTAATAACTACTGCATAAGACCTATCTGGTGTTTTGTCTTCAGCCATTCCCTAAATCCATAAGACAATTCCCTGATGGACTGTGTTACATGATGACCAGATTATTGCAACGTCCTAAAGAGGAATCCATCTAAAGTTGAAATACTCTTTGTTGGAGGCCTCATAGACAGTTGGACTATATGGTTCTACCCATTTCCCTGGCTTTTGCCCCAAGCAAGATGTTTCAGATGATGAAGAACCTGTGAGATCTTTTGGACCATAACCTATCAATGACACTGCAAGTTGCTGCTGTGGTCAAGGAAGGGGGCCAGTGTGGAGTAAAATCACTTGTCATCTAAAGGAGCTGAAAACTCATCTGTCATTTTCTATTAAAGATGTAATAATGCAGAAGTGAGAGACTACAACATTGCTGTTGTGTTGGCTGTGAGTTATGTTTCAGGACGGCCTCCAGACAGTCGAGCCTGTAAGAGGCTCCGGTTTGGAATCACCTGGCGATCACCTTTCGGGTGTTGTAGTTGGTCTCTGACGCCTATCGGAAAGGTAGTCACTTTGACCCACAGCCACCTACCCAAGGAGGCAGCTTGCTGACGAATGAATAACTGTTCATCACCACACTCCCAGTACCCATCTCTCTTCCACGATCCACTTTCTCTGGACCATCAAGTACAAGGTATCCCCCAGGGCAGTTACTTGGTGGTTGGCGGCAGATCGTGCCTGCACTGCTTTGATCACGAACCTCCAACAAGCCATATCCTGGCTGTGCTGACTACAGAACCAAAGAAGGGGGCCCCTGTTTGTCTGAAAGCCAGGGTCAGCCGGCCTGAATGGAATGTGCCTGCCATCTTTCCCCAATATTGTAGAGGGGATCTGAATGTCCTCTTGTGAGAACCACAAGCATGTCACATCCAGCTTGCTCCTTTTTGGTCATTTATCCTTATAGCTCAATAAGAGGGACTTACCCAGAACAACGCAGCATTAGCTTTCGACTTTTCCAGGACACTGGCCACCAAATGCCCCAGGTGCTACCATCCTTTGCTGCTATGATCTTTTAGCGGGAGCTGGACCTCGCACCGCATCCAGAATTGAACCAGTAGGAAGCAGACCATTGTAGTGAAGCCTCCTATGTTCAACTACAGGAGTTTATTTATCCATTTTGAGCTAGGGCACCCTGCTACACCACAAGGGCAGTAACACAAGATGGTGCTCCCCTCGCACTCTAGCTAAAATCAAAGTTGGATTGACGCCATCGAGTTGACTGAAAGTAACGATGGACTAAGTTCCATACCAAGTTTACCTTTATGAACTAAAGAAGCAGCCATTTTGAAATGGCGTAGATAAGAATACCATATTCTAATACAGCACCCTTAACAAGCCTCTTTGTAGCAAACCCCTTTTGCACATATTTATTATTTTACACATTACCATCACCCCCTTAACTAATACCACTGCTGGCTGTGAATAGTTAGAGGCTTCTTGGATTTCCCCCTTCCTAAAAGGGCCTTCCTCATCCCATAATGGTGGCACCTCCAAGACTCTTGGAATATGCAGAAAGGAAGGAAAGTCTATCCTGTTCAATGCTGGAAGGGACCATCTTGAGCGGTGTATTGTTGCCCACCTATTCTCTTTAGGTGACCAGTTTCTGCAGTTTCTGGAGTGTTCAAACATAACCATATTCCCTTCCTTCTTCATCTGTCCCTTTCCTCCTTCTCTCCCTCTTCTCAGACACCTTGTGAGTTCACGTACCCTTGGTTCTACTCTTTTTCCAATATGATCTTTTGGCTCGTTAGCTATGGATCCTCTCTCAAGAACGTCTTTAGACTCCAAACTGGTTACAGGTGGCTTTAATGCTTACACTATAATATATATCCCCCTAATCTATCCAAGAACACGTCCTAGAATTTTAAACATAGGTTTCTCAAGTGTCACCCAAAAACCCGTATTTCAGACGCCAACTTCTGCTCAAAAAAGGGAAAGACCATTAGTGACCTTATCTTCCACCCAACTAGACGTGCTCAATGTAGGATAGCCCTTCACTCTCCGGATCTCCACATCCACTAAAACCCCCCACTGGGATTAGGCTCTCGACAGCTCCCTCAATTAATTGCTTGCCGATCAGAGGCACCCATCTCCTTTTATAATAATGAGATTATTCTTTTCCAAGCATCTGAGCACAACCTAGAACTTCTTGACAAAATATTCCCACTTATCAAAAGCGCTGTGATGAATAAAATGGCCTTCCTTACACACACCTATCATAACCCCACAGACATCACTCTTGTACCGCAGGAGGTTTCTTCCCCTCCTCCCTTCACTGCCTTGACTCCACCCTTATCTCCACCTCTCCTGTCCTCCCTGGGTAGCCTACCCAACAACATGCTTGAGTCTTTCCACATTGGTCACCATAATTCTCTGATCCCTCTCCATTCCTTTGATGTGGAGATCACTGAATTACACTGCCACGTGACCAACACCTGCAACCCATCTCTGTCGCTGATTGCTGAACATACCCATGAAGTCTACACTGATACTCCTACCACTCTCCCATGGGCCCAAAGTATGATACTTGCTAATGCGGAACCCCCAAAATTGACCAGCAACTAGGTTCATCTCCCTTCAGCACTCCTTAATAAGTTCATTTCATGGGACCCGTTCCCGGGGTCATCAATCAAGATTCCTTATCGATTCCCTCCTCCCCTCCTAGGGCTCTCCCAACCCAGCTGGTCCCCAACTCCAGCTACTGTAGCATTCCCTGTTCTCCAGGCCCGTTGACCCCATTTCCCCCTCCTATTCCAACACCTCTCTTAGCTCCAAACTTACTGAGATCTCCCTGGAGCTTCATCAACTTAAGGTCAACATAAAGTGCCTACTATCTATCACCTCTGATCTAGCTAACCATTGTTGTCCCAACAAGCCTCCTGGCAAGAATAGGCACCTCCCTCCCCACACCTACAAAAATCGTACTGGATTGAGATCTCCTCTCCCCCCTATAGAGATCTCTACAGCTTCTATATTTCCTCATATGTCCTGTAGAACAATTTCCTATGCTAATGCCCCCACCTGGATTTGCACGGTAAAAGCTACTTTATTTGATAACGATATCCTCCTCTCATACAAAGCTATACACTATGGCACCCCAAACAACTTTGTCCAAATTCAAACTATTCCAACCAATCCATACAGAGAACCTAGGCCCATTACTATACGAATAAACAATCTCAACCTTAAACATATTCCCATCAGCATGATTCCTCCATTGTCGCCATACCCCATCTGTAGTGTATGCTACTCAATTATTGTTCGGCATCTAAACACACAGCTGATATTGCTGACCTTATCCTTACACATAATCTAGACCTCATATTTCTGGCTGAAACTTGTTTAAATGTCTCCTCCACACCAACTCTTGAATATTCTTGTGCCTCCTTTAATGGCATCATCAGATTAGATAGACCAATCAGACCAGGTGAAGGTATATCCTGCATACACCGCAACAACCTCTCTGTGAAACAAGCTCAAAACATCACTCTCTCCTTGTGTGAATACTTGGGCATCCCTATCTCGAGCATGGATAGGCCTAGTTGCAAACTACATGCATTTTACCATCCTCCAGGAGATAGTTTACCATTTGTTGAACAAATCATGTAAATCATCATGACCAACTCCAGTCCCCAGTGTGCCCAAATCTTCCTCTGTGATTTTACACTCCACTGGAATGTCCGTTGCAATCAAGCAGTGATTAGCCTAAAAACCTTCCTAGCTGACCTTAACCTTGCCCAAATCTTTGATAGTCCTACCCACAAATTGAGATCAACCTTAGATCTAATCATTTCCAAGGCCAACTCCATTCATCTTGAGTCTATTGTTCCTTGTGTCTGGACAGACCACCATCACATCACGTTCTGCATCACATAATCAATGTCCTTTAATAATGCACAAATTAACAAAACACGTCACTGGAAAAGGAACATCAGCAACTTAAATCTAACAAACCTAAAAAAATAGTTTGAACTTGTCAAATCACAATCTAAGAGGCCACCCAACCATCTATCTGTATCTAGCATGCAGCTTAACTTTGAAGAACTTGCCTCATTCTTCCTTGGAAAGACGGGAAAGATTGAAAGTGAAACGTTCTGAAATGAATCTCCTCCTGGTGCTTTCCCATATCAGCCCTCCTGAACCCTTGGGGTCAGAGCATTAACGTGTCACCTCCAAAGAAAATGCCTTGTGGAGTTCATTCAAATCCATTGATGAAACTATCATTCTAAAAATCCTATTAACACTGAAACCTTCCAAACACTTCAGCAACCCGCACCCCACAAATCTCTTCAGGGAGATTAAAATAACTCTCTTCTCCCACTCTGTACCAAAATAGTTAATACATCATTACTGCAAGGTTCTATACCAGACTGCTTCAAATCGGAAATGATATCCCCCATTCTCAAGAAACCCACAGCATATCCCACTAACCTAAATGATTTCTGCCCTATCTCCAACATCCCAACGCTTTCAAAGCTCCTTGATAAATGTGTCCACACTCAACTATGCAATCACATCAGTCATTTCCAACTCCTTGACCAACACCAATCTGGCTTCCGTCAGGGCCACAGCACTGAATCGGCCATTACTCACATGCTCGATCATAATGAATCCTGCATTCTAATCCTCCTTGACCTCTCATCAGAATTCGATAGGGTCAAACATGACAGCCTCTTTGAGTTATTGTAATGCAGGATGGGACTTTCTGGTCCTGTCCTAGACTGGTCGCCTCTTTCCTCCACAATAGATCCCAAAGAATAAAATTACCCATTCCCTATCTAATCCCACACCTGTCGCATTAGGTGTTTCACAGCGCTCCACGCTGTCACACACTCTCTTTAACCTGTTCAAGGAACTAGTAACTGAAATTCTGAAAGCATCTATCCTCAAGTATCACATGTCCGTGAATGACACCCATCTGTATCTTAAAATCTCCTCTTCTGAAGATATAAGTTCTCTCAATACAACTCAACAAAAAAACTCAGAATTGGCTGACCTGCAACCACCTCAAACTAAACACTCTCAAAACAGAATTCCTCTTAATTTCACCCCCACACATTCACTCAATATAGCGGAATGGTTGACACATCTAACTGCCCTCAATTGCATCCCACATGGTATTGACACCACAAAATCACTGGGAATAGCACTTGACAAGAACTTGAACACGCAGGAACACATCAGCGCAGCTATCAGAGTATGAAAATTAAACTCTTCCTCCCCTTTGAAGACTTCAAGTCAGTGGTTCACGCACTGGTTATCTCCAGGCTGGACTATGGAAATGCATTCCTTTTGGGTCTTCCAGGATCAAAGTTGGTCCCCCTTAGGGCTTCAATTAATTCAGCTGCTAGACTCATTACCAGATCCAAATGCTACACCCCCATCACACTGGATTTGAAATATCTAAACTGGCTCCCTCTTGAGGCAAGAATTCAACAAAAAATTGCTTGCATGACACACAATGCCTTACATTCCAACACCGAGGTACATTGCACAATAACTGGAGCCATCTGGCGGAGCCAGATCCTCAAGAAGCAATGCATCTTTACATCTGAAATCACAGAAATTTAAGAAGAAGAAAACCTACAACTAGGCCTTCTCTGGTGCTGCTCCAAGAATTTGAAATTCCCTACCTTCTGGCGTTTTTCTAAGCACAAAGTAAAATTGTTATTGATGAACACATACCTACTCTAGTTCACAGGACCTACACTCATCGACTGTGACAATTCACAAAGGCTATACTAGCTCTATATTGCATTGGCACCATAGCTTGTTATGTATCTTTATGTCTCTTTATGTGGGTCTAGGGGTAGTTCCTCACCCCTTCCTCCTTCATGTACTTTTATTTTGACTGTTATTTTTGCCTGCTTTGCTTAACTCTTTCACCCTGTTTATGTGTAAAGCGCTCTGATACACTTGCGGGTCATGTTTGTGCTATATAAAACTCTAAATATTCCTGTAAATGATTATTGTATGTACTCCCCTTATCTCTCTATGCTCCATCGCATAGTCCATTCCTACTCGTGTACTCAGGGTATATTGAGCTGTTATGTTTGTTCTAGTTGATTCAATGCCCATTACATTCCCAATGTTAGACTAATGTTCTGATTTGTTACCTTTGTCTCAAATTGTAAAGCGCTCTGATATCCTTCGGGATCAAGTTCGCGCTATATAAAACTTTATAAATAAAAAATAAAAATAAATATAGGCTTCTGGCGTATTGGCCCAGTCTTTTGTGGCCAGTGCTGCTGCCGTGCCCTTTCAATGTCCTGTGGTTCCAGTGACCATGCTCTGCTCTTGGAGACTCTCCCTGGTTCTCTACCTGCACACGAATGCCATTGGTAAATAATGCGTAGTAATGTAGGGGTGTTCCTGTACATCCAGATGAAATGGTGCAGACACCACTACAGGTCTTTGCCCTGGTCCATCCCAGTGTGGAGCACTTTATTTGGAGTCCTCATAAACAGCTCTGGCTTGCCATTGGCTTGTGGCCACTATGGCATTTTTTTCCAGTGCCTGATTCTGAGGATATTTAAATATTTCTAAATTCTGCTCCCTAGAAAAGGGGGTCCATTGTCTGTCTTAATCTCTGCCAACAGTCATAATGCTGTAAATATTATTTTCTAATAAAGGGCTTTTCCTTAGGTACACCATGGAAGATAATATATCATAGATGGGTACCTTGAGTACCCATCTATTAAAACCATAGTCATTCATCTATGAGATGCTGATGATGCTCTTGCTAATTTTGGACCAGAGTGTTTGGCATGGCTCTTCTACCATGATCGGGGCAGGCAGATCATCCAGCGATTTGGCAGGCATGGATTGTTCTCACTATATCTTCCACTGCCACATCCATCCCTGGGAACCATAACTTTTCTGTTAGTCAACCCTTTGTTTTGGCTAGTCTTTGGCGTCCTTGAAGTGCAACAACTCACTTTCATAGCTGTTGTGGCTTCACAATGTGTTACACTTGCAGGAGGAGGCTTTGATCTGTGATGCTAAGTTCATCCTGCACCTTCCACAGCTGGATCATCGTCAACCTCTCTGTCCGACCCTATCTCTTGGAGTCACCGAGGAACTAGTCAATCTGTGTCATCGCAGCTTCAATGATCTTCTGGATGCATTTGTCCTTTTCTGATGCAAATTGGATTTCCTCCAGGGTCATTACTTTGGGGCTCCTTTTCATATTCTGTTGCTTGGAAGTGCCTTGAGAGGGAATTAAGAGGGTTGCCAGCCCCCGGTCTGTAGACCACTGTTAGGTTGTATTGCTGTAGTTTGGTACGCCCACTATTCAATCAGCGGCATGGGGCACTCTGACAAAGCTTCAAAACAGTAGCATTCCCGGCTTGTGGTCCTCCACCATTCGGAACTCACTACCACATAGGAAGAGGTCGAAGTGGAGACACCCCATCTTGATGGCTCGAGTCTCCCAATTTAGTGCCTTTCAGGTCTCTCTATCTGTGAAAGCTCATATGTAATAGGCCCAGAGACCCTTCAGTCGTGTTCAATAGCCAGAATACCCCCCAGTCCTACAGGGCTGACATCGACAATGAGCTAAGGGAGGTTCTCAAGGTAGGCGTACATCACTGTGTCGTCCTTGAACAGTACACCTTTTATTTCTTTGCATGCTGTCTCCGCTTTGGACGTCCAGTTCCTTGTTGTGTTTGCTTTTGTCAGGGTTTACAACAGTTCAGACAAAGCAGCACGGTTAGACACAAAACACAGTAGCGGCTGCCGCAATAGTAAAGTGTAGGCTGGGGAGCTTGGGGCTGGGTTTAAAAAAACAAATAAAATGACTTACCTGCTACTGTGCTCCTGCTGCCGGCCGCCTCGTTGCTCCTCTCGTCTCAGAAGTGGATGAGCTTCACTGCACAGGCTCACCACCCGATCCAGATGCTGCTCTGATGCCATACCTAGCATGAGAGCAGTGCATGGATTGGCCTGAGAGGGCTGGTTTAATGCTCGCGATGACACAGGCAGCCTACAGCTTTTCTCCCACCCAGCTGCACAACTCAGTTGGGCTGCAGAAACCTAAGTGTGCAATTCTGTTTGGCCGGCCTAAGACAGCCAGTCAAACTGACATGGGCACTTCTAAGTGTCTACCACTCCTCCCTACTGCTGACGTGATTATCGTCAGCCCTGCCCCTGCCCTTACCATGGCTTGGCTGACAATAAGGTAAGGAAAATTAAATGATAATAACATTGTTTTATTGTCATTTTATTTTACAGTGGGGCAGTTCTCCTCCACCATAGAAGCCGCTGACAAAACACCCACAATAGTTGCTATGCCTAAGAAACTCATTACTTCTGTGGCACTCTAGAGGACTGGGGTGTTTTTTATGGCCCCTGCTTTTCACAGGTCCTCGCAGACCTTTGCGAACACTTGAGAAGTGTGGCTCACTGGTTAGAAGCGGCAGACCCTGAAGCAGAGGTCAGGCCCGGGACCTGGGTTCAATTCCCGCCTTGGCGGGTCTTGGGCTCAATGTCCGCGGACTTGATAATTCTCGCCTCGGTGCCTACTCTAATCATGGGTCCCACTCTGCAACTCTGGGCAATAGCTTGCTTAATCTCCACAACAGCCCCAACAGTGCTGGGATGCCTGGCTTCACCTTGGGGGTGCCCAGGAGGGGGCATCTCACAGGGAAAGCCAGGTAGGGTTCCACAGCCGTATACAGCACCAGGATGCCCCGAGATGGGACGGCAGTGCGCTTTACAAGTATACACACATTTACATACCTAACAAGTGAGTTTGGTTCTAAAAGAAGGAGCATTTCTTCTTGTGCAGGGTGAGCCCATGTTCCACTAACCTACCAAGGTTCAACTGGTGATAATGCTTCTCTAGTGTGGTTGAATAAATCAAAAAGTAGTCTTTAATGGCTAAAATGCCCTTCAGGCCAGATAATCTTTTTGTAGTGGCATTTTGGGATAACTTTGCAGCCATGGGTATCTCAAAGTTTAGGTGACAGAACCTTCTCAGCTCTAGGTGAGTGAAAATTGTGGTGGTACACCTGCTGGCTAAATTTAACATCAACTGGTGGTATCTAGCATCCAAGTTTAGTTTGGAGAACCATTCTACTCTGTTGAAATCTGTCATTTTATCACTCATCATTGGGATCAAGTGTCTCTCTCGACGTATGGCTTTATTGGGGAGCCTTCTATCGATACATTAACAGATGACCCCTGGCTACTTTTGTTTTGGGGCAAAAATATGGGTGACATCCATGCGGTGGGCCCAAGCACTTTTTCTATCACTCCCAAATGTTCCAGCATCTTTAGTTCTACTAGGGGATGGTGGTGGAATGCCTGCACCCCCGGTGTCTAAGGGATTTCAAACAGATTGTCGTGTCTGAAGCAGGTCTGTTTCTCGATGTTACAGTTTCTCTCTGTCACTCCCAACAATCTTGCTAGTGACAGCACATGTTGCCCTACATATGCATAGATTCTGGTACCCATGGAAGGGTGGCTTGGATAGCAGTATTTGATATGTTTAATGACAATGACATTTACCTACTCCCCAGTATCAATGAGGGCTGAGACCATGGGTGCCTGAAATCATGGTAGGACACACAAGGGTATCTTCTTTTCCTTTTTTTTCTAGAATATGAAATCATTAAGACATCCTGCTCATCAAAGCTGTCTGCATCCTTGGGATTCCTGACTCTCAATGCGTCACAGCTCGAAATAGGGTTTTCATACACGACAATACTATTGAACAAAGTGAGTAATATTTTCTAACATTCCCCTATGTATTTATGATTGTATAACTTGGGGAGTAAGTGTAAACAAAAAATCTCATAACAATGAAAAGAACATAATATTGTTGATAAAACAAATTAATTGTATGCTGTCCTCTATCAAGTTGATCTGGCTGTGCTATTTCATCAAATGTCTCTTCCTGAATGGAATTTAGGAATGCTGATTGATAAAGTATATTGTAAAGAGTAGGTGACAGCATTAGGAAATATGAGGTATATTAATCCCTCTGAAGACAATTGTACACACTATTATGAATTTGACATCACTGGGTTTTGGGATTTTGAAGTTTCGGATGTTTCGAATTACATATCTAATTTTTGAGTGTATGTAGAAAAGATGACTCACGTTGGCTGGACTTAAAGGCTGTGTACTATTTGTGTTACTATTTGTTATGATGATGAATCATGAATAAACGGACTATTTAATTTTCTATATACAACTGTCTCCTTGAATTCTTTGGTGAACTGAACGAGAATCATTTTGTTGCCATCACCACATAAACAAACAGCGAATGGAATTGAAGTGTTGGACTTTTTATTCTGTGAATATTTAGACCTTGTGTTTTTCCCCTATTGGAGTTTAAGAATTTATGTGTAGGTGGTTCTATGGCAGCTAGATTTCAGCGAGTGAATACATTCATTGGTTAGACTTTAGGATTTGTTCCAGTGTGGTGAGTTGGAACCACAACTGCCTTTTTCATTGTTTACTCCGCCTCATATGCCCTGTTAAAATTTTGTTGTTTTTCTCTTCCAGCACAACCACTGCTAACATTGGATTGGCCTACTATTGAGCCATGTCATAAGGATGAAAATGGCAGGTGTTAAATATAAACTAGCACATTATAGCTTAACGGCAATAAGCACAGAGTGTTGTACTTAGGTTTTGGTATAAAGGTACCTATAATTAAGAAAAAATCCTGAACCATTTAAGACCTATGCATAGCTAACTGCTCCTCAGACAAAACTTGGAAAAGAGAAATTGGAAGACAAATTTCTACCCTGTGTTACAAAATATGTATATGAGAGCTATTTTGATGGTCTAGATTGACTCAATACCAAAAGGGATTGTTCCAGGCTTGGTGTGTACAGCCTCCTGATTGCAGCCCCAGAGCCATCAGACTCAGTTGTGGGTTGCCTACGGTCTACTATGAATCCTGCCTCCTGAAGACTAAAGTACTTAGAGCTAAAGGACTCCTGGACTAAAGTCACCCTGTTTAGTTGGAGGCCTCTTTTGTAATTTGACTGTGGCTTGAAAACTATTCCAAACTCTTTATCCTGGAACCAATATGAATAACCAGCACAAGAATCTACATGGAATGTAACCTTTTCTTTGATATTTTTCTTTTCAAAAATGTTTGCACTGGGTTTGCAGCTTATATCTAAACCATATTTGCAGGCCTTTGAATGTAAGAAGAATGCCTCAGTTCTTAAGAGTTTCTGGTTGTGGTATATAACCAAAAGTATCTGGACTCAAATCTACCTTAATGAATAAAGTCTCCAGGCTTAACCTGTTTGGGCCCTTAAATTTTCCCAAAAGCTTCGAATTCTAAAGTAAAAAATCTGTTTGACCCTAACCAACCAAATCATCAAGCATTCCTCATGCATGTCATCTGGTCATGTTTGCCCTTTGGATTGCCTTGATTAGACTTTGCCATCTTTTCAAGATTTATATTGCCCATTCAGCTTACTGTACATTTACTTCTCCATGTTTTATATGGATGGTTTTTAATATATGTAAAAACATCCAAACTTTCCTTTTTGAGTTTCTCATTGTGGGATTTTACAGTTCGCATTTTAATATATAATTCAGAGCAAAAAACAGAATCATAACTATAGCTATTTCAGTCTCTACAAATAAGTTCTTATAAACCAGCTGGAGTGCACTAATCCCATCATTTTAGTTTGCTACAGATTTGAAGACCTGTTTCCACTTTGGTTTAAGTCTCAATTATGAAAATGACCCTCTAACTAAATTGTCAACGTATTGTTATAACAATCTTTTCCTAATATTTAAAAAATTCTTTTACAGATTTACCCAAACCCCACATGAATATCAGGTCTGACAATCCAGAACTTTCAGGACAGGACTGGTGTAAACGTGTCCGGTATTTTGTGATACCATGAAATTACCTGTGGGACTTCGAATAGGAAACACATCACTTGGGAACCTATTGCCATTGTTTCCATTTGACACAAAATGTTGAAAGAAACTTTGTATGCCAAGTTATGTACACAGTTGTGAAATGTAGACTAGTTAATTAGTGATCAAAAAGTGCTTTTGGTATTGACCAATGTTCTCAAATATAATTCCAGAGTTACTGTAGCTGTATTATGGGTAGAGTTTGTGCTGTGTGGAAGAGAGTGGTCGATAGCCACAGTGCTATGTCTGCACCACTGTGTAGGTAGCACAGGCCAGTTGGTAAACAGGGGCATATAAATGTGATTTAACACTTTCGAGGCTCTTTGCCTTGTTCACTCACAGCCTCTCCCCCACTATGCAGCACGAGCAGGACGGGTAGGGTTGTTGCAGCTGTTGTAGGGTTGTAGCAGCTTCTCCTTTTTCCAACTTGCTTTAAAATTCTTTTGGCGGTGTCATGGCCAAGATGCCAAGGACTATCTCCATTCCCCCCACTTTAATTTAGCCTTTAATCGTCCCCTCGGCATGTCCAGGCAACGGCCACCGGGGAACAAGGGGGAGCTGTGGACCCCATCTGCTGTGGGGACCCACCCTGCTGAGCGACCCCTAGGGGAGACGAGAACAATGTTTGGTGGCAAGATGGCGACTGCTGGTCTGGGCGGAGGTGTTATGACCCTTTCGGCTATACCTCTGAGCTCGGCACATGGAAAGGCACGTCTTCATATTCTGCAATGCCTTCCTGAGATTGGTCCCCACAACGACCCAGTTGCGACTGAGAGGTGAGCCTGCTGCTGGTGCCTCCAGGTCCGACTATGCAAGGCCGGGGCACTCGGGTGCTCCCAGCAGCCTTGCTGGCCTTTCTCATTGAGGTGGGACAGAACAGATGCCGGTGGCTCCCCCCTTCTGCGTGCTGCAGTAATGAGGAAGCTATGTGCTCCACATTAGGATTTCTGTTAGGGCAATAAGAGCTGCCTAGAAGGCTGCAGCTCTTCTGTTTGCATTGCGGCACCCCGTCCACTCTTCCAGCTGCCAGGCATGCTGACAACCCTCTCCTCGGCCTGGATATGACCCCCACGGATCGGGACCCTGTGTGGGAAGCCTGTGGGCTGCTCTAACACCTCTACTGCAACCTGTGCCTGCACGCCACTAAGTGAGCAACCCCGCAGCACCCACATAGACTTTGCAGCTGAACCATCATTGCTCACTGTTTGCTACTCTGTCAGGGGGTACCTAGTGGGAGTAAGCACGCTTGACCTAGGGGTCCATTATGATGTCGAGCGGATCGCCACCGCCAGACCGGCGGTGGCGATCCGCCTGACATCTATCCCTGCACGCCCTCCAATTACCCCCGCCATAATACAATGGCAGGGATGACAGCGGCGGATGGAAAGACCATCAATACCTCAGATTGCCTGCTGGGCAGATCTCTGGCCTAATATGGTGGCGGTATCTGGATGACACCCCCATCCATATCAGGATGCCTGGTGGAGAGGGCCTTTCCATGACAGCCATGGAAAGACAGGGAAAGGCATGCAGTCTTTTGTATTGGGGACCCATTGAGGGGCCACAGGGTGTGTTGGGGATAGGGGGTGCACTTGGGGGGTCCCCATGGTACCCCCCTACATTTGCATGCAGAACGTGGCAGGCACCATGCAGTGCCTGTCACGTTGTGCATGCAAATGCACAACATGCATTTTTTACATTGCAGCGGGTGCTGCTTACAGCACGGCCTGCCGCAATGTAAAAAATGCGAGATGCGAGCGCCATGGTGGCGGTCGCATCCTGATTGGCATGGCAGGACTGCCACACCTATGGCTGGCGGTCTTTTGCTGTTGCGGTGCCGCCCGCCATCATAATGATGCCCCGAGCTCTTGGTCGGAAAGCGACTGGCCTGCTGTATCCAGGTGATTGCTGCATGGGACTTGAATGGCCACATGTCCTTGCCCGAATACCGTCAATGTGTTTTGGGTAGGGGCAGATGGTCTAACCTCCCCATTCTCTGATCTACAGGAGTGGGCATCAACAGGCTTCTCCGGAGGTTCAAATGTAGAGCGGGCCCTGCATGGGCTACATTAAATCTCGCTGCGTGCCATTGAGGGTCATGAGATCCCGAGATCCCTGAGCATTCAGCCCTCCTTCTAGTAGTCCCCTCAAGCGATGAATCTTACCTGTTCATTCCATGGCTGACCCATGGGTCGCTTTGCCCCTCCCCTGCCTCAGGCCAGGGGATAAGCATGAGTGGGCCTCATCCTTTGGAGCTATGCAACCTTTACAAATCACCTCCCCATGTACTTTGCTGGGGCTCAACTTTTGGGGGCCAAGGGAGGACCCGGTCCTTTGTATGAAGTTACACAGTAGACTTTAACTCTTTCCAGGGACCGGGTGGCGGCTTTCCTATCCCTGCCCGGCTCCTGACTTTGCCTGTCCCACTCCAATTCCTGGATGCTGCCTCCCTGCGGGGCCATTTCCCTTGCTCGTGAACTGCTCCCCTACAGACACACCATCTGACGCACCAGGGGGAAACCCAACGGGAACTCCTTGCAGACTGTACACTACTGATAGCGAATGAACTGCAGCATGTGAAGGCCCTGCCTCAGTTGACTCCCCAGTGGGAGAGGAATAGACATCTAATTATCTGGAGCCCAAGCTGGCCTTTGTGGAGGTGCAGAGAAAGAATATCTATGTAAAAATATCGACTTGCGCAAATATCGAGGTAAAAATATTGTTGGTCAGAAATATCAACAGACAAAATATCGTAGTAAAGAATATCAATTTTAGGCATGTAATACTGATGTTTAAAATATCAAAATGTTTAATATCCTTTGCAAGAATATAGTTGTTAAAAATATCGATTTTTTTATTAATGTTATGTATTTTAGTATATATTTTATATGTATGTGATGTATTTTTTTGTATAAGATTTGTTTGTATTTTTATTATATGTGTTAACATTTTAGTAGTTATTAATTTTTGTATTTTATTAGAATTTTACGTTTTTCGTTCCCTAGCGGGTGTGGGTTTATAGAGGAATAGGGTGGGAAGTAATTTAATTATATAAAATGTATAGATTACTTTTAGTTGTTATTAAAATGTTTTTATTTGAATTTTATGTTTTTAATTCTGTAGCGGGTTGTGGGTTTATAGGGGAATAGGATGGGAAGTAATTTAATTATATTACCTTTATTGAATATTTTGTATTTATTATTATTTGTTTCATTGAGATGTTATAGAGTTAAATGTGTAAAGTAATGTATTATGAATTAATTAATAATTTGTTGTTCTATAATTTTAATTAATTCATGTGCAGTGAATTATGGTAATTGTGTAATTAGTTTTAGGTGTTTATAGGTGCAAACGATGGGAAGCAATTTATTTTTAATTGATGAATTAATAATTAGTTGTTAATTAATTTTAAATAATTAATTAGTAATTAATTATGGTTATCATGTAATCTATTTTTGTTGTGTTTTGTGGTGTTTATAGGTGTAAACGGTGGGAAGGGTGGGAAGTAATTTATTTTTAATTGATGAATTAATAATTAGGGCCCGATTCCGATGTGGTTAGGAAAGCATTCCCACCTAGGGCCCGATTACGATACGGTTAGCAAGTCTCCTAACAGCATTTGCTCCTTCAGAATCGAATCAGGAACGTGTCTTCCTGACCGAGGGCCCGATTATGATGCGGTTAAGAACATGGGCTCCCATATAAGTCAATGGGGGTCCTACCAAATCGTATCACGAAGCATCCAGATGCATAATTACTCGGTCGGTCGGACTCTACCGATCCGAGTCGGTCGGAAACCATTTCCAAACCAATTTGATCGGGAAGATTTCCAAACCGCATCAAAATTGGGCCCTTACTTGTTAATTAATTTAAATTAATTAATTCGAAATTAATTATGGTAAGTGTGAAATTAATTTTAGGTGTGTGTTGTGGATATTATAGTATTAAAGCATGTGTATTTGATGAATGTTTATTATTAAAAATATTTTTTTATTGATTATCAATTATGTTAATTATGGAAATAGATGTAAATAACACTTGGTGTTACAGGGTAGGAAATAAAATAAATAAATGTAGGTTTTAAAATTTTTTTGTTTGTTAATATTTGCTGCTTTTAAAAATTATTGTTTATAAATGTATTTATAAATTTATTTTATATAAAATTTGTAGCTTTTTGGTATGTGATTTATATTATAATATGTGTTCTTCCTATATGTTTAATATATTTAATATTTTTTTAAATATTGTTTATTTATTTTTATGAGTTTTAAAAGATTTTTATTGTTTAAATGTTATTAGTAATTTTTACCCCTCCGCTATTCAGCATTTTCCCTACTGTTGCACTCACTGGAGTGGGAAAAGTATTTTTTACCCCTCCGCTATCCAACACTTTCCCTACTGTTGCACCCACTGGAGTGGGAATAGTAATTTTTACCCCTCCGCTATCCAATACTTTCTCTACTGTTGCACTCACTGGAGTGGGAATAGTAATTATCACCCTTCTGCTATCCAATACTTCCCCTAGTGTTGCACTCACTGGAGTGGGAATAGTAATTTTTACTTCTGTGCTATCCAGTACTTCCCCTACTGTTGCACTCACTGGAGTGGGGATAGTAATGTTTACCCCTCCGCTATCCAGCACTTTCCCTACTGTTGCACTCACTGGAGTGGGAATAGTAATGTTTACCCCTCCACTATCCAATAATTTCCCTACTGTTGCACTATTTGGAGTGGCAATAGTAATTTTTGCCCCTTTTCTACCCAACACTTCCCCTACTGTTGCAATCATTGGAGTGGGAATAGTCATTTTTACCCCTTTGCTATCCAATACTTTCCCTACTGTTGCACTCTTGGGAGTGGGAATAGTAACTTTTTCCTCTCCACTATCAACATTTTCCCTACTGGAGCTGGACTAATAATTTGTATCCCTTCGCTATCCAACACTTTCCCTATTGTTGCACTTACTGGAGTTGGAATAGTAAATGTAATTATTTTGCTATCCAACATTTTACCTACTGTTGCATTTATTGTATAGCGAAAGGTAAGTTTACTTTAAAAAAAAATAATTTAATGTTTTAATTTATTATAGATTTTTTTAATTATTGATATATATATATATATATATATATATATATATATATATATATATATATGTATATTATGTATATTTGTAAATTATTATCTTTGAGTGTTTATATTTTTATAAATTAAGTTTATTTGTTATATTTAGTCAAACTGTATATTCAATTTAATTAATTTTGTTAAAAAATAATATTAATATTTAATACATTTTTTTATGTACATTATTAAAACAATACTTTTTACATCTATATTTTTTACTTCATATACGCATCAAAGGGGTTCCAACTCATGCAAAAAGAGCCAACCTAGGAGAGTATAATGGAGCCCTCCTTTGGCACAACTTGAGGGCCTCTGCAGACAAAGAAGTAACACTGGATTGGGTCCAACGTGTGGGTCTACCGAAACCAGACAAAGCCCTTCCTTCATATATCTTGTTTTGGGTACACGATTTTCAGTTGAAGGAGAGCATCCTGTGAAAAGCACAAGAAACCCACCCAATTCAATTCAGAGGGCACACGCCTGTGTTATACCAAGATCTGGCGTCTAGAAATGCCAAGATTTTCACCCTATTACTGCTCACCAAGAGATGCTGGGATGTTGCACTCATGAGGACATCCCTTTCTGGATTATCCTTAAACTCAACAGCAAATTGTACCAAATTAGATCCCTTGCAGAATCCCACAGAAAGCTCGGCATTGCTGACTCCTCGATAAATGAACATCAGCTTAACCACCAAGGTGGCACAGCACGTAAACACTCCCGGTGGCAGCACACCAAATGCTCCCCTGTTAACAAAAAGACAGGCCCAGAAATTATTACCTTTTAAAAAAAAATTTTTTTTATTGATTTAAATTTGATATGAACCAATGCAGTCATGGCATTCAATATAATAATACATCAGATTCTAAATCAAACTTCATTGTCAAAGACAGTAAGAAACAAATCTCTTGAAAGGAGAAAAAAAAAGAACAGCGAACAGTATAATTAAATAATACACCAAAGCCTACCAAATAATCTAGCGTATGATGGGGCAAAAAGTACCAAAGGAATTAAAGTGAGGGCCAGACAAGTGAGCCTACTCAGAGCATTCCATAATACTACAACATTTTACAATGGACCAGTATAGCCTAATAGGGATCCTAACATTTTATTCACCCCTCGACCCGTGCCCAAATCTTAGAGGCCATCTTCCGCCTCTGCTGGCCCTTTAATGAAAATACTGAAAATTCCAGCTTATAGATAGCAAGCAGTCTAGCTCTCCAGTTCATAAATGTCGGTGCTTCGGGAGATAACCATTGCGAAGTTATATACAGCCGAATCATGGATATGGCTATGAACAAAAAAGCAGAAATATGCCACGAATTTCCAATTATCCCTGAGTCATAGCCCATTATCACTATTTCTGGGATCAGGATACACCGGATCTTAAGCGTAGAATTAATAAATTGCTCAACATCAGACAGGCTCGGACAAGAATAAAACATATGAATAGCATCTGCTGCAAACAGGCCGCACCTTGAGCAATGGTCCCCCTTTCTTCTGCCCCATTTCGCAATTCTGTCAGGCGTATAATACAAGTCAAACAATGCCATATAGCTTTGGGTCCTAAGGCTTCCAGACTCCAAAACCTCGCTGGCAAACTCCAATGCCGGCTTTAAGTCAATACCCGACTTTCCCAATTTGCCTTCCCACTTAACACTTTGAGCTCCCAAATCATCCGGGAGACTAGACAATAAGTACTGATACACCGTTCCTATTCTGGCTTTCTTTTGAATTAATTCAAATATGGATAATTTGTCGAACATTGCGGACATTCCATCAAAATGTTTATGCACGAAACTTTGAACCTGAAGATTCTTTTAAAAATCGTGGGAAAGCAACTGGAATTTATCCTTCAAAGAGACATAGGATAATAATTGTCCATCCCCGACTAAGTCCCCTATGACCCGTAGGCCATGTGCTTGCCATCTATACATTGTCTGATCCTGAAAAATGTAAGATAAGAGTCGGGCAGCTTTAAAGGGAGTGTATATGTTAAGATTAGGAATGGACAATTTCTGCCTGATTTTCTGCCGAATTAAAAACATAGCTATAATTACCTTAAATCTAGTTCTTTTAAAGTAGCTCGGCTCCAAAAACTCCACTAGAATACCCTTAGCAGCAGTGCCAAGACCGATCTCAAAAATGGTAGGTCGATTGCATAATGGCACCTCAACATTGTCCCCTAACAGTGGCACTTCCAGAAATTGCACCATCGCCGACCAGTAATATAGTACCAGATTTGGTACAGGCGATTCCGGGGAAGGCACATACACTTAGGTGCCCTATGTGAGCGCCGTTACCCCCAAAGAAATGTATAACAAATCTTATCAGCCTTTATGAAAGTTCTAAGGGTATCGTCCTAAAAAGATATAAAAACTTCGGGAGTACTAGCATTTTAAGGACACTACAATGACCATAAAAGGAGAGGTGTAAGTGGTCTAACCGTTCTAATTTGGTGTTTACTGCATCTACTACCGGAACAATATTCAAATCCGGAATAGTTTTGACTGCAGTGGTGATCCTAACCCCTAGGTACGTTGCTTCGCCAACGACTGGAGCCTCAGAGTGTAACATATCTGGTGTTTGAACAACCTGAGTTTTGGCGACATTTAACTTATACCCCGATACTGAGCCAAACTGCTCAGCGGACGCCTTAAGTACCCGGAATGCAGAAGAAACATCCAATGTTAACACGACGATATTGTCCGCGTAAGCTAAGGCCCGGTACTCTGTATCACCAACCCTTATCGGTGCAATACTCTGATGTCCTTCAATTTCGATCAGAAACGGGTCAATATATAGGGCAAACAGCCAGGGCAAACATGGGCACCCTTGCCGAGTGCCCCTACTAATATTAAAATACGCCGTCTGTTGACCCGAAATACGGAGTGCTGCTTCTGGGGAAGGCATACATTGCCTGAATAAATTCAGTGCTAAAGCCCTTCCACCGATGCACGGCCCACAAGAACCCCCAGGAGACCCTGTCAAACGCCTTCTCGGCGTCCAACAGACCCAGAAATTATTCCATTGGAGAGGCAATAGGTCCTTAATACTCTGTTGTACCTAGAATGCAATCCCACTGCTTCCCACACCAGCTCTGGTCTTTGTGTCCCCCTAAAAAAAGGGGGCGGAAGAGGCAGGTAGCCATTCTTTTTTCCCAAGGGTTCCAGGGGTAAATCCTACCCACAGTTATTGAGGTTAAGGGACGCCTCCTCGCAGTCCGACTTAAACTGGGCACCTTTACTTCACCCTGGTGAATATCTACGCCCCCAAAGAGCACCAGGAATCTTTTAATATTGGCTCCCGCCTTTAGATCCTCTGATACTGCTATTCTGATAGGGGGGGGCATGAGCTTGGTTATGGATACAATATGGATCACTCAGGACAGCACTCCGTCCAAACAGGGGCCTTCTCTGCAACCGGGTTGCAGTGAATGGCAGACTGCAGGACATTTGGTGACAGCTGCACCCATCAGCCAGGGACTATACGTTTTACTCTACAGCACACAAAACATATGCGCACATTGATCATTTTCTTTGTCCCTTCAAATAGATGTCACACAATTGCAGGTCTTCATGCTGGCATCTTAGAGACTCCATGTTGTAGTCCCCTTCTCCCCTATGCTCCAAAAGACTATCACAGACTGTCTCCATGCTAACAACACCGGGGAGGTATCCTTGTCATCAGTTTGGGAAGCTTTGAAGCTGGTGATGAGAGGAGAACTCATAGAAGTCTCTGTAGCCAAGAACCCCAGACATCGGGACAAATACAGCTCATAGACAAATCAGTCATGGAACTCAAGGCCATCCACAAGTGGATGGGTGCCCCCAGAATATGTTGAGAGCTTGAAATAGCGCAGCTTTTTCTTAAACAGCTTGACCTAGACTGGACGTAATATGCTGTGGAAGCACAAAATCTACCTAAGGAGTTATCGCTGCGGGTGTATGCTAGCACAACACCTCCATAGTAAAATCCACTCTGGGACTGTAAAGGCAATATTCACAGGCCTCTCTAAAGAGGTACGGTCAGATCCAGAGATTGCATCAGCCTTCCAAGCCTTCTACGGTTCTCTGTACTCTATTTCTGATAGCCCCAGTGGGGACCCTTCACATTATCTTCGTGAGGTCGTCCTTACTCCCCCCCCCCGCCATAGAGGCTGAGTCTCTGGACCAACCCGAACGAATAGAGGAGGTGATCTCAGTCATCGTACATCTAAAGCTGATGAAATTGCTGAGTCCCAATGGCTTTAGTGCTCAATTCTATAAAGTTTTCTGCCACAAGTTGGCCCCACACTTACCAGTCTCCACAACTCATTCCCCAACTCCCTCACTGACTCCATGTTCGAGGCTGCCATTTCAGTTATTCTGAAGCCAGGCATAGATTCGACCCACTGTGAATCATATAGACCCATCTCACTCTTGAACATAGATGCCAAGTTGTTCACCAGTATCTTGGCGCATGTCATGAATCCATTTATGCCACATCTGTTAGATCCTGAACTGGATTCATCCTAGTGCACCAATGCAGCGATAACACCAAAAGCCTCCAGCATCTCCTAGACAAAATACATAGGTCATGGAAGGAAGCTCTGCTTCTTTCCATTGATGCTGAGAAGGCACTTGATCATGTTTACTGCCCCAATCTTTTCGAGATACTGCGAAAGTTAGGCCTTGGTGACAAATTTTGTAGACGGGTCAGTTGCTTCTATAGCGCTCCTGAGATTCAGTGAGGGTAAATGGTCTCTTGTCCCCTACCTTTCCTATACTAGGGGGCACGAGCCAAGTGTGCCCCTTGTCCCCTCTTCTTTTCGCTCTGTACATTAAGCCTCTGGCACAATGGCTAAGCAACAACCCAGCCATTGCTGGCATTCCCTTTGGAGGAGACCAGTACCTCATCAGCCTTCACGCCGATTATGTTATTCTGTCATTTACTGTCATGAAATCGTTGCTTTCTTCACTATTTGAAGAACTCCAGCTCATCGGGAGACCTCGGGTTTCAAAGTAAATCTGCAGAAATACCAGATTTTTAACCTCTCAGTTACCCCCCCCCCCCCCCTCACGCTCCAGGTTTTCCTATGATTGGACGAAGGACTCCACACCCTACATGGGAATCAAGCTGACTTGGACTATCCCCAAGACTCTAGCTTATAATTATTTCACTTTTACCTCTCAGCTATGCAGAGATCTGACCACATGGAGCCGGCTTTGCCTCTCTTGAAATGCAAGATATCAGCACTTAAAAAGGCCATTCTTCCACGTGTACTCTACTTGTTCCTGACACTACCAATGTGCCCTTTTCTCCCTTTAATTGGATAAATATTTTTTGTGAAGGGCAGAAACCCTCACCTTAGCCTGCAGGTGCTATATTGCCAGAAACGTGATAGAGGAATAGAGGTCCTTTTTGCTACTCCTCTACTACCAAGTCACGTAACTCCGATTTTTGGTAGAGTGGAATCACCTGCTATTTGAAAAACAACGGTCCTTCATGGATAGGGCAATCGCTGGCTCCAACATATGGAAATAATTCTGGTTACCAAATAAGCATAGGGCTTGGGCCCTCTACTCCTCACCAGTAATGAGCTCAACACTCAAGGTATAGATCATGTGGAGCTCAGGGCTGGTGAATTGACTTTCCCTCCCCTATGACTCAATACTAGCTAACTCTGACTTCACTCTGGGCATGAAACCAGAAACGTTTTAGTGATGGCATAATGGGGGGCTGCAAACAAATAGGATGCCTCTTTGATGAGGTTTATCCCCTTTGACCAGCTCAAAGCTGATTATTCTTTGATGGACCATGACTGCATACAATATTTGCAGCTGCAACATTGGGTGACAATGCAGGGAACAGGCAAGGGGCAGGTCAAGTCCTTAGACTTGTATTAGAGGGGCAGGATGACCCATGACTCTTTTTGAGAGGTTAATACTTCTGAAAACGGACAATAAATGCCTCATAACTGAATTGTATGCCCTTCTGAACAGGGAGCTTTTCCCTGCACGGTCCAAGGCTGCGGACATAATGGGAGGCAGAGTTGCACGGGCCCTTACTACCAAAAAATGGGAGGATATTGTATACAGGGTACACCACATGGCACATAGCATGTACAGCACCGAAACCGCTTATAAAATTGTCTCTTATTGGTACCTGACTCCTGCACGACTCCACAAGTCACTTGGAGGAATGCTGGTGGGAATGCAGAAACACCAAGACCCTCCTCAACCTTCTCTGGCATTGTCCGAAACTCACACGTTATTTGGACCACGTGCTAACCGAAGGGTGACCCCACCTTTAATACCTCCATCCCAAGGTTCCCCGTATTCACTATCCTTGGACACCCTACCCTCTACACTCCACCCATGGGAGGCAAATGGCAATAGCTCTTAGGGTGGTCCAGCAGGAGATACTTTCACTTTGGGGTACTGATAGGATTCCTGGTTCATCCTGGGGATGGAGAAATTATCCTTGTCAGTAGACTTGAGTTGCACCTCCTATCCTGATAGATCAGCACCCTTTATTCAAATTCTTTCCTCTTACTTTAGAGAATTAACTTGCCCAACCTACCTACGGCTACTCTGCCTGGGTGAACAACCAAAATATAGACTCCAAAATATAGACTGGACAGAATATCGACTCCAAAATATAGATAGGACACAATATCGAAGTACCAAAATATAGATAGGTCAGAATATCGAATTTGGGGTAGGAAATATCGATTTCCGTAATATCCAATTAAAAATATCGATTTTTCATAATATCGATTTTTTGTTTTGTTATGTATGGTAATATATATGTTAAAATGATGTATTAATTTTGTAATGTATGTAAAAAAATTAAAGTATTGAATGTTATGTAATTTAATTTTTGCGTAATTTAATTTTGTAGCGGGTTGTGGGTTTATAGGGGAATAGGGTGGGAAGTAATTTAATTATAGTAAATGCAATATTAATTTTTATTTATATGTATTGATAATTAATTGATTGATAATTATTATTTGGAAATTAATTTTTATTAATGGGTAATTAATTTGTATTAATTGGTAATTAATTTATATTAATTGGTAATTAATTATTCATTGATTAATTGATAATTATGTTGTATTATTTATTTTGGAGCAGGTTGTGGGTTTATAGGGGAATGGGGTGGGAAGTATTTTAATTGTAATAAAGTTGATATTTATTTCTATTTATATGTATTGATAATTAATTGTTTGATAATTATTAATTGGCAATTCATTTTTATTAATTGGTAATTAATTGTTATTAATTGGTAATTAATTTTTATTAATTGATTAATTGATAATTGTTAATTGTATTATTTATTATTTAAAGAGCCAATGAAGACAAAGGCCCTTTGTCTTCATTGTGGTCATTAAACAACTGGTGCCAATGTGTCCATCATTATAGGAAAGCATTGTAAGTTATGTCAGAATTAAAAGAAAACATCCTTTGCTGTCAAATGCAACAGTGTGTGAGACTGCTACATATATGGGAGTAAGTGCTCTATAGTTTCACAGTTTGCAACCAGAATAAAACACAGTTTTTAATTTAGCCTCAGACTGTAACACATCTGGGCTGGAATTAGCATTGCAGAGGATGGTTCAGTGATTCCTGAGAGTTTTTAGCACAGTCTGCTATCTGCATGCGTTGAATTGCAGATAAAATACTGTTCGGGGATTAAACACGTGAGGGGGAGGGGGATGCACTTGTTTTCATAGACAGCATAGCAAGCAGAATCAGTCCCCAAGCCTCCGATTATGTTTCAATATTCAGTGTCAATACATAATAATCTTTTGATTGATCCCATTTGAACAATCACAGGCTATTTTGTCAAATAAAAGGTCACCCTACCTAAAATGATTATACTAACTTTGGTGCAGATTGGTCACAGGCTTACAAAGTTATAGAGGAGGTTGTTTCCCTTTCCAATTTCGAGAGTAGATTTTTAGAAAGTGGAATCACAAAAACACATTTACGGTCAACACAAAATTGTGTATGCACGTATAGTTGACTATATCTTGTGATCCCTTTTTTCTACCATCTGGGATTCTCTCATCTAGATCTGCATGGAAAATTGAGTCATGTATGGGTGTGGAAGATGCATCCAAGGACAGAAGGCCACTGGAACAGTAGTCAGGATGGTCAAAGTAATTTGAGCAAGTAATGAGGAGCCTACTCATTTATTTGGGTTTGAGTCAGTATGGGGGAAATCATGAGTTTTGGATTATGGGGACTAGGTCATAGTAACCAGGGCTGGTCAGGCATAGTTTTCATGGTACATCTCCAGCTGTCATTTACGTTTTTAACCATTGAGTCAATTCCTGCCCCTGATAGGTGGAAACCACCTAGGGGCACGAAAGTATACATTTGATACACCTCATGTCGTCAGCGTGGCAGAGGTATTTTCTCTGCTACACTCGGGAATGATGGTTCACGCATAAAAAACGAAAGAAACCAATTGTATCCTTTTTAAAAATATTTTTTCTAGCACAGACGATAGGACCCTCTAGTTATAATTCTCTTCCTGGGTCATACAGAACATGTGGATGCAGTTGTTATCTACAATTGATTAAAAAGTACAAGGAGAGGAAGGACGAACTGTAAGTGGTGCTAAAGAGACTTCCATAAAAGAGAAATTAATTAAAGTAGAAGGATGTAAAAATGTCCAAGCTTTCACTTCTGAAATATTTAATTTTAATATGAACAAAGAGGCGAGGATTATGCTTTAACTTTCTTTATGAAGTGCAAAAACATTCCAGTATACAAAAATGTGATTTCCCAAGACTCAGTGGGATAAAGCATTGGAAACAACATGACCAAACACAACCATTGACATTCCACCACATTAACACCTTCACATTGTTGTAACACCCAATCTGCTTCTTTGCTTGAAGCAAGACGAAAACCGTGATTATTCTTTCTTCTGATACCCACATAGAAAAAAATATTAAGGTCGAACTCCTATTTTTCACCTTTAAATTCACTACCATCAAAACCAGACGGGTCAGTCCGGCAGGTGTATGATATTGATATTGATTTTTCGAATGTAAATAATATTGTGGTCTGGATAAAGATGGTGTAAACCAGGACGTTACCATCGAAACGCATCAACGCTTATGGTTCCTAATTTGTGACGCAGGTTGGCACAACAGATGAAATATCCTCAATCCTTCGGGTCCCAGACCCAATTAAATACTTTCATGGATAGGTTGTGTTTATAACAAAATGTATTGTCTTGTGGATACTCTCCATCCCTTTCTTTCCTCAACTTCTTTCTTGTTTTTTATTCGCAGTATCCTTGTGCATCAAATGTATTTTTATGCAATAACTATGGGACATATTATCAAGGGGGTTTATCTCCGCTTTTTAAGCTTTAACAGCCAAGAAAGCGGAGATAAAATTATCTCCCTATTACCTAGCTGTCGCTAACACCAGTTAGCGACAGCTAGTAGGAGATAGCGACCATCTTGGGCCCCACCTTGCATGTCAGTGATATTTATCACTAATGACATGCAAAGTGGGCGTGCCAAGATGTTAGCGACTGGAAACAGTCGCTAACATCTCCTATTAGCAACTTTTGGAGATATTTGCGCTAAGCGCGAATATCTCCAAAAGCTAACACCTGCCCAGAGCAGTTCTTAGCCATGTTATCCAATGGGAGGTGGATAACATGGCTAAGAGCATTAGCTCGCTAATGCATGAATATCGCTGACTTTTCAGCGATATTCATGCATTGCGGCCGATTTTTATCGCATTTGCGATAAACCTTGGTAATACCAAGGTTTATCTGCGATAAAAATCGCCGCAGGTCGGCGATAAATTATTGTCTCTAACCAAGCAATAGCGATAATTTTGCTATTGCTTGGTAATATGCCCCTATGTGATTGAACTATTTATGAATGCGTCTTTTAATTAATGTCATAAACTGATAATCCTTTTTTTACGTATTAAAATATAAGACGCTAAAGGAAAATATTTTTTCTAAATAAAGTACTTTGCATAATTATATATGTACACCTGCATAGTGGCACACTATAACTAAAAGAGTATACCTTCCCTTTCCTCTCGTTGAGTGAAGTGGTGTTTGAATGACAGGTGTATGGGAATGAGGTAACTTTGGTTTTAATATGAAATTATAAATGGTCTGCCAAAGGAAAAATATATTTTCCTAGTTAAATACAGAACTCCATTCCTTTGGTGAATAAAGGGTCACTCTCATTTTCTTTTCAAATAAATTAAAACCACATTACATGACACTGTACCGATTTAGACACAAAAACCTGGATGTGAACATAGCACAAAATATACGAAGTGATACAATAATAAAGACAAGTGAAGTAACAGTACCATAAAAGCACGCTTGAAAGAGAAAGAAAAGGAAAACATACTTCCTAAATAGTTATGATGCCTAATAATAGATTTTCATGAAACGCTTACTTATGGAATGATGTTTTAATTATTCACATACAGTTGAAAACTAATTAATCTTAAAATGATGCCCAACAGTTCTATTGACTTTCATTTCAAATGCATTGTAATCAGATTGTGGTGCAATTATGCAATAACATTGGCTAGGAAGTTGAAACTTACACAGGTGGTAGTAGAGATCTTAAAGATTTTAAAAGTGTCGACACGATTTCGGTACAATGATATTTAAGAATATTTTACATGTATGGATGTTGAAAAATTTGTGGCAGTAGACCATAGATACCGCTAATCAATTTCATGTAATAATACATTGGTGAAACATTTATTATTATTCTTTTATTATGAAATAACGATTTGATGCATTATATTTGATTCAAGTTAAGTTTAATGCATTTTAAGCTTTAAACATGTTCTTTCTTGAACTGCAAATTTTCCTTTAGCAACCATAGTAATTCATTGACATTTTGCAAATGTTGCTTTAATTGTTCTGTGCATGTTTCAGTATACATACAAAGGTCATTTTTTCGAAGTTAATTGTGGAATGGCTTGGTGGGAAAATCACCTCTCACCCAATGCCATAGTCTTTTTCATTGTATATTTTCTACCGTTGACTAATCTGTGAGGCTCACAAAGCCAAGTCGTTCACATGAAATGCTTGGGAAAGAATGCAGGATTAATTAAATGTATTGTTTATCTACATACATGAACTAATCATATGATGGACTGACTAGTGGAGTGGCACCATGCCATAGGGTGTCATAAGTACTATAAAAGAAGAAACCGCAAAAGAAGGGCAACACCATTACTTTTTTTTCCTGTTATTGCAGGGCGCCCTCATCATAAAAATGTTCTATTGAACACCACTCATTTAGTTTTGGATTTTATCCTTTTATCTCAATGCCTAATTTTCCCTATCTTGAACTGCCTTTTGCTAATTCTGTTACATTCATGCAGTCGACGTGGAATTCCTCTGTGCTGAACAAATTGATTTTTGCGTCTTTTTTGTCAATACTCATGGATTTGCCTCAAAGGACTTTAAAATTGATTCTTTTAACCATTTGGTTTGAATATTAGATAGATCTGAACTATTCTTTGACCTCTACTGGTGGAAGAAGTCTGATATCTCCTATCTGATGTTTGTTTAAAACTATCCTTTTTAGATTAGAATTTCTGCCTACTGACCTCATTATATGGCTAACATTGTGTTTTAGACATCCTAATTCCCATCCCCTCTATCAGCATTTGCCTCTGTGGTCAGGGTAATGCTGTAATCCATCTAACTGTAGGGAGCCCAGTGCAGTTAGAGAAATAGATCAGAAAGTACTGAAGTGGAGGTTAAACTTGAAATATTTATTACTGCTTAGGCTGGTCAAAACGTTGGTAGCAGAGCTACAGGTCTACCTGGTGTAGTGAAGTTTTAGGGTGTCAAACAGACAGCAAAATTTGTTTCAAAGTCCAAAGAGCCCACATTTTTTGTTGATGAGTGATGATGGAGTATTCTTCCTTATGATGTCAATGTGTATCAGTGAAGTACTGGGAGTATCAATAGGAATGTACATTGCTATTGCTTTTCCTAAGATTGCAGTTTTTGAAATAGCTGTGTGTTGTTGAACGGAGTGAAGTGGTTAGAGTCCACATGGTTAAAGTTCATGAATGATTATGGCACTTGATGTAAAGCTAAAGTTGTAAACAGGTCTGTCGTGGCATAAGATCTCAAGATATTACCTACGGGATCTCAGTGTAGAAGAGACCGATCTGCTGTTTTGTGTTGGCTGTTAGTTGTCGACAACATCTTGGTATAGGGTTCCCTTTGTGTGTTAGTGGTAAACGGTTGGTTTAGTTGATCTCAGGTACACAGGAAATAAAAGTATCACTTAGGGGGAAATCCTGCTTGTCAAGGATTCATTGAAGTGAATGATTGCAGAAAAGTTTAGTTACCTTTTGAGAGTGTATAATCCTTTCGTGGAGCAGACAGGTTTATTTGTTGCTTGTCTTGTATTGTGATTTTGGTTTGAGAAGATGCACTGAAGAAAATTGTAAAGGAGAGTGAGTTGCTGCAGAGAGCGAGATTGATGTCACAGTGTGTCACGCTGTGATTGGTTGGTTGGTGTAATGTCCCACTGGGATTTGTTGACTACGTCATAAACGTTGTGTTGTTTTGTTGATATAGCCATACAAGTAAATTGTGGGAGAAAGTTAATTTCCTGGATTTTACAGAAAACATTTGTGAATACAGAATGGAATTAGAATAAAATCTTTTAGGGCATTACAGAGAATGGTAAAGAAATATTAGACTATATCTGTTATAGCAAAGGTAGAAGCATAGTAGCACCACATGAGGGTACATCAGGACATACGATCATGATGGACAAAGGATTACATTCATGTTTGTGGCTTGAGATTTGGCACAAACTTACTAAAGAAGGCGAGGGTTTACAATTTCTCATTATGGGACATTCAATTTGAGAACTATTAAGAATTTAAGGAATGAAACCACCTCCTAGACCTGCCGTATTTAATGCTTTAAATACATCTGGACACATGGCACATCAGAAAGAGAAGGAGAAATATCATCTAAGATGTAGGGGTATTATGGGTCATTATGCGGAAGCTAGATGGGATGCATAACAGAAATGGTGGAGAGCAGGCATTTTACATGGTACAAGATTATATCCTGTGTTAGAAATTGAAGGTAATAACTAGGGATAGGGAAAAGAGTAAGAGAAACACACAGAGATGGAGAAGAATGACACAAAAACAAGGAGAAGAGCGCAACTTAGATGATGCCCTTTTAAATAATTTATCAATAACCCATCCACCTTCCTACAATGAGATTCAGAATGAGGGTTTGACAAACGCTAATACAGTTGAGAGTCCAAATGCACCTTTAACTCATGAAATTCCTAAAGAACATAAATTTGTTACTGCTGTAAAACGGAAGAAGAATGTATGGCTTCAATGAATCCGATTGTTTCAAATACTCCAGATGCTTTAACTGTACCTGTTAGTATTGAACCTATTGTACCTCTGTACAAATCTGAGTTACAGGTAAATACGGTTCACAATTAGACTGTACCTATTAAAGTAAATACAGCACAAGCTAATCCAGTAGAATTAACAACAGAATCAGTGCTTCAGACACCATATTTCCAATTCTAAGCAATACTGCAACAGACGTTAGAAATGTAGGCTAATTTCCACATCAGATTCAAAGTGACCAGATGAGCAGAATGTTTTACAGGTGTCCGCCTTTTTATTGTCTCATACCAAATGAACCTCCTGAGATGATTTATAATGCTTCTGACAAAACTATGGCAAATGGAAATACAGTTATAGTTACATGTCCATTAAACGTGCAACCTGGAACGAGTGCAAATTTGAGCTATTGAGGATTTAATTTAAATACTTCAAGACAGCAATCATGATTTACGCCTCAAGAATTTGAAGAATGGCTTAAAGGCTATAGCACTGTGTTAGACCTGGCATCCTTGGCTTGTTTTTCACAGTTTTTTTTGTTTCTGCCTCCTACATTTTTGCTATGTGCTGAATTTAGTTTTGCTTATCTAGATGCTTTGGGCAGATCACTGACAGAATATCAACATCAACTATATCGACCTACAGAAATATCGGGACATAAATATCATTGTAAAAAATATCGACCTCCTATCTTCATAAGGGTAAGTACAAAAATATCGGAAAAAAAATCTGAAAAAAATATCGATGTTTAAAATATTGTTTTTATTATATGAAATATAATGTAAAATAAATTAAATAATAAATGTGACTTAATTTTTTTCATTTAGATTCATTTGTAAATGTTAACAATTATAAGTAATACATTTAGGGGTCGATTCCGATTCGGTAAAATCCCCTACGAATAGCCGTCCGGAGCATTTTTCCCATACGAATCGTACACCTTCAACGTCCCCGTACGTACGATGAAGTACGATCCGAACCCAAAGCAGATCTCCGTACGAATCATACGAAAGACCATACGACTTACAAATACGTACAAATCGCATTCGGAACACGCAGTACGCGACATCCATACGGATCGATGCAGCTTTTTCTGACCCAGCAAGTACGATTCGTTACAACAGCACTCCGTACGACTCTTTTTCTATGGGTGTTTAAAACGTCTGTGAAAGAAGATTTCGACTCGAACCGCGTGCGAAACGAAACCCCCGGGTACGCGAGTACACCCCATGATTGCAGGGGTATGGTGCGTAGGGGTACGGTGTGTAGAGGTACAGTTAATTGGGGTACGGTGAATCGGGGTACGGTGCGTAGGGGTACGGTGCATCGGGGTACAGAGCATAGGGGTATAGAGCATAGGGGTACGGTGCGTACCCCCATGATTGCAGGGGTACAGTGCGTATGCGAATGTGTGGCTCTCCTTAGGAATTGCTCATATGACGTTTTCCGTACGAATCGCGTTCTCGGTCCCCGGTCCGGATCGCACTTGTCGGGTCATACCGCATGTTGGCGACCACTGCGCCTCTGGCCTGGTCGCCCCCTCTGCCTTCCTGCTGCCCGCTGCCTACCTGTTTCTCTGCCGCTGCCCCACTGTTTTTCCCGCCGCTGCCCCAGCCGCCGCAGGGCCGCCCTCCTAGCCTCTGCCTACTGTTTTTCCCGCCGCTGCCCCAGCCGCCGCAGGGCCGCCCACCTAGCCCGACTTCATTTTTCCCGCCGCTGCCAGCCCGCGGCCCCGCCCCCCCGCCAGCCGATTGGTCGGCCCGCTCCCGCCTCCCCGCAGACCCTCCCTACCGGCTCCCTTCTTAAGGGGACCCATACCCTTCCTAGGGAGCGACCACTGCGCCTCTGGCCTGGTCGCCCCCTCTGCCTTCCTGCCGCCCGCTGCCTACCTGTTTCTCTGCCGCTGCCCCAGCCGCCGCAGGGCCGCCCTCCAAGCCTCTGCATACTGTTTTTCCTGCCGCTGCCCCAGCCGCCGCAGGGCCGCCCTCCTAGCCTCTGCCTACTGGTTTTCCCGCCGCTGCCCCAGCCGCCGCAGGGCCGCCCTCCTAGCCTCTGCCTACTGTTTTTCCCGCCACTGCCCCAGCCGCCGCAGGGCCGCCCACCAAGCCCGACTTCATTTTTCCCGCCGCTGCCAGCCCGCGGCCCCGCCCCCCCGCCAGCCGTAGGGCGGCCCGCTCCCGCCTCCCCGCAGACCCTCCCTACCGGCTCCCTTCTTAAGGGGACCCAGACCCTTCCTAGGGAGCGACCACTGTGCCTCTGGCCTGGTCGCCCCCTCTGCCTTCCTGCTGCCCGCTGCCTACCTGTTTCTCTGCCGCTGCCCCAGCCGCCGCAGGGCCGCCCTCCAAGCCTCTGCATACTGTTTTTCCCGCCGCTGCCCCAGCCGCCGCAGGGCCGCCCTCCTAGCCTCTGCCTACTGTTTTTCCCGCTGCTGCCCCAGCCGCCGCAGGACCGCCCACCAAGCCCGACTTCATTTTTCCCGCCGCTGCCAGCCCGCGGCCCCGCCCCCCCGCCAGCCGATTGGTCGGCCCGCTCCCGCCTCCCCGCAGACCCTCCCTACCGGCTCCCTTCTTATGACGCCCCCGGAGCGACCGTGCAGCAGACGCGCGCAGCGGGAGCGCCAATTGTGCGCCAAAGGCGCGCCAAAGGTAAGCCCGTCTGCGCCCGTCCGCGCCTGGACCGCGCCCAGTGCCAGGACCCCTGGGCCCCGCAGACACCAGCCCACCCGCCGGACCTACGACGCCGCTACCCTCAACGCACTCAACACCGGCCGAATCCCGGGATGCTACCGAGCCACCCCGAGACGAACCCACGGACCCTTCAGCTGCCACGCCTGCAAGTTCACCTGCATCCAGACCTGTCCCGCACCAACACCCGCCAAGCCGAACACCAGCAGCAACCACCTGAAGTGCATCCTCCTCAACACCCGCTCCGTCCACAGACACGCCATCGAACTCTGGAACCTCCTCGACACCACAGCCCCTGACGTCGCCTACCTCACGGAAACCTGGATGAACGACTCCTCAGCGCCCGACATCGCCATCGCCATCCCAGAGGGCTACAAGATCACCCGAAGAGACCGCGACATCCAGACTGGAGGAGGCCTCGCCATCATCTACAGGGACACTATCCGCATCAAGACCAACACCGACGACACCCTGACAACCGCCGAACACCTGCACTTCCAGATCCACACGGACCCCAAAACCACCCTCAGAGGCACCCTGATCTAACGACCCCAGGGACCACGCACACAATTCAGCGAGGACATCGCCGACTTCATCAGCCCGCATGCCCTCCCCTCCGCCGACTACATCCTCCTGGGGGACATCAACTTCCACCTGGAGAACAACACCGACCGCAACACCATCACCCTGCTCGACAACCTCGCCAACCTCGGTCTCAAGCAGCTAGTGTCCACCCCCACCCACCTCGCCGGACACACACTCGACGCCGTCTTCTCATCCAGCAAAGACATCGCTTTCAGCCACACCACCGGACTCCACTGGACGGACCACAGCTGCGTCCACTTCACCTTCAAAAGAACGACGATCCACCACCACCAGCAACAGGTTGCTCGAAGAAGCTGGAACAAGATCACAGCCGACCAGCTCGCCGCTTCCCTGAGCCAGCACCCTCCCGCCAGCTCAGCGAACCCCAGCCAGGCCGCCGACAACCTCACAAAGTGGATCAGCAACTGCGCGGACGAACTCGCCCCACTGAGGACCCCGCCCAGCAGACCCGGCAGCAAGAAGGCCCCATGGTTCACCGACGAACTCATGAGCTCCAAGAAGAACTGCCGAGCCCTCGAGAAAGCCTGGAGAAGGGAACCAACTCCGGACAACATGACCACCCTCAAGCTTGCCACCCGGAAGCACCATCAACTGATCCGCGCCACCAAGAAAACTGCATTCAAGGACCGGCTGGACAACAATGCACACAACTGCAAGGAACTCTTCAACATCGTGAAAGAGCTCTCCAACCCCAACGCCGGAAACAACGACATCACCCCATCGCAAGACCTCTGCAACTCCCTCGCCTCCTACTTCCACAACAAGATCGCGGACATACACAACAGCTTCAGCACTCAACCGACACACGCCACGACCGAACCACCGCCCCCCACCACCACCCTCCGCGCCTGGACTCCGATCAGCACCGAAGACACCGTCCGCATAATGAACTCCATCCACTCCGGATCTCCAACCGACCCCTGCCCTCACCACGTCTTCAACAAGGCCGACGCTGTCATCGCACCCCACCTGCGGGACATCATCAACACCTCCTTCGACACCGCCACCTTCCCGGAGAGCTGGAAGCACGCCGAACTCAGCGCCCTACTCAAGAAACCTACAGCGGACCCCACTGAACTCAAGAATTACCGCCCCATCTCGCTCCTCCCGTTTCCAGCCAAAGTCATCGAGAAGTCCGTCAACAAACAGCTGGCCACCTTCCTCGAGACAAATGGATCCCTCGACCCCTCACAGTCTGGCTTCCGAGCCAACCACAGCACCGAGACCGCCCTCATCGCTGCCACCGATGACATCCGAGCCCTGATGGACAACGGCGAAACAGCGGCCCTCATCCTCCTAGACCTCTCCGCGGCATTCGACACTGTCTGCCACCGCACCCTAGTGCAGCGCCTCAGTAACGTCGGAATCCAGGAGAAGGCACTGGAATGGATCATCTCCTTCCTCGATGGAAGAACACAGAGAGTCCGTCTACCACCGTACAAGTCAGAGGCCACCGAAGTCATCTGCGGCGTCCCTCAAGGATCCTCGCTGAGCCCCACCCTCTTCAACGTCTACATGAGCCCCCTCGCGGCCATCGCACGCCAACACAACCTCAACATCATCTCCTACGCTGACGACACCCAGCTGATTCTCTCCCTCACCAACGACCCCGCCACCGCCAGAGCCAACCTTCACGAAGGGATGAAAGACGTAGCCGAGTGGATGACAACCAGCCACCTGAAACTGAACTCAGACAAGACGGAAGTCCTCATCCTGGGCTCCTCGCCCTCCACCTGGGACGACTCATGGTGGCCCCCCGCCCTGGGCACCGCACCCAAACCGACAGACCACGCACGCAACCTGGGCTTCATCCTGGACTCCTCCCTCTCCATGACCAGACAAGTCAACGCCGTCTCCGCGTCCTGCTTTAACATCCTGCGCATGCTACGGAAGATCTTCCGGTGGATCCCCACTGAGACCAGGAAGACGGTCACCCAGGCCCTCGTCACCAGCCGACTGGACTACAGCAACGCCCTCTACGCCGGAACCACCGCCAAGCTCCAGAAGAGACTCCAGCGGATCCAGAACGCCTCAGCCAGACTCATCCTCGACATCCCCCGACGCAGCCACATCTCCGGACATCTAAGAGACCTGCACTGGCTCCCCGTCAACAAGAGAATCACCTTCCGTCTCCTCACCCACAAAGCCCTACACGACCAAGGCCCGAGCTACCTCAACAACCGCCTCAACTTCTACGCTCCCAAACGCCACCTCCGATCGACCAACCACGCCCTCGCCGCCGTCCCCCGCATCCGAAGAGCGACAACAGGAGGAAGGTCCTTCTCCTACCTGGCCGCCAAGACCTGGAACTCCCTCCCGTCCGACCTGCGCCTGACCCAAGACCACCTCTCCTTCAGGAAGAAGCTCAAGACCTGGCTGTTCGAGCAGTAGCAGCACCCCCCCCCCCAAGCGCCTTGAGACCCTCCGGGTAAGTAGTGCGCTCTATAAATGTCTTTGATTGATTGATTGATTGATGTTTACGATTCATACAGTTCACTTTCAGGGTCCGTATCGTACGGATTTTCCCTTGCTTTTCGTACGGTTCGCAACGATTTGGACATATTTTTTTCCTATAGATCGTACTACCCGATTCGGATGGATTTGTATGATTCGTACGGAAAAGGCTACGAATTCGAATCGTCGTACGGATTAGTTTCCCGAATCGGAATCGACCCCCTAAAATACAAAAATTAAACATACGTATATACAATCTAATTTAATATTAATTATAACAATTCATGTTAAATTTCATTAATTTTAAAATGGCATAAATATATAAAAAATTATAAATATATATATAATATATATATATATATATATATATATATATATATATATATATATATATATATATATTACCTACTGGCGATCGCCAGTAGGTATATATAGTTAGGATTTTTTCCCTATGGCATTTCTGAAAATTCTATGTCTAATAACTTTGGCGTTTGTGGACGGAATCGGCTGAAATTTTCAGGAAAATGGCACATTTTGTTTCTGAGCAGCTCCTGGAAATTTGGGGGGGGGGTCGTCAAGGGGGGGCCGAGAAAAAAGGGGGGTCCCAAAACGCGTTTTTCCCATGTTAATTTCCATAGGGCGGTTGGACTCACTTTTAGCCCGAACGGCTGAATGGATTTTCACGAAACTTGGCAAAATTGTAGGGACTGTTAGCCCGATGTGCCTTTGCTAGGTCTCAATATATGTGCTTCAGTGGATTTTGAGAAATTAACGTTTAAATCAAGATATATATCTGTAACAGCGCTCCGGGCAGCGATCCGGTTAGCGAACTTTTCGCGTATCGGAACTTTGCGATGCGAAGCTGATTGGCCCTCCGGTGTCTGTCAACATTCTAAACAGTCCGGAGCGGCCGCCATCTTGTCTCTCGGTAGGATCGAGAGACAAGAGGAGGCCAAAACAAAGGGGGAAATTACCATAAGGGGGCATAGTAGATCCTCGTTGACCCCCTAGGTTTTATGTGGAGGTTTTAAAAGGGCCTAGGAGGGTCCAAAAAAAAAAAAAAAATTTTTTTTTTTGCGTGGTAAGCGCCAAGTTCGCGAACCGGAAAGCGTTCTGGGCAGCGTACTTTAAGGATAAAAGAATGATAGACTTTTCTAATACTGTATGTTAATTATTTGTTGTTTTTGTTCGTTTTTTTTATTTATTTATTTATTTTGATTTAAAAAAAATTTATTTATTATTTTCATAGTTCATTAAAACTTCCAGCATTATATCATCTGGTATCTCGTCAAACATGGATGTTTCTGTCTCTTGTAAGGTTTGAATAAATTGTTCGTCAAAAGATTGATCCATAAAATTTTCATCCACATTTTCTTCAGTTACAATGTCTTCGGATGTAATCTCGAAGGAAACATTAGTTTTTTCTTGCTCCCCTTCCATTTTTTTGCTGTAAATTGCATAAAAAAAATAATTATATTAGAAGAGTTAGGGCACTGTTGGGTTTAAGTTCAGACATGTAGTTCTGTTTTTTTAACAGTGAAGTTAAAGTAAGTAAATTCATAATTATAGCAGAGAAGTGTAAGTCAATCAATAAATGTAACAGAGGAGGTTATCTGTATCTATAACTATAGCAGGGGGACAGTAAATAATTATCAATAAACGTTTTTACAAATTAATTTAAAGTGTCACTTACAAATTATCAAATAACTTTACAGGGAGGTGAAAAGGCTCTTGAAATGTAGTTCAGGAAGTAGTAGTGAAAATGGCTGTGTTTCCTTCTCTTCCTTTATATATATTCAGGTATATAACCAATCAAATGTCAGGTAATAAAAATTGTAAATGAAAGTAAAGTTTTCATTGGTTGTCAATTCCAATATTTTAGATGTGTTTTGTGAAGTAATTTACCTCAGGGTATTTAGATAGGTCTACAGGCTAAATGGCTAAATGAAATTTCAATCAAATTTGTGAGAATGAAAGGGATTGTTATGTAGTATGAGCTAATCTATATTTGGTGAGAGTGTCTCTAGTCGTTTTTCTGCTAATTACTTTCCCACCTTTTTTTAGGACCGCTTTCTGGAAAGCGGCCCGGTTAGCGAACCTTAAGCGTCACGGGAGTCCACCATTTTGTGTTTCGGTCGCATTAAGATACAAGATGGAGGGCAAATAATGTTCAGAATGTGTAGAAGGGGGCACGGTAGACTTATCTTGACCCCCTAGGTTTTCTGAGGGTGGCTGAGGAGGCTTAAATGTGCGGAAAAAAAACATTTTTTAAAAAAATTCCGCGAGGTTAGCTTTCGGTTAGCGAACCGGGGAGCGTATTTTGTGCAAAATTAGTGAAAAAAGTTAGAAAAAAATAATAATTGTGAGTGATTAGATGAAGGGTAGCTCTGAGAAGAGCTTTTGGGTTTATGGTACATTTAGGTACTTATAAGTAGGTACCAATGCACATTCTTAAATTCAGAATGAAAATTCTGTTGCCCTCATCTGAGAAGTGAACTCCATCTCCTCTGTAGATATCTTGCATGTAGTAACGCAAGTTATTGTTGTACAGGGAGCCCATTCCATGGTCTCTCATGAAAGCTGAAACAGATTTGTTTACATGCTTCCTCGACTTTTCAATTTGTGGACAAAATTGGTTGGACCACCTCCATTTCTGTCTTTGGCATATATTGGAATATACCAAGGCAGTTTGAGGAAAAAGTGCCATTAATTGCTCAAAGGTGTCCTTTAAAAGCATTTCCAGACCTACCCCTGTCAAAGTGCCCAAATCATTACCTCCACAGTGCACAATTAACAGGTGAGGTTTTGGCAAATGCATAAAGGTTTTCACCAATGGTATCAATTGGTGACATTTTAATCCTCTTTGGCCCAACCACTTAATTTCCACATCTTGTAAATTGAGGTTGTGTAAATTTCTGCTCTCAGCATACCTTTGAGCCCAGTGGATGTAACTATGTCCAACAATCCAGACGTTAAACATGGTGGGAGAAGGTTGTGCTGCAGTCAGATGAAGTGTGGTAATGAAAGGGCAGTTGAAACAGTAGGAGTTTGTAAAGAAAAAAAACTGTGGATTTCCAATGCTAATGATTCATTAGCAGTGATTGGTGTATTTCCATTTCTGAAAACAGAAAGTTAGGGTGCATGGATGTGTTCTTTGAAAGATGTAATTTGAATGGTCAAGGAAGAAACTTTTAATGAAAGATTGCACTGGATACGCAGGTGTACTGAGAGTTCAGAGTTCAATTGAAACATTGTTGTGTGAATTTGCAAACATGAGAGGTCTTCCAGGAGGTCGTTGCTATGGAAAAAAGGCAGAGAGGGCAGAGGGGGGAAGGGTTTTGATTTGAAAAAAGTGAGGGAAGAGTTATGATTGGCTAATATGAGAGATATGTGAAATGAATATCTGTATTTCTGTGCTTTCAATAGCTGCAGACTCTGGAGTGCATCCTTTTTCTTCTGCTGAAGACAATTTGGTGTATTTCTGAGACTGTTTTCAAAACTCAAAAAGTATTTGCTAAGGTGAGAAAAGATTTATTTATTTTAGATAGAGAATAGTATGAATTAAGGAGAAAATGATGAAGAAAGCTGTGTTTTTAAACTGTGGCTTTGTCTGTAGTGATATAGAAATAGATTTTGTTACTTTGAGAAATTGTAATTGCATATTCGGTGTAGCATTCTGGAATGCAGTTATACAAGTTATTGTTGTATATGAAGCCCATTCCATGGTCTCTTATGTAAGCTGAAACAGATATGTTGTTTTTAAAAACCATTTTTGAAATCAATTACATTTCTGGATATGTACTGCTAGAGCTTCATAGGTTGTTTTGGGTCATATTTATAAGGCATTTGAGTGTCTTTGATGTTATTTTTCCTTTTTAAATGGAAAGCATTCCTCATGGGGCAAGTTTCTTATAAATACGCTCCCACCTGCGAAACGGAACTTTGCGATGCGAAGCTGATTGCCTCCCCGGTGTCTGTCAACATTCTAAACAGACCGGAGCGGCCGCCATCTTATCTCTCGGTAGGATCGAGAGAGAAGAAGAAGTGAAAAACGAAGGGGAAATTAATGAAAGGGGGCAAGGTATACCCCTCTTGACCCCCTAGGAATGACCCTGAGTAGGTCTCACCTTAAACAAACCTCACGAGACATCACACCTTATCGTCATCCTGAATTAATAAATAGATCTATTAAACACTATCTCTGATTTACTCTCTATAGCTGTCTTTCTTTTTACATTACTCTCTGTTTACTTCCCTTATACTAACTCTTCTTTTTTTTAAAAAAATATTTTTTTTGGTTTGCTTCACGTTCGCGAACCGGGCAGCGAACTTGAAGCGAACCAAAAGAAATAGAGCTTGCTAGAGTGTTAAACATTCTAGCAATTTTATTTGAAAGGGGAGGTAGTTCTGAAAAGAACTTTTTTTTATGTTTTTGTTGTTTTATTTATTTATTTTTATTTTCTGAACATTTTTTGTTTTTTTTGTATTTTTAGAACAGTTTTATGTTTTTTTTGTGTTTTCCATGGAGGGGAAACAACAAAAAAACAGGCATCGAAAAGGGCTCAAGAGGAGCAAAGAAAAAATTACTGCTTGGGTGGGTTAGGGCAGTTATGGTTATCAAACACCAAGTTGATTAAATTTACGCTCATGTTGCCACATGAGAGCATAGCACCACAATGTATGCACGTAAACTTCATGTGCTTAAAGTTTGGCTGTATGTTTGGCACAGTTTCCTGTGCCTCTCTTGCACTCAAAGATATATTTGAAGTTGATTTGGCCACAGGAGTTGTCGGGGGATTATCTTGCAGGTCCCTTAACTCTGCCCGGCTGTAATTTAATGGATGCCACCTGACCATATGGCGATGCATAGTATAGTTGCCCATACTATACTTTTTCTCTGTGCCTCGAGATAATCTTTTTTTACAAATTAGGCAGGTGGCATATTTGGCATTAACCTTCTTCTCCCCTCGAGGAATTGAGAAAAACTGCCAAATAAAACTTATTTTCCTTCGGGAAACACGGGGCAACTCCTGAATAAATTCAGATTCATCAGTGTCCTCTTCTTCTAAGTCGTCTTCTTCCTCCTCTCTGTTTGAGATGAATTGAGATGGTGGTCCTCTCTTGTCATGAGGAGGTTGAGGTGGTGGTGGGGGTCCACCAGCTGAAGCAAAGATAGAAGCCATTGTAATCAAAATGGAAAATGGTCTTTCTCTCACCAAGATGAAAGTCAGAGTGAGGAAAGAAGAAGGGGTTTACGTGATTTTGGAAAAGCAATAGTTCGGAACCAATGAAAAGTGTTATTTTTAGGTCACATGACCTAGTCATACATCATTTGGAAACCAAAAGTGAAATGAACCAATGAAAACTTTGATAAACAAGTCACATGACTTGTTCCGCTCACGTTACGCGGTGCGCGCCGCGTCCCGCATCGTTTCCGGTTCGCGGTCCCGAGCACTTTCGGGAGCGCTAAAGCGGCGCGTCATAAGACGCATTCGCGACAATGATACGTCGCGCTTCCGCGACGAGTCACAGTTCCGCTAACGTAACGTTTACCGGTTCGCGTACTAGATCGCGGCATCAAGATGAGCTAACGGAAAGCTTCCCGGTTCGCTTACCGAAAGCGAAGAAAAAAAATATTTCAATTAAAATTATCAATAAACATGTATAATATATTTTGGGTTTTAAAGTAGAATACATTTTACAGCTACAGATGTTAGCTTTTAAAAAACCAATGAAATTCACAGAAAAAACCATAGGTTATAGTCCATATATAGTTAGGAATTTGCATTTACAAAACCTTGAAAATTCAATGAAAAAACCATTGGTTATAGAACATATATAGTTAGGAATTTGCATTTACAAAACCTTATTTTACTCGCATAAAACCATTGAAATTCCATATATAGTTAGATGCGCTAACTATATATCGCGCACCCGCAATCCACTGCTGATGATGTCACATATTACATCATTCATGACATGGTCAGTGACATCACTGATGACATCACTGATGACATCTCAAATGACATCACTGATGACATCATCCAGTGACTGTATGTTTCTGTAAAGTTAAAATATGTCTTACATATTGAAGAATGAGTGGATGTATAAGTGTGTGGATGAAGGAGTTAGTAGTTGCATGACCGACTGTATGAGTGAGTGATTAAATGTGTCTCACTGAGTGCATGGGTTAGTGACTAAACTGTCTTAATTTGTGCATCATTATATCTGTTGTTCTGTAAACTGCTGCATGCATCAGTAGCTATATGAGTAACGATATGGGTTATTGATTGGTTGCCCAAGTATTTGTATGGGAGAGTGAGTGTGTGTGTGTGGGTGTCTGGGAAGTGTGTGACTCTGTGCATAGATGTGTGACCAGTTGATTCACTAGATGTATAGGTTCAAAACTGCATGTGGAAACAGCTGTATGGGTGGATGACTGTGTGCATGAGTGTATTGGTGAGTGAATGGATATCTCAGTGCTACATGTCAAAGTAAGTACATATGTAAAACACAGTACATGTGAGAGTTCACATATATAAATTACTGTGTATAAGAGCCAGTGAATGTGTGAGTGGCTGCATGGATCATTGAAAACTTGTATCAGTGATTGTATAAGAGAGTAAATATGTGTTAGAATATGTTTGAATAAGTAAGGTGTGTATAACTGTATAGTTGAGCAAATGGAGGTGTGATTGATTCTTTGCATGACTGACTAGGTGTGTGAGTAACTCCATGGATGAGTGACAGTATGTGAGTGTCTGTTAACACTGAGTGTATCTAAGGTTATATTAGAGTCTGAAGAGGTTCATCGTATTATCACATGAATGATGTCATCAGTGATGTGATCAGTAATGTCAAATGAGATGTCATCAGTGATGTTTTCAGTGATATCATTTGAGATGTCATCAGTGATGTCAAATGAGATGTCATCAGTGATGTCATCAGTGATGTCATTTGAGATGTCATCAGTGATGTCATCAGTGATGTCACTGACCATGTCATGAATGATGTAATATGTGACATCATCAGCAGTGGATTGCGGGTGCGCAATATATAGTTAGCGCATCTAACTATATATGGAATTTCAATGGTTTTATGCGAGTAAAATAAGGTTTTGTAAATGCAAATTCCTAACTATATATGTTCTATAACCAATGGTTTTTTCATTGAATATATATATATATATATATATATATATATATATATATATATATCATCACAAAAAGAGTCATCCCATTTAGGAAAGCCACACTCTGTAGGTTGGTTCACGTTTTTAATTGCAGGAACAGAAATGCAGGATGGTGAAATCAATACCAAAGTTTCAAAGGCCTGACGCGTTTCATGCTGCCTCGCATTTCATCAGAGGCCAGTGTTTACTCAAGTGAATGGCTGTAAGGTCGTTTTGCAGGATATGAAAGGGAAATGCGGCATGAGTGCGACCTTTCCAGACCCACTGTAGATTTAAATTTTGTTACTCCCATCACGGCGTTTGCAACTCACTTGAGTAAACACTGATTGAACTACCAAAACCACAAGGCTCAGGGTAAGTCTACGCCGATCGGGTCATGTGGCTGAAGTTTTTAAGGAGTGCCTTCTCGCAACGCCTAGTTGAACATTTGGCCTCTGATGAAATGCGAGGCAGCATGAAACGCGTCAGGCCTTTGAAACTTTGGTATTGATTTCACCATCCTGCATTTCTGTTCCTGCAATTAAAAACGTGAACCAACCTACAGAGTGTGGCTTTCCTAAATGGGATGACTCTTTTTGTGATGATATATATATATATATATATACATACACCTGTAACATAAAAATAAATATATATTATAAATTAAAGTATTAAAATATGTAATATTTTTCAAACAGAAATTTTGCACTACATTGAAGTAACAGTAGAAAAAGTGTTGGAAAGTGGAGGTGTAAAAACTACAATTCCCACTCCAGCAAGTGCAACATTAGGGAAAGTGTTGGATAGTATAGAAGTAAAAATTATTATTCCCACTCCAGCGAATGCAACAGTAGGGAAAGTGTTGGATAATAGAGGAGAAACAATTACTTACTATTCCCACTCCAGTGAGTGCAAAAGTAGGGAAAGTGTTGGATATCGGATGGGTATAAATTACTATTCCAACTCCTGCAAATGCAGCAGTAGGGAGAGTGTTGTATAGCAAAGGAAAAAAAATACTATTTCCACTCTAGTGAGTGCAACAGTAGGGAAAGTGTTGGATAGCGTAGGGGATAAAATTACTACTCCCACTAAAGCAAGTGCAACAGTCGGGAAAGTGTTGGATAGCGGAGGGGTCAAAATTACTATTCCCACTCCAACGAGTGCAACTGTAGGGAATATGTTGGATAGCGAAAGAATAAAAATTACTATTCCCACTCCAGCGAGTGTAGGGAATCAAATTACTTTTCCGGTGGGGGGGGGGGCGCTAGAGTGCGCCCTGCAGAATGGCTGCACCCTAATGCTGCTGTGCCGCCCGGAACACAAATCCGTCCAAAAGATGCGTATTTGGCATCAATAACGGCTAAAAACAGACTACAACAGGCGTCGGAACATGCCACCTACTGGAAGGTAAACTCGCTTTAAGTGTTGATGCACTGTGACCGGCGAAAACTCGAGCAAACTATCTGAGTGCCGGAGCACATTAGCCGCAACATGATGGCGGTGCGCACAGAGCCGCAACCTAAAACTGCGCTGCAGTACCTGCCAACTCCCTGGAGCAACAAGGGAAATACATGCACCCCACAAGAATGGCGATGTCTCCCAGAAAAGGGGTGGTGGAAAAAAGGCCGCCTAACAGATAAGTAACACTGCACTGGGCATAATAGCAGTCTGCGCCATACCATAGTAATTACCTGGCGAAAACATAACGCGAGCACATATCGAAGACACAAATACTGATTTAATGGCACTCCGCGCATACTGCTTGACACTGGTACTTAGCAAGTGCTGAACACAGCGTCTGTGCCTGATATGACACAGGACACTGCAGGAGACGTCATAAACGGCGGTGATCCTCCAGCCTTCACAGCAGCCATTTTGTTCAATCGCATATTGGGTATCAGATGAAAGCTTTCACCCACGACGGCCAGCGCAACTCTCCACACATATAATCCAGTGAGAGCACAAAGACATGTAACTGCAAAAGCTTGCCGGATGGATGCTGCTGTAAAATGCATTGTCCACGCAAGTCTAAAACCGTGCAAAGCTACGCCAGAAGACAACGTGAAGAGGATTTGCCGACCCGACCATACTGTAATAGGACCCACAGCATAACTCAAAGTAGCAGATGACAGAACGCCAAAACCAACGCGCACTCCAGTAAGAAAACATATGAATCATGATTCATGCGCTGGGCATACGCTGCTACAACCAACGTTAGGTGCAAAATAATTATACCTGGAGCGCACAAATACAGACAGATCAAATAGTTCAATGGTATAGATAGGCTTTCCTGTTTTCAGTTTCTATTTTTGGTATATTCTGGTGGGGTTTTTTCAGTGTTTTCCAGTGATTTCAATACCTTAAAAAAACAGTGATTATCAGTGGTTACACATTTCCGCACCATAAAAAACAACAGAAACAGTGTTTTTCCGGTGTTTATGGACCGTTCCTGCACTGATAGAGCATGGTATATCGACATTAAACGTACAGTGCATATGAGGGTCAAATACATTTATTACAAATTAAACTTATTGTAGTACACCATACAATACTTCCTCAGTGAGTCTTCGGTCTTGTGTGCTCGCTCCTTCCTTCCCATGTAAACTTTTATCTGTGAAAAGGCCCTCTCAACATTGACCATCAAATAAGGGCTTCAGCAAACTGTGGCTGAGTTCAGACCAGGGCACATGAGAAGGGCAGGGGCAAGGAGAGGCCCTTTGTGTGCACAAATAGGCTGCCCTACTCAATTGATGTCTGTTCTGCATGTTTTACCAAATTTATTTGCTCCTGTATTCTCAATTTACTTCTCGATTGCAGTAATATTATTACTGCATGGGGGCCCTACCCCCCAAAGGTAAAGCTCAACTGTAGATTAGGGCCTCAGTAGGGTCTGCCTACAGCAAGCACCTCTACCAACCCTTGCAGTCACACACAACAGAGTAGCTACTTACTTGACCCACCAGAAAGCACCTTGGGCCTCTACAAGATGTAGGAGAGCACTACAGCAATTCTACAATACAATGCAGGCGAGGGTCTGATTAAAAGGCCTGGAGGCCATGATTTCCAGCAGCCTGGATCTGTCAAGCTCTAGGTGTCCATCGCCCAGAGGACGCGCAGATGTCCTAAGTGCTAGGGTGGTCCAGTATCAAAGCGGGTGCTTGGGGGGAGGGGTATTGGACCAACAGAAGGGGCACAGAGAAACTCAAAACTTATTTCAAATACCCCAGCAACAACGGCCTTGTATCCACTCACACTCTTTCAAATATTATAAAACACGCATACACATTCTGCGGATCTAACAAATGCCCTTATTTTTGTGGATTGTAAAACAGCATGCATGGGAAATCCTCTGTATCTCTGTGTCTTTATCCATTAATAGATGTGTGTTTATCTTTGCATGCAGGTTGAGGTGATTAAAAACATAAACACAGGTACATTCTAGATTGTTCCTGCCGCAGAGGCTAATTTGCCCTCATCTTCTCAGTACAAAGTTAACTTTTTGTGCACATGCTTCTCCGTTTCCCAGCTCCGGACATGCTGAGCGGGTCCCAAAACTAAAAATATCAAAAGAAAAAAAGTCTTATGAGAAGCTGAAGGACTCAGGCCTTCCTTCCTCACTGCCCTTTGTAGAAGCTTTTTTTCTTGCCAGTGTAAAAGACATCACCCACTTAACTTAGCTAATTTACTGCATCTTTGTCCTTTTACATTAGACACACATAAGACATTGAGTCTGGGCCCTGGTTTTAACCAGAGTACCTACGCCATGATGTAATGGGGAGGTGGGTGGGAAGATATAATCACGAAAATAATAGATTCAATTGGTTGTCACTTATTTTAATTTCCTAAATGTACAAACTAGAATGTGTGGAACAAAAGTGATGTACCCAGGATTACACAATTTTTTTAAAAGTTCTGAATTTGGCATTAGGGATCTTGGCCGACAGTATACAGTCATCATTGGTACATTTTAGATTTGCTTCCAAATATCTCAAATCACTACATGTAATGTGTAGGCAGCTGAGCCAATTCTGATTTTTTTAAGCTAGAAAAGTTAGTGTTCTTTAGTCGATGGATGTATGAATATAGCCAGGCTTTACTTATGTGCTGCGTGTAAAACCTCCTGATGTATGTCACAACTACTTTGTGACTCTGTTTGCCACTCTGTGGCCTTTTGTCTTGAGAGACACTTGTTGTCTGATCTGGCTTCATAGGCAACACCATTATGGAACGTGTTGTTTTACTTTCAAAATAAATACAGGCTGAAAAAAACAAGTATGCGTAGTGCTAAGGGTTTAGAAGTCACGAACACCTTATGCTATGGTACCATATTGTGAAGTCTGTATAGTTTGCAGTACTCCAGCAGGACACAAAGTTACAAGCGATATCTTCCGCCAGTCCTGAAGTTTTTCCCAAAAGCAAATCACATTCTGAAACATATAGCTTTGCTTGTAACAATATAAGTGTGGGCTTATAAATCTTCAGCATAAGCACATATGTTTTTATAAAGCACTTTGTAGACTTTTACTGTATCTCAGCACTGCACATAATGACACAGTCACACAACTGAATGTAAGTAGTGGTATTGTGCTGACCTACTGGGAAAAGAGACATGTGCACAGAAATAAGTGGACCTAGAAAAAAACGTGCAGAAAGGCATAAGGGGCCCTATTTTGAAGTAAAAAAAAGAGATTTACACAGCAGTAATGGGGCCTGCCTAGGGGACATAACTGAAGTAATAGAACAGCTTTATGCGGGATAAACTGACCTGCCTATGGCAGTAAAATAGTGACAGGCGTAGAAATAAGGAGAAATACCCCGGAAGTTAAAAAAAAAAAGCAGCTGTCTACACGGATAAAGGGGACTGCTTGAGAAGTAAAAGAAAACAGTCACAAGAAAAGGGAAGTGAAAGAGAACTGTACACAGAAAATAGCAATTAATGAAGAGAATTTTTTTTTCCAGGACACAAAAAATATCACTCGTTCATAGGAACTACTGCGCCATTTATGCATGAGGATTTTCATTTACAAGATTTAATGGTAACAGTTGTTTTTGTGAATTATATAAAAGTCTAACACCTCTTCAAATTAAGCCGTTTGTCGAGAGTGATCTCAAGAACACACAGTTTATCAGAAGCATGAGAGACCAAGTCATCCCTGCTAACATACCTTTGCAAAACCTTCTTTTATGACAGATTTCTGAGCAACACCCTTAGTCTTAGAGACATAAAGGTAAAAAAGAGTAGGCATCATATTAAGTGTGTCGCGGAGGGTGACTTGAAAACCCTGTGGGACTAAGGCAAAGATATTCACGAGCCAGTCTGTGTATGGAGAACACTCACCGCGACTCCAGTTGCACAGACATGTCAAAACGTCTCCCTGTTCCTCTCTGTAAGGAAGTCCTCTTGTGTTTACATCAACATCGTTGTGAGCGTCTAAGAAACTGTAACGGCCAGATCTACCGACTTTGATACTGGGCTGGAGAACCGGGTTTGGGTCTCCGCAGCGGCTCAACATCATGTGATTCTGGGCAAAAAAGTTAATTTCACTGTGCCTACACAAAATTAATCTGTCCTGTCTGTAAAGAAACTGGTACTCATGGAAAGCATTCTAAAGCCTCTAAAGTCGAGTTCGCGCATATAAAACTGCCCAAAAAAAGAAATACGGTACAGAAACACACGACAAGCAATCATTATATACAGCCAGATGCAACTAGAGCCAAATTTCGGTGTGGGGGGAGGGTATTTTTAAGACAAAATTTCGGGGGATGGGTGCTAATTCTTAAAGCAATCGGCAGAGTGGAGATGGTGGGGCGCTAATTAGGCGTGAAAACAAAACAAAGGTTCCTGAATAAGTAGATGGTCTTTCAAAGGCTTGCTCGGGTGCGGCTGTGTGTGTGTCCGGGGAAGCTGAAACACACAAAGTGGGGGAGGGGAGCTGAAGCCCTTTCAGCACAAGGGGACAAAAGAATTGTACTGTAGAGTTTTAAACCCATCAAAGTGTAGTATTGGGACAGCTAACAAAAATGTTATGCGTCTGACTCATCTACTTGATCCCAGTAGAGATGTAAGTCATTGGGGCTCGAGCTCTCATGAGCGCGGTCGGTGCACTAGCTCACTGAGCTGCTTTACAATTGGCGCTGCCTGCTAATTGCCTGTGGTGAGACTGCAGAACCTACAAAAGATTTTGGTACATCCAGTATTTACTTCTAGTGTTGTGTGTTTATAGCGTACTAACTACTGTGCTTACTCATGACAAAAGCAATGGTACAGCTTTTACCAACCTCCAAATGATGGACAGGCAAGTCAGCCCCACCAAACTTCAGGCAGATTTCAGCACCTGACTGACTAACCCACTGAGCTTTCTTGCGGAATGGATGACTCACACTGGCCTTTCAACTGCTTGGAAGGGAGGGCCAGGGTAGGGCTGCTGTAACTTCTGATTGGCTGACGGGGCCCAGCCCCTCCGAGGAGTCCCAGCACCAGTCCTTCCGTCGGAGTCAGAGGACGGAAATATAATTACGTAGTGGGCGGAGACAAAGAGGTGGTGCCAAATCCAAATACGTCATACGTATCATTTTGTTGGACTGGAGAAGAAACGCTGCTGATTTACGGAGCCTGATGACACAAAGGTAGCGTGCTTACACCAGGCTCATATCGCCAGAATCTCCGCTGCAGGCAAGGCTGGACTGTGTGTATTTTTATTGGCAAGGAGATAGCAGATGGGAGGGTGCACACGGGGAAATCGGGCTAGTCCAATTCAGTCTCTCCCCATTGAGTTCGAGGGAGGGCGGGGGGAACTCGGGTCCTCAGCTGCTCCGGAGTCTAGATTGCACGCCCGCAAAATCAGTGATAGTCAGTTTAAACCGGCTCAGCTCATTTTCAGCCGGTAGTGTACTGTCGTTTGCAATCGGTTTAAACCGAATTCCGAACAGCCTAGGTATAGACTATACCAATGCTGGCACAGATCGAGTGACTCAGTTCTTAAATATCTACACATGCCTAACAGCGGATCCTGGGGCGACCAAGTGCATAAGATAGGTGTACCTGCAAAAGAGCTGCCTCTCCCCGGCTGTGGGTTACCACCCCTATACAGCAATGGGCAAACCAGACAAACAGCAACTGAAGCTGTCCTATGATAGCCGCCACAAGGCTAAATCCACTTCCGCTCACTCGGACACGGAATCAGAAACTGCATCTACTAAAGATTTAGCTATGTAAGCCACGCTGCAAGCTATCCAACAAATTCTACAAAACATAGATGGAAAATTTGATAACTTAACTATTAGAATGACAACATGGCAGCTAAACTTGACAAACAGGGGGAACGACTCGGCACAGCAGAGTTGAGATTGTCAGCAGTGGAAGATGAATCGAGCGAAACAGCGAAAAAATGTGCAGACAAGGAGAAAGTACTAGAGAGTATCAAAAGCAAGAATGAAGATTTGGAGGCGAGATCTCGCTGCAACAATATACCCATTATGGGGCATACCTGAAAGCACAAACATTGGACAGTTAGAAAACGTTGTCGAAACTATGCTCCATGAAGTGTTTGGCGAAGGAAAACTTTCACCCTTGCTAATCGTTGAACATGCCCACAGAACGCTGGCAGCAAAACCTCCTCCAGAAACTCTTCTGTGACCCATTATAGCTCGTACCTTGAATTATATAGATTGAGATATGATTCTGTGATTGGCATGAGATAAACAGAACATACATTACCAAAGCAACAAAATATTGTTTTACCCAGACTTTACCGTCATAATACAAACAGCACAGAGGGAATTTCTGACAGTGAAGAAGAAGCTACGTGAATTGGAAATAGAGAACGCAATGCTGTATCCAGCATGATTGAAGATTGTACATGAGGGCCACACCAACATTTTTAAAGCACGGAAGGCTGTGCAGGAATATCTGAGAGTCTCACTGAGAAGAAAATCCCCAGCCCAAGTACGTTCGTCGCAGCACCCATAAGAGGACTAGTCTTAAGAAATGATGCCGACAACTGCTGCAGTGAGAACAAACAGTCCCCAGAACCAATAGCAGGGTAAAGTATCAGGAAGATGGTCCCGGCCGTTATAAGGTAGGAGCAACGCTACGACCCTATGGCTGCTACCGATGGGACATTTGCTCCCTAACACAAACAATGGGACAATGGATTGCTTGTTATGAACGGTGCGCGAGACTCCAGCGCCATGTACTGTCATACTAAGCCAAACACACGCTGTTAGGTGGGAAATGGTCATTACCAGCAGGTGGAATCTATTGGTTATGTTCATTGCAATATACTGCACTAATGTCACGTACTAAATAATACTAGATACTTGCGCATTTTACACTGAGGGTAAACTTAACACTATGATAATCTTCATTGTATAGCTGTTCAACCTAATACGATATAGGCCAAACGGCAAACGTAAGATTCTGGCAACGTCCGCACTGCGGATGAGTAAATGGGCACCTAGCGGCCCCCATGTGGGTGCGCCCAAACACAGTTCTAATGTTAAAAGTTTTTTTTATGGGTATGTCTTTGGCAGGATTGGGAAGCTAGAGTGGGAGGGGGGACAAGGGGTAATTTTTGTTCTTTAGGCAAACTAGTGTGTTTCTCAGTACCAACAGTAATGACAACTACCATCAATAATGGATACCAAAATGTGAGGGATAACACACAAAGCTTACTGTGAATGACAATAAAAGGTCAATGCAGATCCGACTGTTAACTTGGAATATACAGGGTCTTAATAACCCAAAGAAAATAAGCCTACTTTGATAGACATCAGGTTGAAATAGCGCAAGAATTTAATCTGCCTAAATGTGACAAGTGTACGATCGGTAGTCAATGGGCAGAAGTAGTCTTGGCCTCATCATATTCATCTTACTCAAGTGGTGTGTTACTGTTGATTAAAAAAGGGGTACACTTTCAGGTGGAACACACTATCACTGACGATCAAGGGAGAGACGTCATAATTACGGGGCATTCACGTGGGCATCATGTAGCATTTGTTAATGTATATGGCCCTAATACAGATGACCGAGTTCTTTCAGGCTATACAGAGAGCATTAAGGGAACTGCCAGATATGGACCTGAGGCAGGGAGGGGGCTTAAATGTATCACTCAATGAAAAATTAGACATCCGGTAATGCGAGAGAGCCACATAAGAAGGCAGCAAAAGCTATACACAATGTCATGGCTGAATTTCGAATGATGGATGTGTGGCGTGAGCGATACCCACAGCAGTTAGTAAGCACACACACCTCCACAGTTCATAGCAGCTGTTCCTGCATCGACTACTGGCTGGCGACAGAGATGTAATTACAAAAAGGCTGGGCTTAGTTACAAAAATTGAGGGCACTACTGTGGCTGGACCTACCACTCATTATGAGTGGTGATTGCCCTTCTTTCAAAAAACTTCTCCCTCTTGTTGTAAACTACTACTGGCGACAGAGATGGCCAGCACATGGGTATAGGACATCACACACTTACCGAAAACAATGTCAGACCATAATCCAAACGTGCTTACACTGGCACTCCCTAATTATGCTCCACCACCCTATATATGACATTTCAAAGCCAAAGCACTGCTTGATCCATTGTATAAAGAAACAATTAGAGTGGCTATAGAGGAATACTTTTCTCTGAATAATCACTCTGTGGAAGATGCTAGCCTGTGAATTTTATAAAGAATACCAGGATGTAATATGCCCGTATCTGGCAGGCATGTATGACGACGCATATAATAAGCAAATACTCTCTCCTACATTATGCGAGGCAATGCTATTAACACTACTAAAACCAGATAAAGAACCAGATCTATGCATATCGTATCGCCCGTTATTACTGATAAATATGGATGCAAAAATATTTGCGAAAATAATAGCACAGAGGTTGCAAGCCGTCATGACGGATATAATATTACCCGATCAATCAGGCTTTATTCCGACAAGATCCACCTCACACAATATAAGTACTCTATTTGCTTTATCACACCAGCTAAATCCAGAGCTGGAAGCAGCAGCGGTACTCCTCGATGCTGCCAAAGCTTTTGACTCAGGTACGTATAAGAGTGGTCGGAGTCTATTGCTTTGATAGGCATCAAATGTCACAAATCAAGTTTATGTTACTTAAATCATACATAGTCTGTAAATGCAGTGCATATTTTATTTAGGCACATCGTGAACAGGATACTTAGCATACATCCACCGGCTGCCGTCACTGTGAGATGCAGACGCTAACATCTCGGTGCCGAGTAGAACCACCGGGTCAGTGAGTTTTTCCACGCACCCCCACGGCCAGCGGTGGACAGACGACAACCTTGAAATTTACAGTCAAACCAATTGGAAAGCGCTCTCGTCCCAGCTATATTCTACAACATAGGAACCTAGGATGGTCCTACCCCAACGGCTAATGAATTGGCCTAACGTAAAGCGCTCCAGCTCCTCTTGTGTCCTGAAGAAGACCCCAGCATGAGGTTTCCATTAACCCTTACAACCAGGGGTCGAAACGTAGACGATCAATCCACATCATCCCTCTAAACATAGGAGAAATTAATGGATTTATACAGATCCTATGTGAAAGAGTAGCATGGAACTACTGATCTAAACTAGACTGTAAAGGCTGTACTGAATTTTACTGTGATTGTTTCATGGTAACAACATCTTTACCCAGTCCCCACTTATATCCCATCACACCCATCCCCTTTAACTACCTCCCTTTTCTTTTCACTAAGAGCGTGTTGATACACCAGAATGTAATTAATTCCTGATGACTATTAACCATATATATGAAGAGCTTTACCATTGAATTGACTCATACTTGTGTTCTCCAATTTATTTAGATTCAATGTAAACAATTGATATGCCTTTTGTTTTGATTTCACAAATTCTGATACTTATTGATTGATACTAAGTATCCTGTTCACGATGTGCCTAAATAAAATATGCACTGCATTTACGGACTATGTATGATTTAAGTAACATAAACTTGATTTGTGACATTTGATGCCTATCAAAGCAATAGACTCAGACCACTCTTATACGTACCTGATTTACTGACCCAGGTCAGAGAGTTCTTAGGGTTTACCCCGTTATAACTCATTAAAGCTTTTGACTCGGCCGAATGGAAATATCTCTTCATGGTGCTGTCTAAAATGGGTATGCCGCTGGGCCTTATGCAATGGATCAAAATCCTATATACCAAACCAGTAGCATGCATAAAGGTGAACAAGCATATATCAGACCCAATACAAATGACTCATGGCAGCTAGCATGCAAAATTCAACAACAACACAAAGCCACAGCCCTGCAATTCCTACAACGTCCCTTAAATATCTCCTTTTACGCGGATGATATGGGCCTCTATGTGAGGGAACCCACAGTGAACTTATCGCCCCTCCTTCGGGAATATATCAAATTTGGTAGATATTCAGGGCTACAGATAAATTGGAGTAAATATATTATTATTCCATTAATGGAAATAACCAAGCCCCACATCACAGAATACTCACTGGAGTGGCAGGACACACCTGATAAATACCTAGGGGTCTGGTACCATCGAGACCCAGCCACAGTAATACAGGCAAATTATGGCACAGTGGTAACAAAAATCGAAGATCAAATAGAGTGATGGATCCGCGTTACACTATCACTGGCAGGCAGGATAGCCATAGTTAAAATGTTGATACTTCCAAAATGTCAGTATTTATTTAATAATATTCCCATAATGCACCCAGCACCAGTGTTTCAGAGACTAAAATCACTGCTAACACGATTGATATGGGCTGGTAAACAACTTCAAACGTTAAAACTACCCTACACCAAAGGGGGATTTGCGGTACCAGACCTTTTATTATGGTATCTCTGAGCACAGGCGCAATACGCACATTATTGGTTTCATCCGGTACCATATCTGAGCCATATATCGGTAGAAGACGGGGATGCACACCATATACCGCTCAGTAGTATCCTCACACACCATCGCCCACTTATAGCCAGAAATGAAATAAATACTATACATACAACTAACTCAGCATGGCGACGCATGGTGTAAGTATTTGTAGTGTATTATTCTCAGGTGTCCGTGTTTCCAGATGTGCATTCCATCTTTCTCTAGCTTTCACAGTATTCCCTGCTATATCTTCTTGCAATAATTTATATAATTGTGAGACTAAATGCGCATTGTTCGGGCTGGTAATGATCATTTGAAGAGCTGATAGTGTTGGTGGCTCTGCAGGAAAGTTCTGATATAACTGCTTGATTGCCCCTCTCAGTCTATGGCAGGTAAATTGAAATAATAGCATCTGACTGCTAATATAACTGAGATCGGTGTTCTCTAAAAACACGCCATTGGTGTATAGGTGTCCCATCGTGTCCAGCCCTACTTGTGGTAAATGTTACCCCTAAAGAACAAAAATTCACAAACAAAATAAAAATAAACAATTACCAAAAATATTTATCAAGTAATAAATGAATCTTAATGATCAAGTAATGATTAGGTAATTTAAACTAAATTAGTTTCCACCATCTACCCCAATAAATGCCACACCGCACATCTAAAAAGAATTAGAAAATATACATAACTGATTTTACATTATTAAAATAATATCAATTAGTTACAAATCATTAATTAATTAAAAACAATTACTTCCCACCATTTACCACTATAAACTCTACAACTCACATGTCAAATTAATTACACAATTGCCATATTTAAATTCTATTTAATTAATTATCATTACTTAACAAATGATTATTTATAAATAAATTCCCTCCCACCCGATTCCTCTATAAACCCCACTACCCATTTCTAAAAACATGACACAATTAACATAATTAATATTAATTAACTATTAATTATTTAATTAGCAACGTTTAACACGCACATTATAAATAATTATTAATAAATTAAGTCCCACAAATAACACTATAAAATAAAATTAAATACATAAATATATAAAGTATATTAATGAATATATTAAAATTAAATTACTTTCCACCCTACTCCCCTATCAACCCACAACCCAATCCTAAAAAAATGACATAATTAAAATAATTGCAATTAATTATTAGTAATTAAAAACCATTCAATAAATAATTAATAATAAATTAATTCCCACACTTAACAGCATAAACTATTAAACTAAATACATATTAATTAATACAAAATATTAATAATTTAATTATAATTAAATTACGTCCCACCCTATTCCCGTACAAACCCACAACCTGCTCCTAAATAATTACACAATTAACATGTACCAATTAATTAATTATGAAAAATTAACAGCCAATTATTAAATAATCAATAATACATGAATTCCCACAATTAACAATATAAAATCTAATTTAAATAAATACTAATAAATTAAAATTGTTATTGCATTTATTATAATTAAATGACTTCCAACCCTATTCCCCTATAAACCTTCAACCCACAACAGACCTTAAATGCAAAATGTAATTAAAATAAAATTAATAACTACTGAAAAATTAACACATATATTAAAAAACAAAAGCAATACTTAGACAAAAAACAGAGCACATACATTTGAAATACATGTTAAAATACATAACACTAACTAGAAAAACATTATTTTTAACAACAATATTTTAGCAAATTATATTAATGACTTCCATATTTATAAAAAAAACTATATTTCTTACCTTAAACTCGATCTTCTGGACCGCGATATTCTTGCTGTTGATATTTCTGTTCCTCAATATTTTCAAAGTCGATATTAGTGCAAGTCGACATTTCCAACTCAATATCCTGACTCTATACCGCTTTGGGCACTTTGCCTCTGTGTCAAAGTGCAAGTGCTCCCTGTATAAATTGTGTTCATGGATTAGTGTTTCCATGATTGGCTTTTGTGATTCACTGCTATGATCCTGACACAATGCACTGTGCGTGCCCAGGGCCTATAAATCAAATGCTGCTAGTGGGCCTGCAGGACTGATTGTGCCACCCACACCAGCCGCCTTTCAAAGGGTTCTCAGACCTGCCACTGCAGTGTCTGCACACAGTTTAAACTGCCATGTTGACCTTCAGGACAGAGTTTTAATAAACAAGGTCTAAACAATAGAAAACATTTTATTAACAACAAAACTTATTTATTTGGTATACCAGGATTTTAATCAACATGTTTATACAACATTTTTATAAAAACAAAAACCACTCTTTCGATAATATGCCTTGCACTGATTAACTACACAAAAATATGGATTATACAACACATGATTCACCATTCTTTTTTAAATCTTTTTTAAAGCTTACATTTCATTATGAAATGGGCTTCTTTTATCAACCAATAATTACAAACACCCCAGTAAACCAAGGAATCCATAGTTGGCCACAGGATGGCCACCGTTATAACCTAGTTTAATTTATACTGCAAGGTCCCAATATAAAGTTTAGGGTATCTCCCTCTTTTGTATCACTTTTAGAAAATGCACATTTTCTTGCTTAGCCATACTATGTTCCTCTGCTGAGTTGTGTATTCACTGCCTCATTTTGGAGCAGCAGCCAAGGGGGAGGGTGGTTGAGGTGTGGCCTGCCTTTCCTGGACCACTCAGAGCTGGGCTGAATAGACCTCAGTTGCATTTAGAGTAGTGGGAGGAGTTTGGTGCACAATGCTGTCTCCACCTCCTGCCAAGAAGCTGGACCAGGGAGGATAGAACTGGTTTGGACTAAGGCTGAGAGTTTTTGCCACAAGAGAACAAACGAAAATGTGGTATAAATATTGGGGCCCAGACACCAGAACTTTAGAATACTTCTGGACTCAAGAGGAACCTCTGCCAAGGAGAAGAGCTGGAGAAGTTGTAAGGAGACGTACTGCCCCACTGCTGTGTGGATGCTTTGCTGGGTTGGCCTGCAGTGGCTGTTTCTGCCAAGGAGAGGACAAAGACTGAATTGTGCTGTGTATCCTGCTTGAAGAAGATCTCAAAGGGCTTGGTGTAGAGTGCTCCTCCTGTTCTGAAGTCTCAGGGACACAAAGACTTCAATTCATCTGTCCTTCTGCACCTGGAACTGCAGTTTCAGCTGCCACAGATGGAAAAAACAACACTGGCGAGCGATGCCACGACCTGCGACGAAGCTGTGGGCACCGCTAATGAGGTGCATAATGCACCATCTCGACTTGCACCGCAGCCGTGATGCCTGCCAAAGCTGGATCGTATCGACTCTGATGCCGTCACTGAGGCCGCTGCCTACCCCTGAGCGAAGGGCACACTCAATGCACCCACAAAGCACCGCCCCAACTTGCATCGCAGCCCGACCTCACTTCATCATTGTGGAGCCGATACCTGACATGGGGGACCTCCCGAATCTGTCTGGTGGCTTAATGGACTAATGCATCCATTGGAGGGGTCTGTATTTGACCTCATGGTCACAGGCTCAAATCCTGGCGGGTCCACACAGCCTCTTATCCTTTCTGAGGTTGATAAAATGAGTATCATTGAGTTGGGTAAGAATAAACATCTGTTATACAGCGCCAAGATGTTCCTTTGGGGGTGAAAAAGTGTTTTCCAAATACATATTATGTTATGTTTATTGTCATAAGGAAACGCAGCCTCACCGCCACGCAAGATCACCTCCCCAACAACAGTAAGGACCCAACGCCTCACCTCCCATGCCTCACAGTATGGAACCAACGCCTCCCCTCCCTTGTGGTCTTACGGAAATGCTGCTGCCCGGCGCCAATGATGCATCACCTCCCCGACGCTGTGCACCATCTTTTTTTCATCTTTTGCCAAAGTACTGTTCTTGGGGGTCTGTGCGACTTAATGCCGGGCCTGCGCAAAGTGCCGTACTTTGGGATTTTCTTCTATCACAATGCCATAATAGCCCAAGGTGGAGCTATTTGTTGCAATAAGCTTTATTTTTGTGAATAACCTATTTTTGATGATATCTTGACATATGTATAGCGGATTTTTGTCATTTTGGTCTTGTTTGGTTTAGATAAAGATTTCCTTTTCTTCTAAACTAGTGTGGTGTCCAGTTGTTGTGTTTTCACTGTGTTAGTGTATATGTGCATAAATGCTTTACACACTGCCTCTGAGATAAGCCTGCCTGCTCGTGCCAAGCTACCAAGGGGGTGTTCTGTCAGTGTCTAAGGGTGTAACTCCCTTACCAAGCAATGGTCCCCACTCAGAAAAGGCTGCAAACCATTGCCAACTAGAGACCCCCATTTCAAACATACAGCGATTAAAAATCAAAATGTTGAAAGTGCTTCAGTTTCAGCTCAGATCTTGAGCTTAGATCCAGTTTCAGCACAAGCTCTAGTTTCTTTTTCAGCTCCAGCTTCGATTTCAGTTCCAAGTTTGATTTACAATTCAGTTCAGAAAAAAAGAAAGCCACATGACGTAAGCTGGCTAAAAGTAGAATTGGAAGAAATTATTTTGAAAACAACTGGTCATTCACAATTAGATACATACCAGGAGGAGGAACTATTGTTTCTCTGTAAAGACATTACTCGACGAGTGAGATTAACAAATGAGAAATTGACCGAATTGGCTCAAAATATGATGTAGATATTCAAAAGTCAAGAGTTTTACTGAAATCTTATTGGTTAGATTTTAGTGAAAAAGACATTATAAATTTGAGAGCTTCTGGAATTAAGTTGTAACTTAAAGAACGGTTAATATTGATTAAGAAATGGAGCGAAATAGAAAAATAGGAAGGCAGATGGTCGAAAAAGAAATAAATAAAAAGCGTTAAGGTGCAGTCATTATACGATGCCTTAGATGGAAATGAAGGAAACATTTGGGTGCTCCCAATGAGAGTAGTGCCTGGAGGAGGTTTAGTTATGTTCATGTACCATGAACAAAACCTGATATTTTGCCATTTACCAATGGTTTCCTAAAATTGAGAGAAAAACCAGTGGAATTGTACAGTTAGATTGAAAAATGTGTGAACATTTTGAAAGTTTTGTGTATTGATTTGAATATTCTATTTGATATTGTGGGACCAGGTGATTTGTGGGCCTAACGTAAAGTTGCTGTGGATTGGTCTGAGACAGAATCAGAGCGGGATCCTAGAACAGGAGCACCATCTCCAGAGGTATTGAAGATATACCAGCAGGTGATAAATCACTTGAAGACTAAAACTTCCCCAAAAGAGATTGATTGGCAACAAATAAACAGATCACAGGAACTAAAAGAGACAGAACATGCTTATTATGAGAAATTGATACAGGATTTTAAACAATATAGTGGATTGGACAATGTCAGAAGAAAGGATATAGGCCATTTTGTTTACAGATTTGTGTATGGTTTAAGACCTGAATTTTCCAACATGATTCAACAGCATGTGCTTTGTTGGCAAAGTAAACCATTAGAAGAGACTTAGCGTCATGCACAATATTGTGGAGATGAGATTGAGATGAAACACAAGATAATTAAGGAAAAGTTGAGGGTTGCTGAGACAAGAGCAATGCAGAAAGGTCAGAATGAGATGATTTTGATAACATCTCTTTGGTACAGGGAAGATATAATCAAGTTCCGACGATACAGGGTGTTAATGATCCAGTTGATCTAAGAACTGGTGTTGATATGTTGCTTTTGACGAAACTGAATTCTTGTCATGCTTGCGGAAAATATGGACATTGGAAATGTGAGGGTAAGTCAATTGTGAATAACATGGGGAATCAGATGCAGAATGTAGAATGTGCACAGTCTCAAGTGAATACCATGACACAGACTCAATAGGCACAAGGTGAGAGAATGAAAAATTCTAATGTATCTCAATAAATGCAAATGCCCCAAGCTTCTATGCCTCAGCAGTATGTACAGGTGAAAGTAGAATGCAAATTCGAATCAACAGTTGAACAGAAATTCTTTTCAGAACCAGAATGTATCACAACAGTATTTGATCCAGTTAGATGATTTTGAAGAGGACTGCATACTTGGTGCAGCCTTGGAGGTAGACCAGAGTGTGCCCTATGTTGATGGAGAACTCAATGGGAATCCTGTCTCGTTCCTTGTTGGCACTGGTGCTACCCAGTCTACTAATAGAACAGCAGAGGTTCCTAACTAACCTCTCTCAGTATAAAGTATCTAAGTTGTAGGACCCACAAACAAAAAGTTGTCCACCCCTATTTCAGAACGTGTTTCAGTTAAAATAAGATCCTTTGAGGATCGACATCGATTTGTGGTGTGTGACACAAGTCCAGTGAATTAAGTTGGACGTGACTACTAGGTAAGTTAAATTGTTCCATTTACTGCTCACTAAGAAGTACTGAGTTTCACACTAATGATGAAGATGTCGTTTTTAAACTTGCTTGACAGGAAACTGATGTGGGGATGTATTCTCTCCTGATGACAGAGGATTTGCCAATTGAATTGAGAGAGACCGTGTTACCTGAACTTTGGTACTTTACAGGTAAAGATATTGGACTAATTAAGGGTGTTGTACCAGTCCAAATCATGGCTAAACCAAATGCAGAGTTTCCAAGGGCCCGATGTAGGTAATAGGGATTTTCCGAATTCAAAATACCGAGGCGGGCCAAATCGGTATTCTGAAATCGGAAAACGAAATGTAGCAAACTAACAGCGAAATAATACCGAATCGGTCGGCATCGGTAATGTGAATCGCTACGTACCGATTCGGCACGGACCGAATCGGAAAGTACCGAATCGGGTACCACCGAATCGGAAATAGCCGAATGGGCTACCACCGATTCGGAAATAGCCGAATCGGCTCCCACCGATTCGGAAATAGCCGAATCGGTAAAATCCGAATCGGCAATTACCGAATCGGAGGCATGAAAACACACCCATGGGCAAAAAGCCCATAGGAATGCATTGAAGAAACCGAATCGGTAAAATCCGAATCGGATTTTACCGATTCGTTAAAATCCGAATCGGTAAAATCCGATTCGGTAAAAGCCGATTCGGTAAAAGCCGATTCAGCCAATGAGGTGGATCCCCCCTCCCCCACCCAAACAGGGAGTGGCAACCCTGGCAGGTGCAGCTAATTAAGAACTTTCTGGAGAGCCAGCCTGAGCTGAACACTCACAGTTAGCAGCAGTGGGAGTAGGAGGTAGAGAACTGTTCAGAGCAAGATGGCAAACCAGAGTGAGAGCCAGAAGTCCAGCCAGAAGAGGAAGCCAAAGTTCAGCAGCATCGAGCTGCAGGTGTTGGTTGAGGAGGTGGTGAGGGTGCACCGGCAGCTATTCGGAAAGCTGTCCCTCAATGTGCCGGACAGCACCAAGAGGAGGCTCTGGAGTGAAATCGCCCAAAAGGTCAATGCTGTAGGTGTCACCCCTAGGTCCCTTGATGAGCTGAAGAAGCGCTTCTATGACATCCGCAGCCTGACCAAAAGAAAGATGGCTGAGATCCAGAGGCAAGCAGGACTCACAGGTGGGGGCAGGAACCCTGCGCCACCCCTCACAGAGCTGGAGGAACTGGTCTCCAGCACCATTGAGAGGGAGAGCGTGACCGGAATTGGGACCCTGGACAGCTCAGCCAGAGCTACAGCTACAGGTAAGAAGCATGCGCATCATGACACACCCTACCAGACACCTCCCCATTAGACACAATGCACAGCCAAACCCCAGCACAGTACTGTAACCAACATACAAGAGACAAGCATCATGGTACATGGAGTCAGCAGAAGTTAGCAAAATATGGCAGTGCAGAATCACAAGATAGGAAACAGTGGAACACATTCCAAGGAGATGCAAGGACATGTGGAATGCTTTAATTGTACTGACTGTAATACATCGGCACACAATTTACAAATGCTTCTTTGTACCTAGGGGCACTATCAGGCGGAGAACCACTGACAACAGAGGCAGCAGCACCATCTACCAGTGCAGTCGCAGGGCCGAGCACGAGTCAGGCTGGCGAGGAGGAGGAGGAAAACACCATAGGGCTGGGTATTGAGGGAGACCTGGCAATTGACTATGATTTACTTCACTCCCCACAAATGCCGAGCACACCCCCCTTGCTGTTCTCCCCAGAGAACTCCCCGACAAGGGACCTCCATCCACCTACACCAGCTCCTGCCACGATTATGGCTGTGGCTCCAGTAAACCCTGTCCTGGGAGCAGGGGCTCAGGCCCCGGCCAGCACCACACCCCCACCAGTGGCACCCCAGCCCACTCAGCAGGCCGGCAGCAGCAGTACCCGGCGCCGTGCCATTCCCAGCATTGCAGCGCCAGCACCGGAGGGCAGTGTCTTCCTGGGCCTTGAAGGGAATATGGTGAAAATCCAAAGGCAGCAGGCGAAGTCCATCATGGCCTGCCAACGCCAGCTCCTGCAGCACAACCTGCAGATGGGGGAAATGGTGAATGGTTTCAAGGCCTTTGTAGAATCCAACAAGGAGGTAGCAGCAGGTCTAGGCAGGCTAACCACTGCCATTACCCAGTTATGTGGCAGACTAGAGGAGCATGAGCTGTCGCGCAGGCGGGATGCCCGGGTGCAAAACCGCTCCATAAGCCGCCTTGCTGCTGCAACGGCACAACTCTGTCAGCGCGGTGCCAACATGGAGTCAAGTCTCACCCAAAATACCGCCGAGATAACAAGGGGAATGGCCCGCATCACTACAGCAATGGAGGCCATGATTATCTCTAACACTGCCGCAAATCCTGCCCTGGACCTGGGGGATGCTGGGGACAGCAGCAGCCGCAGCAGCCCGGCCAGCGCTGCGTCAGAGCCACGCAGGAGCACCAGGCGCTCCGCAGAAGCGGCTGGACATTCTGAAGGGGGTGAGGGACACCCCAGTGGGGCTGCCAAGCGCTCAAAGAAATAGGCTTGCAAGGGCGGGTGAGGCAACCTGGACCTTGGACTTTTGTTTTCTTAGCTATTACACCTTTTTTTTGTTGCACATCAGTGCAGTAACTGTGTTGCAACAGTATTAAAATTTGCTTTTCACCACAACCATTTACCTGTCTGTGCATCTGTACTCACTCAGAAATAGTTTTCTGTAATCTCCTCACGTCTGTATCTGCCATCACTTGGCGTAGACACCCCAGCTGGCTGTGTTAGTGGCACAGCCTCGTCGTCGTCATGGTCCTCGTAGTCAGACAACTCCACCTCAGTGCCCTTCTTCACCGCAAGGTTGTGTAACATTGCACATACAGCTATGATCTTGCAGCAGGTGATGGGGGCATACTGCCTTGCACCTCCACTCTTGTGCAGGCATCTGAATCTACTTTTCCAGATGCCAAAGGTCCGTTCGACGACATTCCTTGTGCTTTTGTGGGCCCGGTTATACCTCCTTTGGCTGGGTGTGGAGGGGTTGAGGTAGGGGGTGAGTATGAATGAGCGGAGGGCATATGCACTGTCGCCTGGAAGGGAAAGGGGTAACATTACACACATGCATACATGTATTACACCTAGCTACTTTGTGTTATGGGGGTCTGATGATGTGTCTCACCTAGGAGGTATCCTTTACCAAATTCGCCAGCCATCAGCCGTGCATAGATGCCGCTCTGTTGGAAAATATAGGAGTCGTGGGTACTCCCTGGGAATTTTGCTATCAGGTCTGTGATGGTGCACTTCGCATTGCAGATCACCTGCACGTTGATGGTGTGCGTAGACTTCCGATTGCGGTATATGTATTCTGTGTCCGCTGGTGGGCAAATCGGAATGTGCGTGCCATCTATGCAGCCAATGATTTGGGGAAATTGTGCCATCTGGTAGAAGTCAGCTTTAGTTTGTAGCAGTTCTGCGTGGGTTGCAGGGAAAGAGATGTAGTGGTCCATCCTGTGTATCATGGCGTCAAGGAATGTGTGGAAGAACCTTGACAGGCTGCTCTGGGTCACCCCTCCTGCCGCTGCAACTCCACTTTGATAGCTGCCAGACGCAAGCAGGTGTAGGCTGCATAGCACCTGGACGTGTGCTGGGATGGCGTGTGCCCTTGGGGTGTGGTGGTCCAACAATGGTTTGAGGTCCCTGATGAGCTCAAGAATGGTGTCAGAGTCCAGCCTGTATCTCTGTAGGATCTCTGCCTCTGTGAGCATGAACAGGGTTATCCTCTGTCTGTAGACCTGTTCATTTCTTTGCCATTCCCTCTGTCCTTCCTGCTGTAGCCGTAGCCGCCTCGCAATGACATAAAAAGCTGCCATCCTGCAAGTTGCAATGCATTTTGGGGCTGTTTTTATGGGTTGGAGTTGGTTACCACCTGATTGTGATCCATGGTAAATACCGAGTGAATTCTACCGATTTTGAGCCGAAATCGGTGTTTCTGTGCCTCCCTACATCTCCCCATCTGTCCGATTCGGGGAATTTCCCGATCGGTGATTCAAGTGATTCGGTAGGTTCTCCGATTCGGCTCATGTCCAAATCGGTGTATCTACCGATTCGGTACATGGACCGAATCGGCTTTATTCCGAATCGGTGTGTCTACCGAATCGGTACATGGACCGATTCGGATAATTTCCGAATCGCCGATTCGGATAATTTCCGAATCGGTGTCAGTACCGAATCGGTACATGGACCGAATCGGATATTTTCCGATTCGGTGTCAGTACCGAATCGGTACATGGACCGATTCGGATAATTTCCGATTCGGTGTCACTACCGATTCGGTACATGGACCGATTCGGTGTTTGCATCCGATTCGGTGTGTTACCGATTCGTTACATATCCGATTATCGGTATGTACGTATCGGATTCTTTTCCATTCGGTACTCATTCCGAATCGGTTTTCGCTCCGATTTTGAGTTTTTTCTTTGCCCTACATCTCGATGGCTGTATACCGATCGGTAAGGGCCAAAAATCGGTATTTTCGGCCGTTACCGATCGGTAACGGCCTACCTACATCTGGCCCCAAGAATCCCACAGTACAATTTGACTCCAGATACTGTTGCTGTAATTACTACTGTGATTGACTCAAAGATTGAGCAAGGGATCTTAAAGGAGATAATGGGAGGTTCATGTAACTCTCCTATTATGGAGTTACAGAAGCCAAATGGCAAGTATCGTATTGTGCAGTATTTATGTAGACCTTGATCATTGTTTAATGTTGTCCTGTGGTACTGATTCCAGCTGTGATACTATTCCATACTCCATGTGAAGCTGAACCGTTTTCCATTATTTACTTATATCAGGCATGTTTCTCAATTCCATTGCATGAAGATGTCAGTATTTTTTTGCTTTCCTTTTCGGCAGTCGTGCTTTGGCATGGTGCAGAGTTCCACATTTGTATAAGGAAAACCCTTCAATCTTTAACCAGATACTTAAAAAGAACCTTGATTCTTTAGTAATGCCAAATAATTCAGTGTTAGTGCAATACATTGATGGCCTACTAGTGATGTCAAATACAAAGGAAGCCTGAAGGATTGATAATATTGTACTTTTAAATCACTTGGCAGAGAACGGCCATACAGTATTCCCGACCAAAGAGGCCATTATGATGGCGGGCAGATCGCCACTGCCCGTCCTGCAGTGGCGATCTGCCCGCCAACACATCACAATTTACCCCCGCCATATTACTATGACGGGGGTACGGCAGCAGACGGAAAGTCCATCAGCCTCTTTTCCGCTGGTCGGAAATCGTCACGATTGCCTGCGGGTTAGAAAAAGCCCACAATATGATGACTGCGGTGGGCATGGCTTTCTATGGCTCTGCAATGGAAAGGCATGCGGGGAATGACTTTGGGTGACCGTTGGGGGTACCCAGGGGGGTGGGTAGCTGAACTGGGGGGTATCTATGATACCCCCCTTTATTGCCATGCACAAGGTGACCGGCGCCGCATGGTGCCTGTCAAGTTGTGCATGGCAATGCACAATATGCCTCTTTAGCATTGCGACGGGTGCTGCTTACGGCACCACCCGCTGCAATGTCAAAGATGCGGGATGCAGGATGCGGGATGCGACCGCCGGGGTGGCGGTTGCATCCTAATTGGTGGTGCGGGATCGTCGCACCACTGGCACCCGGTCCCAGGACTGCTAGGGTGGTGGGCGCCATCCTAATGGGGGGCCAAGTTACAATTTTGGTAAACAGAAGTCTTGTACTTAGGACATAACGTTAAGAAAGGAGTGAGAAAAGTTTCAAAAGAAAGGATTGCAGAGATTCTTAACATGACTCCACCCACTACCCAAAAGGAAGTCTGCATGTTCTTAGGAATGGTGGTCTACTGTCGGCAGTAGATTCCGAATTTTTCATTGACAGCAAAACTTCTACAGAGGATAACACACGAAAGGTGTCTAATCCGGTAGCCTCAGAGGGCAGTTTTATGACAGCTTTCACTGTGCTGCGAGAATGCCTTTGTAGGTCACCAGCATTGGGAATGCGTGATTACAATAAATGCTTTGTGTTGCTTTGCAGTGAAAGAGAAGGCTGCACTCTTTCAGAGTTGGCACAGATGCATGAAAGCAATTACAGACCGTTCACCTATTTTTTGGCGACTCTTGACTCTTGCAGCTGCATTGCTTGGATGCTTCAAAGCAGTTGCCTGTGCATGTGTAGGTCTTGAACAGTGTGAAAGCATAGTCATGGGACATCCACTGGCTGTATTTGTACCTCGTTCAATAGAGATACTGTTAAAACGTACTTGTACACAGTATCAGTTAGATATTGTATACAAGTACGTGTCAAATGACTGTTAGTAAAACAGTCATTTGACCAAGTATGAGCAAATTTTGATTGGTGCAGAGAATGTGACACTCAAAAGAGGCATGATTTTAATCCCTGCTACTTTGATGCCATTACCTGGAAAAGGAAATATGACTGATAAAATTGAACATGATTGCTTGGATGTGACTGAATAGTGTACTAAACTGCATCCTAACATTTTGGATGAACCTTTGCCTGAATCTGATCATGTGCTGTTTGTTGATGGATCCTGTTTGCAAGACAATGAAGTACATCTTAAAGCTGCTTGTGCTCTGTGTACAGTTGGAGGTGTTGTGGAAGCATCATGGTTGCAAGGAGTGCACTCTGCTCAATTTGTGGAACTTTTCACCTTGACATGGGCTTGCAGCATTTCAAAGCAACTCAGATTTACAATTTAAAATTGGTAATCAGTATGGCTTTGGAGTAGTACATTACTTCGGGCAATTGTGGCCACAGCTTGGGTTCATGACATCCTCTAGTTTGCAAATATGAAATGGAGAGTGCATGAAAAGCCTTTTGCGGTCCCTTCAATTGCCTTCTCAAATTGCAGTTGTGAAGTGTGTTGCTCATAGGCAGGGCGTTGACTATGTCACAGTTGGGAATCGATATGTCGATGAAATAGCAAAGTATTGTGCCTTAAAACCACATACGTTTAATGAGGAAATCTTGAAAGTAACATCAGACATCACAGATTGCAATTTATTGTTATTAGCAGAAGATACATAGGATGAGGTGAGTAAGTTACAAGTGACAGAAACTGAAAAGCAAGGTTGCATGGAGGCAGAATGTAACAAAAGAGAGGATGATGTGTGGGTTTACACTGATGGCATACCAGTTTGTCCTGGCAGTCTATTACCACATATGGGCATCACCATTGACCTACACATGTGGGAAGAGATGCAATGATGTGCCTTTTCCAACAGGTGTGGTTTAATCCTAGATTCCGAGTGACTGCAGAGACATTGTGTCACAGGTGTGTAGGTAGTATGCCAACAACAGCATCACAGAAGAAAAATATAGATTGTCATGAGCCACATTGGTAAATCTGCAGGTCCCTTCAACCAGATGCCAATGGGCTTCATTGAAATGCCCCTTTGCGACGGTTTGAAGTACGTTTTAGTCATTGTATGCATTTTTTTCACAAAAGGCTGAAGCCTATCCTACATGTAGAAATGACAGCTTGACTGTGGCAAACTATTGTTAAAAGAGTTGGTTCCGCATTTTGGATTTCTGACCTATCCTGAGTCAGATATAGGAACTTATTTTAACAATGAGGTACTGAAAATGTTATTTGCAGTAATACAGGTTGAGCAGAAGCTGAATTGCAGTTACCATCCAGAAGCTTCTGGCTTGGTGGAGATATCCCACCCCCTTTCCCTTCTAAGCTCCATTTATTTCGTCTTTTACACTCTTGAATTTTTTTTCTAGTAACTGATGTAATGTGTAACTGGTGTAATTTTGTAATTTCTGTGGAACCTTATGTAAAGCGCAACAATATCTCTAGGTCTAGCCAGCGCTATATAAAACTCTCAAAATAAATAAATAAATAAGTTAATGGCATATTAAAATAAAGATTGGCGAAAGTGTATGCTTCAATCTCTTTAAAGTGGCCTGATGCATTGCCTCTTGTGTTGATGAGTTTGAGAAGTACACAGGACAGGAGGGCAGGATTGTCGGTACACAAAGTAATTATGGGCCAAGTGATGAGAATGCCAGATATTCCTGCTAATGCATCAGTACACATAACAGACAATTGTATTTTGGACTACTGCAAGGGACTGGCTGATGTGGTACATTCTCTGTCTCACCAGTTTGGCGAAGCTGCTTTTGCAAATCAACAGGAGCAGAGCCATGACTTTAGTCCTGGTGATTGGGTAATGGTGAAGAAACATGTGCACAAAACGTGTCTGGAACCACACTAGAGAGTGCCTTTCCAGGTGATCTTAGTCACCAACACCGCTGTGAAGTGCAGAGGTCTTCAGAACTGGGTACCTGCATGCCACACTAGCAGAATCCCATGCCCCTTTGATGATACAAAAGGACCTGTTCCTGATTTACCGGTGGTCACAGTGAAATGGAGAGATTGGGTTAGTCAAGCCATTGTGTCCCAGAAGGCTGTTGGAACAGCACTCATTTGGACTGAGTTTTTTTTTCGAGAGAGTCAAATGTAGGTACCGAAAAGTCTAAGCAAACAAAGTTGTCTGAGATACAGACCCTAGCCAAGGGCATAGTGTAGCAAGAAAGTGAGTAGTACCCAGAGACTGTTGGCCCAGAACAGGTGACATTCTGAGAAGTTGCCTGACAACAGAACTAGCACAACCAACTGTTCCCAAAAGTTCTGAGCAGTCCGAGAAAAGTAATTCTGATGATGAGCAAAACACTGTGAGGAGAGCAAGACTACCCAGTCTAAAGAACTCATCGCCTGAATGGACTTATCTGGCAGCAAATGAATGGGAATGGGAGTTTATTACCCATTGTGCTAACAATATGAATCCACCTGAGCCTCCTTGAAATTAACTTTGCTGTAAATGTGAATTTCAATCTTGGTGTACCAATTGAAGGACCAACACAATTTTTCTTAAATATACTCATCAATGAACCTGATTTGAGAATCTTTCAGCTTTGAATGAAGCTGCTGAACTATGCCTCAACATTTTTGTACCAAACTTTGCTAAAATTGCTGAAACTACTGCTGCTATTTTCCTATTTAAACTATCTGAATTTTGAGAAGTCACTGAGTCCATTAGTGGAATCTCTCCCTAGATGCAAATATGTATACACTGGAATCTTTTCTATTATTTCTCTGAAGTTACTTGTTTTGCTTATCACTTAAAATTTACCAGATTATGTTCCTGCAAAAGATTATAAATTTACAATCTCCACTGAAACTGCAAAGATTAATAACACTGATTTTTTCACTTTGAAAACTAAGGCCTTACATAATGATGTTGCAATAACTGGTTTGTAAACAAATGTATATAATAGATTATTAAGTGAAAATGTAAACACCATAAATGTTGGTAATTGCTATGTATGTATGCAAATACCTTCATCAGTTACTGAGGGCATAACCTGTCATAGTTTACCTCTGTTGTATGGAATTTCAGAGAGTGTATTAACCAGCTTATTCTATGGTACAGGTCAATTACAGTATTATTATGCGAATCAAGTTCGGATTTTTTCTGAGCTGGTGTCAAAAAGCATTAATCCACATTATGAAGCTTCTAACACTGAAACTATGGGCTATATATTTGGATCGACTCAAACTTTGAACATGGCTTATGCACTTAGAAATAACTGAACATGTAAATTAGTAAGAGCTGAGAAGAATTTTATAAACCTACTAGAAAGTAGATGAGATTGTATAACCTTAAATACCAATGCATTGCCTAACCTAACTACTTGGAAATTACAGCAAGAAGAAAAGAAAATACACAAAGGAATGGCTTCACTAGCTTTATATTGGCAACATAAAGGTATACTTTGTAAATATGAGAAAAGATCAACTAGGATCACACATTTTGTAGGTTCTATCAAATGTGAACATACTTTAAGAATGAGTGAGAACTGGGAAAGATACTTAGAGGGGGTTGATCCATCTTTCCTGGAGTGTATTATTTTTGCGGAAAGAATGCTTTTTATAGATTACCGATAGGATGTTACGGAAGTTGTAATATGGGAAATATTTTTTCCAAAAATGTATCATGTTAAAGATTTTGAAAGAAAAAACAAATGTAAGAATGGGAGAGTGGGGAGAGGTGCGAGTGCAAGTGAAGTAGTAGATGATATTTTTGGAGTTTCAATACCTTCCGTTGGAGTAACGTTAAACTCACATTAAATTAGGCAACTTTGTACTATAGTTAATAAATTAGCCACTAGTACAGCTGGGGAATTTTCTCTTATAATTGTAGAAATTATATTAATAATATCGATGTTGATTCAAAATCGACTTGCCCTTGATATCCTCCTTGCAGAGGGCAGAGTCTGTCAGTTATTAAGGTTCAACACTGTTGAACTTACATACCATGTAAGAGCAGAGACTTAGGGGTCCATTAGGGGTAATCCGCCCGCCACCCGCTCCTAAATTCCCCCCGCCATATTAGGATGGCGGGCGGGGCCGCGGCGGACGTAAAGACCATCTGCCTCTTTTCCGTCCCCGGTCGCCTTGCGGCCGGGGCGGAAAAGATTTAATATGGTGGCGATGTCTATGAGACACCGCCAGCCATATTAGCATGGGCAAAGTTAGATGCCTTTCTGTGGCGGTGATGCCGCCACGGAAAGGCATGTGGAGACACCCTGCGGGAGCCCGTTTGCAGGCCCCCAGGGACTCCGGTGGGTGGGGGGGGTGCACATGGGGGGTACCTATGGTACCCCCCAGCATTACAAAGTACAACGTGGCAGGCACAGCGCGATGCCTGTCACGTTGTGCTTTGTAATGCATTGCATGTATCTTCAGCATTGCGGCGGGCGGTGCATTCAGATTTATTATAAGAGGGACCCACAAGGGAATATTTCCTTTAAAAAGGTCAATTGGTATCCCATCTGGACCCTGGGCTTTAAGACAAGAACCCAGCGAGATGGCAGTCTCCAACTCTCCAACTGTAATTGATTTACTGAATATAGTTGATTGAGCCAAGATAACCGGTGTGATTGTTCCCAAGCCCCTCTGGGCCCTCATTTTTTAAAAAGGATTAAAAACATCACTAAAGTGCTCCACCCACGTTTCCCTAAGATGAAACAATCAATTTTCTGAGCAGGTGCATCTACAAATATAGGACTGTTGATAACATTCCAGAACTTTTTTAAATCCTTTGTGACACTAGCTGCCTCTAGATCTGCCTCTAGATCTTGTCATGCACCCGTCCTTAATTCATCCTTCCCCCGCTCTGACTCTACTTTATGTTCTTTTTGAACTCCCTTCACTAAATTATTGTCCCTTGGCACGGCATGCAAGGCACTTTTTAGTTCTTTAGGAGCTTTTGGAACATGCTTTATTGAATCAATGTGATTGCACTGGTTTCTCCTGTGATTGAGCCCTTTTCACCGTCAATTATTATGAGAAGACAACACATACGTTTTGAAAATCCTGAGTAATGACCTCAGGAAGAGACTTATGACTTAAACATTTTAATATTAGATCCAAGTTCTCTCTCACCAATAAGCTTGCTCTCAAATGCCTTCAAATTTACCCATTCCCATTTCATTCTGATTCCTTGATCTGGGTCATATTTGATTGGGATATCGAGCAGCCGCTTTCTCCCAGGAGCTAATTTAAGGGAGACCATTTGTGGATTATGGCCACTGGCACAATGTGGTATAACTTTGTGACATTCTAATCGGCTAAGACAGTTTCTGGAAAGCAACATAATAACAATGATACTTGTTACCACCCCCTTATATAAGTCAGACATTGTGCACAAATTTCTCTAGAACAATCATTTAAAATTTTTAAATCATTTAAAACCACAATACTATTTAACTCATCACAATAATTTGAGTGACTGAAGTAGGTTAGCCAATCCCTTTCAATGTTTTCCAGCCCACAAACCCATTGTATTTACACAGTTTACAATTGAAGCAGATATCTTGAGGAAGTTATTTTACAAATCTCATCTTGCAAGCTGTCTACTACATGGGAATTGCGCTGATCATATATATTATTAAAAAAATGTACAATTAGAAAATCTACTTGGGATAATTTATGCACGAGAAGTAACTGATGCCATGGAGATGAACAAATGAATTTGATCTGAATGGCTGTATGTTTACTCGAGACTAACATTGCTAAACCTCCCTTCCCTCTTCCTGAAACTGCTCACCTGTTTAACCTATATGTTAGACCGCTGGTACGTTTAATCAAAGATCATGGCATTATGTTGGTGTTGTATGCAGACGACACCCAATTAGTGATGTCGGTAACACAAAGTGTGGATTTAACAGCGGACAGGTTCTGCAAAAGCCTCATGGACGTGATGGCTTGGATAAACTCGAACTTCCCTAAGCTCAACACAGAAAAAACCGAGGTCATTGAGTTTGGTCGAAAACGCCAGTATGGAGTCAAGCTTGGTGTCCCCCTGAGGCCGGCAATTGCCCAGTCCCTGTGCCCAAGGCCAGGAACCTCGGCTTTGTGTTCGATAAGGATCTGAAACTTGCCCCACAAATACATCAAGTCTCCTCTGCATGCTTCTTCACATTAAAAGTCCTGCGCAAATCCTGACATGCATTCCTTTGTCATTTTGAAAAACAGTAGTCGGAGCACTGGTTCTTTCCAGAGTCGACTACTGGAACGCCTTGTATTTAGGAGTTGGCAAAGGACAGATCACTAAACGTCAGTTACTTCAGAACGCTGTGGCCCGAGTTTTGCTTGATTTACCCTAACATCACCCCAAGTCTGCTGTGATCAAGTAGCTCCATTGGCTTCCAGTCCATCAGAGAGTGAACTTTAAGGCACTATGTTTAGTGCATAAGGCTCTGTACGGAGGAGGAGCTGAGGACTTGCAAACCCTACTTCCTCTATACCAGCCGCAACGCAGTCTTAGGTCTCCCAATGTAGGATTGGTTCATGTGCCTAAAATAAAAAGAGCCAGATGGGGAGGAAAGAGTTTTACATTTCAAGCAGCCACCTTATGGAACTCTCTCCCATCGATGATCAGATTAAGCCATTTTAAGGAAATTGATAAAGACCTGGCTCTTCTCAATTCCTTAAGATCCATCAGTTGCATTGCTCATACTCACCTCAGCGCCAAGAGGCCTCAGCAATAGCGCGCTTTATAAGCTCTCAGGCAGTTAGGAAGTTATTTTACAAATCTCATCCTGCAAGTCTACTACATGGGAATTGCGCTGATCAAATATATTATAATAAAAATGTACAATTAGAAAATCTGCTTGGGATAATTCACACACGAGAAGTAACTGATACCATGGAGATGAACAAATTAATTTGATCTGAATGTCTGTATGTTTAACTGAGACTAACATTGCTAAACATCCCTTCGCTCTTCCTGAGATTGCTGGGATTGATGGTGTACAAAAGGAACAGAACCCATCCATATGATAAACTGTTAAGATTTATGGATCTAAGGTACTCCCCTCTGTCCTGTATGGGGCGGAACTATGGGGCTTTAGTAACTTGGATTCCTTGAAAGCAGCCCAAAATAAATTCTTGAGGGTGGCAACGGGCCTTCCACAGTCAACACCACGGATCCCGCTTTTGTATGATCTTGGGTGTCAGCCCGTGGAGGACCAGGCCAGGTTTCGTCCACTAGCATTCTGGCGACGCCTCTGGACTACGCCGGAACTCCAGTTATATGCAAGAGCTTGTTTGGAGGTTAAAGATCTTCCAGGCTCTCTCAATATTGGTTGGTTTAAGTATCTAAGGACTACCCTGTATGCTATGGGGCATGGAGAACTGTGGTCAAATCCCGCATCTGTAATTTTCCCATCCAAAAAGGACTTGAAATCACACTATTGGGACTGGGTTGTTCAAAACAGACACTCGGGACTGAATGCAAGTAATCTCACTGGTCTATTTGTTGCCATCAAAGATGCTCCCAGTCTTGAAAAATACTGGGATGCTATAACTAAGCCCCTGGACCGTAAATTGTTCCATCAATTTAGATGGGGTTCGCTGCCTTTAAGGGAGTTTACCAAAAAGTGGGGCTCTGGTGGGAACGGGGACTGTCCCAGGTGTCCAGGTCAGGGCGAAAGCTTAAACCACTTTCTTTTTGTCTGCCCCTTGTATGTTGCCCCTAGAGCCAAATGGTTAAGTCCCGTTTGCAGAAGCCTGGGAACGCGGTCGGCCACTAATGCTAGTAGAATATTAAAGTCAAATTTGTCCCCATTAATTGTAACGGGAGTAGCCAAATATTTAGGATGGGCCTGGATTTTAAGAGCAAGGTTTATTAAATCGACCTAGGTGCCTCCTCACAATCCTATGCTTATTTGTACCTGTGTAACCCCCATTGAGTCTGTGATACTGTGGTAATTTAATGTAAGATTTTTGTAATTTTATAACTATTCAAAAGAAGCCTGTATAGTGATTTAATATGGTCTTAGACGTTTTTATATTGTTCTCTACTTTTTTCTCTTTTATACTTACTAAATGTGTATTTTGTGATGTATGTCTTTTATGATGTATTAATCGAATAAAGACTTCTTTGAATTGAATTGATAAACTGTTACTAACTACGTCTCTTGAAAACAAATTAAATCATGTCTAGATACAAATTCTACCCAGTTGTTGTTCCTCAACTTTGACTTGATACCTGCTACATTCCAGGATAAAAAAGAGCAGCAACTATCACATTTATGAGGAGATGTAAGGGTTTCTTCTAATAATACTGTATCTACGGGGGACTTGTGGCTTCAATGAATGGATTTTCCCCAATCCGTACTTCTTTTGAACCTATTTGGGGATCATCAGACCTAGATTTAGCATTCACTATCTTTTCGGGTTCGGCTTCTAAGGGAGCTCTCTGGAATTGTCAATGAATATGAGCTAACCCCCTTAGTGATTCAAATCTGTTTGGGTGGCCTAAAAGATCCAGCTGTACCTGTTTGGGAATAGCCTCCAACCACCATCGTGCCTATTCCCTGCAATAACATCAGGGAAAGGGGATAAAAGAATCCCAAAGACCTCGCCTGAATGTTGCCTTGATTCAGATTTGAATTATGTAGACGCCTCAATATAAATCTCACAATATCAGGGGTCCGAAAATGAATGCCCACCACCCAAGCTCCCTATTAGTTTTTCATAGTGGGTCCTACCCACCTCACTCTCTTTGCCATAAGAATTTCATCAGAAATGGGCCTAGGGGGTCTAACATTCTTCAATCACCACTGAGCAGCTTTATTAATAAGGCTGTGGCACTCCTCCCTAGCCCTATCATACAATGGGGAACTCCTATTAGGATTATAGTGTATGGAGTACTCTCTGGAGGCAGATGTAAAATTATGAAAAGGGGTTTTGGTTTTGTTGAGAAATGCACCTGAGCTGTTGGTTGATTGGGAACGTGTCAGATAGATGCTTATTGGGCTGAATGGATTGAGGGATGCCAGTGCTGATTTTGCTAACCCAGTCAACCCCTTGACAATAGATTTAAAGGAGGGGTTTTATGGGATTATCAAAGGTGGCAGGGCTAAGTTCAGTAGAACTCCCTCTAGTCAGGTATAATGGATGAGTTATATTACTCTTGCCTATCGATTTGAGGAGCAATCGCCTCCTGATTAGGTGTCAGACAATGTATTTCTTTGATAGACGCCTCTAACAGCAGCAACCTCTCCTCAATCTTCCCCAAATGGATCATAACAGGGTTTAGTGCATCTGAAATAAGGAGACCTAATTGTCCAAGAATCTTATCTAGAGCACAAGAAGCCCCCTTCCCTTCCACATGACGTAATCTAATTTGATCCACCGTAACTGGGCCAGGTGGGCCCTTGTGGACCTTTTTTCTAATAATACAGCGTTTCGGCTATTCATCCCTCTTTCGTTTCTCCATCCTAAGGTCAGAAGCTAATTCAGCCTCCCTTTCCGGGCTGGAACTTGATTGACCACATCCAAAGTTTAAAAAAAACAAAAAGCACAGAGAGGCAACAAAGCAAATATTTAGTGCATCAATACACGCTATATCAATCAGATCCCAGATCTTCCTTGGTTTCACAATAATGAATCTTTATTTATTTTCGTCACACAGACTGTAAATTGATGTTTCTGGACAGCCAACGCATTTTGCCCCACAGGGGGCTTCCTCAGGGCACGTTCCACAGCTGTACAAACGTGGAAAGATTCACTTGTCGTTCCGATTCCGGTGATAACTCTAAACTTTATTAAAATTACGAATCGTCAATCCTTGCCGAGGTGGTGTCTACAGAGGATCACTTCTGGCAATACATCCTATGGATTCGTACACACTGTGTTTCTTGAAAAAAAGAGACAATAGCTGTTCAAACTGCGCAATGATATTTCCAAAGTTCAAGCGAGCAAGGTGAGTCAATACAATGGTTGACTCCCGGGAGGCATAACAGTCCAGCCTTGTTGAGACTAACGTCTATCCACGTCGACCTGTTCACAAGACGCCGTGAACAGGTCGACGTGGATAGACGTTAGTCTCAACGAGGCTTTGGACCTTTGGAAATATCATTGCCTCCTTTTGTGCAAGTTCTATTTCTTTATTAATTACTCATTCTGCCCGCAGAAGAAATCCATGAAGTGGCACCCTTTGCACTTGGCACAATATTGGTTTTTCGCTTCTCCATTGTTGATGATATGTAGCGCCTACTTAGCCGAAGGACAATCAGCATTAAGGTGTCAAGAAAATGTAAAATCCAGAGTCGCCAGGATGGAAATCCATGTATAATACAGCAACCTCAGTACCTTGCACCTTCCAGCAGGACCTCTAAAACAGATACACCAAGAGAGTGGGCCAAGCCCAGCCTCTGCCTGCCACTGATGGATGCAGATGGGCCCTCTCTTGGCCCAGTCTACACACAGGCATGTACCTGGGCGCATTTTGCACGTTTGCCCCACCGCAGGGAATACTGAGTGATTTTTAGCATGACCGCTGGAGCTCCTCCTCGCTGCCGCACAGGCCCCTGGGTAATGCAGTCCGGACCCAGGCAGCCTCCTCACTGTGAGAAAACAAGCACAGGGGTGTCCTGAGCCATGGGGAACCCTGACTGCTTTTCAGCGTGACCGCAGGAGCTTCCCCCTCCTCGCTGCGGCACAGGCCCCTGGGGATGCATTCCAGCCCCAGGCAGTCTCCACACTGTGGGAAAAGAAACACAGGTGCGTCCCGCAGAGAACCCTGAGCACTTTTAACTGTTACTGCCGGAGCTTCCTCCTTCTCAATGCTGCATGGGCCCCGGGGGATACTGTCTGGCCTCCGGCAGCCTCCTCCTTGCAGGAAAACAAACACAGGCACATCCCATGCTGCGGGGAACCTGAGCACTTTACAGCATGACTGCTGGAGCTTCCTCCTCCTCGCTGCCGCACAGACCCCTGGGGGATGCAGTCCATCCCTGGGCAGCCTCCTCACTGAGGGAAAACAAACAGAGTCAATCAATAAATCATAATAACATTTATTAGGCGCATTCCATAAAGGAAATATCCTTATTCTAGGAATGAGAAGGGAAAGGTATCAGTATCAGAGACCCATAAAGAGTTCTGCTATCAAGTGAAATCATAACGCATAAAAGAGGACTACATTGTTGACTTCATCCTCCATAAGCCCTCTTTGCCAGCAGACGCCCAAAAGGAGGGGCCAGCACCACACAGTGCAGTCTTTGCTTGTCATCAGCAAGAATAGGCTAAGATGGGACCTCCCTCTTGGCCCGTGGCTGTAGGATCTAGCTGGGTAAGTGGTTTCTCTCCTTCATTGCTTTTAATTCACAATTGACTTTTGCTGTTTGGCTGCAGTGAGAGCACTCTTTAATTCAACAAAGTGTTTGGTTGGTGGGCCCCCATTGTATTCCCAGGAGGTTGTGGACCCTATTTTAGTTCTAAGTTGGGGACAAAAAGAAACTGGGGACTAAGGACCATTTTAGTTGTCCCCGTGAATCCCATAGCACAATCCTGGATTCCCTTTTGGCTAGAGCAGTAGGGGTGGTCACTGGTCACTAAGGGGATAGATCTGGTGGAGCGACGGTTATCCATCGAGCTCTGCAAATGTCAGGCCATCCCCTGTTTACCTCCCATAGTCAGTCAGACCCCTGGGGGGTCTCTGGCTTCTGAGGCTGGACCCAGGACTGCTTCAGATGGCATGGATTGTAGGTCAGTAAGGTTAGGTGTTAATGGCCCAATTCCCTCACCAGTGAGTTAAGAAAGACCCCAACCAAAAGGAAATGCCAGACTAAATGGGCCTGCAACACTAGTAAGAAAGGGGCAACATACCCCAATAATGATGCTCTAGCCCAAGCATTTCATGATACCACTGGGAACACTACTAATGACCGTATGAAATCTGTCTCGGGCCATCTTTCAGAGCAATTTGAAGGGATTTTTGAATCCAGTATGGCTCTTCTGAAGGAAAAATTGAGCTCCCTGGAGGTCATGGTCTCAGAGTTAATTACACTATGCAAAGCTGAGCATGGGCTGAAACGCACAGTGCCAGCTCCTAATTATATATCCAATTATGTTTATAAACTCTCAGGGATGAAGCAGACTTTGTCATCTGGACCAATTGATTATCCACCCTCTGTTCCTCATGAGGGTGGCCCCAAAATCATATCAAGGTTTCAAGCTGAAAGAGACAACTTAACTGGGTTTGCAAAAGGTCCATATACCAGTCCAGAGTAAGAATGGCCTGGCACTCACTGGTATAAGAGGAATTGTTCATGCCTAAATCTCCCCCAGAGTGCTGCCTATATGTAGCAATATTGACTAATGTTGTTATGTTAGCGCATATTTATAAAGCGCACGGCTACTCCCTGGAGTGTCCCGGCACTGAGAGCAATGTTCCACTACTGTTATAATCAGCTGAGAAGTCCATAGTCCAACTTAAGAACATGGTCTGTTTTTGGCTAATCCAGAACTCTGATTTTCAATGAAAGGAGCATAAAGATATCTTTTTTGATAGGAGAACTGGCTGAATTGGCTCTTTGGATAAGCAGCTAAAAAGGGATTGTATTGCCTTTAATTGCCGTTACCCAGCATTAGCTTACTGCTTGATTTTTTGTGATAACTTACAAAGACAATTGACCAAGGGCATTCATTTGGTACTATTTTTCTTTAAACATTACAAGCCAAGGTGGCACCACAGTGACTCTCATTCAATGAAAAGGTGGACATCAGAAGATCACCTCTCGTGACCAGTAATAATTTCTACGCCCTGTCAGGTTTAGAGGTCACTGATTGACCACCACCCATTGGCAATTCCACAGTTGATCGGGGGCTACCTGCTCCAGCAAACTCTTTGTTTCATCTTGTGTATTGGAATGTGGTGGGCTATCAGACTAAGCTCTATGATGAGGACTGGTTTAAACCAATTTAAACTTTTGACACTGTGATGATGCAGAAAACATGAACTTTGGGGGATATTACATGGGATGGCTATAGTAGTCTCTCTGTGCCTGCCGTTGATGTTCCTGGGCAGAGAACGGGGGAGAGTGGGGGAGGGGTTAGTGAACTTGCTTTTTATTGGCAAGTATATAAGGCTGTGAAAGTTGTGTGCAGGGGATCTTAATTGTATGGATAATTATTTCTAATTTCTTGATTCATCTTCTGTGTATTTGCCCAACCCTCACAACCCTGAGACGCTACTATCTTTTGCATATATTCCGCACATTTCAAGTTAGAACATGTCGGCCGGCAGTTATGCTAGCAATGAACAGCCAGCAGCTGCAGACAGCCTGTAGGGCCACCAGATTTCTTCAGAAGGCGAGCCTCCTAATAATGCAAACTGAAAAAATGGCGAACAATGGTATCAAATCAAAGGATTAAGGATTACAAAAGACGCCGATTTCAGCAAATGTCAAATTGTTTTTTTATGTTTTTTTTCCTGTCTTTCCTTTTAAAACAGAGAGTAAATGTGGGGTTTCATTCATTTTTCATTTGAATGATTTTATGTTATATTCTCTTTCTAATAAGTGTAATTTATTTGGGATAATTGTTTTACAAACCTGCTTGTGAGCTAAGTTGCTAGATCAAAGTCTTATTTTCTTTCCTGACCATCTTAAAACACGTCAGCCTGTATGAGCAATGAAATCCACACTATAGTTGATGGGGATTTTAATGCTGAAATTGGCAAAAATACCACCTTACCTACTCTATTTGCACTGATGGGTAATTACTTCCATAACCCAGCCACTGACTGTAGGAGGATGAAACTATTATAGGCACTCTCAAATTCTGGTATGATCAATATAACTGAGAAGGTGAGTGATCTACCTGTGCAGACGACCACCTTCATGGTATAGGGCCATGGTTGAGTTATATTTTTGTTAAGGAAGACCTGAGGCAGCTTGTCTCCGCTGGTGAGTCAAGAAACACAAGCATAGTGACTATAATCTTATAGAACTGACACTTGATACAGCCTTTGTAGTCTAACAGGATGGACAGATCTGGCATAAAGCATAATTTGCTGAGGGTCAGTTGTCGAAAGCACATATTCCAACCGTACTGCCTGCCCTTGTGGGGTCTAATCAAAGTTTGATCATAAATAATTTATTAGCAGGTAATCCTTCCTTGTCTGAAATTTTTGGGACTATCGAGAAATTGAATAGCTCAGTGAGGGACCCGATTAAAGCAACAACAGAGCTGCAAGGAGCCCTGTCACAGTTGGTATGACAGCTCATATAGAGCTGTGAATAGGAAGTGCTCCAAGCACTTAGTCTGGAACCTAGGGATACGTTGTTGGTGGCAGTTGCCAGATATGAATACAAGCAATCTATTAAAGTCAGGAAATTGAGCATCAATTAAGAATCATAGGAAAATCTTGTGAAATCATGTATATTGAAGAATACTATGGATTTTGAAACATTGTAAATAAAGGGAGTTGTAGCAATATAACCACAGAGGGGTTAGGGTGCAATATTTCCCCCAAATGCTGGTATGATCAGTTCAGTCACAGTCATTGCTATGGGGGCGAATTGGGTAAGAATGAGAAAGTTGCTGATTGTTACTTTTCCCTGGAGATTAGATTCTATCTGGAAGAAGTCACAGCAGCCATTAAGGATAGGCCGTCCCAAAAGGCACCAGATTGAGATGGGGTATCGATGGACCTCTATAAAGAGAATATCCCTTTGTGGGCACCTTTTATCATGAATGTTCTTAATTCTGCCACCACATAGCAAATACCTGCCCCATGGCAAATGGCTAGCATAGTACCCGTGTTTAAGAAAGGAAACAGGAAGGATCTCAAATCTTATAGACTTACATCTTAATTGTATTCAATGGTGAAGATTGTGGGTAATATTATTTTAAGCAGAATTGAGGACTAGGCCCAAAAATTATATTCTCAGTTTTGTGTAGTACAGGTTTTGTGTAGGCCTTGTGATTCAAGAGCAGTGCCTGAACCTACATTTAATGATAGGTAAATGTACGATTGACAAAAGAGGAACCCTATTTCTTGCTTTTCTGGATCTTAGCACCTTTGATCGGGTAAATTGCTCTAAACTTTGGAGATTATTACTCAAATTAGGAATAACCTGCACAATATTCGAATTCTTACAGGCACTACGTGAGAGGGTTTGTGCATCTGTAAGGTATGGTTTGGAGGGTGAGTGCCCTGAATCCTTTAATCATTGTAGGGGTGTGCCTTATGGGTGTGTTTTAGCCCCTATTTTATTTCTTCTATATATTAAGGGTTTGCACCCCTTTTTAGTTTCTCAGAGAAATTATCTCCCAATAGTGAAAGGTAAGAATGTGTCAGGTTTACTTTACACCAATGATGCCTTCACAAACCCCTAATGGTTTACGTGGCCTTATTGATGCCTTTGTTAAATACATCGATAATTTAGACTTAGAAGTTAATATATCTAAAACACATTACATGATGAGTGGCAAGCCCCAACATAATACTGGGCCTATGGTGATAAAGGGTAATATTATTAGTAGGGTTAATGAGTTATCATATTTGGGGTTAATTTTTCACTCTAGGGGCAGTTGGTTGCCATCTTTATTGAAGCGTTGTTCTTGCCTTAACACCTCTGTAGGGGTTGTCTTTGAGCTGGCATCAAGAGTCGGTAACAAACTAATCTTGCCCATACTGGAGGTGTATAAACTTAAGTGCTCATCTATTTTAACTTTTCGGTCATCTATATGGGGGGATCGGGACTGCCCCATGTTGCAGCAGGAAGCAAATCGCTTTTGTAGTGACTGCTTGGGGTAGGCCCTGGTAGTCCCCAATTCTTTTTACATGAAGAATTAAGCGTAAATTTTGTGGAAGACATTATCAAGCTTGCACTACTTCTCCTCTGAATTGCGGTCCAGAGGAATATGCACACCAACTTTAATAGGGAGATTATTTCGAACTGCCTGACATGTGATCTGGGCTATAAAATTCCATGGCTAAGCTATATTAAGTGCATTGCTAATAGATTGGGAAGGCCGGATTTGTTTTTATCTCCACATTTACTGAATAAAAGAGAGGTTGGTTGGGCTAAAAAAGAGTTTTTGAGACTTGAATCTGCTACTAGAGAAGTGAGGGAACTTGAGAACTTGAGAAACCATCCATGAGAGTCTATTTTATGTATAAGACATGTCAATGTATTGAACCGTGTCTCTCCCAGGTTAGCCATGTTTGTTAAAGATAAGTCTTGAATAGGTTCCGACTGGACTCTATCAGATGCATTCTTTGCTTCCCTTCACAGTACGGCACTAAATGCATGTTGGTGTGCCCCTGTGATGGTGCCTCTCCTCAAACACGTATGCACTTTACCTTTGTTTGTACACACCATGAACCTTTTAGACACTGATTTGTATTGCCTCTTTTAAAAGTTTGGAGTTCCGGCAATATAGGCCTGTAATTTTCTACCTTTGTATGGTAGCTTATCCTGTTGTGTGTTCTTCTATGGGGGCTTTTTTAAAAAAAATGCCTTGTATTGGTGTAACTTTGTGAACTTTAAATACTTTGCTGTATAATTATTATCTTTTTATCTGATGTTTATTTTGCATTTATTTGATGGCTGTTCTTTTATGATTATTTGATATTAATCAAATAAAGATGTTTTGATTGATTGATTGAGTGATTGATATAGCATAAAGCTTCAGCATTTAAAGGTATCTCAATAAATATTTAATGAGCCAAAGCAGAACTTCTCATAAAGAGAGGTTCAAGAAAGTCCGTAGAGCCTGAGAGCAGAGTGGGATGGGGTGAAAGATTGACATGTCTGGGTCTACACTAGGATCACATACTATTATAGACAGACTAAATATTTTGTTTCAATCTTAATGTAGATTGTTTAGTCTGTTGGCCAATTAGCTTCTGATGCACCATGGGAACTGGTACACACCCCATCTTCTCACAGGAACACAATATTCTTCTGCCAACAGTTTCAAAGACTGCAACTAAGTTTTATAGTTTCCCATGGTTAATTCTCCCATTCAAGTGTACATTCCCACATGTGAAACTTTGTTCCTAACCTTTTAAATACCAAGTTTATTCATTAGCTGTCAATGGACTTTTTAGAATTTGAAACATCTGTATAAACGAGAAGAAAACATTTTGCACGGCATATATTCACTAGAAAAAATTTGTTGAAAAGGTCAAAAATTAAATTAAATGCTGAATTTACAAATCCTCAACTCTCTTAACTATAATATGGCAGCATCGCAGCATTTTAAGACTAGCACATTTACATATGATTGCCTGGTGCAAATGTGGCATAAAATGTGCATTTTAAGTCTCATTAGTTTTGCACAATCAATAACATATTTTCTCAATTTTTTGTAATGCTTTCCCAATTCCCCCCTCTGATGGTTATCTAACCATCACATTTGTCTTTGCAAATTAATTTTTAGATTTCACTCTCATCCTCAATCGAGTCAGATCTCTTTCTTTTCAAGGGTCAACATTCTTTCAATCTTTTGTATTCTTATTCGTAGCCTCTTCTAATTTTAATTCTTTTATAATTGTTTTTTTCTTTCTCTGTTAATTTTCCTTTTTAAATGACATTCACAAAAAGCAAATAATCTCAATAAGCAAAACCCTACTAGTAATACTGGTACAAAAATAGCACTAAAACCTCCTCATCCAGTGGTTACAAATCAATTGCCAATAGCAGAAACTCCTTTACCTACATTTTCTATAACACTGAGTGATTTTAATTCAGTTTTCAAGTCAGAATGTTCTTTGTGAATTCTAGAATGTTCTTACTCTCATCTAGTATATATGCGCAGCAATGCTGAGCTTTCAGCATCTTGTAGACTCCACCTTTGCCTGGGAGTAAAATGTCTAGTGCTAAGGGATTTTGTATAACCATTGATCGAACAGCCAATAATTCTGTATTTACAACTAGTTAGGCTCCGGAAGTACTGATTGCCAATTTGTTCACAACTGTTGAAAGCTATCTGATCTTCTCTTCATTTAAGACAACCACCACTTGTGTTATGATTGCTGCAAAAAAATTCCCCAACTGATTATGTTCTATCACTTATAATTCTGTCTGTGAGATGATGTAATTGTTAAAGTATCTATACTATGAATTTGATTCATCTTAGGAGATAGCAAAGCTAAATAGGAAATACCCTCCCATTCAGCTGGCAATTGAAAATAAGCATACTGTCCCAAAATAAACTTCTGAAATTTGTTTCTTCTCGTTGTAAAACTTGCAGTGAACCTCCAATAATTTACTTACAACTACTGATCCCCACAAGTCTTTTTCTAAATTGTTTTCTTCTTCTGTAAACACATGTTTTACCTTTTTGACTCCTGTCTAATTTTAGTTTTGGATATGCCATTTTCTTTCTAAATTCATCTCCTTTTTTTCAAATGTTTTTCAAAAGGGCTCCCCCTTTATTTTACTAAGTACAACGTGTGCCCTTTCCTCTAATGCCATGATAAATGCCTTCTCTAAAGGTCTCATTAAATATGTCAAATTGGTTCCATTTGCTCTGACAGTGTTTATGGGCATGGGTGGTTTAAAATAATACCAGGCTGTCTCCACTTCTCCTGCAATGTAATTTTTGAAAGAATCATGTTGTTATTTGAGTAGTAATATTCAAAGTGTTTCTGCCCATATACTAAGCTAAGCAAAATACTACATGTGATTACATATGACAGAGGTATGTGATGGCAAGTAACCTCTTCTGCAGCTGATGAAGGTAAATGTGCACAGATGTAGCAATCCTCTGCATATAATGCCTTGTGTATTCCTGAACCAATCTAGAATCATTTTTAGTTGAAAATTCATCTTTTGAACAATCTTCAAAGGATTGTTTACATTTTGTTTAACCTATTGTGTGTGCAGATGTTACAGTTTCAGGTGGAGACATAGGCTTCTATATCTCTGGTGTAAAATAAATCCCTATTAACATTGCAATGACTACTAACACTACAACTAAGAATGTTATACCCATAATAATCCTGCATCTATTCTCGGTTAGTAAACACAATTGTCTGTTGTCAGATTGTTAAGCAAGAATATAGAAGCAAAAGTCAACAGGTCACCTTTAACATTCTTTTTTTCTGTTTTAAGGCAGCTTTTTTTGATTTGCTTTTGTAGTTAGTTAATTCAGCTTTATGTACAATAATCTTCATATAGTCATCCCTATCCCTACTCCGTCTTCTAAATGTGTTATCCCTACTCTTCAACTGCAGCCTTGGGCCTTAGGAAATCTTCTTAATTCTTTCTAAAATATCCACTTTTTATTTCAGTCTTCTTCACTTTGACATTTACTAATGTCGCTCAAACTCGTGTTTCTTTTCAGGGATCGTTTCCAGCAGCTGTGTCCCAATTTGCTTTTACAGCGATGTCACAGGGCTCGAAAAGTTCTTATCTCGTGTCAAGTAAATGTTCAACTGATACATTTAATGCCTGTTTCATGTTGTCGGTCCACTCAGGTGCAGAATACCTTTGACAAGGCACTCTGCCTCTTTTTAACCTTCTTGGTATCTGTTGCTCTTCTTCTGTGTCACTTACACCGATTGACTCTGGCTCCTCAGCAACACTTGGCAGTATGTGTTCAACTGACAGCATATTTTTGTGGCCATTTAGCATCATGTGTGAGCTCTTATGATCTGTTACTTGTTCCTTCACCTGGATCATCAGTCTGTTCTTGTGATGCCTTAATAACTTCTTAGTTTGAGCTCTAGTCTCTCCTTTTTCAGGAGCATCCACTTCACTTTGTGATATGTCAGGAACTTGGATCAGGGCAACAGCTGTGAGATTCTTCAGCTCTCTCTGCTCCTTGAGGTGGTGCTCTTTGCAGTGTGGCTGTCATAGTTGCCCTTTGTTCTGGCTCATAGAACACTATTTTTTCTTAAGGACACCTTACTTTCTATGTATTTGATGCATGGACTCTATTAGGCACTCCAGTGTCCTTAAAAGAAGCGTTCATAATTAAGATGAACTGGAACGTTTTCTTTCATCTTGGTTCCAGGCAGTATTTTTGCACCTGCTACTTTTTCAACATCGAGTCACTGGGACTAAGGTCGTTATGTTATGTTATGTTATATTGATTTATTATGCGCACAGATACCCCAGCCAAGGGGCGTCCCGGCGCAGAGACAAGGTAGAACATAACACAACAGGAAACTAAAAACATGAAAGCAGCTAAAACAGGAAAGTTTTTAAAGCCCTCCGGAAAGTCAAGAGGTCCTCCATCAGACGAATTTCAACAGGAAGGGAGTTCCATGCTGACGCGGCCTTTACACTAAACGAGCGGCCACCCATGCGACTAAGCCTAAATCTGGGGACCACCGCAAGGGCCAAACCCTGGGAACGGAGGGTGCGGGTGGGAACATAAAAGGAAAGACAGCTGGATAGGATTTCGGGGCCAATACCTCTCAGAATCTTAAAAGCGAGACACAAGACCTTAAAAAGGATGCGCTTCCTGACAGGGAGCCAATGTAGGGTACGAAGGACAGTTGCCACCGAGCTGAATCTGGGCAGGCCGACAATCGCCCTCGCCGCAGCATTCTGAACCCGCTGCAGACGGGTTAGCTCGGCCTGGTTAGCCCCAGCCAGAAGAGAGCTGGCATAATCCAGGCGGGAGATGATAGTTGCCTGGATCACCAGCTGCCTGGTCGGGGCGTCAAAGAACTTGAGAACAGGTCTCAAGCCCCTTAGGAGACCGAAACAACAGGCCGCAGTTTTTTTAGTATGCCCTACAAAGGAGAGGCCCGCATCCAGCCAGACCCCCAGGTTTTTCACCTCAGATACCGGGGTCGGAGTGGGTCCCAGCTCAGAGGGCCACCATTGGTCACCCCACAGCTCCACTCCCTTACCGACAACCATCACCTCTGTTTTTGTGGCATTTAGCTGAAGGCAGTTGCCTGTCAACCAGCTAGCCACCGCCTTCAGTCCAGACTGAAACCTGGGGGCCTCAGTCTCCGCATCCCCGCTGAGAGTAACCGCCAGCTGTGTGTCGTCGGCATATGAGACCAAAGTTAGGCCCCACTGCCTAGCGACATCAGCCAGCGGTCTCACGTAAAGATTGAACAACGTGGGACTCAGCGAGGACCCTTGCGGAACCCCCATGGCCAGCGGTTGGAAATTGGACTTGAAGGGAGGGATGGCAACACAGAAGGAGCGGTTATCTAGAAAGGAGTGGAACCATTGCAACACCTGACCGCCAATGCCGGTCTCCTCAAGCCGATGCAGGAGGATGCTGTGGTCTACCGTGTCAAAGGCGGCGCTAAGGTCTAACAATATAAGCGCCGCCGTTTGACCAGCATCCAACCTTGCACGGAGATGTTCCACCATCACAAGTAACGCGGTTTCCGTGCTGTGGCCGGCACGGAATCCGTTTTGTGTGGGGTCGAGGGCATTGGTCCGTACAAGATGTTCAGACAGGGCCAAGTTGACATGGGCCTCAGTGATCTTGGCTGGCCAAGGTAGCAACGAAATGGGGCGATAGCTTTCAGGCTTGGCCGGGTCCAGGGAGGGCTTTTTGATAATTGGGGACACCACAGCTTGCTTCCACTTAGCTGGAACTACTCCCGTTTCCAAGGAAAGGTTGACGAGGGAACATACAGCTGCACGTCCCATAAAAGCCTGATCTCGAAAGAGAGCAGGCCTTACTGGATCGGATGGAGATCCAGATTTGACTTGCAACGCAAGTTTATCAAACCCGTCCAAGGTAAGGGGGGGGAAGACAAGCAGAGTAGACTGATGGTGGGTCCCATTGATACTTTCCCGACCGGACCCTATGCTAGGGAATGTCCGATAAATAGCTTGGACTTTCCCCAGAAAATAGGAAGCAAGGGATTCACAGTGGGAAAGAGAGCTTACGGTCGTAGAGGTAGTCCGCTTTGACATAAGATCTTTTACGGCCTTAAAGATGGCTTTCGACGGATTAGTACTGTTCCGGAATTCCGCGGCATAAAAAGCCGCTCGAGCTCGACAGATAGCCCGATGGTAGAGCTTGACGGACCTGGCGTATGCAGCTTTTAGATCAGCTCCATAGGTTTTCCTCCAGGCCCTCTCAGCCCGTCTACAGGCACCCTTTAGGGCCCGAAGGGCACTATCGTACCAGGGGCTCGACTCGTGGCACTGTTCCTGATGTGGACTGGAAGCACAAGCTTCAACCCAATAAGAGATAGAATGCTCCAGATAAGCCAATTCTTTGCTGTAATCGAGTATCATGTATTCTGCGATGTTTCAAAAGTGCATTCCGAGTTACAGCAGGCAATCTTATTGACCGACCCATTAAGATCTCTGTTCTATCTGTAGAGCTGCACAAAGCATTATAAGGACTTCATTGTTGAAATGAGTCGAGCGATCTGACTCAAGAAAAATTGGCAATCCAAATCTGTTTATCAACTATCACAACAGCAATTTTGCTACATTGAGGCTGTCATTTCTCTGTGTCAGGTAGGCTTCCACCCATCGAGAGAAATACACACTATAACCAGGACACATCTCAGCCCATTACAAACAGGCATCTCTGTAAAGTTTGTTTGCATTCTGTTGAAGGAACCACCTGATTTCCCTATATGTCTTAATGTTACTGGTGTTCTTTTCCCCATGTTCATCTGTTGACATGTCACACATCAATGGCCCAGTTCTTCAGCAGGCATCCTAAACCTGGATTGAACCAATTCTGCCAGAATAATCTCCACCTTATATCTCTTCCTAGATGCATAGGATCATGAAATTGCCATGTCATGGAGAACAATAAACTATCTGGCAACACTGATCGTCCATCTGGTGAAATGCAAATGCCATCTGCATTTTTATCACATCCTGTTCTAATCTACCCTTTCTGATCTGCTTCTAAGACTTCTTCCTGCAAACTCTCTAATTCTTCCCAAGTATCAACAACATTGAAAAAGCAGTGTCCTCTTCAGATTCATTTGTGTAAGGTCCATTAAATGTGCAATCTTCAATGGCACAGTATGGTGAAACTTCATCAGCAAATCGGTTTTCAACTGTAACATAGTCATTGCCCTTTCGTTGAGCAGCACATTTGACTACAGCAATATCTGTGAGCATTTGTAGGGCATCAAGCTGTTGTTTTACATGGTCGCAATTCCTTATAGGTGATCCAAATGAGGTCATGAACCCTCTCCGTGAACATAACTGTCCATAATCATGGTGATCCAGCGGCGTACCAACAAAAGATATTCCACTACCATATACTCACTTGGGCCCATAAACACACACACCACGTAGTTGAGTAAACCGCTGGAGTCAAAGTTTATACATTTCTTTCATAGTTTTTTCTAGATTAGTTATTCAATACTCATAACTAATCTTTCCTCTGGTCGATGGATCATTAGTTGAACTAATTGATGGTCAAATTACATATGATAATTTATTCTTTACTTAATGTAAATAACCTCAGACTTGTGAAAGTTTTAAATCTTTATCTAAATTTCAAAACGCATGTGAACCAATTGAAATACACAGTGCAGTCACCTTCATTCGTAGGAGAGAACATTCATTTAAATCATCAAACATATACCTTGGACTCGTGCAATGATCAGTGCTTAGAAAGGGAGAGGACACAAAGAAAAGAACATCTGCATATAGCACGAAATTATAGTTACCAAGAATGGTGTGAAGACCAACCCTTTGACCAAATGGCTGGTAAGGGTCCCCTGGGATAGATCAGGCGACAAAGACTTCAGGACAGGAATCAGGACAGGATACATGACCTCGCTAAATACCGACGACTGTGTCGCACCTCCCTCTGACACTCTCTTCCTCCTCAAGATTCTTTTGTGATCTTATGTCTAATCCTAATTAATTTAGGATAATAGGCTCTGCATTCGATTCCTTATTAGCAACTCATAGCATCTCTCCCAGCATCAGAATCTCCCGCTCACAGCATCTGGACTCCCGAATCTCTGCAGCATTCAGCAAATCTCCATCTTCTTCTTCTTCTTCTCATTCTAACTAACTAACTAAAGCTTTGTCAATGATACCTTTCGTTCTGCAATTCCACTTACTAATGTTGCAATATTGTAAAAATACTAAGTCTGTTTGGTCAGGCAAAGAAGAAGATCATCACACCATGCTTATATGTAATTTAACTCAGTAACCCCATTGTTCGCAAATCCATCCCCTTCATTTTTATTCACAAATTTTATTTCCCACCCGCATTCATGTTTCATTTGCAACATTTGTTCAAATTTTAACATGCAGGTCCATTCAGTTGGACTTTTCGCCATCCGTTTTCAGGCTCGGGCATTCTGTGACCTTGTCCTCTTTCCAACCTTTGTTTCATCATTCCGGATTAGCTTTTAGTGCCCATGCACAAATATCACATGCCTCAGCCCACTCCAGCCGTACATTAGATATCCAAATATGCACTAGTGATCAAGTCAGAAAGACAGATGTTACTTTAAAAAATAAATGGTTTCACTGTATACCACCCATCTCTACTCTATCCCAGCTTATTTATTAGACGTTAGCATTAGTAAAATCACTCTATTTAGCTTCAAGCAAGCAGATGCCAAACACGCGAGTCTTCAAGACTCCATATTAGTACTTTCTGCTTATGCGCAACTATTTCCCTCCAAGCAAAAACTTGTCATACTACGTAGATGCAGTTGACACATGCGCAATAAAGATTTCCTCGTTTAAAGCAGTTTAGTCCTTTGTTCATACTATTACCGTTAGTAAACACATAAGTATGCTTCACTAACCCGCGTGTTGGTGTGGTGCGCATTAGTTTGACAAAAAACAGTTTTTAATACTTGTTAGTGAGTTAAAGGAGTGGATAGCTTCCAAGTAAGTCTCTTTTCTATGAATCCATGCTCCATCAATGGCTCACACCAAAGTTATGCTGACTAGCTGTATATATAAAGCAAACACAAGGAGATGATGGATGGAGCACGGACACTTTTCAGACACTCACCCTGAGAAACAGATCTGTGTTGAATACATCATCGTTCTTTAGCTCACTTTGCCACCCCAGTTCAGGCCAAGCCATATGCAAATCAGCCTTGACCCAGTTCCTCATGGGAACAGTCCAGCCCAAAAGGCCAAGCCAGGTCTTCCTTGGACCGGAAAACAAGCATCCTGGGACCGGTTTCGGGGTAACACCCCTCAACTGCCAGGCTAGCTTGAATCCAGAGGCAAAGTGAGCCCGGGACCCAGGTCTGGGCATACCCTGCCTCCTTGGGGTGACAAATGCAAAAAGAAAAATTAATGGACAGAATGCTGAACAATGTCAAACTTTCTCCCCCAGTACTAAGATCTGGGCTTAAATCCAATATTTTGTTGCTCACCCTGCAATTCCAGTTTAGACCCAGCCATATGCAAATCAGTCTTGACCCTGCTCTCCACAGGAACAGTCCAGCATCCCCCTAAGTTGGATGGGTATGCCTAGATGTGGGTCTCTTGCTCACTGTGCTACTGGATCCAAGCTAGCTTGGCTGATGAGGGTTAATAACCTAAAACCGGTCTTAGGAAGCTTGTTTCCGGTCCAGGGAGGACCTGGTTTTGCAGTTTGGCTGGACTGTTCCCATGAGGAGCAGGGTGAAGACTGATGGCTAGGTCTAAACTGGGGTTGCATGATGAGCAGAAGAAGGATGGATATGCCCAGACGTGGGTCTCTTGCTCACTGTGCTACTGGATCCAAGCTAGCCTGGCTGATGAGGGGTAAAAACCCGAAACCGATCTTAGGAAGCTGTTTCTGGTCCAGGGAGGACCTGGTTTGCAATGTGGCTGGACTGTTCCCATGAGGAGCAGGGTAAAGACGGATGGCTAGGTCTAAACAGGGATTGCATGATGAGCAGAAGAAGGATGGATTTAACCCAGATCTCTTGACTGGGGGTTAAAGTTTGATTCATTCAGCATTTCGTCGATCATTTGTTTGCATAACATTTATCTGTATAGATAGTCACTCTTAAGCATGCTTATAGATTAGAAGCTCTTGTCAGGGGAATTAGATCTGCTGTTCTACTTGTGCTGAGGTCACATCCTGAAGCCATGAATCTTCCATAACTTCTTAAATCATGCAGACAGCATAGGCTGCTCTCAGGATACCTTCAATGTTTCTCAGGATTGAGGCAGCCACAATAATGACATAATCAGGCTCATCCATAGGGTCATCTTTTATATCTGGCAATGGATTGGTCCATAAGTCCGTGAGGGCTGGACAATCGTTCAATTTCATCATCACTGGTATTTTCATTTACTGGTGACAATGTGGATGGATTCAAAATGATAATCTCAGCCATGAGAATTTGTTGCTCACACTTTGTAAGTCTGCTGTTAGTCATGTACTGAGTTTTTGTTCTGTTGAACAATACCTCAATGAAGTGAGGGCCTCATTTATGAAAAGTGTTGCATCGGTGTGGATAAACATCGGTGACACTTTTCATTGCACCCTCCTTGCAAGTCCATGGATGTGTTGTATTTACACTACGTCTCTCCATGTTGGATAAGTTAGGAATCCTGGCGTATCTTGTGGTGCAGTAAATGATGCATTGTTGGAGTGTGTCAGTAACCTGAAATAACTCCTGCAATGTGTCATATGGGGCGAAGTCCCATGCGAAAGGCCCTGTGCCACTACTTACGCCTGCTTAAAGCAGATGTAAGGATTTGACAAAGTCAAGTCATAGAGTGGTGCAGTGAAATCTCCTAGATTTCACTGCACCACTTCTACAAACCTTTTTTACGTGGGACAGCCCAACCTGCATACATTATACCTGAAGTAAGTATAATATAGCTCAGGCATTTACAAAGCAGCGAATCTGCCCAAATGCGTCACTTTGTAAATAGGGCACAGTATGGCGCATTGATTACGCCGCTGCAGCGTCACTGAAAAGGGATGCAATGGCAGTGTAGGGCCTTCATAAATAAGGCTGTGAGGGACCATAACAGTTAAAAGATGTCCCATCACTATGTTTTCAAATCCTCAGTGCAGACGCACAGGGTCAAGAGTAGTCAAAAAATATGCCACAGGTCTTCCTGCATCTCCATGCATTTGAATAAGCAATGAAAGAGCACAGACCTCCCTCTCATTGCAAAGTAATGTGAGCATCTGACTGTAATCAGGCATTCCTAGTGCTGATGTATGACAGTGACTTTTCCTCAGCTCTTGGAAAGCTTTCAAGCAATCATTGTCCCATGGAAGCGGATCATACACACCCTTGTGTGTCAGCCTCAGTAAAGGCTTGGCCATTAAGGAAATGCTTTTTATCCACTGTCTACAGTAGCCAACCATTCCCAAAGACATCCTGACTTCTCTCTATGTTCTTGGTGGATTCATCTTAAAGATAATTTCCACCTTTTCTTGTGACACCTTTCTCGTTCCCTTTTCAATTATGTGTCCCAAATATTAAACTTTATTCTGACAATATTGCAGTTTGCTTGGACACACCTTATGTCTGTTTTCTGCTACATGATTCAACAATGGAATTGTGTGCTGTCTGCATACTTCTCGTGTATCTCATGCCACAAGCAGGGCATCAATATGCTGCATGCAAACTGATATGTAAGGTATCTGCTGTGATTCACAATTCTTTTTCAAAATCTGATAAAAAAATTATGGGCTTTCTGTATACCCTTGTGGAACATGGCACCATTCCAAAACTCTGTCTCTGAACATGAACAAGAGCAAAAACTGGTTGCCCTCGTGCAATAGGATAGAAAAGAAGGCCTGACAGAGATCCCCAATGGTAGACCATTCTGCAATGCACAGGATTTGGAAACATATGGTAGCTGGATTTGGTACCACAGGACAACACAGAACAACAATGCTGTTAATCTTTTAAAGATCTTGCACAATCCATTATTTGCCATTGGGCTTCTGCAAATCCATGATCGGAGAGTTGATAGGGCTTCCAACAATTACATTTAAAATCCCCTTGCTCAGTATGTCTTCAATTTTAGGCATTATTCCTGCAACTGTCTCTGGGGTCGAATTTTATGGTGGTCTTTGCTTAATAGAATTTGATTTTACAGTGATTCGTACTGGTTCTAGGCTTTTAATTAGTCTAATATCTTTTCCTGTAAAGTCCCATACTTCTGCATTCACTGTTTCTTTCAAATCAGGAGGTAAGTCATCTACTGCCCTCACTAGATACAATTCTACAGCTGTTTCTCGTCATGCCATTTTAAATTCAACTCTTGATCATGTATTTGAAATTCAATACCCTCTGGTGTACAATAAATGGTGCAATTTAACTTGCACAATAGATCTCTCCCTAATAGATTAATAGGACTGCAATCACAGACAACAAATTGATGGTTTTCTTCAAACAAAACAATTTCTACAGGGACAATTTGTAAAACTGGGTTGGTTATCTGTTTATTAGTAACTCTTACAACTTGGAGATTCTTTCCTGAGAGGGGTAGACCTGGGACTCCTGCTAGTCTAACAGTGGAATGCACAGCTCCGGTGTTGATCAGAAATGACACTTGGTGGCCATTAACTTCTCCTTCTACCAATGGTCCACCCTGGCCTACCTCCAAAACTGGCAAAATATGCATTCTTCCTCCCCCCCACAGGCTCCGTCATTGGAAATTGTCAGAGTTGAAACTGTCATTATTTAGCATTGGGTACTGTTGAAAGGAGTTCTGATTCTGATGTTTAAATGTAGCCAGATATGCTCTTGGCATCTGATTCATATTATATCTAGGGGTTCCCATATTTTGTGGGACCATTGGGGCTTGTGGAGCCTGCATCATTGGAACCTATGTCTGCAATGGCACTTGCATTTGCTGAACGGGTACATTCTGCATTTGCACTTGATTTCCTCCTTCCATTTAGCCATCTCTGCCCACTCTGTTTAGATTCAGCCGCTTCCAATGCTCAATTGTATTACAAAGATGACAAGGGCTCCACCTCTTCATCCTTGCCACATCTATACCAGAATTCGGATCAATTGAAACACCTCTGCCTCTACCCTCTGAAACACCAATTTCTTGAACTCCTTGAACTCCAGTGTGCAAACTAACACCTTGCATCTCAGTCCGGTTTCCTGCAAATGACTGATACTGAAAACCTTTCTGAGCCAACCTTGTCTGTGCAAGCATGAATTTCTCCTTGCGCTTTTTCTGCTTCAGCTCTTATTCACTGCTATAATAGTTTACATATCTCAAGATCTCATCTAAAAGTTTTGTCTGCCAGCAAATCAAATTCTGCTGTATGTGCATACTAATCTCTGGTCTCAACCAAAGAACAAACTGTGACACAAAATGCTCCTAATAGGCCTGAACTGAATATTTTGCTTCTTGAAAAGATGATTAATCTTCAATCAATCAATATCTTTGACTGGGACTTTTCCCTTCAAATAAGTAATCAATCAACGTACTTGATCATCACTACATGAGATGGTGCCCAGGTATGCACATCTCTCGGAGGCCCAGCATTTGGCCAACATACCGCTATTTGACACTCATCCCACAAATCACTGGGTACCACAATATCAAAGAAAGTATTGAAATCAGTCCACAGTACCTTTGAAATCTTCACAGCCCTTTCAACTTATGTGTACCATTGATGGGATTTTACCTCAATTTGGGAAATGTGTTCATAAATGTTTAAAAGATCTCTCCTACTCCATGGTATGGTACTCTCCATCTGGTTTCTCTCTCATCTGGAAAGTGAAAGCTTCTCCTTAATCAGGGGAATCTGGTGGTAGCTTAGTGTGAGAAGTGTGGCTCAATGGTTAGAGGGGCAGACCCTGATGCAGTAGTCTGGCCGGGACCAGGGTTCAATTCCCGCCTCAGCGGGTCTTGGGCTCAATTTCCTCGGACCTGATAATTCTCGCTTTGGTGCCTATTTTAATCATGAGTCCCACACTGCACCTCTGGGCAATAGCTTGCTTAATCTCTACAATGGCCCCAACAACGCTGAGGATCCCTGACTTCACCTTGGGGGTGCCCCGGAGTGGGCTCCTCACAGGGAAAGGCCAGGAAGGGTTCCTCACCGGTATTCGTACAAGTGCCGAGATGCCTACGGGTAGTCGTGCGCTATACAAGTGCGTAATCATTTCATTAATATTTGCTTAAATCACATTTGATTGTCTCCTTTTCTTTCCCTGTTTCTTTACTCATTTGCTCACAAATTCTCTCCATTTACTGATCCATTTCACTAAATCAGTCAACTGTAATCTCATTCCTGAAGAACGATTGTTTAAATCACTTCATCATCTAACTGTGCCCTGAAACCTCTTCGTAAAGGGACACTCTCTGAAAGAACAGCCTTATAATTCCATGACAAATTGATTTATTTATCATGTGTAGATGCTACACGCCTTGCAATTTCTGTACTCAGATATATACATTTTTCTCTTGCTACTGATTCACATGTCCAACATCTAAACACTCCCTAAAGATTTCTCCAAATTCAACATTTAACTTTGGAACATGTAACAGTCTCTTTCTTTCAGGTTCTAGGGTAGCTTGACGTTCTAGTCTTCCCTTCTCTTTATTCTCTGTGGATTCTTCAAACTATGGTGAAAAAATGTGATCATCAAATAGATTTGTCACTCCTTGTACTACTTGTGTCATCAAGACAATCCTTTTCTATTCTCTAAATGACTGAACTGTTTGCGGTGGGGTGCAGGCAACAGGCTGTGAATTTTGCGATGTATGGATATACCCTGTAGCAGCTGCACCTCCTACCGCTCATTGAACCTCAATATTCGGGACACCATTTTTATTACATTTGTCGTTTGTATCGCAATAGAAGCAGTGACATTTGGAGGTATTACTGTGAGAAGAGTCTCAATTTGTGTAGGCACAATATATGATAAGACAGGTTGTACAACAAGCTGTGTCACCTGCAATGATCTCTCAGTTTGAATCACATTCGGATCAACAGGGGATGTAGCCACTGTAATGCCAGAAGTTGAAACACTTTTGGTAATTGTATCAGGGGCCACATGTGGTAGTGGACGCGCAGCAAATAATGCATCCAAAATATCATTCCTGAATCACTATCGGTAACAGATTTCTTTGCAGATCACTCATATCATCTTTTTTCTGTGTCTTATTCTTTTTAGTCCTCTCTGTGGTTATAGCTAGGGACAGTAATGCTCTCTCAAGTATGCATTTCCTCCACCTTTGTTGTCCTTCATCCCATTGAGCATCTGTGCAATTTTGCACAGCTGTTTTAGTTCTTTTCTGGTATTTCTCTTTCCCTTAACATATGCTGTTTTTCACAAAGGTTTAATGCTTCATACTATATGGGTCTAGTGGGTGATTTTATCTCATATAACTTTTCACGCAAGCATTCAATAATCCTTAATTCGAAAGTACCATATTGTGGAAATTTAAGTGGACCCTCACTTTCAGTGATCCTGCACAACTGACAAAGCCATAAACAAGTGTGTAACCCAACATTCATCGACATTTAGTATGCGGGTGTACTCTAGGGTGGTGCTTCTTCACACTCCTGTACTGGAATCCTGACATCTCCTCTCACAAGTCTCCTAAAGCTTTTAAAGAGTTTCATTTTTTCAATAATAAGTGTTCAGTGATTAAATTGTATTCAATGTTTTGTTTCTGATTCTGAATTCTGTATACATCAAGCTTCTTTCTCCAATCAGGTTATAGTTGTAATACTCGAAGATTTCTCCAATCAGGTTATAGTTTTAATACTCGAAGATTTGTTAACAAATCTCAATTCAGCACTTGCCCAACAATTGACCTATGCCAGTGCGGCACTCTCTAACATCATCAACTAACAGCAGTGTAACAGTACACCAAGCAACCAATCTCATTACGGCACCTATGACTTATTTTCTCCCTCCTGAATGGTTCACCCACCTTCACAATTTTCTCACACACAACAATTTCACATCTCAAAACAAACACATGCAAAATTACAACTCCACTGTTCGCTTCCCTAAAGAAAACCAGATCAATTAAACAATCGGAAAATTAAGGTTTTGACTTTTTCACACAAAAGGAGTCTCACACATGCGAATGAAACCTCAATCAGAGGGAAATCGCCTTAATTGATGTAGCTTAACCTTTTGTGCAATACATTTCACTAACATCAATTAACATTGTTACTGTCACAACAATTTATTGAGGTCCCTGTTTCAATTGTGCCATCAACGGTACCTCATAAACTGTACCAAAAACCTTTAGCAGACAAGAAAAACCACAACATCGATTTTGATCTATTCTGGGATCTTAGGCTACATCTATACTCATACCTTCAAAAATGCAACCACCTTCGAGACACACCTTGTCAATCTTCGAAATTCAGGCTTTGGACTATGGGGTTTGGGCATTACTCTAACTTGGGGTAATTAATTATAGCTCCCCTTCTCATAATGTAAAACCATACTCTGCTACCAAGTTTACTGGAGCTGGGATTTGTTTCAATCTACGTCTCAGGCCTATGGATCTTTGCCGTTGTTTTAGAGAAGATCAAGAGCAGTACATCACATTGAAATATCACAATTCTAATCTATCTCAGTCAATAGAGTTTGTTATGAGTTAAAGGGTCTCATTATTCACATTTTTGTGAATCATCTTTATACAAAAGTCAGAAGTTAATTCTTATTGAGCTAAGTCACCAAATAATTAACAGATATTGATAATCAATATTAGTCAATCAATTAATCATAAAAAAATGCATTAAGCGCATTCATAAAGGAAATAATCCTATTCTTGGAATGAGATGGAAAAGGTATCAGTCTCAGAACCCATAAGACTTCTGATATCTAGAGAAATCATTAAGCTTAAGCATTTATAGGCAGCTCAATAAATCAATAATCAGTCAAAGCAGAACTTCTCATAAAGAGAGGTTCAAGAAACTTAATAGAGTCTCACAGCAGTGTTGAATGGGGACAAAAATGGAGATGTCTACGTCTACTCTGTGAACACGCACTATTATAGGCAGACAAAATATTTTGGGCCCAATTAGGACGGCAGGCGGGCGGCCCAATCGGAAATGGGACTGACCAACTAGCCGTCGGAGGTCAAGCCACAGGGATTATGATGCGACCTCCTGCAAGGTGGTCGCACCATGCATTCTATGCATTGCTGTGGGTGCTGCTGGCTACAGCACCCGCTGCAATGAAAAAAATCCACCCTGTACATAAACCTGCACGACGTGGCAGACACCCTATGGTGACTGCCACATGGTGCAGAGATATGTAGGTGGCAACATAGGTGTCCCCCAGCTACCACATCGGAGGGGCAGGGGCAGAGGGGGGGGCCGCTATAGGGCCCAAAAGTCCTTTTCTTCCTGCCTGTTCATGGTGACTTAACCGCCATAAACAGGCGGGCAGAAAGGGACATCTAGTCCATACAGTGGTGCCTGGTAGGCACAGCTACCATTGTAGGAAATAAGGCCCTCCTCTGCACCGGCGCAAGTCTATTAGACCACCACCCATCTGCTCGCCATTGAAATATGGCGGGCCGATATAATGGGTCCAAAGGCGGGCTCTTTGTTTCAATCTTCATGTCACTTTTTTCTTCTGCCAGTCAATCAGCTTGGGTGCTTTGTATGGAGTAACCAGGCCGCTGAGGATCGCAGGTCCCGAACCGTTGATCAGTTTATAGGCCGTGCACATGGCTTTAAATTCCACCCTTTGGCGAACTGGGAGCCAGTGCAGAGTCTTGATAGCAGGCTTGGCAGACACTCTAGGGGGAACGTTCATGAGTAGACGCGCTGCTGCATTCTGGGTTCGTTGCAGTCTCGCCAGGGTAGTCTCCGGCGCTCCCAAGTAGACCATATTACTATAGTCCAGCCGTGACAGTATGAGCCCTTGGACTAGTAATTTCCTGGACGCGGGTGGAAGTAAGGGAAGGATTCTGCGGGTAGTCCGCATAAGCCCAAAACAGGTACCTGCAGTTTTGGCCGCTTGTGTCTTCATTGAGAGGTCGGGTTCTAACCAGACTCCGAGGGTCTTGATTTCGTGTTTCGGGGTGGGGATTTCCCCGAACACGTCTGGCCAGACCGCTGGGGGGATGGTCACCCATTGTTTACCCATGAGCATTATTTCGGTTTTTGAACCATTTAGTTTTAATGATGATTCACACATCCAGCCGTGGATTTCGGTGAGACAATTTGTCAGGTTGCCTGGGTGGTCGTCTAGTTGGGATAAGGAGACGACCAGTTGTGTGTCATCGGCGTAGCTCACTATTTTTATACCGAATGGTGTCACTACGTGTTCAAGGGGGGCCATATACGCATTAAAAAGCGTGGGGCTCAGGGATGATCCCTGAGGGACCCCGCTCGTGAGGGGGAGGGTGGACGAGTGATAGTTACCGTCCCATACCTGGAACGTGCGTCCGGTAAGGAAGGACTCTATCCAGCTGAGTGCCGTCCCGGTGAGCCCTGCTGTCGCCAGTCGATGGAGGAGGACACGGTGGTTGACTGTGTCGAAGGCTGCGCTGAGATCCAGGAGGATCACTGCCACTGACCCTCCTGAATCTAGAATGCGCCTTGCCTCCTCGATGACGGCAAGAAGGGCGGTATCTGTGCCGTGTCCCGGGCGGAACCCGGTTTTGGATTGCCGTAGGATGTTGTTAGTCTCGAGGAACCGGGACAGTTGACCATTGACCAATTTCTTGGCTACCTTGCTGATCCCAGGGAGGAGAGATATTGGCATACCGGCCGGGACACGCCCCCCCGCCCGCTAAAGGTTTCCCGGGGGATCGGGGCACCCAGCCATACGTTCAAGGTGACCGAGAGGTCTCCCCTTTCCATATGGGTTCCTCTAGAACTGCAATCTGTAGACTTGTGGGGGAGTCCTCAGATTCCCAATGATTTGCCCTCACTCTATTCTTTTCATTATCTTGGGTTTCGATGTGCTCACCAATCTGCCTGAATCACTGAACTCCAGCTGACCATCCTCAGTAGATGTCTCACTTCTTACCTTCCAATCAATAGAAAACTTTATTCGGCATCATAAAGACAATACCATAAAAGCACAAGTTAAAAAGGGTAAAAAGAAAATACATTCATGAGTAATCCTATCACCATAAAAACATCATATAGGAGGGCATGAAGGAACCACTTTCAACACCACCCTAATATAATACTCCCACCTCCACCCATGTCATAAATAAGGACAGATGACCATTCAATACATGAAGCAGGCCCCTCCCTAATCAAGTCGTCCCTAAAGTGCTTCTAAGGCGCATCGCCATCCGTAAAAATTGTATTGTACAATACAGAGATAAAATCTCAGATGAGAGTTTAAGATACGGGAGGGCCACCTTTGCCTGTTTGAACCCTTGTTTTTTTTAATTCTCTTTAGGAAAAGCTTTCTGGGGTGCATGTAAAAAAGACTTGGCATTACAAAGTGAAGGGTGTCCTGCAGAGATCGATGATCGCAGCCGCAGGGACCCTTCAGCTCAACGGATCTGGTAAAACCTGCTGGAACAACCAAGCTGTGATGTACTAGGTCCAGCCTAAAACGTGTCATTAAAAACCTATCTTGGGCGTTGTGGGTAAGAGAGAGGTAAGTTTCAATGCCCATGCATGATTTAGTTAAAGGTGTGCCCTCACTGTGGGTTTGCTCATCTCCTTATCTCCTCTACAGGAGCCCCAGTAATTCAAAAACTCTCCTTTAACAAGTTCCTTGTCCTTAATCATCAATTTGGTGGGGTTGGAAAAGAGTTCCGGACGGCCCAACACCTCAAAGGACTGCTTAACATATTTTAGCCATGGGATGGACAACCCTTTTTCCCGAAGCATACAATCATTGATAATTTCTCTAGTTAATGTTGCTTCGGGGTTCGTCCAGATTTTAATCCAACAGCTAATGGGCTTTAATTTCACAATATCATTTATATACCTGGCACCTAATTCCTCATGAATGATAGTTGACGAGGTACTCTGCGGGACTTTTAACAGTCTCTGAAAAAATGTGTTCTCTTCGGTATTAAGAGTCCTGATGTCCGTAAAACCCCATACCTTGCTACCATGAAGTAGTTTGGAGCAACATATGGAGTTATACAGTTTCAGTATCTGGTCCGGAGAACAACGCACCAGCCTGTGTGCAAAATTCATAATGGCACCTGTACTACTCGTTAAGGTACGACATTTTTCTTCCAGGAGAGGATTAAAGTTGACCACCCGGTTCCAGCGGCGATGGGTAGATGCTTAAAGCGCAGCTCAGGAAATACCAACCTTATCCCTGAAGCTTTACCCGCTGGACACTGTCGTTGTCTGATTATTTTTAACGCTAGGTACTGACAATCACAACTTGAAGAAGGGTAATATAATATTGTTATCCCCTCCACCCATTAGTGTGGTAGCCATACGAGCATACACACACCACACTCTAGGGAATTAGCGTAGACAGTTGCCTGCACCATTAGATACTTGCTAGTTAGTCATTTTTGGTCCTGAAGAATCGCTAGACAAATTTCACTATAGCGAGAAACATGTTGACGGGACTACAATAATTCCTGGATAAGAGCTGGAAACATTATTTTCCATTACTCTCCTCCAGGTTAATCGTTTTTAACTAAGGCAGTGGCCCTTCTGAATAAAGTGTTCCCGGTACCACTAGCTTTATTTTAACCCACTACATCACGTCTACCTTTCAGTTCTGGCCCCACACCCGCACTTCATCCATACGGCAGTTGGAAAAAGATCTCCGCTAAAGAGCCCCTCTATTAGGTGTTGCCCGTTGGGTATTGCACCGCCGACCCAACGAGGAGCAGGCCCAAATGATGAAGCATGACACCTGAAAGGGTGTGTGAGGGCATTAAATCCAACAAAATGGATTCCCAGGGTGACCTTCTGACTACCCTACCATAATTCATTTGCATCACTGACTGTATTAACTTCTCTCTTTCATTAGGAACAGCACAATAATTTTTGTATAGAAGGATTAAAGTTGACATCATAGTGTCAACTAACATTCCTAGGTATGAAAAGGAATGGGTTTTTTCAATACTATGTGCTCCGATCCAATACTTATATTTCTTGGAGGGAACCTTCCCAACCTCCATAATGTATGATTTGGCGAGGGTCGCCGACAGATCCAGTCCCTCCATAAACAGTACCTAACCCGTCTAACAGTTTTTGCAGGCCCCGGGGGGTTCGAGCCAGGAGAACTGCATCGTCTGCATAAAGCAGAACCGGAACCCCTCTGGAGCCTATCCTGGGCAAATCCACTCCTAGTTTCACCAGTGCTTTTTCTAGACCGTTAATGTAAAAGGTGGATAGAAAGGGCGCCAAAATGCAGCCCTGTCTAACTCCCCCTGAGCATTTAAATTGATCGGTGGTACTCCCGTCAAAATGTTTACTAGGGCCTGGTCCACTCCCAGTTCCTCCATGAGTTACCATAATGTTTCTCGATTAACACGGTCAAATGCCGCCGTCAAATCCATGAATGCCAAGTACACGGACCCCTGTCTTGCAACCGTGTACTTGGCAGCCAACAGATACAAGTTAAGGCACTGATCCGTAGTGGAGCGTCCAGCCCTAAACCCATACTGTGTGTCCCTAATGATTTTGTTATTGTCAGCTCAGTCTAAAAGGTGATTTAACACCTTGGCTGCTGTGACTTTTCCCCTCCTGTGCTGAAATTGTTTGAATACTATGGTTTCATGACGAGCTCAGCTCGTCATAAGCACAGCTCAACCGTGCCTCATGACGAGCTGAGCTCGTCATGAACATCGAAGGGGTTGAGATGGCCCTGCCCAGGACTTTCACAGACACATCTATAAGGGAAATAGGGCGATAGCAAGATGGACTATCCCTGTCGCCCTTCTTAAAAATTGGGACGATTGTGGCAGTAGATCACGAGGTCGGCATACTCGTGTTGACTGCTGCATTTATGACCCTAGTAAGCATGGGAGCCCATAGTGGTACCTGGTTTAAGAACAGGTCTGGGGGGACCCCGTCAGGACCCGGGGCCTTGTTATGGGACAAGCCCTCTATGCCCACCTTAATTTCACTGAGGGAGAAGGTAATTTTACCTGCCCTAACTTAACCCTCTGCACATGCTGGGCTACTATCTTCAATACATTTCTTACCTTCACATTTTCTGATTGGACATGCTCCCTCAGCTTGTAGTTCCTTGAGGGACCACTTGCACGAAATGAAAACAGGAAACACTTTTCAGTTTTGCAAAGGTTCCTGTGTAGGATGTGCTTTCACTTGACATTCACCTAGCCATACAACTTTTGTATATTGTCACGAGCTTTGTGTGGGTTTACAGCCTCATCAGGACATTTGTTTGTGGGCTTACCAAAACTTCAGTTCCTTTTCTAGGGCCCAAGAACAGCTGACATTTATATTTGCATATAGACTTGGACAATATTCACAATAGCTGTAGAAAGGCTTTTACCAAAGAGTCAAGAATAGTCCTCTTACTTAACAAAACACCATTGAGAGAGAAATATTTGAGGGGCCTGACACAATCTTCCACATCCTCGCACCACAGGTGGAGCCCTGAATTGGCATTTCTAGGGGGGGGCATTGTCAGCCATCTTGATTAGACTGGGGGATCCCACACACCCATATCAGCAGCAGAAGCAGCAGCCTTTTTTTATACAGGGTGATCTGGTGCTACTTTGATGCGTTGAAAATGAAATGTTTTGACTTAGTTCCACTTAAGTCCAAAGATGACACAAAGCTGTCTCTGGGAACACATGACGAATGTGATTGCACCAGATCAAGCTTTTTGTCTCGGAAGCGCTCCTCTGGTGCCTTCCTAAATTTCTTATGTATAACTATTTTCCCATAACTTTTCCAGATACTTTCTATTTTCTGGTACGCTGAGATTTGACATCCACCCAGTAGCTCCCTAACAGTAGCATATCATCTTCATTTGAGATGTTTTACCCAAATATTTTGAGGAAATTTTTGGGGGGTATTTTTGCTCTCACGTTTTTCATATTATAGTATAAACCTTGATGGAATGAATAGTAAAATATGTTTTCCTGTTCAAATTTTATTCAATAAAGACTGCTGTTGTCCACTAAAGAAAATTAAAGGAATAATTCCAGCCTCAGGTCCTGACATTGAAATTTTTTTTATGACACTGGCCTTATTGTCATTACAGATTGTAACCTAAATTCATGTAATACTTACTACACCATTGCACAATAATTTTGACAGCTCCGCATCATGAAATTAACACCAGCCAATGATACTTTCACACATCAGAAAGCTTAAAAACTATCCAGAAGTGAGTAGTGCATTAATTCCAGCTCGTTCTGTGTGCTTACCCTTCAGCTAAAAGAGTATTTATTCACAGCTAAATAATGCATATCAAAAAATGAAAATTCGGTGCTGTGTTTGCAAGAATATTCAACATTATATTTCGTTATTCTACCAATGCTTCTCCCGTGTCGTGGAAAGAGAGAAATCTGAAGCCCGGTGGCAATTCGTCATTTTGATCCTTGGTATCAGGTATAAAATATTACTGGTGTCACAACAATAACAAGCAAACAATATCTATTTCTAACTTGTCCACATTTAAAAGTTATGCTTAAACGTCTCTGTTATATGCTGTATATTTTCTGATATGGTTTCAGGCAACCCAGGCAAATCATTGTTTTCATGAATATTTTTAATCTTGGGTTAAAGTAGTTTTTGGAAAAAATAAATAGGAAATAATGCAATGCAGCGGTTGAGGGATGTATTCATGAGGCTATCCTTTCTAAGAAATTGCTACTTCATACTGCATAAGGGATTTACAAAGACAGAAAACAATGGATATATGTTACAGCTTTGTCGCTCGTTCTGTAATATGCCAGCCCAGCATTATGGCCTTTGTTTCTAGTTTGAATGTGTGATTTGTTCCTCCAAAGCCTATACACATTTCACTTTCAGGAACCACTGCCTAGCTATACGCCAACACCATAGAGTCAAAACGACCGAACCACAAAGCTATTTGTATATGTAAACCCAAGGTACAAGTGCAAATTACTTTCTTTTATGACCACAAATCACTTTGGTGAACTAAAAAAGTCAATGTTTCCATCACAAACAGATTCACTCATATAAAGGAGTCCTTGTGAGTAACTATAGTTCTGTATATTGAGAGTGGTCTTTCCATAACTGGAACCCCCTATAATTTTGTGAACATCCGCAAACTTAAAAAAAAATAACAAACTCTTATTTTCTGACTTCTTCCCACTCCGGAAATCATTGACAATTTACTCCTGTCAAGGTTCAGGAGTAAATCCCTTTTCAGTGTGGCATGGTTAAGGAAACTTCAGCCCTCCCTGCATAATTGAAAATCATTGACGCTGAAGCAGACATTATGCCACCCTAGATGATGTGCAATGATGCAGATCTTTTTAACTTAATTCTTTTTAACCTCATCAATAAATTATCTCTGATTCAGAGGAAGGTGTAATGTTTCCACTTACAACAATGCAAACTTAGACATATTTATCATGGATAATCTTCAGCCAGTTTTGTATTGTGCGATAGATAAAATCAGGGAATACATTTTCTACCCTGCTACAAACCCAAATGAACTTGTATAAATTCTTATCATCGAAGCCTGGGGTTGGATTGGTCTTTGATACAGAGTAAGGCCCGGTTTGGTTTCCTTGGGAACATTTCTGATTAACAAAAGAGGGCTAGCGGAGCGCCACTAGTGGCAGTAGAAATAAGTGCAACGGAGGCTACTGAATTATTGGTGATAGGTTGTCTGATGCTTAAATATGCCAAGTAGTTCAAGTCTTTGTTAAAGAATAATTCTCAAAGTCATTTGTTCCTTCGTTAGAAAAAGGACATTTATCTCTAGTGGGGTAGCACATAGTACCCTCATTTCGCCTGCCCTTTTTAATCAGTGCCTAGTTCGCTCGTTTTTCTTGCTAGAGAAGTGTAGCATCGGTATACCCTCCTATATTGACACTAACCAGATGTTTGTCAAAATACGGAAGAAAACCACAATATAGTACATTTGCATTTTGCTTAGTTGGTTATCCAATAAACATCTAGCTCTTTCTAATTGGAAACACAGTGGGGCATATTTACAAAAAATTGGCAGATCAAATTGGTAACACAGAGAGCTCTGACAGTTTGAAAACACAGGGATGAGTGCTCATCCACGTGCATTACCCCTAACACTGGTGCTAAAAAAGCTACCTAGAGCAAGTGCAAGCACCCTAGCACCATTTTTGCTAGGGTGCCTGCGCTGCAGGGGCAATTGTTTAAGTGCAGAAAGGGACACCTTCCTGCACATAAACAATCTTTACAGTTGATTTGCTCTATGTATGTGTACTGCAGAACGCAGCACACGTGGAACGAGCAAAATAGGAGCAGCATTAAATCATTTCTCCTTGTATTGCCTGCTTAAGACCAGGCATTTCCTGGCTGTATTTTTGACGTTGCTCCATTCCATGTAAATATGGGGCAGCATCAAAAATCAATGGGTGTTGCGGCGGAACACCCACTTCAGCACCGATTGCACGCCCCTTTCACACTAAGTGCTGGTGAATAGGGGCATTATTTACAAGGCGGCATTAAGCCACACTAAGTGGCTTAATGCCACCTTGTAGATAAGGCTAAGGAGTTAATGTCACCAAAATGTCGGAAAAAGCGATGTTCTGGGGGTGTTAACTCCTTGAAAGTATGCCCCAGGGAGTCTTGTTTTGTTTGATTGTAATGGTTGAAAAGTACTGAAGGACATTATGCCTATATGTCTTAAAACCAGAAAAACACGAAAGATGCCTGTACCACACTTACTTTAGACCGGTTCAAACGAAAAAATTGAGTTTGGCCAATAAGTTGAAATTGTGATAGTTTCAAAAAGTAAGTGTGGTACAGGCATCTTTCGTGTTTTTCTGATTATTATATGGCGCTGCCTAAACCCACATCCCTTAGGGCCTAACTCCTTATTTTCCTTAAAAAAATATTATTTCTACAAAGGCACAATTATCAGGGTTCTGTGAAGGTAATTTATTTAATTTAATTTATTTATTCAAAGAGTTTTATATAGCGCTGGCTAGACCCGAAGATATCAGAGCTCTTTACATAAAGTTCCACATAGTTGCAAACTGACATCAGTTACATATTACCAATGATACCAATAAAACATTTGAGGAGCATACAAGAAAAGGTCAAAGGAGTGAGAAGGGTAAGGGGGTAGGGGAGAAAGGGGTAGGGTATAGATACAATGGAGAGACGAAGGGAAAGTCTGCCCAAGGTCCGGCTGGGTAGGTGACGGCTGAGGGGGAATCCGCAGCCTATCTCCTCTTCAGCTATCAGGTAGCTCCACTGGGCATCGGTCAAATAGCTAGGTCTCAACATAAAAACATTAAAGGGATAGAAGGCTAGAAGAAGGGAATATAGAGGTGGGAGGGGGTAGAGGGAAGGGGGAGGAGGAAAATATGACAGAGAGACGAAGGAACGTCTGCACAATGTCCGGCTGGGTAGGTGATGGCTGAGGGGGGATCCACAGCCTGTCTCCTCTTCAGCTATCAAGTAGTTCCACCGGGCATCGGTCAAATGGCAGGGTCTCCACGGTCGAGGGAAAGTTCAAAGAGTACATGTCCCAACGTGATCACCATCTCACTGAAATCTATGTCATCCTCATCTGTGGGACACTCCACAGTGCTTTTTATTTTTCCATTAGAAGATGCGGGTGAGGGGGAGTGAACGGGGACAAGACCGGGGGAAGAAGGAATGAGAGACGGGGGGAAAGACAGCCCAGAAACCGAGTGGGTAGGTGACGGCACGAGGAGGTAATCGACCGCAGTCTCCCCTAAAGCTCGCCAAGTAGCTTCAACGGTCATTGGGCAGAGGGATAGACAGAGAGGATAAAAGGAAAATTGCAGAAAAACAAAGAGGAAGGGGGGTGTGTGAGACAGGGAGACGTAGAGAAACTGTGTCCAAGGTCCGGCTGGGTAGGTGACGGTCAGGGGGTGAACCAAGGCCAATCTCCTCTATAGGTGACTCATTATAGCCTTCCATACCTCCATCCACTGGTCTCTCAATTGACCTTTTTACTCTGGGCATGGAATCCATGATTAAATTGGGATTGAATATTTCCAGTGTCCATTTTTAAACTACCATCTCTGCACGTATGTTCACTTGTGATCCCATTTTTTCTGTATATTATATTTTTTTGTCTTCCGCCTCCCTATTTCTCCACCTCCAGCTTTGGCTTGTGCAGAGGTGTGTTAGCAGCCCTATGATGAAGCATTATACAGTTTAATGTGTGTGACAGCAGTTTTAAAACTCCTGGGTGTTTCCCCTTACCTCTGATCACGGTGATCTTGAACACATAGTCCCTCTTATTTTGTGTGTGTAACGTTGCTACTGGAGGTCAAAGTGGGACTCTATCTCCTCCTACCTCTCATCTTTAGTGTGTGGTGAAACAACTCACAAAGACATAGGATGATAATGCCATACTGTAGTCTAATTTAACAGCTAAGTTAGACATACTATTGGGAGTGAACTGTGCTTGTGAACACCTCCACCCATACCTAGTGGAAGGGTTCAACTCACACAACCCTTGTATCTATGTATGTAAAAATGCTACAAGGCGAAACCCCAGGAATGCAGCAGGTAAAAAAGAATTTCCTATTTTGTATGCCCCTCACAGAGATGTGTCTTTGGTTTCCTCAGGAATTGTATGGGGGTTGTAGCCATTTGATGTTGATGGAGAAGCTGTTCTTGAGTCTATGCACATAGATTTTGAAAGTCTGTTTTCTTGTGTTTCCTTTTAGAATTTCTTTGGCTCCAGTCTATCTTGGTACCTTGTGTCATGGTGGTGTCAGGCGGAATGGTTTTGCAAGTAAGGGGTACACATATCCGGTCTCTGACCCCAGTGCTTTCCTGCTGAATGACTCAGAGGTGTGTGAGTATGGTGAACTATATTTCCTAACAGCTCCATGGGTTGTGAACAAGAAGAGGCTCCGTTGGTCAGCTGCTAATGGAGGGCAGGATATAAGCCCCTCCTACCCTGTGCTTGACAGTCAAACTCCTGGGTTTTGCTTCCCATTCTGGGAGGCCTGCTTCCAGACGTTATCTGAGTTTACATTCTCCTTGAAATCTTTGGCTCTATCTTATGCTTGCATTGGAGCATCTTTCCCTCACTATTCCCATCAGTGCGTCTCTCCTCCTGCAGCAGACCTTGCCATGTTTCCTCTGTCCTGGCTCGGCTGTTGGGGGCCGCACCATCCAGCCTCAAGCAGAACATTTTCCAGCAATTTTGTTAGCCTGCTCTTGCATCACAGCCTGCACCTGTCATCTTGCCTTTAGATGGTGAAGGGGACCGTGCAAGGACAAGGTGAACCTGCACCTCTGGTAATCTCCTGACTCCTGAAATTCCCCTCAGCTCCTGTGAATGAACAGGGAGATCTATTGACAATGGGATCGCAGATAAGAGGTAGGAGCATTATCTGCGCTCCTGACTTTTCCTTTCTTTTCTATTTTTGTTTCCACCATTATTATACTCGCATTTGCATTAAACTTTATTGATAACAGTAGTATGTCATGGAGGAGAGGGCTGGTAGTTGGACCTTGACTTTTCTGCCGTACCATTCCTGTTGTCTTCAATATCTAACAAACTGGTGGACGACGTCCCTCTGGTCACTGTATGAAGCCGGTTAGACCATTCACAGTGTGATGTGTGTGAGGGAATGTGAGTACACTTGAACAGAGGGGTGTGCAGGATTAAGGATAGTTACTGTGTGCGTATGTGCTCTTTATCTTTGTCTCCTGTCTAGTACACAGAGCTTTTTTCCACTGTGGCCGATGGTTCTCTGACACCCAGGTAGTCTGAATTGTCCCAGAGGGTTTCCTGACTAGTTCTTCTCCGAATCTCCACAGCATTGTTTTTTCCTATTCCCAGTACATTCCCTCGCCAGGCAGTGTGTAGTAATCCAGGAATCAGGTGGATTAATCAAAAGAGGTTTATTTGATAAAATCTACACAGCTCATCATCTGCCAGCATCTTCAGAGTTTGCAGTTTCCCAAGTGTTGAAACATAACATTCTACCATGTACAAGATGCAGATGACATCATAAACTAAGGGACAGCTGAGCAAGACCATCCACTTAAAGTGACAGTGTACAACTTAACGAATCATTTTTCTCCAAAACTCAAGGATAATCCTTCTCCAAGATTCAAAGATGGTGTGTCTGTACCAAGCAATATGTGTTTGCCTTGTGGAAGTTCGATTCACAGCAAAGGTTCGAAATGTCCTGCGATAAATTCTACGTGCAATTATTGCAAAAAAAGAGGACATTATGCTACTGTCTGTTTAAAGAAAAAATTTCAAAAGAAAACTATAGCTTGTGTTTTAGAATCAGATAATGACTCAGACACTGAAACTATCTCCATTGTTACTGACCATATAGAGGCTGATGACACACCAATACCCCTCACTGGTGATCCTTCTACCTGTGTAGATCCTATTGTTGAGATACTCTGTGGTGATAAGAAACTTAATCTTTTAGCGGATTCTGGTGCAAGGATTACTATAATTACCAATGAGCTGTTTCGTGAAACATGGGGTGAGAGAGTACTTTTCCCTCTTGACAGAAAACCTATTTCCTATCAAAAACGTAAAATTGCCCTTTTAGGATTTTTTGAGGATTATTTAGAGTTTAAGCGTAGGAGAATCAGGGGTAAAGTTTATGTAGCTGTCGAAGGACTTAACATTTTAGGATGGTTTCATCAGGGTCTTTTTGGGATGCAGCTTAGACCAGGGATGAAAGAACAAGTTTTGCTTGTTTCTTTTGAAGAAGAAAACACAAGGTGGGTTAATGAATTTCCTTCTGTGTTTAGTGATCAACTTGGGAAAATCATAGGTTCAAACACAAAATAATTGTTAAGGATGGTGCAACTCCCATTAAACACAAACTCAGGAGTGTTCCTTTTAGCATTAAGGACGATCTTAATAAAGAAATCACCATGCTTTGTGAAAAAGGAATCATAGAACCCACAGAATCTTCACTATGGTTATCCCCTCTTGTTGTCGCACGAAAGAGAGATGGAAAACTCAGAGTTTGTGTGGATCTTAGGTCCTTAAACAAGGAGATATGGGTTGACTCCCATCCTCTACCCAAAATTACAGATCTTTTTACCAGTATCAAAGGTGCTAAAAAAAAAATCAAAATTAGATCTGGCTAGTGCCTACCATCAAATAGAACTTCACCCTGAATCACGATCTCTAACAGCCTTTGTGTCACCACTTGGTATGTTCCGTTACAAAAGGATGCCTTTTGGATTGGCCTCGGCAGCCTCTGTTTTTCAGAGGGTGATGCAGAATTTATTGAGAGATGTTGAGGGTGTTCTTGTTTTTCAAGATGACGTCTTAATTTATGCCAAAGATGATGTAACCCATGATAACATTGTTAGGAAGGTCTTGGGAATTTTTAAGAAAAGTGGTGTTGTTTTGAAAACAGAGAAATGCAAGTTTAGTTGCAGTGAGATTGAATACCTTGGTCATTTACTTTCTTTTGAAGGGATCAAACCTAGACAAGGATTAATTGTTGCTATTATGAAGGCACCTGTACCTAAGTACAGGTCTGGGGTTAAGTCTTTGCTTGGACTGTTGGAATATTATTTGAGGTTTGTGCCTGGGTATGCGTCTATAGTTAGACCCCTTAGTAATTTGATCAAATGTTCCACAAAGTTCTCAAGGACAGGTGACTGTTATCGTGCTTTTATGGAAGTAAAAGACATTTTGAAGAAGGGTGATGCACTTACTCCATTTCACCCAGACTTGCCTTGTTATATAACTGTAGATGCGAGCAAGGTGGGTTTGGGAGCTATTCTCACTCAACGTTCTGGTGAAAGAGAATTTACAGTTGCTTTTGCCTCCAGGGTCCTTAGGAGTGCTGAAGTTCAGTACTCTGTTATAGAGAAAGAATTGCTAGACTGTGTGTGAGCTATCGACAAATATCAACCTTATGTTTGGGGTAGACATTTTAATTTGATCACTCACCATAAGCCATTGGTGTCTATTTTGTCTGCTGGCCCTAGTAAATGTTGTACACCAAGGATCACAAGAATGGTGACTAAATTACTTCAATATCAGTTTGATGTCACACACATTTCTGGTGGCAAAAACACACGTGCAGATTTTTTGTCACTATTTCCTCAGAATGATGGTGTGAGCGAAGGTACAGGTTTCCATGATTTGAATGATGAAGATGAGGAGGATTGTTTTGTGGCATCAATAGATGTGCCTGTCCTAGCTGTGGGGTCTGAGGAAGATTGGAGAGAGTCTTTGTCAAAGGACAAGGTGTTGCAAGAAGTGTTTGATTTTGTCAAAAATGGGTGGCCCAAGGAGAAGTCTTTATCCTCTGTGTTACAACCGTATTGGAAGATTGAATCTCAATCAATCAATCAATCAATCAATCAAGGCATTTATAGAGCGCACTACTTACCCGGAGGGTCTCAAGGCGCTAGGGGGGGGGGGTTGCGGGGGTGGGGTGCCGCTACTGCTCGAACAGCCAGGTCTTGAGTTTCTTCCTGAAGGAGAGGTGGTCTTGGGTCAGGCGAAGGTCGGTCGGGAGGGTGTTCCAGGTCTTGGCGGCCAGGTAGGAGAAGGACCTTCCTCCTGTTGTCGCTCTTCGGATGCGGGGGATGGCGGCGAGGGCGTGGCAGGTCGATCGGAGGTGGCGTTTGGGAGCGTAGAAGTTGAGGCGGTTGTTGAGGTAGCTCGGGCCTTGGTCGTGTAGAGCTTTGTGTGCGTGGGTGAGGAGGCGGAAGGTGACTCTCTTGTTGACGGGGAGCCAGTGCAGGTCTCTCAGATGTCCGGAGATGTGGCTGCTTCGGGGGATGTCGAGGATGAGTCTGGCTGAGGCGTTCTGGATCCGCTGGAGTCTCTTCTGGAGCTTGGCAGTGGTTCCGGCGTAGAGGGCGTTGCCGTAGTCCAGTCGGCTGGTGACGAGGGCCTGGGTGACCGTCTTCCTGGTCTCGGTGGGGATCCACCGGAAGATCTTCCGTAACATGCGCAGGATGTTAAAACAGGACGCGGAGACGGCGTTGACTTGTCTGGTCATGGAGAGGGAGGAGTCCAGGATGAAGCCCAGGTTGCGTGCGTGGTCTGTCGGTTTGGGTGCGGTGCCCAGGGCGGGGGGCCACCAGGAGTCGTCCCAGGCGGAGGGCGAGGAGCCCAGGATGAGGACTTCCGTCTTGTCTGAGTTCAGTTTCAGGCGGCTGGTCGTCATCCACTCGGCTACGTCTTTCATCCCTTCGTGGAGGTTGGTTCTGGCGGCGGCGGGGTCGTTGGTCAGGGAGAGGATCAGCTGGGTGTCGTCGGCGTAGGAGATGATGTTGAGGTTGTGTTGGCGTGCGATGGCCGCAAGGGGGCTCATGTAGACGTTGAAGAGGGTGGGGCTGAGAGAGGAGCCCTGGGGAACGCTGCAGATGACTTCCGTGGCTGCAGATCTGAACGGTGGTAGGCGGACTCTCTGTGTCCTTCCAGCGAGGAAGGAGATGATCCACTCCAGTGCCTTTTCCTGGATTCCGATGTTGCTGAGGCGCTGCACTAGGGTGCGGTAGCAGACAGTGTCGAACGCCGCGGAGAGGTCTAGGAGGATGAGGGCCGCTGTTTCACCGTTGTCCAGCAGGGCTCGGATGTCATCGGTGGCAGCGATGAGGGCGGTCTCGGTGCTGTGGTTGGCTCGGAAGCCAGACTGAGAGGGGTCGAGGGATCCATTCGTCTCGAGGAAGGCGGCCAGCTGCTTGTTGACGGTCTTCTCGATGACTTTGGCTGGGAACGGGAGGAGCGAGATGGGGCGGTAATTCTTGAGTTCGGTGGGGTCCGCTGTTGGTTTCTTTAGTAGAGCGCTGAGTTCGGCGTGCTTCCAGCTCTCCGGGAAGGTGGCGGTGTCGAAGGAGGAGTTGATGATGTCCCGCAGGTGGGGTGCGATGACAGCGTCGGCCTTGTTGAAGACGTGGTGGGGGCACGGGTCGGTCGGGGATCCGGAGTGGATAGAGTTCATCGTGCAGATGGTGTCTTCTGTGTTGATCTGGGTCCAGGCGCTGAGGGTGGTGGTGGGGGGCGTTGGTGCGGTCGTTGGGAGCGTTGTTTGTGGGCTGAAGCTGTTGTGTATGTCCGCGATCTTGTTGTGGAAGTAGGAGGCGAGGGAGTTGCAGAGGTCTTGCGACGGGGTGATGTCGTTGTTTCCGGCGTTGGGGTTGGAGAGCTCTTTCACGATGTTGAAAAGTTCCTTGCAGTTGTGTGCGTTGTTGTCCAGCCGGTCCTTGAATGCTGTTTTCTTGGTGGCGCGGATCAGTTGATGGTGCTTCCGGGTGGCGAGCTTGAGGGTGGTCATGTTGTCCGGTGTTGGCTCCCTTCTCCAGGCTTTCTCGAGGGCTCGGCAGTTCTTCTTGGAGCTCTTGAGTTCGTCGGTGAACCATGGGGCCTTCTTGCTGCCGGGTCTGCTAGGCGGGGTCCTCAGAGGGGCGAGGTCGTCTGCGCAGTTGCTGAAATTTCAATTGAGGATGGTTTATTAGTGAGATGTGACAAACTGATTCCACCTCATAGTCTCAGACCTACTATCATGAAGGAGGCTCATGAGGGGCATTTGGGAATTTCTCTAACTATATGTCGAGTGCAACAAGATTTTTGGTGGCCAAGCATGGACAATGAGATTCGTACTTTTGTTGAAAACTATCCAGTGTGTTTTTTGTCTGAAAAATCACTCAAAGTTGTTGTTCCTCCTTTGTCTCCCATTGAGTGTCCCACCAGTCCCTGGGTTAAGGTAGGGATTGACATTATGGGTCCTTTTGAAGTTTTACCTTTGGGCATGAGATTCATTATTGTCTTGATGGACTATACATCGAAGTGGCCTGAGGTTAAAGTTGTAAAGGAGGTCAGTGCTTCTACTGTGGTCAAATTTCTCAAGGAAGCATTTTTGAGAGAAGGGTTTCCTGAATCTATCGTTTCAGACAATGGGACTCAGTTTGTTAGTCTTGAGTTCCAATCGTTCCTTAAGTCTTGTGGAATCAAACACCTTAGGAGTTCACTCTATTATCCACAAACAAACGGTCTTGTTGAAAGGACGAACCGTGTTATGGGTGATTGCATCAAGTGGGCAGTCGAGGGGAGGCATGATGTTTTTGCATCCCTTGAAAGTATGCTTTGGTCTTATAGAACGACACCGCACTCTTCCACAAAGGTTTCCCCCTTTGAAGTGTTAAGAGGGAGGATAGCCAACAGTGGCGGCTGGTGACATTTGAAAGTGGTGAGGCGTAAACTAATTTGCATATTGCACCGCAGCGAGCGAGCCCGAACCACCTTGCATCCATCCATACACCCATCCTGCATCCATACATCATTCATTCACGCATCCACCCATCCATCCATCATGCATCCACCCATCATGCATGCATGCATCCATCCATACATCATTCATGCATCCACCCATCCATCCACCCACCCACCCATCCTGCATCCATACATCATTCATTCATGCATCCACCCCTCCATCCATCATGCATCCACCAATCATGCATGCATCCATCCATACATCATTCATGCATCCACCCATCCATCCACCCACCCACCCATCCTGCATCCATACATCATTCATTCATGCATCCACCCATCCATCCATCATGCATCCACCCATCATGCATGCATCCATGCATCCATCCATACATCATTCATGCATCCACCCATCTATCCACCCACCCATCCTGCATCCATACATAATTAATTCCTGCATCCACCCATCATGCATGCATCCATGCATCCATCCATACATCATTCATGCATCCACCCATCCACCCACCCCTCTTGCATCCATACATCATTAATTCATGCATCCACCCATCATGCATGCATCCATGCATCCATCCATACATCATTCATGCATCCACCCATCCATCCATCCACCCACCCATCCTGCATCCATACATCATTCATTCATGCATCCACCCATCCATCCATCCACCCACCCATCTAACCTGCATCCATCATTCATGCATCCATCCACCCATCATGCATGCATCCATCCATGCACCCATCCACCCACCCATCCACACAGTGACAGCATTAATGGCCGACAGCAAAGTTAAGGCATCAATTAGATCTCAAATAATCCCTGCGTCCTGTTGTCCAAACACCTCCACATGTCAATTCTTACCCACCAAGGGTTCAATCTAGCGTTGGAACTGTTTTATTTTCAATAGCTATTCCCATAGTTTTATTAAAATGAGCATCAACAAAATTACCAGAAGCCCCAGATTCAATCATTGGCTGAATCTTAATATTTGCCCTTTCTGCAAACTAACTCTATAAACAAAAACAAATGCTGCTGTGCTTTTTGCACTATTTGGGTCAAGAAGATCCGGGACACTACATAAAGAGAACTTGAAAGTGTGGCCTCAATCATTAATAGGTCTTCTCTTTTTCCACTTTCACTTGTATAACTTTTAATTTGGATTTCAGGTTTCATGGGACAGTCTTTTAAAAAGTGGATGATTTTACTACAATACATGTAAAGTTTCGTTTTTCAGGACTACTGTACAATTTATTTGAGAATTCCTACAAACTTGCACAATGATGCCGAATGCAGGCATGCGAGGGTGGATATTCTGACATCGTGCCTGCAGTTCTGTGAATCAGGGTCTGTGCCTTTTACACGTTAGCACCACCAAAAGGTTTGTGACAACGTCCAACTCCCTTACAAAACGTACGTGCTGCACTCCAGTCCAAGAGACTGTTCGCATTGGATGGCCTGGACAAATGAGACATCTGTTCACCTTCCCCCAACGCCCCTCCCCCTCACACACTCTGGAGTACAGCTGCAGTCGAGGCAGTGAAAGACGTGACATCTTTTCACAACTGCAGCTGACCTGTGCTCAGCCCGCTGACAAAATTCCGGAGAGGTGCAAACCCTGTCTTCACTATTTAGGACTCGAGTGTGCGGAATACGTCAGAATTCCCTTAGCAACTTCCAGGGGCTCGCAGATGTGCAAATAGAAACACCTATTCTCATTTCAAACTGGACACGTTTTTTCCACTGTCACGGAAAGGTCAGTTGCGCCTGCGTGTTCTCCTCAGGCAGTCTTTCATCCCAGCTGCAGTTATAATACAACGTTTAACCCCGGCCCAAACTAATCCCATATTCTAACAAAAAAAGGAAAGGGTAATTTACCTGACCGCCGTCCGTCAGCACCGCATCCTGGGACTTTGGCGCCTTCAATAGTTGAGCGGAAACCCTGCCCTCCGTCCTCAGCCAATCCTGGCGCTGGAGCAGCACCAGGATTGACACAGGGCATAGTTGCTTTCTGCCCGCCTGCCCATTAGGAGAGCGAGGTTTCGCTCTTCTAATGGGCATGCACCAGGCACAAATGCGCATGCGTGGGCAAGGGTGAAAAACGTGCCTCCGGCCCCACTCATGCGCACCTGTGTGCTGCTGCCTCCCCCAGACAATGCTTTATGCCTGTCAGTCAACATGACACAGGCCCGCCCACCCCCTTCAGACTCTGAAGGGGGTGGGCGGTCCTGGATCATGCTGACTGACAGGCATTGTCCCTCGGCGTTTTGAACTTAAGTAAACTGAGAGTTTACTTCAGTTCAGAGCTACGCCGAGGGAGCTGCCGGTGCGGGCGGGGGGGCAATGCCCCAACGCCCCCAATAGACGCACCGCCACTGAAAGCCAATACCAGTTTTAGACCCAGTTGGAAGTCTAAATGGTCTTGTCCCTTAGTTGATGTTGAGTCTGTCTTAGAAACAGTCAAGTCTAATTCTACTGTGGCACAGAATAAGGAAAAAATCTGGTTTGATCAAAAGAAAAATGCCAGGATGGTCACATTGTGTGTGGGGGATTTTGTTAGGATAAAGAATTCTACTCACACAAAGAAAGGAAGGAGTAAATGTTGAGGTTGAAATTTAAGATTGAGTAGAGAATAAAGTTCCTTTGAAGAATTGAAGGAGACAGATGGCAGATGGTTTGAAGTGAATTAAAAAAATCCTTGAAAAATTGAAGGTGGATGCGTGGGTTCAGCTGTGTAGGACCGCGTCGCCAAAAATATGTAGTAATCCAGGAATCAGAGGGATTAATTAAAAGAGGTTTATTTGATAAAATCTACACAGCTCATCATCTGCCAGCATCTTCAGAGTTTGCAGTTTCCCAAGTGTTGAAACATAACATTCTACCATGTACAAGATGCAGATGACATCATAAACTAAGGGACAGCTGAGCCAGACCATCCACTTAAAGTGACAGTGTACAACTTAACAAATTATGGAATATAACACAGTGATTAACAAAACACTCCTTATGAGGCAACGTAGAGGGGAATTGAAGAACCCACAGCTCTCCATCATCACCATTGGACGACTCAGTAGGTCAGCAGTTTTCAATCTGACAGACCTGACTCCTTGTTTGGCACTGTAAATCTGAGGTGGCTAGTTTCTTGGCCAGTCATGTAGTGGTATCATCTTATGGCCTTTGGTGATAAAATTGGTTTTGAAGATTGTACTAGCCTGCGAGGGGAGATAGTGTGGTTTCTTAAGCTTTGAGATCCTATGGCAGATGTTGTTCAAGCACTTTATGAGCTATGAAACAGCACGTAGGATGCATTTCAGGGATGGAAGAACAGTGCCTGGGATGCCACAGAGTAACCTGTTCCCTCTTTCTGTGTGCAAGAGTACCAGGGTTTGCACTGTTGATTTGAAATTCGCTTCTGTAAGAAAGGTTTCAATTGTTTAAGGCAGGACAGCTGTTATCATGCTGTTTTGATGTTCCTGGACATTTGTTCTTTGACTTTAAGTTCTGTGAGGAAGGTGTATAAGTTCAATTTTGATAGTGATCATTGAATATGTGGTTGTTGGGAGCTATTGGCAAGTAAGGACAATTGAGTATTTGTTGAGTTAATCTTTGGTGGGTTGATGACATCCACTTCTGGATTTGCTCCAGAAAGCTCTTATGTCACTCCATGTCAGCAGCTGAGGAGATTTGAGGTAGATTTGAGGGACAGCTGTGTGTTGTTAGTGTATTAATAGATTCTAATTTTATTATTGATAAGGATCTATTGTTTTACTTATAGAAAGTTGAAGATGATGAGGGAGAGGATGAAACACTAAATACTCTGCAGGGAGACATGACATGTTTGGGATTGTGAAGTTCCTCTCTATATCAGATTACACTACTTGGTAAGGAAGGATGTGAACCATTGCTGGCCAATTCAAATGTGGGCCCAGTGTCAAAGACTACATAGAATTGAAGCAGGATCAGGAGTTAGGCATTTTGTTTTTGTTTATGAAGGCATTATCATTAAGAGCACCTGTCTCTGTCCTACAGCATGGTTTTAAACTGGACTGGTAATCCACAAGAAGACTGACATGCACCTGTACAGGGGTGGAGGAGGCTACTTTCATGATGACATCTTTGTATGATGTGTAAGTTGGTGACGGGGTGGAAGTAGGTTTAACCCCTTTGAGGCTGATGACGAGCTGGGCTCGTCATGGTGTAGCCTCCTCGCACACTGATGACGAGCCCAGCTCGTCATGTAAAGTGCGTTTTTTAAAAAGTCAGCATTCTAGCAGAATCAGAGCAGCGCGCATGTGGTTAAGGGATATTCGGACAAAATATCATAAAAAATATTGAGATGAAAAAATATTGAGTTGTAAATATCATGATGCACAAAAATCATGTGCAAAAAAATTGTTGCCACAAATTGATTTTAAGGTAAGTAATATTGATGTTAAAAATATCTGTGTTGTTAATATCGATTTTAAATATATCTATGTTGTTAATATAATTTACAAAAATATTGTTAATAATATCATTGTAAAATTATTGTTTTGTATTTTAGTATATATTTTAAAAATTGTATAATTATTCTTAATGCTTTAAATACAGTCTGTAAATTTGTAGGGCCTGATTATGATGATGGTCGGAAAACCTCAAACCAGTGGTCGGAGGCCTTCCGACCGACAAGGTTGGTTTAAAGTCTAACCGCCATCGTAACACCGCATAAACTGCTTTTAGTCTCTTAAGGACTGTGTTTCTGCTGTCAGGATTATGATGTTGGTTTATGACAGTCAATCTATGTTGGCCTTGCCAACATGAATTGGCTGTCGGAAACTGACTTTGGGGCCCCCTAGCAGGGCCCCCTGCCTCCTGGCCCTCTGTATTTGGGCCTGAGGCACCTAAACATCCCTGCACTGTGTGGTAGGCATTTGATTTACAGGCCCTAGCACTTTCAGTGCACTGTACTAGGGACTTACCACTAAATCAAATATGCCATTGATGAAAAGACCTATCCATTACACAATTTACAACAGGAGCACTTGCACTTTAACAATGAACAGCAGTGAGAAAGTGTGCAGAGACACTAAACCAGCAAAAACAGAGTCATAACCAGGAGGTCAGAAAGCCATAAGACAGGGGAAACACACCAAAAATGCCAGGTCTAACAGGCATAGTGCTTGGCTACTTGAACATTTAGTTACTACAGGCTCCCATGCAGGATCAAATTGGAACAGAAAATAGGCCTAGGCATCAAAATAAAAGTCGCCCCGCCCCATTAGTGAATAAGAAAGTTAAAAAAGTGGCCCAAGTTTGCCAATCAGGGAGGTAAAGACTTGGGCCAGATTTATCAAATGTTCACGCAATGCAACAAAACGAGACACCTTGCTGTGCTGTGCTGGGTGAAAGGGCAGGAATGTGCCATATTTAACATTATATGCAGCCTTGCTGTCCTTTCCTTACACTGTTGAACAATGAGCACATGGTGCAAGGGTGCCTGCATTTCAGGGAGGATTGTTTTTGTGTTGGAAGGGGAATGCAGAATGCAGCACACATAGAAAGAGGAAAAAACAACAATAAGGATATTTTTCTTTGTTACACCTCCCGTGGGAAGTCATAACATTTTGATGCATTCCCAGGTCTACCACTAATGGTAAATCTAGGAACACAATTACATCCATCTGGTGAATCAAGGAAACACCCATGCCCCACCCATGGAATGCCTCCCTGGGACAGAGTAATGCAAGGCAGCAACTTGCACAGCCTTGTGCTGCTCCATTTCAGCCATGCACTGCAAGGCTACGTAAGACAAAAACAAGCATTTGCAATGCAATAGGTCTCACATTTATGCAAGTTTAAGCTATTGGCATTGTAAATGACAAAGCCTTTTATTTATGTTTTAAAAACCAAAACATAAATAAAAGGAATTGTAATTTTCAATGCAATAGCTCAAACTCACGTACATACGATCAAACCTTACACATCCTGGCAGTGGGAGAAAGCATCAAGAAAGTCCTAAAGTCACAGTGCAGGCTTTATTGTCATACTAACAAAAAGAAGTTACAATAAAATTTGTTGAATGTCAACTGAGGTGAATGGGGTCACACTTTTGAACTTCAAGCAAACAGAGAATCAACGGGTGGTCTGCCGGTAGACAAGTGTAAAGCATTTGTGCTTTTGGTGTATTTTTATCCCTATTTAGATTTTTACAAATTTCAATGCCAGAAAAAAATACCCCGTTTACCTGTTAATGTTGCCTCTGTAACTTTATAGCAGCTTGAGCAAGTTTCTCCTTTCTGATAAGTGTCCTTCCATGAGACTTTGTACACACTTATACGTGTGCAAGAGAACGACCTTGGACGATGTGGCAAAGTAGAGGCAAAACACACGTGATTAAGTTCTTCTGAACAGCCTCAGCCCTACCAGGTTGCCTGGTGCCCTACCCCCTTGCTTGTCCCATTTCCAGTAGTGTTGAGAGATCACAAGGACTTTACAGATAAACCGCTGCATGCCTCTTTTGTTTTAACAAAGCAAAACAAAAGAGGATGATGGATGGAATGTTGAACATTGCAAGCACTCACCCCCAGTTAACTGATCTGATCTGGGTTTAATCCATCATCATTCTTTAGCTCACTCTGCCACCCCAGTTCAGACATGGCCATATGCAAATTAGTTGACTTGGGGTGAGTGCTTGCAATGTTCAACACTCCGTCCATCATCCCCTTTGGTTTTGCTTTCTTCGCCCTAAGTCGGCAAGGTATGCCCAGATGTGGGTCCTTTGCTCACTTTGCCACTGGATTCAAGCTAGCCTGGCTGATGATGGCTGATTAGCCAGAAACTTGTCCCAGGATGCTTGTTTCCGGTTCAGGGAAGACATGGCTTGGCAGTTCGGGCTGGACTGTTCCCATGAGCCACGGGGTCAGTCTGATTTGCATATGGCCATGTCTCCACTGGGGTGGCGGAGTGCGCAAAAGAATGATGATGGATTAAACCCAGATCAGTTGCCTGGGGTAAGTGCTTGCAATGTTCAACACTTCGTCCATCATCCCCCTTGGTTTTGCTTTGTTCGCTCTAAGTTGGCAGGGTAGGCACAGACGTAGGTCCCTTGCTCACTTTGCCACTGGGTTCAAGCTAGCCCGGCTGATGACGGCTGATTAGCCAGAAACCGGTCCCAGGATGCTTGTTTCCGTTCCAGGGAAGACATGGCTTGGCAGTTCGGGCTGGACTGTTCCCATGAGGCACGGGGTCAGACTGATTTGCATATCACCATATCTGACCTGGGGTGGCGGAGTGAGCTAAAGAATGATGATGGATTAAACCCAGAACAGTTGACTGGGGGTGAGTGCTTGCAATGTTCAATACTCCGTCCATTATCCCCTTTGGTTTTTCTTTTGTTTTAACAACATATAATATTAACTAGACAAGCACATATTTCAGCCTCTTGAGTTGCATGGGGTATAGTGTAGTGCTATTGGTGTGTAACACTACAGTGAAGTCACTGCACCAGCTAGAACTCCCTATAAGTTGCTTCAGGAAGCTGTCGGGTACGGGGGACAGCACTAATGGGCATGGAAACTGACCAGGAACAGCCTTTTTTAGGTTGGATGAATTGGGCGCACACCTTTATTTTATTAACACAGCGCCCGCTTCACAGCTTTATGAAATGGCTTCATGAAGCAAAGCGCAATGGTCAGGAAAGGTCTGGCTGTGATGATGAAAGAAAACACATGCACTAGTGACAAACAGCAGATCTCCCCGGTTGCAGCAAGCTGCGACTGTGCATAGAGGGTCTGTAGGGAAGGGGAGGGGCGAGGATGGCTGAAAACAAGCTGCAAGCGTTTGGATTTTCAGATGATCCTCCTTAGTTTAAAGCAATTAACGAGGATCAGCTGAAAATACAAGCGCTAATTAAACAAACACACATGTTTTACAGCCTTCTACAGTTATAATAATGGGGACTGATTTCCTCACCCGAGCCAGGGGGATGTTCACAGTGGCAGAACCTTACTTTTCCTCCTCCATGGTTGAGCTACTAGGTGAAAAAGGTGAAGGCCGCTGCCGTGAGAAGCAGCGGGGGATGGCGTAGGGAGGAAGAGGGTTGGCCCGATACAGGGGAAAACAAGCAGTGACAAGAGCAACTGCGAAAGCCAGTGGGAGTTACAGCAAATATTTAGTGCTGTGGCCCAAGTAATGGGGAGGCACATTTGGGCTACATGGAATGGTGCCTGTGTTGTCAATTTCAATTAAAAAAAAACAATGTTTGCGTGTCGAGTGCAAAACAAAAGAAAGGCACAAGTGCACCGTATTAAAGTTAAAGCAACTTGTGTGAGAAAATTAAAAATGTTTTACTTACACTGCATACGTCAGCCGCTTGAATGCTTCCATATATTCGGTCAATGTAAAAATGCACTTCTACTAAAGCGCAGAGGGAGGAGGCTGTGGACGTGTTGATTGTATGGCCATATTATTGTAAAAGCAGGCGCCCAGGCCCAGAGGGTGCTGCGGGGTCAACATTGAAATGAAACCATGACAAGTGCGGTGCTGATTATGTATAATTAACAGTGTGGCGCTCGTGATGAGCTCCGTGCTAATTATGTATGCAAGTGAGTGTGTCATGCTGAAACTCAGCATGCTGGGCTGGAAGAATCATAAAAGAAAGTTCCCCTCAGAGTCACATGAACCACGAGAGCGGACAAAAACTGTAGTTAGTCAATGCTGCTTCCGGAATAAACGGAAGTGACGTATCGCATGGACAGACAATAATAAACCAGCTAACAAGAGCAATGCCACAGGTAATCAATGGCAAGCGGCAGGAGAAATTACTTCCAATGTTGTATTTACTACAGGTCATGTGAAACTTTGTCCCCACTACACACTTGAAAAGCTACTGGATTAAAAGCTGCAGCACTACATTCAATGCTTTCCTCTGGATTAAAGGAGGATTTTGACAAATATTGCAGTGGCCAGGTGCAGAAAAGTAACTTAGTGATCGTGCCAAGGGACACCTGAGGATTGGAACGAGACCTGGCACAAGAGGAACTGTGCCTACAGGGAGCTGTAAACACAGAACACTTAAGGTAGGCATCAGTTTTCAGTGTCTTGGGAGGGACATCTGTGTGGCGGCTCGGTCCTTGTAATTCTTTAAATATTCCACTTAACACCTTCGCTGCTACAGGAATTTTCCTGCTGTGCTGCCCTTTTCTGAACAGGGTGTGGTCGTGACGGAACCATTCCGTCATCAGCACAGCTCAACCGTGGCTGATGACGGAATGGTTCCGTCACCAGCATCGAAGGGGTTAAACCAGGTGCATTCAAAGGGAATCCTTCGGGAAGAAGTGTAGCCACCTCTCAGTTCTTTACTCGCTGCTTGCCTGCAATAATTTATAACACCTGTTTATGGCACACCTGTTGCTCTCGTTTCAAATGAATTTCTAAGTTCAAGAAATTGCCTACAACTCCATGTGTATGTGTAAACTGCATCCACGGTCTTCCAGGACTCTGAGACACATGGTAGAACCAAAGAGCAGCCATCAAATTATATCTACCAGCAGTTCTCGGTGATGAAGACTCGGATCCAAAACGTATCCCTCAAATGCAACAAGATCTAATTCACAGACAATGAAACAAGACACAGAGCAAAGATTGCAATAAATACCTTTTCAAAATTGTTTCTGAATTACACCACAGACAAGAACAAACAGACAATAGAAGCACTGCTTCATATTAAAGGTGTGGAAGTGGACTCAGCCTCTGGGGTGATCCATCCTTGACATTTCTCCTGGAGTCCAAGCAGTGAATACCAAAACACCAAAAATAACACGTGTCACTTCAACTTTGTCATGAAGAAGGAATAGGAGCTGTTAAGCCTTCACACATTGCCGAATCTATTTTATGAGGTGATCAAGATAGAACCACTCAGAAAGCAAGTGGTTGGAAAACAAAAGCAGCAAGACGAAATGTTAAGAAATAATTTAAGGCAATGTTATCAATAATTCACATGAAGACAGGAACACAATATCTTCAAGTAGATTTATTTGATAGAAGAAAGATCCTAAACAGCTTCTTGCCAGACACAGCTGGACCAACTGCCAATGATGCTACATAGATGACATCACGGCAGAATCTCAAGAGCATCATAGAGATGTGCCATTCCAGGCAGCATCTCAATGAAATATAATACATCAACTAATGAGGAAATAATCAGCTGATTTGTTCCCTCTGTTTACTAACAGATGACATAGCCTGCCTTGGGAATTGAGAGCAAGGCCTAAAAAATACACTGGTTATGACCACACATGCTACAGCATTCATGATATGTTCTATGACATCATTATAACATCACTGATGACAACTCAAATGACACCAATTTTGACAGCACCGTGCATGGCGGGGAGTAATAGTTTCTTCAGTTAGCTCTAACTGGCGAATTTCAGTGGTTTTGTTAGTTTAAAATGTTACATTTAAACAGACATTTTCCCCTAACTATAATGTCACTTTAACCTTTGGTTTTTTTCAGTGAAAACACACACACACCCACACACATGTGCACACACGCACACACACACTCTTATATGCTCATATACAGAATGTAATGCTGATTTGGTAAAGTTTCAGAAAAGCTGGGACTTGTGTGCTTGATCTTACTCTTAGGTTGGATAAAGTCAAAGAGACTTTTGATTCTTTCTTTACTGTCCTTTCCAATCCAACTGGATTTCTAAAGCGTGGGGTATCCAGGCTTTGAGAGTACTGCTGCAGGGGCTCATTCAAATAACTAGGTCTTGAGTCCTTTTCGGAATTCCAGCTGGGAAGAGGAGGTCCGTACGTGAAGCGGGAGGTAGTTCCAAGATTTCGTGGTGAGGTGGGAGAAGGAACGTTCTCCACTGTTGGTGTGGTGAATGTGGGGGTGCAGATAAGGAAGAGGTAGGTGTCTTGATGAGAGGTGTACATTCAGTTGGTGGTTAATGTACACTGGTCCTAGGTTATAGGACTTTGAATGGGTGGATCAGCATCTTGAACTGACTCCTCTTCTGAATGAGGAGCCAGTGGAGTTTCTTGAAGTGGGGGGTGATGTGGGTCTGCTTGAGGAGGTCAGCGATAAGTCTGACTGCTGACTGTATCATCTTCAGTCTCTCGAGTTGTTGCACAATGATACCTGCATAGACTGCGTTGCCATAATACGACCGGCTAATACCCAGGGCTTGAGTGACGGTGCATCTAGTGTCAATGGGGAGCAACTTGAAAATCTAGCAGAGCATGTGGAGGGTGAGAAAGCAGGTGAATGAGACTGTGTTGATCTGGTTTTTCATGGTCAGCTTACTGTCTGGAATGATGCCAAGGTTGCTGGTGTGTTTGGTCAGAGTTGGTGATGGTCCTAGTTTGGAGGGCCATTATGCGTCATTCCAAGAGGAGGTGTTTTCGAAGATCAGCACTTTTGTCTTTTCTGTGTTGCGTTGTAGACAGTTGGCTCTCATCTAGTCGGCGGTGTTCATCATGCACTTGTGGAAGTTTGTTAGCATGGCGGCAGGGTCTTCTGATAGTGAGAGGATGAACTCGGTATCGCTGGCATAGAATATGATGTTTAGTCCTTGCGATCTTATGACACCAGCCAGGAGAGTCATGTAGGTGTTGAACAGGGTGGGGCTGAGGGATGAACTTTAAGGGATCCCGCAGATGTTGTTCTTAGGTTTGGAGTTGAAGTGCGGGAGGTGAATTCTCTGGGTCTGGCTGTGTAGAAGGAGGCGAACCACTTGAGGGCATTTACTCTGATTCTGATGTTATGCAGCATTTTGATCAGGGTGTGGTGTGATACTGTGTTAAATGCTGCTGAGAGGTCGAGGAGGACCAGGGCCGGCTTTTTTCCTTGGTTGAGGAGGTATGTGATGTTGTCAGTGGCTGTCATCAAGGTGGTTTCAGTGCAGTGATTGGTGCGGAATCCGGACTGGGAAGTGTCAAGAATATCATGGTTCTCCAGGTGTTCTAAGAGTTGGTGGTTGATGGCCTGCTTGAGGACTTTGGCAAGGAAGGGGTGGTGGTTCTTAGGTTTGTTGGGGTCGGCAGTTAGTTTCTTGAGTAGGGGCTTGACTTCTGCGTGATCCCATATTTTGGGGAACGTGGCCATGGAGATCGATGCATTGAGAATGGTGGTGAGCTCACTGCTGATCATCTTGCTCCCAAGATTGAAGATGTGGTGAGGGCATAGGTCCATGGGTTTTCCTGAGTGGATGGAGCTCATGAAGCCAGTGGTATCTTGCATGGTTAGCTGGTCCCAGATAGTGAGCAGGTGGCAGTGTACTTCGTTTGTGGGGTTAAGATGGCCGGGAAAGTCAGTGGGATGGGGTTTGAAGTTTCTGTAAATGGTGGAGATCTTGTTGTGGAACAAGTCTGCCAGGAAGTCACAGAGTTCTTGTGAAGGGGTGATGACCTTTTGGTGGCTCAGAGGCAGGATAACAATCTGACCATGTTGAAGAGTTCCTTGTTGTGGTTGGAGCTTGCTTCAATGTGGTCGATAAAGACACTTCTTTTTGTCTTTTTCAGGAGTTGGTGGTATTGGTTGCGGGAGATTTTGAAAGTGGTGCAGTCTGCAGGCTCCCTGTTGGTGCAAAATTTCTTTTTGAGTTGTTTGCAGGTACACTTTGAGGGTCTTAGATCAGTCATGTACCAGCTGGCTTGCTTGGAGGATCTTTTAGACTTGGTGGGTTTGTAGGGTGCAATTATGTTGGTGCAGTCTATGATCCAGGTGGAGAAGTTATTGAATGTCTGTTTGAGGTTGTTTGCAAAGTGAGGGCGGAAGGTGTGGAGGGCTTCAGTCCATTGGCTTTCCAAAATATTGTTCTAGCTTTAGTTTGACATACTAGGTGGTTTGGGTGCAGTGCCAGAGAATCCAGAGATGGTAAAATGGAAAATGACATGGTCGACCCAGGTGAGTTTTGTGACAAGGCTATGTTTGATTCTGTTGCTGGCCATGAAGATTGGGCTGAGTGTGTGTCCTGTGAAGTGGGTGAGGTTGGTGACCAGTTGGGTGAGGCAGGAGTGGCTCAAGCTTTCGAGGAGGTTGGCAGTGTTGGTATCATTGGGGTCATCGAGGTGATAGGTCAAGTCGTCTAGGAAGATGCCCTTTTCGGAGTCTAAGGAGAGCGGAGCAATGAAGTCACATTGTACATTACGTAACCCCTATTGGAATTGTGTGCACTCTGAATTTTAGGTATGAAACTTGGTAGCACCTTAGCATATTGGACAAACTATCAAGGGACAAAATACTGGAAAGTAAATAAGCATAGATTTCCTATACCTATCACCACATGTGTACATTGATGATTTTTATATCTTCAAGATATGTAGATGTGCAGTTAATGCTAGTAAAATTCTATGTCAGGACAGGAGGCTCCAATTATGCTTTCTCATTTCTTTAATGAAATGCTCAGCAGCCAATAAAAAACAACCAAAAAACTACATTTCCCATGAACACCAGGGAATAACCATAGAGAGTAGTGTATAAAAGGTCCCAACATTAGTCTGTCTTCCTCTTTCTTTGCTGCTCCGAAGCCAGTTAAGTGCATTATTTTCTCTTCTATGCATATTGTTACTTGGTTTGACTTTGTTGCTTCTCTTACCAATTGTACTTTGCGCATTGTGGTTCACGTGTTTGGAGCTTCGTCTCCGTTCTACATACGTGTTTTTTCTCCGCTGCTGTTGGGCAGTTTCTCCTTCTGTTTGGAGCGTGTGGTTCACCTCCGTTTGTTCCGAGCGCTGTCTCGCGCTCGTGTACTTTGGTGGAGCGGGAGCAGGGGTTTCCGTTTTCATTAGGGGAGCGCGAGCGCTCTCGAGACGGTGTTTGGTGGCAGGCGACAGTCGCGCATGCGCACTGTCCTATTTCCGGTTTCGGGGTTTCTCCTCAGAACTGGTTGAGTGACGACGTTCTTGGCGTTCTGCCCACAGCCTGTCTCCAGACTTTAACCCCGTCAGACACCGAGGTCTCTTGAAGACTTGGGTTGCAACATTGTGTCATAGGCTCTGCCTAGAGTGTTTTGGTGCTGTGCAGGCTTTGGCTCCCTCCACGCTTGAATAGTTTCTAGAAGTCGGACCCGGTCCTGCTTCGTTCAAAGCCTGCTTTGGGGTCTTCAGACTCCCCCTTGACTGGTGTTTTGACACTCCGGATTATAGTCGTCTTGTGGGCATTTACTTTTCTACCTGGTAGAATGGCTGAATATTATGACGCTGATGACGACTACTGCTATGATGTCGAGGAGGAGGACTCCTTGGAACAGAATTTGGTGGAGCAGTTGGATAGAGGGGTCCAACAATCTGTCAACAAGGCACTGGTGCATGCAATCAACCCCTTGAAGCGTCACCTGAATCTTTACGCACAACAGCAGGGTTGGCTGCCTGCTGCCAAGAAATCGGCTAAGTCGCCGGGTAATCCTCATAAAGCAGACTTTCAGCGCCTAGCGAAGAGTTTGGTGGCGGCTCCTTCAGCTTCTTCTGCTCTGCATGAGTCGGAATTGGATAATGCCCACTCTTCCGCGTCTTCGGATCATGCTTCACCGCCTCCTCGGAAAAGGGTCTGTAAGGAACATTTTGTGGACGCCCCTGAGCGTCCTCCGGTGCTTAATTTCGAGCCAGCGGATATTGTCCACCCGAACTCTTCAACCTGGATGCCTTCACTTGCAGTGGCTACCTATATAGAGACTCACATTCGTCAGCCTTTTGTGGCCTCGGTTAGGGCACGGTTGCGCTCAGAGTGCCCGAGACCAGAATTGGCGGACCATTTGGCCGACACTCCTGAGGTTGACCCCATGATGGTCACGTACCTGAAAAAATATGCGAAAGACCCTAAAAAGGGCCTGGATAGATCTTGGCGGTCCTGTCAAGACAAGATGCTCGACTTGCTGGCTCCGCTCACCAAGATCTTGGATCTCGGCTACAAGGCTGAAGAGGCTTCTGCTCTGGTGAACCCGAAGGAGTTGATCGAATGGGCCCAACGGGCAATATGTTATCTGGGTAATGCCAACTGCGCGATGTCTGCAGAACGTCGCAGATCCATCCTCTTAAAACTGGATCCGAAACTTTCGGAATTAGCCACTTCAGAGTCTGGTCCTGAGGCTCAGGGACTGTTGTTCGGTCAGCCGTTCCTTAAGGAACTCACTCGTTTTGTCTCCACATTCAGCGGGATAGACAAGGCGCAGGCATCCTTGAGGCGGGCAATGCGCCCGGTTTTTGCAAAGGCCGGACGAGGTAGGGGACGCTCGTTCGGCCGTGGCTCTGTGAACCAGTCCCAGAGGGGCAATTCCTCTCAGCAGAGAGGTTCCTATGACACCGGCTATTCCACCCGAGCCAACTTTTACCCCTCAAGAAAAGGAAAAGGCCAGTACGGAAAAGGCCGTTCTGGCGGTCAGCAAGGACAATACCATGATGCCTCCTCTACAGGTGAGCCTGATTCATGCATGCAATGTAATGTTGGGGGGTCGCATTCAATTTTTCCTGCATAATTGGCGCATGATCTCCAGCGAAGCATGGGTGCTACAAACTGTTCAAGGGTTCAGAATAGAGTTTTATCACCCGGTGCATCAGACCCGTCCTCCCCCTTGTTTACATTTTCCTCTAAAGGACCAGGTTTGTCTCTCCGGGGAAATAGACACCCTCCTCAAGAAAGGGGCGATTGTTCCCACGACCCGTCATCCCATGGGGTTTGCCAGTTCAGTCTTTCTGGTCGAGAAGAAAGGGGGCGGCTCCCGCCTAGTTGTCAACCTGAAAGACTTCAACGGGGGGGTAGTCTATCGACATTTCAAGATGGAGGGCATCCATCTTTTGAGGGATCTCTTGCGAGAGGGGGACTGGATGGTCCGTCTGGATCTCAAAGATGCATACCTCTCGATTCCAATTTACAAACCTCATCGCCGTTTTCTCCAGTTTCTCTGGCAGGGAGTTTGGTACGAGTATCAGGTTCTCCCGTTCGGTCTGTCATCGGCACCATGGTGCTTCACGAAACTGTTGAGACCAGTTGTGGAACATCTTCGGTCTCGGGGTGTGCGGTTGATTATTTATCTGGACGATATTCTCCTTATGGCGGATTGTCCTCTTCAACTTCTACGTCATCTGGATTGGTCCATCGATCTATTACAGTCTCTAGGTTTTCTGATCAATGTTCAGAAGTCGGTCTTGGTCCCTGCCCAGTCTATAGACTTCCTGGGTTTCCAGATCGATTCTGTGGCTTGTCAACTTCTCTTGCCCAAGCAAAAGATGCGTTACATCAAGAGAGAGTTGACATCTGTTATTTCCAGACCGACTGTGTCGTTGAGGTCGTTGAAACGTGTAGTGGGTCTGCTGGCGTCGTCCATTCAAGCGATATTTCCAGGTCCTCTGCATTACAGGGCGATGCAACGGCTGAAAATTCTGCATCTCCGGAAAGGCCTCGGATACTCCGATCAGATCCCTCTTACGGAGGAGGTCCGTTGGGAAATGCAGTGGTGGTTGGACCACATGGAGGCCTGGAATGGTCGAGCCCTCTTCGGTGCGTCCCCGGATCTAGTGATAGAATCCGATGCCAGTCGGTGGGGTTGGGGAGCCCGCTGCGGATCTGTCTCGACCAGGGGTCGTTGGTCCCCTCAGGAGTTGACTCTTCATATCAACTGTCTGGAACTCCTAGCGGGTTCCTTTGCGATCAAGTGTTTCTCCCCCCTGCAACCGAGTTGTTGTGTCCTTCTCCGGATGGACAATGTATCGGCAGTCCGCTATGTGAACAAACTGGGCGGGACCAGGTCCAAAGTGTTGGCGGAGAACGCCAAGGATTTCTGGCATTTCTGTCTGCAGAGGAAGATCACTGTTATTGCGGAATATCTTCCGGGATGCCACAATCAGATAGCGGACTGGCACTCCAGACATCTCCGGGATTACAGCGTCTGGAGGCTTCACCCTCGAGTCTTCCATGCTCTCCTTCGGCGTTGGGGTCCTTGTCAGCTAGATCTGTTTGCCTCTCGCCTCAATGCGCAACTTCCGCGCTTTTGCAGTTGGAGACCGGACCCTCAAGCTCTGGCCACGGATGCTTTTCTCCAGCAGTGGCCATCGACCCTTTGCTATGCTTTTCCACCATTTCTAATGATTCCCAGGGTATTGGCTTACTCCAAACGGTTTCAGACAGATCTGATTCTGATTGCCCCTCTCTGGAGGGCTCAAGCATGGTTTCCGGTACTTCTGGAAATGTGTTCCGCTCCGCCGTTTCTCCTTCCCCCATTGTGGAATCTCTTATTGGATCCTCTCGGAGATCCTCATCCCCTGATCCTCTCAGGCTCCCTTCAACTGCTCGCGTGGAGGATCTCGGGGATCGTTGGACGATCCCAGGCATTTCAAGCGACGCTTCCAAATTCCTTAGTGAGGCATGGGCTCCCAATACTCACAAACGGTATAAAGGGTCTTGGAAGCGATGGTGCGATTGGTGTGCTCAACAACAAGTTGATCCCGTTTCAGCAGATGTCAGTGTGATTGTTAATTTCTTGGCCTCTTTAGCCACCTCTGGTCTGGCTTACTCGACTATCAATGGTTTCCGATCGGCTATTTCGGCGGGTCATGCCCACATCGATGGGAAACCTGCGGGTGAACATCCTTTTGTTTCCAGGTTACTTAAAGGGATTCGTTTTGCGAAACCTCCCACTCCTAAATATGTTACCTTATGGGATGTTTCGGTTGTTCTCCGGTTCTTAGAAGCCTGGCCTTCGAATTCTTTGTTGTCTCGCAAACAGTTATCTGCGAAGTTAACGATGTTGCTGTGTCTGGTTTCATGTAAGCGCGTGTCAGATGTCCACGCTTTGGATCTTGCGGGTCACAGTTTTACTCCTGAGGGGGTTTCTTTTCGTCTTTCCAGACGTACAAAATCTAATACGCCTTCTATTACTTATCCTTCTTTTCCTTCTCATCCCAACCTTTGCGTTGTGCAGTGCCTAAAGGATTACGAGGTGAGTACTGCTTCTTTTCGTTCAGACATGCAGGGTGTATGTAAATGTAAATGTATTGGCATTTATATAGCGCACTACTTACCCGTAGGGTCCCAAGGCGCTTCGACCGCTGCGAAACCCTTCCTGGCTTCCCTGAGAGATGGTCCCTTAATGGGTATCTCCAGGGTGAGACCAGGCATCCCCGGCGGTCTGGTGGGGCCGTTAGTGAAGATTAGGCAAGCTAATGCCCAGAGTTGCCGAGTGTGATCGCTGATCAGAGTGGGCACCGAGGCGAGAGAATTATCGAGTCCGCTGACCCTGGTCCAGAAACCTGCCGCGCCGGGAATCGAACCCTGGTCCCGGGCCGTCCTCTGCTCGCGAGTCTGCCGCCTCTAACCAGTGAGCCACACTACTTCAACTGCTGATTGCTTTACAAAAGCCCTTTCGCCCCGTCACTCCAGCTACTTTGGCGCGCTGGGTGCGGTGGCTTATGTCTGAAGCAGGTATTGATGTTTCTGTGTTTGGCGCGCATTCTGCACGCGGGGCGATGGCATCCAAAGCCTATTTCATGGGTGTTACTTTGTTTGATATAATGAAAGCTGCAGATTGGTCATCTGATTCTGTATTTAAAACGTTTTATTTTAAACCGATTGATTGTGTTGCTTCTGTAGTGGTGGATCAGCTTTAAAAAAGCATAATCGGAGCATCCTGTCCTGACATAGAATTCAAAATTTGCAAACATCCATGACAAGAATTTTCAATTCTATTAAGGACTAGGAGGCGAGGATTATCCCACCCGTGTTTCATATTTGCATGCTAATGTATTATGACTGTGTACATGCAATTGCAAATATTTCACTCCTTGTTATTCCCTCCCTGAATTGCTCTTGACAGTGTTATTACTTTGGATATTATGGCTCTGTATCTTTTTCCAGGTTCAGACCAGAAGTGATGTTGTTTGTTCCTTGTCGGAATCTCGTTCTCCTCCTGGCTTCTGGACCCATGGTTCTTCGGCTGCCTACTTCAGGATTCTCTGGATGACTGCGGCTTGTTTGGAATTGTTGTTCCTGTTGTATTTGGGATTTTACTTTAACTTGGACGTGTTTCCACAAAGAAAGAGGAAGACAGACTAATGTTGGGACCTTTTATACACTACTCTCTATGGTTATTCCCTGGTGTTCATGGGAAATGTAGTTTTTTGGTTGTTTTTTATTGGCTGCTGAGCATTTCATTAAAGAAATGAGAAAGCATAATCCTCGCCTCCTAGTCCTTAATAGAATTGAAAATTCTTGTCACAAATGTTTGCAAATTTTGAAATCTATACTGCCCGGTATGCACTTACCTTTCAATATTTTGTCCCTTGATATTTTGTCCATAATATTAAGGTATGATGATATTCCTCTTCCCGATGTTCAGAAGTACAATCTACAGGAACTACACACAAAAAATAAAAAAATAAAAAACATAGAATTGATACATCATTGAAACAAATACTTCAGGGGCAACAGCATTTGAGCATCGGAAATTCAATTGATTTGGTAAAATTGTGTAATTACTGAGACCACCTGTATATAATGTTTTATCTTAACTCAGCCTACTGACCAACAAATAAGGCCAGACCAACAGTACGAAAATGGAAAGTTAGAAGTGGTGGTACTTACTATCCTAGAGCACCTGATGCCACTGTGAAGAGCCGTTACTCTCCTATTAAATATTTTGAACCCCTGTTGTGAAGAGTCAGTGCTCTCCATTTCAAATTAAGGAAGTACGGGTAATTAGTACCTAACAGCATCTGCTCATTTAAAGCAGTGCAGACCATATGAACAGACACAGTTAACGTCAATTGAAGATTCAAGTAACATAATCAGAATACATCGCTGTGGAAAGAATGTATCCAGACAATGATGGTTTCCATTGGGCTAACCAGTATGAAGACAGGCAAAAAAGGAAACACAGAATGGTTATAAGGAACAGACCTGTGGGCAACTTGTGTGGCACTGAGGTGACACCCAAACCTAAAGTGGCTGCACAGACAGTACACAAATAAGGCCACGCCAATGCCTGGAACAATACATCAACTTTCTGGTTCCTTCATTGTAATGTAGCAGGTCGAAAGCATAGCTCTTATGCAGTACACTGTTCCAATATATGCGTGAACTCTCTTCCATCACTAGGCTGTATGAATATTTAATTAAGAGAATATAGTTGTGGATAGAGCCAGACAATTGGCCTACTCAGAGATACCCACCACGTTTTTACACTCAAACCAGCAATACTCGCTTGTGACATGTAGGTAGTACTAAAGATGGATGTGACATTGTCTCACAAGTTAACTTTAAAACTTTTCCTCACGACTTTGAAACTGAATGATTGTTCAGTCTTTTTTTTCTCCCAAAAAACGTAAAAGGGGCACAAAAGTCCCACTTTTGATGTGAAAATCAACAACCACACAACTTTGTGAACTAGGTAGAGTAATCATAGTATTTATGAGAATTATGGGACATTTTCAGTAGCAAGCATAACAAATTCGCACAACCCTGTAGTCGATTTTTGCGAAAGCTTTCATTCAATAACATTTCTAGGTGGTTAGAAAACAAGCCTTGACACACTTAATTGCAATTATTTTCCATCAGCAGAAAGCACCTTTGTCTCATGTCTTGTTTGCCCTTCACCTACAAACAATACTTATTTAAAACACTGTAAGCCATGCCAAAATATTACAAAGAAATGTTTTTATGGAAGTATTTTAAATATCTGCTTAATTCATGTACCAGTGCCAATGTCTTATCCAGAAAGAGAAAACTCTGAAGCCCAATTGAAAGGGAACGTCTTTTTTAATATGTGTGCACGCAATGTGAACTATTCTAGTGTAGGAAGATGTACAATCAAGCTGTAGCTGCGTTGTATATATACATATTTCAAAGTGATGGATAAATATATCCTTTATGTATACAGTCCCATATGATTTCAGGCAATCCCACGTAAATCATTTTTTCATGAATATTTTTAATCTTAGGCTAACGTACTTTTTTCCAGATAAAAATGGAAAATAATGCAATAAACCTGAAAAGGAATGTATTCATAAATCTAACCTTTCAGGGAAATTGGAGCAATAATACAGCAATGGGTATCTCACACAGATGGAAACAATACCGAAGCATTCCTGCCTTCATGCTCAAAATGGTATATTGTAAACCCACACATTTAAATATTTTCTGGTTCAAATATGTAGCGCTGTAACCTTTCATAGAGGCAAAATACTGCTCACAATACAGAGAGTAACTCAGAATAGTGACATGCATGAATCTCAGCACAACATCGTAATGCCAAAGCTTAATTTGTAATAAACAAATAATAATAATACTTTTTTTTAAATCACCTCTTGTCTGGGCTGTCAATTCCTAAGAACCTAAATATGATCATGTCTATTCACAAAGGAAACTTATACTTGTGTGTAATTTACACCTTTAATTTGCCTTACATTTTTGAGCAACTTCAAAAAACTCTGGGTTAGCCACAAAATCTTAGTGCATAATTACTCAAAAGGGTATACCTACGTGTCTCCACCCATAGAAAAAGGGAGTTGAGCCAAATTTTCAAGTGTAAGTTAGTACTGTCAAAAAGCCCCAGTAGAAGTCCAGCAAGAGAAATGGACAACCACTGCTACAGCAACACACTCCCATGGTAAATATCTTGCAGTAGAGAAAGCATCTCCCAACATTCAGGGGGCCGAGGGACAGGATATAGAAAGAGCAAAATGCAATTAGCGATAGTTTATGTGCAGGAAGGGGACATAAACAATCATTCCTTGCAACGCAGGCACCCTTGCACTATGTACCAAGGGTGTCTGTGTTGGCACTAAGCAGCTATTTTTAGCACCAACACTAGGAAAAACACAGGGGTGTATCGTATTGTTGCAATTATGGCGTATCCCTGCATTTTGAAAATGGCGGAGCGCAGTGCTGCACAGTTTGCCGCAGCTCCGCGCTCTGCCATTTTATTATCTCTTGTCTGACTGGGTCTGTGAGTGCGTGTATGTGTCTCAGTTCATCTGTGAGCGGGTGCATGAGTTTATGATCTCTATTTTGCCTCTTTCCGTTAGTTGCTGGCCTTTATTCTGCCTTTTTCTGCTTGTTTCTGATCTCTATTTTGCCTCTTTTTGCTCGGCTTCTGATCTCTATTTTGCCACTTTCTGCTCATTGGTGGCCTTTATTTTGCCTCTTTCTGCTAGTTTCTGACCTTTTATCTGCCTCTTTCTGCTTGTTTCTGACCTTTATTCTGCCTTTCTGCTTGTTTCTGACCTTTATTCTACCTTTTTCTGCTCGTTTTTCACCTTTATCTTGCCACTTTCTGCTTGTTTCTGAGCTCAATTTTGTCTCTTTCTCCTCATTTCTCACATTTATTTTACCTCCTTCAACTCGTTTCTCACCCCTATTTTCCCTCCTTCTGCTCATTGCTGGCCTTTATTTTGCCAGTTTCAGCTAATTTCTGACCTTTATTTTGCCTCTTTCTGCTTGTTTCTGATCTCTATTTTGCCTCTTTCTTCTCGTTGCTGGCCTTTATTCTGCCTCCTTCTGCTTGTTTCTGATTTCTATTTTTCCTCTTTTTGCTCACTTCTGATCTCTATTTTGCCTCTTTCTTCTCATTGCTGGCCTTTATTCTGCCTCCTTCTGCTTGTTTCTGATCTCTATTTTTCCTCTTTTTGCTCACTTCTGATCTCTATTTTGCCTCTTTCTGCTAGTTTCTGACCTTTATTCTGCCTTTCTGCTTGTTTCTGACATTTATTCTACCTCTGTCTGCTCGTTTTCACCTTTATCTTGCCTCTTTCTGCTTGTTTCTGAGGTCTATTTTGCCTCTTTCTCCTCGTTTCTCACATTTATTTTGCCTCCTTCAGCTCGTTTCTCACCTCTATTTTGCCTCCTTCTGCTCGTTACTGGCCTTTATTTTGCCAGGTTCAGCTAATTTCTGATCTTTATTTTGCCTCTTTCTGCTTGTTTCTGATCTCTATTTTGCCTCTTTCTTCTCGTTGCTGGCCTTTATTCTGCCTCTTTCTGCTTGTTTCTGATCTCTATTTTGCCTCTTTCTGCTCACTTCTGATCTCTATTTTGCCTCTTTCTTCTCATTGCTGGCCTTTATTCTGCCTCCTTCTGCTTGTCTCTGATCTCTTTTTTGCCTCCTTCTGCTCAGTTCTGATCTCTATTTTGCCTCTCTCTGCTCGTTGCTCACTTTTATCCTGCCTCTTTATGCTTGTTGCTGACCTTTATTCTACCTCTTTCTGTTACTTTCTGACCTCTATTCTGCCTCTTGCTGCACATTTCTGACCTCTATTTTACCTCTTTCTGCTTGTTTCACATCTTTATTCTGCCTCTTTCTGCTAATTTCTGACAATTATTCTGCCTCTTTCTACTTGTTTCTAACCTGTATCTTGCCACTTTCTGATCTATGCTAACCTACATTCTGCCTCTTTCTGTTCGTTTCTCACCTTTATTATCTTTTTCCTGGGACCGCAGGGGGGAGCCTCAATACATATATATATATATATATATGTAAACCTCAGGCCGGATGCCGACAGGATATGCAGAGTTACACTCTCAGAGAGGGACACAGGAGGGGTGCCACAACACACAAGGTGAAACGCTGCCAACAAGTGATGAGGATTGCCTGGAATTATTGTGTACCAAACTGGGCACATGCCACGGTGAACTGTATGGACATGGTAGTGGATGGTGTTGTGGCCGCAGGAGATGTCAGTAGGACGAGGAGCCAGTCCCCTTTCTACATTTACTCTGCTATACCAATGGGAAGGCACTGTGTTTTATTTAAAATGCGAATGCCTGGCTGTATGAACCCACATTGAGGAAGGCAGATATGCTGAAATGCGTCTGCGGGGTCAAGTTTAAAAATCAAGAGTGGATTTTACCTTACCATGAGTCTGGGATGTTATATGCGGTGAACCCTGAGCTGTGTCTATATATATATATATATATATATATATATATATATATCCCAAAAAGCTCCGCGCTTTAAAGCAGCACTCCACCAGGGTGAGTTTAAACAAAACCATTTATTTCAAAAGCGGCATGGATGCACCAATAGTCCTTCTCTCTAATCCCTGACGCGTTTCAATGCTAACGAGCATCTTAATCATAGGGCGGCAGTTAGTAAAACCTGGAGCAGACCTCTGCAAACATTTCCCATTTGGTACTCACTTTCCAGTAAGTAAAGCGCCAGGAGCAGAGGACCCAATTCTTCTATTCTGGTATAGTCAGTATTTTACCAACGTTCTTTACTGCCGGTTTCTTTGCATATTTTCACATCCCTCTGGTGGGCCTAGGTTTAAACCATCCGCTTTGCTTCCTGACACCCTCGTGCTGTGGGGGCTGAAATTCAGTAACCAGCCCTGCAGACCTTGTCCAGTTTGAGTGGCGGTGCAGCTTCCACGGCTGGAGAAGCCGTGTCAAACATAATCCCAAAAAGCTCCGCGCTTTAAAGCAGCACTCCACCAGGGTGAGTTTAAACAAAACCTTTTATTTCAAAAGCGGCATGGATGCACCAATAGTCCTTCTCTCTAATCCCTGACGCGTTTCAATGCTAACGAGCATCTTAATCATAGGGCGGCAGTTAGTAAAACCTGGAGCGGACCTCTGCAAACATTTCCCATTTGGCACTCACTTTCCAGTAAGTAAAGCGCCAGGAGCAGAGGACCCAATTCTTCTATTCTGGTATAGTCAGTATTTTACCAACGTTCTTTACTGCCGGTTTCTTTGCATATTTTCACATCCCTCTGGTGGGCCTCGGTTTAAACCATCCGCTTTGCTTCCTGACACCCTCGTGCTGTGGGGGCTGAAATTCAGTAACCAGCCCTGCAGACCTTGTCCAGTTTGAGTGGCGGTGCAGCTTCCACGGCTGGAGAAGCTGTGTCAAACATCATCCCAAAAAGCTCCGCGCTTTAAAGCAGCACTCCACCAGGGTGAGTTTAAACAAAACCTTTTATTTCAAAAGCGGCATGGATGCACCAATAGTCCTTCTCTCTAATCCCTGACGCGTTTCAATGCTAACGAGCATCTTAATCATAGGGCGGCAGTTAGTAAAACCTGGAGCGGACCTCTGCAAACATTTCCCATTTGGCACTCACTTTCCAGTAAGTAAAGCGCCAGGAGCAGAGGACCCAATTCTTCTATTCTGGTATAGTCAGTATTTTACCAACGTTCTTTACTGCCGGTTTCTTTGCATATTTTCACATCCCTCTGGTGGGCCTCGGTTTAAACCATCCGCTTTGCTTCCTGACACCCTCGTGCTGTGGGGGCTGAAATTCAGTAACCAGCCCTGCAGACCTTGTCCAGTTTGAGTGGCGGTGCAGCTTCCACGGCTGGAGAAGCCGTGTCAAACATCATCCCAAAAAGCTCCGCGCTTTAAAGCAGCACTCCACCAGGGTGAGTTTAAACAAAACCTTTTATTTCAAAAGCGGCATGGATGCACCAATAGTCCTTCTCTCTAATCCCTGACGCGTTTCAATGCTAACGAGCATCTTAATCATAGGGCGGCAGTTAGTAAAACCTGGAGCGGACCTCTGCAAACATTTCCCATTTGGCACTCACTTTCCAGTAAGTAAAGCGCCAGGAGCAGAGGACCCAATTCTTCTATTCTGGTATAGTCAGTATTTTACCAACGTTCTTTACTGCCGGTTTCTTTGCATATTTTCACATCCCTCTGGTGGGCCTCGGTTTAAACCATCCGCTTTGCTTCCTGACACCCTCGTGCTGTGGGGGCTGAAATTCAGTAACCAGCCCTGCAGACCTTGTCCAGTTTGAGTGGCGGTGCAGCTTCCACGGCTGGAGAAGCCGTGTCAAACATCATCCCAAAAAGCTCCGCGCTTTAAAGCAGCACTCCACCAGGGTGAGTTTAAACAAAACCTTTTATTTCAAAAGCGGCATGGATGCACCAATAGTCCTTCTCTCTAATCCCTGACGCGTTTCAATGCTAACGAGCATCTTAATCATAGGGCGGCAGTTAGTAAAACCTGGAGCGGACCTCTGCAAACATTTCCCATTTGGCACTCACTTTCCAGTAAGTAAAGCGCCAGGAGCAGAGGACCCAATTCTTCTATTCTGGTATAGTCAGTATTTTACCAACGTTCTTTACTGCCGGTTTCTTTGCATATTTTCACATCCCTCTGGTGGGCCTCGGTTTAAACCATCCGCTTTGCTTCCTGACACCCTCGTGCTGTGGGGGCTGAAATTCAGTAACCAGCCCTGCAGACCTTGTCCAGTTTGAGTGGCAGTGCAGCTTCCACGGCTGGAGAAGCCGTGTCAAACATCATCCCAAAAAGCTCCGCGCTTTAAAGCAGCACTCCACCAGGGTGAGTTTAAACAAAACCTTTTATTTCAAAAGCGGCATGGATGCACCAATAGTCCTTCTCTCTAATCCCTGACGCGTTTCAATGCTAACGAGCATCTTAATCATAGGGCGGCAGTTAGTAAAACCTGGAGCGGACCTCTGCAAACATTTCCCATTTGGCACTCACTTTCCAGTAAGTAAAGCGCCAGGAGCAGAGGACCCAATTCTTCTATTCTGGTATAGTCAGTATTTTACCAACGTTCTTTACTGCCGGTTTCTTTGCATATTTTCACATCCCTCTGGTGGGCCTCGGTTTAAACCATCCGCTTTGCTTCCTGACACCCTGGTGCTGTGGGGGCTGAAATTCAGTAACCAGCCTGCAGACCTTGTCCAGTTTGAGTGGCGGTGCAGCTTCCACGGCTGGAGAAGCCGTGTCAAACATCATCCCAAAAAGCTCCGCGCTTTAAAGCAGCACTCCACCAGGGTGAGTTTAAACAAAACCTTTTATTTCAAAAGCGGCATGGATGCACCAATAGTCCTTCTCTCTAATCCCTGACGCGTTTCAATGCTAACGAGCATCTTAATCATAGGGCGGCAGTTAGTAAAACCTGGAGCGGACCTCTGCAAACATTTCCCATTTGGTACTCACTTTCCAGTAAGTAAAGCGCCAGGAGCAGAGGACCCAATTCTTCTATTCTGGTATAGTCAGTATTTTACCAACGTTCTTTACTGCCGGTTTCTTTGCATATTTTCACATCCCTCTGGTGGGCCTCGGTTTAAACCATCCACTTTGCTTCCTGACACCCTCGTGCTGTGGGGGCTGAAATTCAGTAACCAGCCCTGCAGACCTTGTCCAGTTTGAGTGGCGGTGCAGCTTCCACGGCTGGAGAAGCCGTGTCAAACATCATCCCAAAAAGCTCCGCGCTTTAAAGCAGCACTTCACCAGGGTGAGTTTAAACAAAACCTTTTATTTCAAAAGCGGCATGGATGCACCAATAGTCCTTCTCTCTAATCCCTGACGCGTTTCAATGCTAACGAGCATCTTAATCATAGGGCGGCAGTTAGTAAAACCTGGAGCGGACCTCTGCAAACATTTCCCATTTGGTACTCACTTTCCAGTAAGTAAAGCGCCAGGAGCAGAGGACCCAATTCTTCTATTCTGGTATAGTCAGTATTTTACCAACGTTCTTTACTGCCGGTTTCTTTGCATATTTTCACATCCCTCTGGTGGGCCTCGGTTTAAACCATCCGCTTTGCTTCCTGACACCCTCGTGCTGTGGGGGCTGAAATTCAGTAACCAGCCCTGCAGACCTTGTCCAGTTTGAGTGGCGGTGCAGCTTCCACGGCTGGAGAAGCCGTGTCAAACATCATCCCAAAAAGCTCCGCGCTTTAAAGCAGCACTCCACCAGGGTGAGTTTAAACAAAACCTTTTATTTCAAAAGCGGCATGGATGCACCAATAGTCCTTCTCTCTAATCCCTGATGCGTTTCAATGCTAACGAGCATCTTAATCATAGGGCGGCAGTTAGTAAAACCTGGAGCGGACCTCTGCAAACATTTCCCATTTGGCACTCACTTTCCAGTAAGTAAAGCGCCAGGAGCAGAGGACCCAATTCTTCTATTCTGGTATAGTCAGTATTTTACCAATGTTCTTTACTGCCGGTTTCTTTGCATATTTTCACATCCCTCTGGTGGGCCTCGGTTTAAACCATCCGCTTTGCTTCCTGACACCCTCGTGCTGTGGGGGCTGAAATTCAGTAACCAGCCCTGCAGACCTTGTCCAGTTTGAGTGGCGGTGCAGCTTCCACGGCTGGAGAAGCCGTGTCAAACATCATCCCAAAAAGCTCCGCGCTTTAAAGCAGCACTCCACCAGGGTGAGTTTAAACAAAACCTTTTATTTCAAAAGCGGCATGGATGCACCAATAGTCCTTCTCTCTAATCCCTGACGCGTTTCAATGCTAACGAGCATCTTAATCATAGGGCGGCAGTTAGTAAAACCTGGAGCGGACCTCTGCAAACATTTCCCATTTGGTACTCACTTTCCAGTAAGTAAAGCGCCAGGAGCAGAGGACCCAATTCTTCTATTCTGGTATAGTCAGTATTTTACCAACGTTCTTTACTGCCGGTTTCTTTGCATATTTTCACATCCCTCTGGTGGGCCTCGGTTTAAACCATCCGCTTTGCTTCCTGACACCCTCGTGCTGTGGGGGCTGAAATTCAGTAACCAGCCCTGCAGACCTTGTCCAGTTTGAGTGGCGGTGCAGCTTCCACGGCTGGAGAAGCCGTGTCAAACATCATCCCAAAAAGCTCCGCGCTTTAAAGCAGCACTCCACCAGGGTGAGTTTAAACAAAACCTTTTATTTCAAAAGCGGCATGGATGCACCAATAGTCCTTCTCTCTAATCCCTGATGCGTTTCAATGCTAACGAGCATCTTAATCATAGGGCGGCAGTTAGTAAAACCTGGAGCGGACCTCTGCAAACATTTCCCATTTGGCACTCACTTTCCAGTAAGTAAAGCGCCAGGAGCAAAGGACCCAATTCTTCTATTCTGGTATAGTCAGTATTTTACCAATGTTCTTTACTGCCGGTTTCTTTGCATATTTTCACATCCCTCTGGTGGGCCTCGGTTTAAACCATCCGCTTTGCTTCCTGACACCCTCGTGCTGTGGGGGCTGAAATTCAGTAACCAGCCCTGCAGACCTTGTCCAGTTTGAGTGGCGGTGCAGCTTCCACGGCTGGAGAAGCCGTGTCAAACATCATCCCAAAAAGCTCTGCGCTTTAAAGCAGCACTCCACCAGGGTGAGTTTAAACAAAACCTTTTATTTCAAAAGCGGCATGGATGCACCAATAGTCCTTCTCTCTAATCCCTGACGCGTTTCAATGCTAACGAGCATCTTAATCATAGGGCGGCAGTTAGTAAAACCTGGAGCGGACCTCTGCAAACATTTCCCATTTGGCACTCACTTTCCAGTAAGTAAAGCGCCAGGAGCAGAGGACCCAATTCTTCTATTCTGGTATAGTCAGTATTTTACCAATGTTCTTTACTGCCGGTTTCTTTGCATATTTTCACATCCCTCTGGTGGGCCTCGGTTTAAACCATCCGCTTTGCTTCCTGACACCCTCGTGCTGTGGGGGCTGAAATTCAGTAACCAGCCCTGCAGACCTTGTCCAGTTTGAGTGGCGGTGCAGCTTCCACGGCTGGAGAAGCCGTGTCAAACATCATCCCAAAAAGCTCCGCGCTTTAAAGCAGCACTCCACCAGGGTGAGTTTAAACAAAACCTTTTATTTCAAAAGCGGCATGGATGCACCAATAGTCCTTCTCTCTAATCCCTGACGCGTTTCAATGCTAACGAGCATCTTAATCATAGGGCGGCAGTTAGTAAAACCTGGAGCGGACCTCTGCAAACATTTCCCATTTGGCACTCACTTTCCAGTAAGTAAAGCGCCAGGAGCAGAGGACCCAATTCTTCTATTCTGGTATAGTCAGTATTTTACCAACGTTCTTTACTGCCGGTTTCTTTGCATATTTTCACATCCCTCTGGTGGGCCTCGGTTTAAACCATCCGCTTTGCTTCCTGACACCCTCGTGCTGTGGGGGCTGAAATTCAGTAACCAGCCCTGCAGACCTTGTCCAGTTTGAGTGGCGGTGCAGCTTCCACGGCTGGAGAAGCCGTGTCAAACATCATCCCAAAAAGCTCCGCGCTTTAAAGCAGCACTCCACCAGGGTGAGTTTAAACAAAACCTTTTATTTCAAAAGCGGCATGGATGCACCAATAGTCCTTCTCTCTAATCCCTGACGCGTTTCAATGCTAACGAGCATCTTAATCATAGGGCGGCAGTTAGTAAAACCTGGAGCGGACCTCTGCAAACATTTCCCATTTGGCACTCACTTTCCAGTAAGTAAAGCGCCAGGAGCAGAGGACCCAATTCTTCTATTCTGGTATAGTCAGTATTTTACCAACGTTCTTTACTGCCGGTTTCTTTGCATATTTTCACATCCCTCTGGTGGGCCTCGGTTTAAACCATCCGCTTTGCTTCCTGACACCCTCGTGCTGTGGGGGCTGAAATTCAGTAACCAGCCCTGCAGACCTTGTCCAGTTTGAGTGGCGGTGCAGCTTCCACGGCTGGAGAAGCCGTGTCAAACATCATCCCAAAAAGCTCCGCGCTTTAAAGCAGCACTCCACCAGGGTGAGTTTAAACAAAACCTTTTATTTCAAAAGCGGCATGGATGCACCAATAGTCCTTCTCTCTAATCCCTGACGCGTTTCAATGCTAACGAGCATCTTAATCATAGGGCGGCAGTTAGTAAAACCTGGAGCAGACCTCTGCAAACATTTCCCATTTGGCACTCACTTTCCAGTAAGTAAAGCGCCAGGAGCAGAGGACCCAATTCTTCTATTCTGGTATAGTCAGTATTTTACCAACGTTCTTTACTGCCGGTTTCTTTGCATATTTTCACATCCCTCTGGTGGGCCTCGGTTTAAACCATCCGCTTTGCTTCCTGACACCCTCGTGCTGTGGGGGCTGAAATTCAGTAACCAGCCCTGCAGACCTTGTCCAGTTTGAGTGGCGGTGCAGCTTCCACGGCTGGAGAAGCCGTGTCAAACATCATCCCAAAAAGCTCCGCGCTTTAAAGCAGCACTCCACCAGGGTGAGTTTAACCAAAACCTTTTATTTCAAAAGCGGCATGGATGCACCAATAGTCCTTCTCTCTAATCCCTGACGCGTTTCAATGCTAACGAGCATCTTAATCATAGGGCGGCAGTTAGTAAAACCTGGAGCGGACCTCTGCAAACATTTCCCATTTGGCACTCACTTTCCAGTAAGTAAAGCGCCAGGAGCAGAGGACCCAATTCTTCTATTCTGGTATAGTCAGTATTTTACCAACATTCTTTACTGCCGGTTTCTTTGCATATTTTCACATCCCTCTGGTGGGCCTCGGTTTAAACCATCCGCTTTGCTTCCTGACACCCTCGTGCTGTGGGGGCTGAAATTCAGTAACCAGCCCTGCAGACCTTGTCCAGTTTGAGTGGCGGTGCAGCTTCCACGGCTGGAGAAGCTGTGTCAAACATCATCCCAAAAAGCTCCGCGCTTTAAAGCAGCACTCCACCAGGGTGAGTTTAAACAAAACCTTTTATTCGTCTAAACCTATCCCTACACAGGAATTATTTGACAAATTAAATACATTCTTCATAGAAAAGATCATTACAATCAAAGCCAGTATTGTATGCTCCTCATCAGCTGCGATCTCATCCGATTCCTTCATGAACAATCATACTCTGGATAGTTTTCCAACGATCGATCACGAATCTCTTATTTCCTTGATGTCCAAGGTCAAATCGGGTTCTCCCAGAGACTGCTGTCCCCCTCATATATTGAGGGAAGTCTTCTCCATTATCCCCCAACCCGCCCTCTCTTTATTAAATTCATCACTTACCCAAGGCTGCGTCCCTAAATCATTCAAGGACGCTACAGTGGTCCCTCTGATTAAAAAGGTCGGTACCAATTTAGCTGACCCGTCTAATTATCGCCCCATCTCCCTGCTCCCATTCCTAGCCAAGGTCTTGGAGGCACATGTTGCTAAATCCATGTCCACCTTCATAGAAGAGTCTGGACACTTGGATCCCCACCAGGCAGGCTTCCGTCCAGGTCATTCAACTGAGATGGTTATCTTGGCAGTGCTGGATGACCTCCGTAGGGAGGCTGACACTGGAACCCCTCAGGCCTTAGTCCTTTTAGATCTATCAGCCGCGTTCGACACGGTGGACCATAAGATCTTGGTGGACCGTGTCGGACGGGCAGGCTTGCAGGGCAAGGCCTTGAGATGGGTTACCTCATTTCTGGAAGATCGCTCACATGCGGTTCGCCTGGCTAACTTCACAGCTCCTGAGTTAAGTTCAACATGTGGGGTCCCCCAGGGTTCCTCCCTGTCCCTACATCTATTTAACATCTACCTACTCCCCCTGATCAAAGCCTTGAAACAGAGGAAAGTAAAAACATTCAACTATGCAGATGATCTGCAGCTCTCCTTCACAATAGATAATTCTATCGAATCTATCACCAACTTTCAGGATACTATGGTGTTCATCCGTCACTGGATGGATTACAACCATTTGAAGCTAAACCCTGGAAAGACGGAAGTACTGCTGATAGGAGACAGTCGCATTTCGTGGGGCCCTCACTATTGGCCGTCCGAATTGGGGCCTTTTCCTAAACCTTCCTCCTCCGTAAAAAGCTTAGGGGTGATTATTGATGGAGACCTGTCCCTCAACACCCAGGTGGGAGCAGTTGTTTCTAAATGTTTCTTCTAACTATGTAAAATCCAGAAGATACATCACCTGCTCACCCGGGCAGCATTGATACAAGCTGTGATTGGCCTAGTCCTGTCGCATTTAGATTATGCAAACTCAATCTATTTAGGCCTTCCCTCTTTTCAGATCAAGAGACTCCAGCTTGTGCAGAACCAGGCGGCACGATTGATATACCAACAACCTAAGTGGCAATCAGCCAGACCCCTGATAAAAAAGCTCCACTGGCTCCCACTTCTCCAACGTGCCACCTTCAAAACCGCCTGTCTCACATTTAAGTCCCTAAACTGTTACAGTCCTATGTTTATTAACAGCTTAATCGTGAGATACACTCCCTCCCGTGACCTTCGCTCTAAACATCAAAACTTGCTGGTCAGCACAACGTTTAAACGCAAACGGCACGGCGGAAGCCGTTTTGGCTACCTGGCGCCACAACTTTGGAACTCACTCCCATGGGAGATCCGTTCTTGTCCCCACCTGCTCCAATTCAGAAAACAGCTTAAGACATGGCTGTTTACACAGGCACACGAGTAATCCTATCCCACTGCTACCATTCAGAACTGGCTACTCAGTACATCCTCAACAGCGCCATGAAACCTTGGTCTAAGTGCGCTTTATAAATTGGTTAAACATAAACATAAACATTTCAAAAGCGGCATGGATGCACCAATAGTCCTTCTCTCTAATCCCTGACGCGTTTCAATGCTAACGAGCATCTTAATCATAGGGCGGCAGTTAGTAAAACCTGGAGTGGACCTCTGCAAACATTTCCCATTTGGCACTCACTTTCCAGTAAGTAAAGCGCCAGGAGCAGAGGACCCAATTCTTCTATTCTGGTATAGTCAGTATTTTACCAACGTTCTTTACTGCCGGTTTCTTTGCATATTTTCACATCCCTCTGGTGGGCCTCGGTTTAAACCATCCGCTTTGCTTCCTGACACCCTCGTGCTGTGGGGGCTGAAATTCAGTAACCAGCCCTGCAGACCTTGTCCAGTTTGAGTGGCGGTGCAGCTTCCACGGCTGGAGAAACCGTGTCAAACATCATCCCAAAAAGCTCCGCGCTTTAAAGCAGCACTCCACCAGGGTGAGTTTAAACAAAACCTTTTATTTCAAAAGCGGCATGGATGCACCAATAGTCCTTCTCTCTAATCCCTGACGCGTTTCAATGCTAACGAGCAAAGTGGAAATGTTTGCAGAGGTCCGCTCCAGGTTTTACTAACTGCCGCCCTATGATTAAGATGCTCGTTAGCATTGAAACGCGTCAGGGATTAGAGAGAAGGACTATTGGTGCATCCATGCCGCTTTTGAAATAAAAGGTTTTGTTTAAACTCACCCTGGTGGAGTGCTGCTTTAAAGCGCGGAGCTTTTTGGGATGATGTTTGACACAGCTTCTCCAGCCGTGGAAGCTGCACCGCCACTCAAACTGGACAAGGTCTGCAGGGCTGGTTACTGAACTTCAGCCCCCACAGCACGAGGGTGTCAGGAAGCAAAGCGGATGGTTTAAACCGAGGCCCACCAGAGGGATGTGAAAATATGCAAAGAAACCGGCAGTAAAGAACGTTGGTAAAGTACTGACTATGCCAGAATAGAAGAATTGGGTCCTCTGCTCCTGGCACTTTACTTACTGGAAAGTGAGTGCCAAACGGGAAATGTTTGCATAGGTCCGCTCCAGGTTTTACTAACTGCCGCCCTATGATTAAGATGCTCGTTAGCATTGAAACGCGTCAGGGATTAGAGAGAAGGACTATTGGTGCATCCATGCCGCTTTTGAAATAAAAGGTTTTGTTTAAACTCACCCTGGTGGAGTGCTGCTTTAAAGCGCGGAGCTTTTTGGGATGATATATATATATATATATATAAATATATATATTCACTGAAAAAACCCTAGGTTTTACACACGTTATAGTTAGGAAATAGCATTTGAAAAACCTATGAAATTCACTGAAAAAACCCTAGGTTTTACACACGTTATAGTTAGGAAGTAGCATTTGAAAAACCTATGAAATTCACTGAAAAAACCATAGGTTTGACACCAGTTATAGTTAGCTGGAAATTTTACTGACATAAAACCAATGAAATTCCACGTTATAGTTAGTTGGACTCACTATAACTTGCGCGTGTAATGCACTGCTGATGACATCACATATTACATCACTCATGAGATCACTGATAACACCATCCAGTGAATGTCTGTCTTTTTAAAAAATAAATATGTTTTATATATGTATATGTAGAGGTCGATGGAAAAATAAATGTTTAAATAAGTGTTTTTTTCAGTGAATTTCATAGGTTTTTCAAATGCAGGTTTTATAATTTATTAATTGTATACTTCAATCGAGCTCTAAAAATATGTGAAATCCGTATGTGTTTGAATTCACTTCTTTTCACGTTTTTAAACTTTAGTAAAGAACATCGCTACTTCCAAATCACGTTCGTAACTAGATAGTGTCACCGCCTACACGTCCTGAGAAGCGCATGTAAAGTCATGTGACTTGAAAACAAGACTTCCAATTGGTTCTTAGTAGTTTCTGTTCTGGAATTTACACAAAGCACTCCACCCACTTTCCTCACAATCTTTTCTACTCTCAAGAGACAACAACGTCGAGCATCTTCCGGAAAACTTTGCTGAAATGGCTGCCCTTCCGCATTCATCTTCCGAATCTGAAGGAAATGAGCGACCACCGTTAAGAAGAAAAAAGGTATCTTTCATTTGGCAATTTTTTACTTATCCTGAAGATCAAAAGAAAGTGAATGCGCCAAAAGTAAACTGCACGATATGCAATTCGGAGCTCTCAAGGGGAAATCCAAATAGAAAATATTCCTTTTCTATACACACCATGCTGCGGCATGTTAAACAAAGGCACCCTGAGCATTATGCAAAAGCATCGACAAGAGCCCTGGCCACGCTATTACCATCAGAGGTGGCCAGCACATCTTCTGGTGGAGGACCTGTATCTCCATCGAGTGCTGAGATGGACTTGAGACCATATCTTGCGAAGGTGCACATGAAATGCAACGAGTGTGGAGAAATTCTTTTGTATGGAGAGCAGAGCCTCGTTCTTATTAAACTCAAAATTGAAAGTCATAAATGCCCCAAGAAAAGATAAATTTCTTCACTTCATTTTCATAGTATTACATACTGAAAAATGTAGTAGCAACTTTAAGAAATCGAAAGCATCATAACACTTGTTTCCCAAAAAAAAAAAAAAAAAAAAAAAAAAGTTCTTTTCAGAACTAACTCTTTCTACCAAAACGTGCTCCAAGAGCATATTATGACATGTTTTTTCGCCGCTTTATTTTAGTGCGCGACCGGGTGCGCGCACCCTCCTATCGCGTACAGGACCTGAGACTTGCATGTGAAGTCATGTGACTTCAAAACAACACTTCTAATTGGTTCTTGGTAGTTTCTATTCTGGAATTAACACGCAGCACTCCACCCACTTCCATCACTTTCTTTTCTACTCTCAAGAGAGAACAACGTCGAACATCTTCCCGAAGACTTCGCTGCAATGGCTACCGTTCCGCATTCATCTTCCGAATCTGAAGGAAATGAGCGACCACCTTTCACAAGAAAAACGGAGGCCACGCTATTACCATCAGAAGTAACCAGCACATCTTCCGGTGGACGACCTGTATCTCCATCGAGTGCTGAAATGGACTTGAAACCATGTCTGGCGAACGTGCACATGAAATGCAACAACTGTGGAAAACTTCTTATATACGGAGAGCAAAGCTTTATTCTAATTAAACACAAAATTGAGAGTCATAAATGCTCCTAGAAAAGTTAAATTTCTTCACTTTATTTGGATAGTATGACATACTGAAAAATGTCGTAGCAACTTTAAGAAATCAAAAGCATCATAACACTTGTTTCCAAAAAAAAAAAAAAAAAAAAAGTTCTTTTCAGAACTAACTCTTTGTACCAAAACGAGCTCCAAGAGCATATTAGCTGATATTTTCTCGCCGCTTTCATTTAGTGCGCGACCGGGTGCGCGCACCCACCTATCGCGTACAGGCATCGAGACACGCATGCGCAGTCATGTGACTTTAAAACAACACTTCCAATTGGTTCTTACTAGTTTCTATTCTGCAATTTACACGGAACACTCCATCCACTTCCCTAGAAAACCAGTTTATCGAAAAACTTTTAAAGCCTCCCCTTATGAAACATTCAACATCGTTCACATAGCAGTGTAGTAAATAGCACTAGATACACTCCGTCCCTTAATTATAAGAGACTTATTGCTATGTGAGAAAAACTTTTGTTTTCACGCGATAATGTGAAATGCTGAGCCTGTTACAGAATTTTCTTTCACATATATGTTACTATTCTCCTTCGACCACTAACACCGTAGAAAATACCACCAATAGCGGTGATATTTTTTACACCGACAACGGGCGATTTGTATCGCTTAGAGCCCTTGCTATTATAAAGTTTTATTTCCTAAGTCTCTGATCTCCAACTGTGCAACGTGACTCCCCTGTGTGTCGTAATGAGGTGCTAAGAGCACCACGTACACTATACTGTGACTAAGCATCCATAAATTCCGCGGACATTTATACCTTGCTATCTGCAATTATAAACATCAAAAGGAGCTACGCTGCGCCCCTTGGAGAGCCCTCACTCCCACTGCTACAAAGGCTTGGCAGTCGCCAAGATGCACAAAAACAGCGTCTCGGATCCATTGAACTTCTGTGACGGTCTCAATAACAATAAGCACTAAACAATATTCAAGTATGTAGCAGTCCTTCTACTTGGTTAGAGACTAAACATTTACCGCAGCGCTGCAGCGATTTCTTCCGCAAATAAACCTTGGTATTAATGAGGTTTAACGCAAATGCGGTAAAAATCGTTGCAAAGCATAAGTATCACAGAAAAATCAGGATTATTCATGCATAGCGACCTAATGCTATTAGCCATGTTATTCACCTCCCATTGGATAACATGGCTAAGAACTGCTCAGGGCAGGTGTTAGCTTTTAGAAATATTCCCGCTTAGCGCAAATATCTCCAAAAGCTAGTAATAAGAGATAGCGATGTTAAAGACTATTTTCAGTCGCTAACATCTTGGCACGCCCACTTTGCATCTCATTAGATATAAATGCAACTGACATGCAAAGTGCGGCCCAAAATGTTCACTATCTTCTACTAAATGTTGCTAACTGGTGTTAGCAGCAGCTAGGTAATAGAGAGATAATTTTATCTCTGCTTTCTTGACGTTTAAAGCAAAAAAAACACAGATAAACACCCTTCATATTATACCTCTATATTCAAATTGAAGTAGGCGTAGGTCTTGACGCAGCAATCACATGCACAGTTTTGAAACAACATGGCCCAGAAACTCACTGAGTAAAATCACATAAATTACAGTCAACCACTTTCAATACGTATTACTTCAGAAGAACACTTCTTTATGATACAGGGCTCTAGAATGACACACATATCTCGTCTTTATAGAAACCCTTCAGGTTTTTTTAACAGCTGATAAATGCTTCCATACTCATCACAAAGCTGCTCCATCATGAGCATTGCCTCATCTGTCCTCAGGACGGACAACATTTGTGATGAACTTGCCGCTATGCATGCAGAACACTAACATTGTGCTTCCTTAACACGTTCTATTCACAAAGCAGAACCATGACGGAACCACTCTATAATAAACACACCTGAACCATGGCTCATAAAAGGAGTAGCTCAATCATGACCATACAAGTCCCACTAAGCCCCCCAGCCCCCTAATCTTGAGGCAGAATTGGAACTGCAACACAGGATTTAAAGTCCTGCAAAGAACACCATGTAACATTTAATATCATATGCACCATTGTTTTCATATATCACTTTTGCTAAACTCACTCAGTGAAATGTCGCTCATTTTATTAAATAACTTTTAAAGCATACCTTCTAACAATGCACCCAATCCTATGTGGAAGTGTTCAATATAAAAGATGACATTGCTTTAAGAAGGATAGAGAAATAAATAACACAATGTTGTAAAAATTTCTTTATTATATATACTTACCTAATAAAAAGAAAAAAAAAGTAAATTTCTTATTAAAACGTAGCACCTGTGGAAAAAAATTAAAAATAAGATTATAAAGTATATTATTTAAAGAAAAAACAATAGGAAACAATAAGAGAGATGCAAAGAAAACTGTCAGATATTATTAATTAAACTTACCTTATACATATAATATCTGTGGAGGAGAGTAAAAAAAAAATCTATTATAATACATATTTCTAAATGCAATGTAACAAAATAAGTAAACAACATATTAACTGATTTAGTTTTGCTGTTCTCAGAATACATTGATTTTCACTATCAAGAGTGATTTCAATATTAATCATCATATAACAGCGGGGAAAAAAAAAACACAATCAAAATGATTGTGTTTAAAAAACCCATACAAAATCTGCATACATATTATAAATACTTGAAAAAAACATGTCTTAAATGTTTTCCTCAAATTCGCAATTTCTTGAGTAAGCACACTACATCTTCCGTAGTTACAACCTAATTAAAGTATACCACTTATTTTTCAAGATATCTCAACAAAGCCCCGTGCAGCAATCTCCTTTAAAAATATGTATTTGAAAGACACAGTTTCATCTCTCATACCTTTCCGCGTGGCCAAATTGTATAAGGTAACTCATTATCTTTTAAATACCTCTCCCAAACACTTGCGTCCATATAAGTTTCTAAATAATTCTCAAAAGTACTCATTTTCTTCTCTCATATTTTTCACGTGGCCAAATACTATGAGTTAAGTAGTTTTTTTCTGAAATTACTTAATCTTAGTCTTATCTATTGTTTTCTGTACTTTCACAATCAAAATTTGTACCATATTTTATACCATCAAACATTAAGTAAATTTGTACCTGATGTTATCACTATGCAAAACACAAATTTCATTTGTAGATTTGTACACCCTCATTTACATAATATTTATAAACTAGTAAGTTTCAGATCTCTCCTACAGCAAATCATTCTACTGAAATTTGGGTTCCAAAAATAACAAATAAGAGTTACTTAAGGCAAAAGGCAAACGCTTTTTAAAAGTCAATTGGCTATCATTGCAAAGTGTCCAGCCACTAGCACACTTCAAATAAGCTGTATAATGTCCTGATGATGTAGAATGCCCTTCATGATAAATAATGGCTACAGTTACAAATGTCCTTCTAGAAATAGAAACTTGGGAAGCCACAAAATTTTTAATTAAAGTGGATAATTTACTCCCATCAGCTCTGCATCGTTGAAACATTAAAATTACATATTGTCCGTATCTATGGATAAATAAAGTTGATAACATTTCAGACTTGCATTGAGAACAGACCATGTTTTGATGCACATCTTTAACTAGTTTATGAAAAGGCACTTCTTTGCAGTCTGGTAATGTCAAATATAAAAATCTTTCACTGGGTATCTCAGTACTACTTAAAAATGAGCAATTATCACACTTATGGTCCCATTTATAAGAAAGCCCAAAAAGACTATCAATATCTACACCTTCATCTTCCAAAGCTGTAAACATATACATAATAAATTCCTGACAATCTTGCTGAATATTCTGAGAAAACTGATTTACTCCTGCACATATGTCTAAAACATTCCTTAATTCCGAAACACTTCCTACTTCACTATCACCACTACTACACGTTTCAAATATAGAATTTAAAGAATGACAAAAGGTATGCTCCTGATTTTCTATAATCTGTTCCTTAACATTTTTCAGAAAGAAAACATTAACTACTACATTTGCATAGCAGTTGACACCACACCTATTTTCCAACTTAAATCCAACAATCTCTTCAATACTAACAGTTTTGCTAGAGCTACCAACAACAGCTACATCTTTTTTTCGTCGTTTCTGGACTACTTCAGCACATTTGTCCTCATTTTTCCTTTTCTGACCAACTATACGCCTTTCAATTAAAGGATATTGAGGTAAACTTGGAGCATATTCTCTTCTTAACCTATTATACTCCTTCACACAATTTAAATCTGCACTGATCTTGGGCTCATCATAATCAATTAGATAAAGTCCACATAAAGTTCTAACACGCGATAGAGCAACATACGCCATGCCCTCTTTGAATACAGTGCTTCCAATATTTACCAAAGCACAATCTACACTTAAACCTTGAGATTTATGTATAGTCACTGCATATGCCAAACAAATTGGAAATTGCTTACGACGGACATATAAGTCTTTCACAAGCAAAAAACGAGTTGAACATCGACTAATTTGTTGAACTTCCTCAATCCCATCAAATTTTAGCCTCAAAAATTCAATCTCATCTCTATTGGTATAATTGACAAAACCAACAACATTACCCATTGCTCCATTTACCAATCCTCTTTCTACATGTAAATTTCTTCTTAAAATTATCCGACAATTAAAACATACATACAGATTTTTCTCTAAACCAGCAGTTTTAGATATAGTTTTTTGAAGAGAATCCAATTTTAATTTCAACTTTTCAGACAAAACAATAGTACTACCTTCATGCTCTATTCTATCTTTAGCTTCCAGTTTTTTAATTTCTTGATTTTCTAAATTCAACATTTTCTCATTAAAAACTGAACATTCTTTCAGAGTTGGCATCAAGCATATCACTGACTTATCTACTACCTCTTTTCTATATATTCTCTCAGGAACATTATCTTCATTAGGAAACAGCTTGGAAAGTAATCGAGTTCGTAGAGTGTGATTCGCATCTTCAGTTAATTTTCCAATCCTAATATCTTGAAGAATACTTCCATATTTAGTATCCTTTGCCTGTCGCATATTTTGAATCAGTTCAGTATATTTGAAATGTGACCATATATTTACATTTCCAATACTGCCCAGGCACTTTCTGGTCTCCTCATGTGTAACAGTTTCAAATACAGGTTGTCCTTTCACAGGAGTCAGCTGCAGTAGATCTCCAAAAACTATGACATGTTTACCTCCAAATAACACATCATACTCTGTCTTAAGTGTCTGTTGCATTCTTAAATGCACAAAAGCAAGCATTAAATTGGAGACCATACTTACTTCATCAATAATAAGAAGTTTCATTTTTTTAAGGACTCTAGAAACTTCAAAACAAGCTTCTCCAGATAGCTTCTGATATTGTAATTTATTTTCATGTTCAACTGGCAGCATCAGCAAACGATGTAAAGTAACACCTTTTATATTATGTGCTGCCAATCCAGTTGGAGCAGTAACAACACACGACAGTGTTGACTGAGTTGTTTTCTGTAAATATGTAGTAATTCCTTTAATTAGGAAACTTTTACCAGTCCCAGCTTCTCCACTTACATATAATCGAATAGGCTCAAATGACATACATGAGCAATCTTTTCTCTCATGACGAAAGCCATGCTCAATGTGCTCTGTCACTTCATCATATATCTGTCTTTGCTCAACATTAAACTGCTTCTTTAATTCTTCTAAGTCGATTACTTCCTCTTGACCTTGCTGCATTGCGCTTTCCACCTCATCCATGGCGGTGGCTGCTTCATTTTGAATAATTGGTTGTCCCAGTGGATCTTGACTTAATGATGCCGAACTTTGACTACCTTGTGAACTATCTCTAGCAATCTCTGCTGCAATTGTCGCTTCTTGCTCTATTTCGTAATTCAACATTTGGAGATAATTGCTGAAAACAGGACATTCAATACTACTTTTAGATGCGTTGAATGAATCTTCATAACTATCAAAGTCTCCAAGTAGTTCCTCTTCTCTACGCCATGGTTTAAAGAGTTGCAAAAGAGCAAAATAGTAAAATTCTCTTTTATCAGGTGTTTCGCAACTCAGTTTCCGATGATTTATCAAGTGTCCTTTTCTTTGTTTTACCAGACATCCTTCATGTCCAATTACAGCATGTACACCTTTATCAATATTCTCGGTAACATTTCTCTTAAAAGTATAATTTTGAAGTATTTCATACAGACAAATGTTTTCAAGCACAGTACTTCTATTTGGATAGTATGTATCCAACATATTTGTTTTCAAAATATCTGTACTGTTTGGTTCTTTCTGGGCTAAGTACTCAGGGGCATATTATCAAGGGGGTTTATCTCCGCTTTTTTGGCTTTAAAAGCCAAGAAGGCGGAGATAAAATTATCTCCCTATTACCTAGCTGCCGCTAACACCAGTTAGCGACAGCTAGTAGGAGATAGCGACCATCTTGGGCCCCACTTTGCATGTCAGTGATATTTATCACTAATGAGATGCAAAGTGGGCGTGCCAAGATGTTAGCGACTGAAAACAGTCTCTAACATCGCTATCTCCTATTATCAACTTTTGGAGATATTCGCGCTAAGCGGGAATATCTCCAAAAGCTAACACCTGCCCTGAGCAGTTCTTAGCCATGTTATCCAATGGGAGGTGGATAACATGGCTAAGAGCATTAGCTCGGTAATGCATGAATATCGCTGACTTTTCAGCGATATTCATGCATTTCGGCCGTTTTTTATCGCATTTGCGATAAACCTTGCTAATAGCAAGGTTTATCTGCAATAAAAATCGCCGATGTGCGGCGATAATTTTTGTCTCTAAACAAGTTAGAGACAAAAATTATCGCTAGTTGTTGGTAATATGCCCCTCAATTTCTTGCACAGATTTCAGAACACGGTTTCGTGTTTCTGCTAGGCCCAAACTCACCCAGAGAATAGTCCTTGATTTCGCATAAAGACTTGCAGATGATAATCTGTCACAACATTCATATGCTCCAATTTCTCGATGAGACAGCATCTTCAAACTGTACGTATATAATTTCTTGCTCAGGCTCTTTTCATGAGAAATGTCTTCCCACATCTCCTTCAGTTCCGTCTTTTCAGATTTCGTGATGTAAGACGCTACATATCGAGCCACAGCAATAGAGTTGTCTGCAACATATTGTATGTCCATGTTAGCATTCCACATGGACAAAATGACTGGGTTATAGTCATTAATATATTTCGATTCTTCACCTCTTCTTAAATTGTACGTATTTTTAGGTGACCTCCTTCTGATATTATGTCGCAAACATGACATCAAATTGTTGACTCTTCCTTTTGAAAGTACCGGTCGTGCAAATCCAAAGCGACATTTGGTGTAAAATTTGCTCTTTGATTTGAATTTTCGCTGACAATATTTTCCACAGCGATGACTTTGAAAACGTAACACTTTTCCTCTTAAGTCCTTATCAGTGGTACTATTAGGTATGTCACAAGTGGCATACTGTTCAATAAAAGACAGTACAGTCTCATCCGAGTCTATTCCAAATTTAGGAGCATCCTTGATCCATAGCAGCATATGAATATGAGGAGCACCTCTTGCTTGATATTCTTTTCTCCAAAAGAAATCCAGTACTTCACCAAGAGGCGGATTTTTCTTGTTAGTAATGAAATACATCATAGCTTCAAATCTATGATTAAAATACCTGCAAACATTAACTGGATCTAATGAACACAGTTCTCCAGGTGTCTTGTAGTTTATATTTTCTATGTTTGCATTCGCCTCCAGAAGAAATTCAATTAAATCTTCCCAAGCATACTCTGCACAGCTTAGAGTTAAAAACCATGTTGGTGCTCCTAAGTTTCTAAGCATGCACTTCAAATCTCCATGACGACGGTACCAATACTCATTAGTACCCCGCTGACAAGCCATTAAATTAATTAAATGAGAATCCAAAACACTATCTTTCTGATGCACTCCATAAATTCCTTTGCTGAAATATTTTGCAGATGTACACCACTTTTTAAGATATGATTTACTGCATAAGACAGACCAGATAAGTCAATCTCAAACAGAAAATGAAACAGATATGGAATGCATTGGCGAAACCTTGGATCTTCTGCATATAATCTTGTTGTCCGGTACTCAGATGCAGGAATCTGCATAGGTCGATCATCATATCGTGTACCTTCACCTGTAGGAAATAACTGTGGAAAACAACGACCTTCCAAACTTTCTTCCCAGACACTAATAGGATTTCCTTTCGCCTTTTTCATCTGAAATAATTCAATAGCATTCCCTATTGCTTCTTTGGAATGCAGTGGATGAACACTGTAATGTTCATAAATTTCTTCAGATCTGGATACATCAACTTTTTCAATTTGTCCACTACACAAATCACTATCCTCTTCTTCACTTACATCTTCTTGTTCTACGTATACATCTTTGTAATACTTATTATTTTGCACTAAATACAACATTGCCTTTTTCACTTTCCTAACATCCACTAAATCTTGCCAGATTTTCTTACTCTTTGTAGGTACACCATTCACTAGAATAACTAGAGGTTCTTCTTCTACATTTTCAACACCAATTGTTTCCATATTTTTTTTAAGATCAAGAGGCAAATACACAACTCTACCCTTTAATCCTCTTAGTAAGTCTGAAGGATTTAATTTACCAGTCTTAGGCTCCATTCGAACAATAGCCTGAAAAGGATGTACACATTGAATCAGAATCGTCTCATAAGTATTTAAATTCATCAATTCAGATGGAATATTTACCAACTCTAGATTATTGTGAACAGCTCTAGCAGGCATTTTATTTTCATCTAATTTATTATAACATTATTTACAAACACGTTGCTCAAAACCCAAATCAAAATAGTTTTCCACCAACAAATAAGTTGCAAAATCTTTCCATTGACCATTACTTTCATCTTCACTTTTTAAATATAAATCAACTAACCTCGTTTGACTTTTGTAATGAATGCGTCGACAACAGACACAAGAAAAATTTGGTTTCTCACCTGCAATTACCTTAAACTTTATTATTTCTTGTTCAAAATTTTCAATATTTACATTCCCAACATTTTCTAACACATTTCCTTCTATAATTATATCACCTTCTGCATTATCTTCCTCGGGACCAAAATAACTTACCTCAATTTCTGCACAACTCTTCTTAACATCTAATTCACATCCATACAAAAGAGCACTATTCAACTGTTTAAGTTTAAGTGCTGGACTTTTTGCATAGTACAACTTTCTCACTAATTTTCTCATTTTAGTGTGATGCACTGCTAACATCCTGAAGTGATGAAACACACTCTGGCATATTTTTTTAGAGAGACAAGCCAGTGAATGGCCATGCAGACCTATTTTCTCGCGCACTCTGCATTCATCTAATTCTTGCAACATTTTAATTTTTTTCTTTAGACTTTCTTTAGTGTACTTACGTAAGAAATTGCGAAAGAAATCAATTGAATCCTGTTGTACACTACAAATACTACTACAATTCCAACTGTAAACAGGAGCATTAGGACGTCCCTCTAAAGCTTCTCTAGCCATAACATCTTCTGCATTTCTAACCACAATTTTTTCTTTCTCAATAACACAACCATCCTTCACCTCATATGCTCGACCTGTGGTGTCAACTGCATTCAACAGATCGTTACTTTGAAAGTAACTCTCTTCATTAAAAAATGGCTCAGAAGTTGAAGTATGCATCCACTTCCCAGAAAACACTTTACAAAAATTACTCCTATTTATATGTCTCTTCCATTTACTTTTACTTTTGAAAACTCGAATCGCCTTATTTAAAATATTTATTCTATTAAGTATTAAAATAAATAACTTTCGTTTTGTCTCAAATGCACGCTCAACAAAAGCCTCTATATATAGTTTTTTTTAAAGAAAAACAGATCTTTTTTTAGAAACTTTTTACTTTTGTAATAAATTCGCAACGACTCTGTTGTAAAACATACGCTTCCTGATTTGGCTAAATTGATTGGTCCGGGTTTTACTGTACTGACTTTCATCTTTCCTAATTCTAGTAATAGTAGTTTGTTTAACTCCTGTTCTCCTTTTAGATGATGAAATCGTTTTCTCCTTCTGAACTTCAATACTTCCCAAAATGCTTTTAAAAAACTTTTTAGTTTGCTTACCAGGAGTACTCTTCTTTGTATCCGTCCTCTTAGTCTTTGAAAATAATTCTGTACTTTTCTTCTTTAAACTGTACGTCCGTTTGTAGAGTTTCTTTTTTTCAATTTTGGTCGGCATCTTAATTTAAAATTTTGATGAGATTGTGAACCTGTAAGACACAAAAATAACAAATATTATAGTTTAGTACTAGCATATACCGTACAAATTAAAACCACACATTCATTTTTTAATAAAATACACATAATAACAGAAAATCTCTGAACAAAGTAGTAAATCCTGTAGTGAATTTTCCTTGTAAATTTATCACACTGTATATTTCTTTAAACTTCATAGACAATTTTTTAAAAAATTTTTAAAAGCATACAAACAGTACACTTTTTTCAAAAACTATCAGTCATCATAAGTGTTTTAATCTTTTTTTCTACAATCTCTTTTACACTTCATGAGAACATATCTTATCACTCTCATGAAGCACTTCATCGACGAATATATCAAGAAAACTATCATCACGAATGGTTTGCTATCACTTTTTTTTATTTATTTAAAAGTTCATAGTTTAAAAGAACTTCTAACATCAGTTCATCAGGGACTTCTTCAAGTCCATTGTCCTCCTCTTCTATCAGCTCTAAATATGCTGAATCTAATGAAATGTCCATAAAATAGTCATTTTCATCTTCTTCCTCTCCAACAACCGTGTCTAATATTTCCTCCATCAGTTCATTTATAATTTCAAAATGCACTTCATTTTCTTCCCAAAAAATTTCCATTGTATTTTTTTCAATAAATTCTTCTTTTTCCTTTTAAAAAAATATAAAGACTAAATTATATCTTTGTCCATAAGTGTATAATTGAAAACTACCTTTACTAATTTTTAAACTACAGATAATTTTATAATCTCTAACTTATTAACTCTATAATTTGTAAGATACCACATTCCTCTTGTTTTGAAAAAGAAATTGGCAATATAACTCTAAACATTGACACTGTGCTTTTTTTAAAATTAAATAATTACTGTTGATAAAAGACATTTCACTGTAAAATTTATTTTTAGATTTTCTACATATTTGAAATATTTATTACCTGTATAATAATTTTTAGAGACCCATTTCTTTTATTTCATCACTACAAAGTGCAATATAAATATATGCACTCTAAAGAAAAGGATCACACTATACAAACCATTTAATTCACTTTACAGATTACTACTTCCCACAGAGACAGTTCCATTTATATTACAACAGTATACTCACCATGTCAATGTCTTAGCATATGCAAAATGTCATACTTACCATGAACAACCACCTCATAATAAAACTCTACATTAATATTTAAAAAAGTGCCTATACATAGTATATTCACAGATATGCAGGAAAATGAGCATTACATTTAGATCCATATCATAATACCTCTCTGTAATTAAAAATGGAACACTGCCAAACATAATACAGCAAGATTTTAAAAATAATGAGCACTTCACAAGTATTATTAAAACAAACCTGAAAGAATTATACTCCAATGATTTCTAAATCTCAACTCCTTGCAAAAGATCACATATCCCAAGCTCATTAAAACATAATTTGAACTGTCAATGGAGAACATCTCAAAAAACATATGTACTATAAGCAGATAGAACCACATGTGAAAAATTTAAGATAAAATCATGTTCAAAACATTTACAAATTATTCTTTATTATTTTCATCACCACCCACAGAAATTGCCAAAGCATAAAAAGGAACTCACCTGAAAAAAAGAATATATACTCTCAATATATAACTTCAACAGGTTGATCCTTACAGGCACCAAACACTCTAAAAATGGAAAAAAAAAAATTTTATTAACTTATTACAAACTTATTTCCTACACAATATACAATCATTATAGCATTGAACATGCATAAGTAATAACATTCCCAAAATACTCTCCATTAAAAATAAATACAACATTTCTCATTTATAAAAGCATTGTGCCACAGATATGTCACTTTTCCCCATATTAAAATTCATGCACCTACAACAGTAGGCTTTCAAAAGTAAAAGGCCAAGTCACAAAACAAAAAAAGCCTTATTAATGAAACATTGCGCCGCCACTGCGTCACTTTTACCATGGGAAAAGTGACGCACGGGTGACGCAAAGCCGTCATAAATAAGGCCCAATGTCCATAGAGAAAAACTACAGGGCCAGCATTATACACATGCAAGCAGTACACTTGCACAGAACCACAAAACACCAAGAGCCACCATGTTAATATATATCCTTAATATAATAAACTTCTGAAAATGGATACATATTTCCGTGGCAAACTCCTTAGCAATATTTAAGTGACTAAACTCCTAGAAAATGTATCAAGTCATTATGCTCCTCTCCACTGCATAGCCGGCGACCTAATTCTGTGGAATTCCTATACGACCGGCAGTACTGCGCCGTTTCCTTTACCACCTTGGTAAATTCAAAATGGATGTCCCTCCTGCCTTCGCAAACGAGCCGGACCACATACAACTATTTCGACAGAGAATGCTTCTGTACTACGGCACCTTAACACTCTCAACTTTGAATACTTCATATCGATTATCATTTCTATATTCGTATTTCACTTGTGCGTAGCCTATATTTCATTGCTTCAGCTGTGATTTCACGTGGGCCCTGGATTTATGTCTCTGCAATTTGGTTCCTCCTGAAGCGAATTACAATCACCTCATGAATCCGTTAATTGATCATGAACAGCTTTGTTCCGACGGAGGGATTATGGCCTTTGCAGCGATACAAGGAGTTCTGGGTCATTGGAATATATTCGCAGCGGCGCAATATTTCCTAACACAGAGCTACATCGAAAACCCACCGAGCTGCCCTATGATGGTAAAAGACGCTCCAATAATGACAGATCATGAATGCTCCTTTCATCTTCTCAATTGGATGGCTGACATGTTTTCAGATAATAACAGTGATTTCTTGTTACAACCACTTGCTACCTATTTTGCCTACACAATGGACGATTAACTCTTCCTAACAGAGAACTACATCGAAAACCCACCGAGCTGCCCTCTGATAATAAAAGAGGCTCCGATTTTAACAGATCATGAGTACTATTTTACTCTATTCCATTGGATAGCTGACATACTTTCAAATGATAAAAGTGATTTCCCGTTAGAAGCAGAAGCTACCTATTTTGCCTAAACAATGCATAAATACCTCTTATATAAGCCATTGACGTCCTCATTTCCTTTTGCTGCTCTATATTCTTCACGTTCTTTTCCATATTTTCTTTTGAAGAACAGACCTATTGGCTTTACTAACAGTGGACATTATGATTTCGTGCTGGCTAAATTTTGGTCTTTTATATGAACTACATTTGTTCCTTCAGCTACTCAAATTTCAACTTTATTTTTTTACAGTGTAATCTCAACAATTCTATTGCATATCTTATCTAAGGTTATTTCAAACTTACTCGATGCAAAACTCGCTAATATATGCTACATGTACCCTAATTAATGTGTAAATTTTAAACGAGTTTTTTATAACTGTAAACGCCATTTCGCATCTCAACTGCTTATTTCCGCCTCACACGCCTCTACTCCTTTAATTTGCTATAAAATTATGTTTTTAAAAAACTTTACAGAAAAATATGTTCTTTCAACAATATTTCCATTATTACTAGTGCTGTATTTCAAATGCAATACTGCAACCTTCAAAAGATATCTCAATACAGTAGTTCTCCTCAATAGTGATTTGCGCAGCATCCAACAGATTACATACATGCACCTCTCACCATTTTGTCGCTTTTGGCGCCTTTTTTTTCCCCTCACACACTGACATAACACAAACTTGATAGTGCTTCGCATGTAGACAGCTGATTGATAAAGTAATGATATATAACCACTTGCATTTTCATATATCGTTCCTAAACTGAAAGGCCAGAGACCTTCTTCCACTTATTAAAATATAATATACTTCCTTATAAGAGTGTACAATGTTTTTTTCCAACTATATTCATTTTTCTTCAACTATAGCGTTTGTATTCCATGTACTACTGACAATACCAATTACTGTGTTTTTTGCAATTTCTGTACTCATATTACATAATGATTTGCCTTTAAAACAGTGCATTTCTAAATAAACATTTCAAATATTCACGGTTTCTCTTTTAATCCATAATCTCAACTGAAATGATTTCATATTGAAAAACTATTCATGGGTTCCACATAACCTTAACTGTAGACACTGAGGACCTTATTTATGAAGACCTTCCGCCGCCGGTGCCTCATTTTTTAAAATGGGAAAAAGTGACGCACCGGTGGCGCAAGGCCTTCATAAATAAGGCCCTGAATGTTTTCTTTTCTCGACCTCACTTACTGATACTAGAACCTGCAAGCCAATTACAGCCCGTGAACTCTTTCTTAGTAGGTCGCAGCCACCAGAGAACAGAGTCAGGTGCAGAGGCACCAAAGAGTGAAATACGACATACCCTCTGCTCTGAGAAAGCAACCAAGCGGTAATTGTGAAAGAAAACATTCAGTAGCGCTTTAAAAATACAAATGCAATTATATAATTATTTTTTTGAAAACGTTCCAATCACTTTGATAGGACTATCTGTGTGTGCCTCCACAGCAAACTTCCTCAGCCCGGATTGAAGGCAAACACACAGACAATAAGATAACACAGGGCAACGGAGATGGAAAACAGAAGGGACATGAAGATGCAGTCAAACAGCAGAACTGAGAGAGATATTTTTATGCTCCGTTTCCAACCTCAATGTACAAACACATTAAGGGGGTCATTAGGATGGCGGACGGAAGTGCCTCCGCAGACCCAGAGTATGCGGAACAAGCCTATTTTCCGTGCGCCCGTCGCGGACACTCCGTCCGCCAAATCAGGATACGAAATACGTGCCAAATTCCGTCCGCGGCGGTAGAACACGGTCCGCCGCACCACCACACCCAACCACGCGGCGGACGTTACCTTTCCAGAGACGCCGCCGTACGGACTGACGACTAGGACCGTCCTCCAAATCAAGATGGCGGAAAACACACATAAAAGCGCGGCGGAAAAACAACCTGCCTGAACACGGCGGATGCTCCACAGCGACCATACGCACCACGAGCCGCACGCCGACATGGACCCTGCACTACAGGCTTACCCGATACTCTACGCAATCCAGTACGTCCTCGTCTTGGCCCACCATCGACGACGACGCAGGTAGGCAACAAACCATTCGCTGTCTGGAGAGGAGTACCGGCAAGGGCGGTGACGTAGGGAGGGGGGAGTGACATGTCCCGAAATGCACATATGCCTGTGTACGGCAACGCCTCCAAGGGTCGTGACCCAGGTAGGGGAGAGTGACATGTACCATAACCCACCGCTCCCAAGAAAATACTAATCCACACCAGCGTCACACACGCAAGAATGACTCTGACAAACCACAACACATTAATCCCAATTTTATTTACGCAGATTCGGAGCAAAGTCACAGTCTAGAATGGAGCATGGCCATAGTGGACACCAGAGCAGGAACATCAGAGGCAGTACATCAGTATGAGAACTGCAACAGGGCAGCAACAGGGCAGTGTGGACACCAGAGCAGGTACATCAGAGGCAGTACATCAGTATGAGGATAGCAACAGGGCAGCAACAGGGCAGTGTGGACACCAGAGCAGGTACATCAGAGGCAGTACATCAGTATGAGGATAGCAACAGGGCAGCAACAGGGCAGTGTGGACACCAGAGCAGGTACACCAGAGGCAGTACATCAGTATGAGGATAGCAACAGGCCATTGTGGACACCAGAGCAGGTACATCAGAGGCAGTACATCAGTATGAGAACTGCAACAGGGCAGCAACAGGGCAGTGTGGACACCAGAGCAGGTACATCAGAGGCAGTACATCAGTATGAGGATAGCAACAGGCCATTGTGGACACCAGAGCAGGTACATCAGAGGCAGTACATCAGTATGAGAACTGCAACAGGGCAGCAACAGGGCAGTGTGGACACCAGAGCAGGTACATCAGAGGCAGTACATCAGTATGAGGATAGCAACAGGCCATTGTGGACACCAGAGCAGGTACATCAGAGGCAGTACATCAGTATGAGAACTGCAACAGGGCAGCAACAGGGCAGTGTGGACACCAGAGCAGGTACATCAGAGGCAGTACATCAGCATGAGAACTGCAACAGGGCAGCAACAGGGCAGTGTGGACACCAGAGCAGGTACATCAGAGGCAGTACATCAGTATGAGGATAGCAACAGGCCATTGTGGACACCAGAGCAGGTACATCAGAGGCAGTACATCAGAGGTCACACTACAGCAACTTACAGCACACTATCAGGTGGATTGCGTGAAGTACCCGCATCGGACACACTGACAGCACCAGAAACCGGAGTGTGACACACAGCCACAGATGTAGTGACTGACACGTGAGCCACAGACCCAGATACACTGCCAGCACCTGATACATGAGTGTGAGACACAGCCACAGCCCGAGTGACTGACACATGGCCCATAGACCCAGATACACTGCCAGCACCTGATACAGGAGTGTGAGACACAGCCACAGCCCGAGTGACTGACACATGGCCCATAGACCCAGATACACTGCCAGCACCTGATACAGGAGTGTGAGACACAGCCACAGACCGAGTGACTGACACATGGCCCATAGACCCAGATACACTGCCAGCACCTGATACAGGAGTGTGAGACACAGCCACTGACCGAGTGACTGACACATGGCCCATAGACCCAGATACACTGCCAGCACCTGATACAGGATATGTCTCGACTGATACCCTGCCACTAACAGACACATGCGAGTCAACTGCACCAGCGCCACTGTGACCACTGAAATGATGAGCCACAGGGCTGTATGGTCCAGGAGGCAGGGTGGCTCTGGGAGCGGGGGATAGTTGCAATTGGCCGACATCGGATTGGGCATGTGTCAATGCTGTGTGTCTACGCTTCTTTTGGACATGTGCCTGCACCCTGGACAGGACAGGACTCACAAGTGGACCGGACTGAGAAGCAATTTCACCCACCATGGGAGGTGCATGTGCTGGGGGGGGAATGGTCTCTGGGGACGTGCTGGAGCCTGCTTGTCGTTTGCTGTGTGGCTGCCTTGTGGCCTCTGCAACATGTGTCATGTGGGATGCCACTACAGGGTCCACCTGCATCCGTCCCTGACGGGCCCTGATGGGAGTGGAGGTAAGGGGTGACTCCACTGCGGAGTCTTCTGTATTCCGTTTCCCAGAAAACAGCTGCCTCAGTGCAACAATGGGTGATGTATGCCTGTCCCTGACAGCGCCACTGTTCATGGGAGAGTCCTTGGGCCTTGGATGTCCCATTTCCGTAGGAGTACTGTAGTCTGCGGACTTTCCCTGTTCCCTGGATGGTGCCCTCTTCCAGGCAGCAGACTTGTCGTCTGTGGTGTACATATCCCCAGGACACCCCTTCTTCCCGTGTGTGTCCCTGCCCCTGGGAGTGTCCGTGCTCCTCTTAGGTGCGTTTGTCTTGTGACTGTCCTTGTCCCTGCCCTTTGGAGTGGCTCCTTCCTTCGTAGTTTCCCTGCCCTTGGGAGTGGCTCCTTCCTTCCTGGTTTCCCTGCCCTTGGGAGTGCCTACATCCTTCCTGCTTTCCCTGCCCTTGGGAGTGGCTCCTTCCTGCCTAGTCTCCCTGCCCTTGGGAGTGCCTACATCCTTCCTGCTTTCCCTGCCCTTGGGAGTGGCTCCTACCTGCCTAGTCTCCCTGCCCTTGGGAGTGCCTACTTCCTTCCTGCTTTCCCTGCCCTTGGGAGTGGCTCCTACCTGCCTAGTCTCCCTGCCCTTGGGAGTGCCTACTTCCTTCCTGCTTTCCCTGCCCTTGGGAGTGCCTACTTCCTTCCTAGTGTCCCTGGCACTGGGAGTATGCGAGCCCTCAAGAGATGTATTCGTCTTCTCACTGTCCTCGTACAAGGTAGTGTCAATGGAAGCGGGAGTGAGTCTTGGCCTGGTAGTACCTTGTGTGTGGGATGGCTGTGCAGCATGTGTAGCCATTACACCCAACCCCTCTTTTGCTTCACGTGTGTGTACTCCACTATATCTGACGTTGTCCTTGTGAACAGATTTACCTGACCTAGGGGATGGGGTCTGAGGCCTCCGTGCCTTGACGTGCCGGCTGACGCTGCTTCTAGTGCAATAACCTGTATTAGAGTCCAGGTCAGAAAATTCACTCCCCCCTGACACATCCAGAGTTGTAGATGGTGGAACAGAAGTACCACCCAGTCCATGCGACTGTGCAATGGCAGACGACACACTGTTAGACAATGACTGCAGTGTCCTGTGTACACCAGCCAGATCACCATGCATACCTTCCATGAATGCCACCACCTGCCCCAACTTCCTATCGTGGTCTTGGAAAGCATTAATCATATTGGTCAGCAGATCAACAGCCTCTGCACAAAGTGCATTTTGGCTCACCGAGGCTGGGGCAGCGGTGCCAACACCGAACGCCACTCTGCTCCCCCTACTCCTGCGTGCACGAACAGTACATGGTGCAGTTGGCGGCAGGGTGGGCCCTGTGTGCTGTGTCCCGACCGAAGGTGTTGGTTGCCCACTCCCAGTCTGTGACAACAGTGCTGACTCACCAACACTGTCGGAAGATGATGACGATGTTGTCTCCACATGCGAGTCCTCCGGGACGGTCCTGTCCCCCTCTCCGGCGCTGGCCCCTTCGTTGTCAGTCTGCGTGTGCGCGACGTCTGATCCGGATGCATTGCCTTCTGTCATCTCCGCCGTCTGTGGCTGAGTGCCCTCTGCCAAAGCTGAAATGCACAGGAAATGGGTGTAAGTAATGGGCACACACACGTACAGTACTGCTGCGGAATCCCTAAAGCCACTGATGACAATGTCCATCGATCCCCCAACCTGCACACGGCCCACCCCAACCAGTCATCCTCACACGAATTCTGTGGCGTTGGCCGTAATACATGTACAGCATGCACACTGGGCATGAGGAACTACATCAGCACACAAGTGTTGCCAAGGGGTGACGGAGCACTACAGCATGTGCATGACAACTGAACCGCTTAGCAGGTGGCGTCTCAACATGCCGCATCTGCAAGTGAAATTTTACTGTGGCAATGTCACCAACATGCCATTGGAAAGAGCCTCACGATCGACGGAACACCCTAATGTGTGTGGGCAACCATACATGCATTGCACTCACAAGCAACATACACTGACAGTATGCTTACCGCCACGTTGCTGTTCATCCACACGCAACCGCTCGGACAGGTCAGGATGCGTCACAGCTATGATACGGTGCATGAGAGGGGTCATTGAGCGTCGGGCCAGACGTGCCGTCCTTGGAATCATCCCTAGTGTCACTTCCGCTACATTCTTGCTCAGTCTGGAAATGTCGTCCCAGCGTTTGTGGCAGTGTGTATGTCGTCTATTGGACACCCCCGCTGCTCGTACTTCACGTGCAATGCTCCTCCACACGTCCTTGCGAAGGTGCAGCTTCACCTACCATGATGGGAGACAAAAGGGTGGAAGTCAGTGGACAGTTGGCCAGTCACACAGATAGGAGCAACACATTACTCTCAGCAGCCATGCACATATCGATTCTTTAGTTGGTCACACATCACACCGCCAATTTTCCAGAGCCCAGGTGCCATATGACACCTCATGCACTATAACTTATCCCCCACTGCACTTACCGCCTGTCCGGGTGCGCCGTACAGGCGTCCGTAGTTGCGGAGCACAGCGTCCACGAGGACATCCAGCTCCGCGGCGGTGAAGGGACGAGACCGGACCTCTTTGACTCTCGACATGGCAAGGTCACGGAGTATGGCACTAGAGCGGCAGTCGGTGGTCAGCTCCGCAGCAGCAGGTGGAGGTGATGGTCACAGGCAGCAGTCGGTGGTCAGCTCCGCAGCAGCAGGTGGAGGTGATGGTCACAGGCAGCAGTCGGTGGTCATCGTAGAAAGTATGCTTTTGCACATCACACATATATAGGGCCCTGTGGCCATGTCAGTGGCATACGGCGCCAGCCATTGGTCCGCCGTGAGAGCGTGTTTGGAATTGGGCCAATGATTGGCCCTGGTGTTGCGGTGAACAGCATACGGTACTTGCTATTGGCCAACCGTGGCCCATGTCCACACCTCCCATTGGCTGCACGTGCACAGACCGTCACGCTCACACACCGGCAAGTGCACGTGCTAGACACTGGGACGGATGCATCATTTGCAACAAAGTTGTAACAGTGGCGCCACCATGGCGGGGCACGTATTCGGCGGGGGAGGTGGAGGCCAAAACATCCATAAGCTGATGTCCATGCACATGGCAGTTCATGACCCCCCTTACAGTGACATTGCATCAGCCAGCCTACACCGGCCGGCCCAGCTCTACACACTACCGCCGTGCGAGGCCCAGCCCATGACCGCCGTTCCGGCCATGCCAACTACCGCCGCCTCAGGCCCCCTCCACTACCGCCGTGCCAGGCCCAGCCCATGACCGCCGTGCCAGGGCCGCCAGGGCACGGCGGTAGTGGAGGGGGCCTGAGGCGGCGGTAGTTGGCATGGCCGGAACGGCGGTCATGGGCTGGGCCTGGCACGGCGGTAGTGGAGGGGGCCTGAGGCGGCGGTAGTTGGCATGGCCGGAACGGCGGTCATGGGCTGGGCCTGGCACGGCGGTAGTGGAGGGGGCCTGAAGCGGCGGTAGTTGGCATGGCCGGAACGGCGGTCATGGGCTGGGCCTGGCACGGCGGTAGTGGAGGGGGCCTGAGGCGGCAGTAGTTGGCATGGCCGGAACGGCGGTCATGGGCTGGGCCTGGCACGGCGGTAGTGGAGGGGGCCTGAAGCGGCGGTAGTTGGCATGGCCGGAACGGCGGTCATGGGCTGGGCCTGGCACGGCGGTAGTGGAGGGGGCCTGAGGCGGCGGTAGTTGGCATGGCCGGAACGGCGGTCATGGGCTGGGCCTGGCACGGCGGTAGTGGAGGGGGCCTGAAGCGGCGGTAGTTGGCATGGCCGGAACGGCGGTCATGGGCTGGGCATGGCACGGTGGTTGTGGAGGGGGCCTGAGGCGGCGGTAGTTGGCATGGCCGGAACGGCGGTCATGGGCTGGGCCTGGCACGGCGGTTGTGGAGGGGGCCTGAGGCGGCGGTAGTTGGCATGGCCGGAACGGCGGTCATGGGCTGGGCCTGGCACGGCGGTAGTGGAGGGGGCCTGAAGCGGCGGTAGTTGGCATGGCCGGAACGGCGGTCATGGGCTGGGCCTGGCACAGCGGTTGTGGAGGGGGCCTGAGGCGGCGGTAGTTGGCATGGCCGGAACGGCGGTCATGGGCTGGGCCTGGCACAGCGGTAGTGGAGGGGGCCTGAAGCGGCGGTAGTTGGCATGGCCGGAACGGCGGTCATGGGCTGGGCCTGGCACGGCGGTAGTGGGTAGAGCTGGGCCGGCCGGTGTAGGCTGGCTGATGCAATGTCACTGTAACGGGGGTCATGAACTGCCATGTGCATGGACATCAGCTTATGGATGTTTTGGCCTCCACCTCCCCCGCCGAATACGTGCCCCGCCATGGTGGCGCCACTGATACAACTTTGTTGCAAATGATGCATCGGTCCCGGTGTCTAGCACATGCACTAGCCGGTGTGTGAGCGTGACGGTCTGTGCACGTGCAGACAATGGGAATGTTGAACGCGGGCCGCGTATGGCCAGACGTAAACAGCGGAAGCAGTGCACCGCCATGGCGGCGTCAATGAGTGCATGTCAGCTGACGATGCACCTTGTTTAATTGTCTGCAGTGGCATGATGATGGTTGTGTGCGTAATTGCGTGACTCCACACTTCATGCTCTATCCCATGTATTTCCATACCATGCCCATCCGTGTGCCACTAATGACCGTCACTTTTGGGTCATGTCACATGTCTTGTTGGCAGTGATGTTGAGGTGAGACAGAGTGCATTGGACATGTTGCAACACATCATGTAGCTGGTGGGTGCACCTTGCTACGTCAATCCATGTTGTTGTGACAATCAGAGATGTCACACATATGCAAATTGTACACTGCCTATTACATGTTGGATAGAGTGCGGTGACATGTGAGTGAGTTGCACAGACATGCGTTGTATGTGAAATGAATTCCATTCCATTTCCTCCCACACAGGAGGGCTCAAAATGTCCATCGCCCATACGCTGTGCTGGAGGATATGGTGGACGAGGAGGTGATCCAGAAATTCAGGCTTGATCGACGTCGATTGCTGGAGCTTGTGAACCAGTTGTCTCCTCACCTGCAGCCGCGGAGAACTTATCCAGGCTCAATTTCACCCACCCAAAAGGTGATGGCGGCACTCCATTTTTTTGCAACAGGCACATTCCAGTACACTATAGGACATGCCGGGGGAATGTCACAGGCCATGTTCAGCACGGTACTTAGGGATGTACTGACAGCCATGATGCTGTACAAGAATGACTACATACATTTTCCACAGGCGGCAGAGTTGGCAGCGGTCAAAGCTGACTTTTATGCACTGGGTCGCATACCACACGTTGTGGGTTCAATTGATGGCACGCATATTGTGATCATTCCGCCACGGGCACGTGAGCAGGTGTTTCGGAATCGGAAGCACTTCCACTCCCTTAACGTGCAGGTGGTGTGCCAGGCCGACAACATTATCTCACATGTGTGTGCAAGATTTCCTGGCTCTGCACATGACGCCCACATCATGCGGAGCAGCATTGTCCCCCAACTGATGGCAAATCTGCGTCCGGCACAAGCCTGGCTTGTTGGTGAGTATGCTGTGGTGACTGGAGTGATATCTGGGTGGCTTGGTGTGGCCACATGTTCAGGTAGTGATGTTTCTCTCTCTCTCTCATTTCCACATACACAGGCGACTCGGCTTACCCAAACAGGCCTTGGCTTCTAAGTCCAATTCGCAATCCCACCACAGCAGGAGAAATGCGATACAACGATGCCCATGGTAGGACACGTCGAGTGGTGGAACGAACATTTGGCCTGCTAAAGTCTAGGTTTCGGTGCCTGGATAAGACTGGAGGGGCCCTGCCTTACGCACCAGGCAAAGTATGCAAGATTGTGATTGCCTGCTGCATGCTCCACAACCTGGCTGTGCGAAATAACATTGAACTGATCTTGGACCCAGATGAACAGCAAGTTCCTCGCCCTCCCGACCCACCCATGTTGACTGATGAGGATAGTGGTGAGGAGGAAGGTGTGGACCAGAGGCGCCAGCTCATTGAACGCTACTTCCCTTGATTGTGAGTGTGCCCCTCTTGTGCTGCTTGTGTATGCCCTGTGTAGGTTTGCTGCTCTCGTGTCATTGTGTTGTGCATCATCTATGTGTTTTGTTATGTGATGTATGCATGTGTGTGTGTGTCTTCATTTATGAGTACATGCACTTCTCCATGATGTGTGTAGTGTCATCCATTCGTGTAGTGATGTGTGTGGTTTGTTGGAAGTTGCACTGCAGTGAGTTGGGATGAGTGTGATGGTGTTTCCTAACGTGTGTTTGCGTTTTCTATGTTTCCCTAGGTAACTCCCTTGCGGCATGATTCTGTACCACTTGGATCCCTGTACCTGGTTACGTCTGTTTCTGATGCAATCATGTGAATAAACATGGAGGCAACACATCATTGAGTGAGTAAGTGGTATTTATTTACAGATTGTGCATAGGTGTATGTGCATATTTACAAAGGAGTGAAGGGGTGGGGGAGTGACAGTCCAAGGTAATGGAAGATGAGATGTCCGTGCAGACACCACATAGGGTGGTGTGTGCCTAGTGCAGCAGGCCTGTGCCAGGTGGGACCGGATAGTTGCCAGGATGGATGGCAGGCTCAGGTACTCCAATGAGTCAATGTCGGCTCCTCTTGGAGCGTGTGGCATGAGCTCCGACACTGCTCTCGCCCACTTCCTGCCTCGGACGGCCCCTCCGTCTTTGTGTCGGGACGGAGTCAGCTGGGGGCGCAGGCTGATCCGGTACCACATCCGCCGCCAGGGGCGCAGGTGGCGGTGGCGGTGTTGTGGCCGGTGCCGTTGTTTGAGGGGGGGGGGGGTGGTGTTGGCGGATGCCCTTGTGCTGAAAATGTCCACGAGTTGGCCAGGCCGCCTCTCCCCAACATCGCTGTGTTGTCCACAAAGTCCTGGTGGTTCCGGTCTGCATGTGCCTGGCTACGTGCATAGCCCGCCTCCACCCGGACTAGTGCTTCAAGACACTGTTGCACAGCATTGAGTGTAGTGTCATCAGGCCTTCTTTCCGCCGTGCTCCTGCCTGCAGGATCTGCCCTTGCATTGGTGGTTTGCCTCACTCTCTCCCTGCGTGGCTGGGATGGCGCTGCCCCAGCGTTGGCCGGTGGGTTGGGCAGGGTGGCAGGGGCAGAAGTGGTGGTAGTAGTGGTGGTGGAGGTGGTGGTGGTGGAGGCAGCTGTGCAGGTCACAGTAGCCGGTGTTGTCGTGATGCCAGAGCCCGTTGTTGTTGTTGGTGCAGGTGTGACCTGCGTGCCAGAGGTCCCTGGCTGGCTGCTTGATCCGGCACCATCCTCTGCCCCGGAGGTGGCTGGACAATCGTCCCCTGAAAGTTCAGAGTGTGGGGATGCTGGAGGCCTGGTGTCAATTGCAGCAGTCAGATTAGGATCCCCTGCAAAACAATAATGTGAGGATGAGTCATGTTGCCTAAACGTGTACATTTATTTGTGTTTGACATTCAGTCGGCATTGGCACACACCCCACCCACCACCACCACCACCCTCTCTATGGACATGGGGGCCTGTTGGGAGTAGGACTAGTGACCCCTCACACACCCCACCCACCACCACCACCACCCTCTCTGTGGACATGGGGGCCTGTTGGGAGTTGTAGTTCTGTCCCCTCACACACCCCACCCAGCCACCACCACCCTCTCTGTGGACATGGGGGCCTGTTGGGAGTAGGACTAGTGACCCCTCACACACCCCACCCACCAACACCACCACCCTCTCTGTGGACATGGGGGCCTGTTGGGAGTTGTAGTTCCGTCCCCTCACACACCCCACCCAGCCACCACCACCCTCTCTGTGGACATGGGGGCCTGTTGGGAGTTGTAGTTCCGTCCCCTCACACACCCCACCCAGCCACCACCACCCTCTCTGTGGACATGGGGGCCTGTTGGGAGTTGTAGTTCCGTCCCCTCACACACCCCACCCAGCCACCACCACCCTCTCTATGGACATGGGGGCCTGTTGGGAGTAGGACTAGTGACCCCTCACACACCCCACCCACCACCACCACCCTCTCTGTGGACATGGGGGCCTGTTGGGAGTTGTAGTTCCGTCCCCTCACACACCCCACCCAGCCACCACCACCCTCTCTATGGACATGGGGGCCTGTTGGGAGTAGGACTAGTGACCCCTCACACACCCCACCCACCACCACCACCCTCTCTGTGGACATGGGGGCCTGTTGGGAGTTGTAGTTCCGTCCCCTCACACACCCCACCCAGCCACCACCACCCTCTCTGTGGACATGGGGGCCTGTTGGGAGTTGTAGTTCCGTCCCCTCACACACCCCACCCAGCCACCACCACCCTCTCTATGGACATGGGGGCCTGTTGGGAGTAGGACTAGTGACCCCTCACACACCCCACCCACCACCACCACCCTCTCTGTGGACATGGGGGCCTGTTGGGAGTTGTAGTTCCGTCCCCTCACACACCCCACCCAGCCACCACCACCCTCTCTGTGGACATGGGGGCCTGTTGGGAGTTGTAGTTCCGTCCCCTCACACACCCCACCCAGCCACCACCACCCTCTCTATGGACATGGGGGCCTGTTGGGAGTAGGACTAGTGACCCCTCACACACCCCACCCAGCCACCACCACCCTCTCTGTGGACATGGGGGCCTGTTGGGAGTTGTAGTTCCGTCCCCTCACACACCCCACCCAGCCACCACCACCCTCTCTGTGGACATGGGGGCCTGTTGGGAGTTGTAGTTCCGTCCCCTCACACACCCCACCCAGCCACCACCACCCTCTCTATGGACATGGGGGCCTGTTGGGAGTAGGACTAGTGACCCCTCACACACCCCACCCACCACCACCACCCTCTCTGTGGACATGGGGGCCTGTTGGGAGTTGTAGTTCCGTCCCCTCACACACCCCACCCAGCCACCACCACCCTCTCTGTGGACATGGGGGCCTGTTGGGAGTAGGACTAGTGACCCCTCACACACCCCACCCACCACCACCACCCTCTCTGTGGACATGGGGGCCTGTTGGGAGTTGTAGTTCCGTCCCCTCACACACCCCACCCAGCCACCACCACCCTCTCTGTGGACATGGGGGCCTGTTGGGAGTTGTAGTTCCGTCCCCTCACACACCCCACCCAGCCACCACCACCCTCTCTGTGGACATGGGGGCCTGTAGGAGTGCTTTAGAGGTTGGTGAGTATGTGGACTGCATGCAAGGCTGGGGTATGTGGGATGTGTCTTCAGAGTTGTGTGAGGCACACCGTGTTGTTGTGTTTGTGGTGCTTGGTTGGTACTTACCAGCCTCTTCTCCATCAGCAAGTCCATCGATGGTCTCAGGGTGCAGGATGGTCAGCACCTTCTCCTCCCACTCGGTGTATGGTAGGGGCTCCGGGGGGGTTCCACCGCCTGTGTGGTTGGCCCGGAGGAAGTTCCTGGCTCTAATGGACTTCACCCGGGTCTTAAGGTCGTGCCACCGCCTCTGGATGTCATGCTTGGTCCTCGGGACGGTCCCGGAGGCATTGACCCTGGTGACGATCCGGTCCCACAGGCTGTTCTTCCGAGCTATGCTCGTCTGCTGCACTAGGGATCCAAAGATGTGGGGTTCCACACGAATGATCTCATCGACCATTACCCTGAGCTCGGTGTCGGTGAATTTTGGATTCTTCTTGGGTGCCATGGTGCTCGGGGTGTGCGTTTGTGTGGATTTCGGAGGTGCTGGTGTGTGGTGTTTGGGTATGGTGTGGTGGGTGTTTGTGTGCAGGGTGTGTTTGGGTGTGGGTTATGTGTATGAATTAAATTGTTTGCTGTTGGCCAAGTGTTGTCTCCTGCTAGCAGCTATGCTGTGATGCAGAGGATTTTGGGAGTGGGTGGGAGTTAATTTATAGTCTGTGTGTTGGCCCTGTGTGAATGTTGATTTGCAGTCAGGTGATAGGTGGGTGTGTTGTCAGGTGTGGTCTATGCAGTTCTTGGGGGTGGGTCATTGTGTCTTGTGTTTGGTTTAGATGTGTCAGGTGGGTGGTCGTCCATTTTCCGGTGTTTGGTGATGGATTCTGTCGGTATGTATGCCATTGGTTTGACTGTAGGGATGTTGGACTTCCGCTGTGGTGCACCGTTTCTCCTAGCATTGCTACCGCCGCGGACGTGGATCGCGGTGGCTACCGGGGTACTTGCGGAGTTATCCTAATTGCGGACACGGACAGTACGGAGGTATCGCGGGGGAGGTTGTTGTTCTCCTGGTCATGTGCGTACGCGGCGGTCGGTGTTTAGTAGGTTCCGTCCGCATGCCGCGGCCTCAGGTCTACTTCGACCGCCGCGGACGAAGATTGTTGTGCTCCGTCCGCCGCGGTCGGCGTTTCGGTCACATTTGATCCTAATCGCTATTGCGGTTTTTCCGCGGGCAGGTCCGGAGTATCTTGCCACCTTCCTCGGCGGACGGAACACGTTTCCATCCGCGATCCTAATCGACCCCTTACTACACAAATCTCTATACAACCTCATGGTCAAAATTTTCCATTTTATTTCACTCGACCACCTCCCTCACCCCACCAGTGCAAACGACGACCAGAAACCGCAATATAATTTTGACGTCTAACAGAAACTTTGTGAATACCTTAATCATTACCACTTTAGCCCCCTTCCCCGTCCCTCTCGCCCCACCCCCACCAGTGCAGGCCACGGCCACCAACCAGTCTGAAATTTTGTCGACTGACAAAAAGTTTACGAATTCATTAACCATTACCATTTTTTCACAACGGTATCACTAGTAATTTACCATTTCTCTCTCTTTCTGCATTATCTGTGTCTCTGCTAATATCATTTCTTCATTTCCTCAACAACTTCTCTCATTATATATAAACGCTTCAAAATTTCAAAAATAATTCCTCTATATTAAAAATATTTTTTACTGCGTATTCAACATTTAAATGGAAGAAATTACTTTTAGAAATACAACACATTATGACAGCCATAAATTAGTTTTTACATGGAAAATCAATCATTGTTTCTGATTAAACTATATGATACGGTACATGACAAAACAAACAGTTACGCACTTACCTTTACCAATGCTTTGAACGATGTAGAACAGTGAAAGTCACAAAACAGATATTCGTTAGCGGAACTCTGAATATTGCTTCTATCACTGCAACCAAAATTCAATGGCACAGATATCCAGTCAATTCACACTCATATAACTCTCTTCAGCCAATCACATTTCCTCACGCAAAATTGTAAAATCAAATTTACATTTCAATTGGTTGTCCTTCACAATATTTTCAGACTCACGTGAGAGACACCCATCATCAACTGCCATCTCCAGCTGTTTCCATGGTAACACCTCATTCTGCACCTTGCTGAAGGCACAGGTCAAAAGTTCATGTCTCAACGTTCTACAGCAAACTAAGAAGACTGTTTTCCCTCCAGAAACACCTGCCAATCCACAACTCTGTTACATGTCTTTTTTTTCACACCCAATAGTACTTTTCGTTTAACATAAACATTAACATGCAACATACTCTTCAATCTCCACTTATTATAATCAACCAATCATTTTTATTTTTTTAACCACACCCAGCCTCTTCCTTTTTTTTATTTAGAATTTCAACTTCTAACTACCATTCCACTTCCAGAACCGATCGGAGGACGACTACAAATCCCTTGAAAATGAAGGTCTGCCTAATAGGACACAGTTATATTCACTGGAGTGAAAAATATGCAGTAAGCAGACGAATTTGCAACCTCGGCTTACCAAATGTACACATAACATGGATTGCCAAAAGAGGATTGAAATGTCACCAATTGATTCCATTGGTGAAAACTTTTATGCATCTCCCAGAACCAGACCTTATAATTGTGCACTGTGGTGGGAACGATCTAGGCACAATCACTGGGGTAGGTCTGGAAATGCTTCTAAAAGACACCTTTCGACAATTGATGACACTTTTTCCTCGATCTGCCGTGTTATATTCCAATATATGCCAAAGACAGAAATGGAATTGGTCCAATCAACATTGTGCACAATTTCAGAAAGCAAGGAGACATGTAAATAAATCTGTTTCTGCGTTCCTCAGAGATTATAGCATGGGTTCTATTTACCACAACAACTTGCGATACCACATGCAAGACGTCTATAGGAGAGACGGTGTTCATTTCACGAATGAGGGAAACAGAATCTTCCTCTGCAACATCAGGCTCTGCATCGGTACTTACTTATAAATGCAGAAAACACTCAATTAACACAAGGGCTCTTTTCAGAGCCACCTTATATCTAAGCACTCAAACTTCTGATTTATCTCCATTTTCACACTCTCGTTAATAGGTGTGCGCGACCGGGTGCGCGCACCCCGCTATTTTTTTCTGGAAAAAAAATATATCTTTTCGCGTTTAAGGGCCTTACTGCACACCCCGAGAAAACCTACGCAGCAAGACAATCTCTACCTTCTCCCCTTTCCATGTTTCAACGCTTTGAAATGAACAATATATTTACTCGCAGTGACAAAATGGCGGACAAAACTTCCTGATTTCCTTCGAATCAAACGTTAACAGACGTCACGCAGCAAAAAAAAATTCCGCTCAAGCGCAGCCGCTTGGGTGCGCGCACGTGTGCGCGCTTATAGATATATAATTGACTTTAACTTTAATTTTCTCAACAACTACTGAACGGATTTACACCATTCCAAAAAAAGCGTAATCTGCGAACAGGACTCTACAGTTTTGCCAAATTTCTTATAAATCCATTCAGCCGTTCGACCTGTAGCGGAGTCTAAAGGTCCTATGGAAAATAACATGGAGAAAACATGTTTTGGGACCCCCCTTATATCTCAGCCCCCACTTGACCAATCCCCCCCAAACTTTCAGGAAAGGAGCGCAGCGGACCGAGCCATCTTCTTTGAGAAATTCACAAAGATTCATTCACCAGGGCCAAAGTTATTCCAAATAGAATGTTGAGGATTTCCTATGGAAAACAATCCTAACTATAACTACCTACTGGCGACCGCCAGTAGGTAATATATATATATATATATATATATATATATATATATTTTTTTTTGCGGAACCGGGAATCATAAGGAGTCACGGAGGAACCCTGCCTTCAGCCTACCCAACCCGTGAGACTGCGGAACGCCGCTGGCTACTGCGGACATCCGGAGAGGGTAAGCGCTGCACGCACCGGTACTCTGCAATACGCTTTGCAATTGTTTTACCTCTGTCCCGCTATAAGCTAACTTGGCAGACCCCCGCACAACTGTTTGTTACCCTGTTTTGAGAAACCGCTGATATAGTTACAGCGTGTAACGCTGGTGCCACGGACTCCCCCGTCATTATGTCTGTAATTGCGGAGAGGGAGAGAGAGGCGGATGATGTGTTTAAAAGCCTCAATGCAGTGACAAAAAGATCATAGACTTTGGTATTGCCACAAACATCAATGAGCAATTTACAGACTCTATTCCACCAACTAGAGAAAATCCAAGCGCGAGAGATAAGGAAATGGTGGGAAGCTACATCGCTCCAAAGATACATAGATTGCAATAGAGTTCCCAGAGGCCTGCGGATTTTCACCGTTCCATCTTATGAGAACCCGGACCCCCAATTATTGAAAGATTGGGCAGCGTATACAGCTGATTCAAGTAAAGGTATGCTGCTATTGCTAATCAAATACGCATGGAGTGATAGAGACAAAGCTCTCACCGAGATCCAGAAACTTGAAGAACTGATTGCAAAAGATAAGGATACGAAAACCATTGACGATCTACGTGTTAACATGCAAAAAAGACTGAAAGAGTACGAAAACGGAATCAAAAAAAGGAAGCAAACCAAGTTCCAAAGGGATGAGCAAGATTACCTGACAGGCAGAATACTCACCTTCGCGAAGAAATTCGACGCCACCAGAAAAAGGCTCGCTCAGGGGGCCCACCGGGCAACTACCAATGTCACCTCTGAATCGAAAGTTTCAACATCAGAGGATGAGTCAACCAGAACAAATGGAAGACAAAACATGGAACCAGACATGGCAGAGCCTTTTTTAGACGAATTTCAGGTAATGAAAGAAACGCGACAACGTCCACAGCCCCAGACGGCGAAAAAAGCCACAAAAAAAGGAGGAAAACCAGGCACGGCAGAAGGGGCCGCACAAGATACAACACCCATGGTAACTCGCAGCAGGGGCAGGAGGGGGAGACGGTAAAACAGGAGAACACCATCATCAACCTCTCCCAGAGAAAACTTTCAGCTCATGAAGAGAAGGTACTGAGAAGAGGTATGACTTTCTGCCCAACAGCTAAATTCGATCCAGTAGAAACAAGAATCGACATCTTCAAGCTTGTACGGAAACTGAAATTGGAAAAAATCTTTGCCAATCGCCCACAATTAGAACTAACAACAAATACTGGACCAACTAACCAAACGATCTATGATCTCATTGATGACGATCTACCTCTCCTTCAAGTCACGCATTCTCTAGCAGGCACGGAAGAATTGCCCAGCTCAAATGAAGTATTCAGGAGAGAAGAAATCGCACAAAGAAGAGATCCAAGCAACCTAAAAAGGAAATCTAGGTTCCTACCACATGCTACACATGACGCCATCGACGTTTTCAACGATGCAATCTTACAAGATCTGGATAAACTTACCACCAAAAAAATGGAAATAACTAGAAACAACTCTAACATCTCTATTATGGAATGGCAAGCCATCAAATCACTTAAGGAAGATAGTTCAATTGAGATTAAACCCTCAGACAAAGGGGGGAAACATAGCGATTTTTGATAAAGAACAATACAAACTGGAAGCCTTAAGACAACTAGAGGACAAGGACTGCTACGAAGTAATCAACAAAAATGATTTTGAAAAATGCATCTTGGAATACCATGGACTCCTAAAAGGATGGCTGGATGAAGGCATGCTGAGCAAAAGCGAACACGAGTACCTGCATTGCGAACATCCAATCATCCCTACTTTTTACCACCTGCCAAAGGTGCATAAAGATATCAAGCACCCACCAGGGAGACCAATTGTCTCGTCTATAGGCAGCCTCCTAGAAGCGACTTCCAGATTTATTGACAATTATTTATCTCCCTTTGTCAAAGACCTTCCCTCTTTTGTGAGGGATACCCAGGACTTCCTTAGGATTATTGACGACATACAATGGGATAAAGACATGCTTATCATTACTTTAGATGTCGCCAATTTGTATACCTGCATTGGACATCAAGAAGGACTCCTAGCCATTGAATGGTTTTTGAAAAAGAAAAGCATGCAATTTCATCAACACAATCGCATGCTTCTCAAAATGACTGAGTTTTGTCTTTACAACAATATCTTTCTGTTTTCAGGTACATTGTATCATCAGACCAGGGGGACCGCCATGGGCACGTGCTTCGCCCCCAGCTATGCGAGCCTTTTCGTAGGCTGGTGGGAGAAGCACGTGGCCTGGGGGGGGACCAACGAGCAATGGTTGGACCATATTATGGTTTGGACCAGATACATTGACGACCTGTTTGTGGTCTGGCGGGGCGACAGGCCCTCGGCTGAGAGGTTTGTGGCGATGCTAGACAACAACAGTCTCAATTTGAGATTCACCAGTGTGATCAGTGAGAAATCAGTCCACTATCTCGACCTTGAGGTGTTTGCGGCAGGGGGTATCATCCAAACAAAACTCTACCGCAAGCCGACGGCAGGAAATGCAGTATTACACGCTGCCAGTCACCATCCCAGATCTATGATAAAGAACATTCCGTATGGTGAACTTTTGCGCCTGAAACGAAATTGCTCAGAACACAGTGATTTCCTACAGGCGCAAAAAGCAGCAGTCTCTAGATTCCTGGAGCGAGGCTACTCAAGAACATCACTTTCAGAGGCCTCTAAAAAAGTGGAACTCACGAACAGAAAAGATCTCCTGGTGAACAAAAACCTGAAAAAGATAGTGGAGTCAAAACCTGTGACCAGAATGATCACGACCTATAATATGAGATCGAAAGAACTGGTTCAGATTTTTAACAACAATTGGCATATTCTGAAAACAGATAGTGTCCTGAAGAATAGAATACCATCAAAACCAGCAATCACATATATGCGTTGTCAATCCCTAGGCGACCATCTTACAAGGAGTCACTACAAGGACCCCCCAAAACCATCTAGATCTAAACCTATCCAGGGTTTCTACCCTTGCATGCACTGTAAAGCATGCAAATACAGTCAGAAAAAGACCAAGTATGAAGGTAGACCTAATGACCCCCGACCCACAAGAACTATCAACAAATTCCTGAATTGCAATTACGAATTTGTGATATATTGCCTTGTCTGTCCGTGCTCCAAGAGGTACGTTGGGAGTACGATCAACCCAGCAAAAAAGCGCATCTTGGAGCACATGCGTGCCATCACCAATAAGGACAAAAATTACCCGGTGGCAAGCCATTTTGAAACCCACCATAACAGCAACAGAGATCTACTATCTTTCTATCTCATAGATCAATTGGAAAGACAGGAAAGAGGTGGGGATAAAATAAGAACTCTTAGGGCAATGGAGTCTAAATACATTATTGATCTCCAGACAATGAAACCTGTGGGGCTAAATAATGATGAAGAACTTTGGGTACACCTGGATTAAATGTTAGAGTTGGGGTTACTGTAACTGAAATAGTATGAAACATCTAAAATAGAGCTATGATACCATCATCTGCCAGTCCTTCTCCTACGCTCCATGTCCATTTGACTGTGAAATCTGTAAAATCTGGATTAGGGAGGCCAAAGCCCATACAGGGCAAGAGCAAGAAAAACAGAGAACCTGCCCATACAGGGCATTATAAATAAGTGACTTGTGCGGAGTACGCACAATAACTTAGGGAAAGTTATTGGAAACACACGGTGTTTAAAAGTAGAATGTTGATATATACCATTAGCATTCAAATGTTAAGTTTTCTAGTATTTGGTATAGAGAGTTATGATATGATTAGTATTATACTTTCAATCTATGACAACTCTTATAGACATCTTAACAATTCTAATTGTAATGTTTACACACCGTGTTATGTTAATGCATGAATGAATTGATTTTGCTATTTGCAACTTTTTTTCTCCAAGCAAGGAACGTATTACACAAAAAACTACATGGGGTTTCCCCGTTGTTTTTAACTGCACGAGCACTTTAAATCGCCATTCTCCTTGTACTTATTTAAAAGACTATATACATGTACATTATAAGATGTCTGCCACATTTCCAACAAGGTTTGGTTCAGTCCTCTTTTGATGTTAATGGAGAGGTGGAGATATAATGGCGTGTTTTGTAATTCACTTTGACACTGAGGAAGCCGTTTCACGGCAAAACGCGTTTGTCTTTTTATGGGGTAGGGGGTCTGCCAATAAATCAAAAGAAGTAACCACCAGCTTGGAGTGCCGTCTGCTTTCTTTGAATAAAGCGAGCGTGTGTCGATATATATATATATATCCAAAATTAGCAGTTCCCAAACTTTCGGAGTGAGCCACCCGGACACCAACACTTCAGCTCAACTATCTTTAATGGCTGCTTGCTGACACAGACTCTTCAGGTAGGTAAAAAAAATGTAGCCATCTTGCAAGCCAGACGCGTTTCAGGAGTAAGTCCCTCATCAGTGGCTTCAAGGGAAGGGCAGGGGGAAGCGTGTTTTGGCACATTCGGACTCTTAAACTACTCCCGCCCCAATGGGCGTGGCCAAACGGCATTCTGGGAGACAGAGTTCACGCCAATGTTACCTCCGTGGGTGCTTCTCGATGCTCAAGTGTCCTCTTTTAATACAGGCAATCGTCCTTCAAATGTATGCCCCGCTTTGCTGCTGCCACACCCGCTGTAAGCTGACACCACTCTGCAAAGGTGTCAGCTCTGTTCCGTTCCGCTCAATGCGATGCTTTGTGGCACCGCTGCGGACCCGCTGACAAAGGCGGTAGGCTCTCTCCACGACCCAGGGAGGCCGTTGTATATCCAAAATTAGCAGTTCCCAAACTTTCGGAGTGAGCCACCCGGACACCAACACTTCAGCTCAACTATCTTTAATGGCAGCTTGCTGACACAGACTCTTCAGGTAGGTAGAAACAATGGAGCCATCTTGCAAGCCAGACACGTTTCAGGAGTAAGTCCCTCATCAGTGGCTTCTAGGGAAGGGCAGGGGGAAGCGTGTTTTGGCACATTCGGACTCTTAAACTACTCCCGCCCCAATGGGCGTGGCCAAACGGCATTCTGGGAGACAGAGTTCACACCAATGTTACCTCGGTGGGTGCTTCTCGATGCTCAAGTGTCCTCTTTTAATACAGGCAACCGTCCTTCAAATGTATGCCCCGCTTTGCTGCTGCCACACCCGCTGTAAGCTGACACCACTCTGCAAAGGTGTCAGCTCTGTTCCGTTCCGCTCAATGCGATGCTTTGTGGCACCGCTGCGGACCCGCTGACAAAGGCGGTAGGCTGTCTCCACGACCCAGGGAGGCCGTTGTATATCCAAAATTAGCAGTTCCCAAACATTCGGAGTGAGCTATCCGGACACCAACACTTCAGCTCAACTATCTTTAATGGCAGCTTGCTGACACAGACTCTTCAGGTAGGTAAAAACAATGTAGCCATCTTGCAAGCCAGACGCGTTTCAGGAGTAAGTCCCTCATCAGTGGCTTCTAGGGAAGGGCAGGGGGAAGCGTGTTTTGGCACATTCGGACTCTTAAACTACTCCCGCCCCAATGGGCGTGGCCAAACGGCATTCTGGGAGACAGAGTTCACGCCAATGTTACCTCGGTGGGTGCTTCTCGATGCTCAAGTGTCCTCTTTTAATACAGGCAACCGTCCTTCAAATGTATGCCCCGCTTTGCTGCTGCCACACCCGCTGTAAGCTGACACCACTCTGCAAAGGTGTCAGCTCTGTTCCGTTCCGCTCAATGCAATGCTTTGTGGCACCGCTGCGGACCTGCTGACAAAGGCGGTAGGCTCTCTACTAGCCCTGGGCGGAGTTGGCGGAGTGGGGCTTCGCGGAGCTACGCGAAGTGGGCGAGAAACTACGCCCACCTCCGCACTCCGCGTAGCCCCACTCCGCAAACACCACTGGCCGCCAGCCCCGCCACCCGCCTCCCTCCCACCCTCCCTAAATACTTTCAAATAGCGCAATCAAATAATTTAAAAAGCACTTACCTTGCCGCCGCTGCCCGCCGCGTCCCCGGGGCTCGCTATCTTCCGTCTTCTTTAGTAATGCGCATGCGCGGGCGGCCGCGCATTTTCTCGTGAAAATGCGCATGCGCGGCCGCCCGCGCATGTGCATTACTAAAGAAAACGGAAGACGGAAGATAACGAGCCCCGGGGACGCGGCTGGCAGCGGCGGCAAGGTAAGTGCTTTTTAAATTATTTGATTGCGCTATTTGAAAGTATCTAGGGAGGGCGGGAGGGAGGCGGGTGGCGGCCAGCTACGCTCCGTCTGCGGAGCGTGCGTATTGCCGCCTGGCTACGCCAGCTCCGCAAAATGCGGAGTAGGCGGCACTACGCACACTCCGTGCACGGAGCGTAGCTGGCCGCCCACCCCTACTCTCTACACGACCCAGGGAGGCCGTTGTATAACCAAAATTAGCAGTTCCCAAACTTTCGGAGTGAGCCACCCGGACACCAACACTTCAGCTCAACTATCTTTAATGGCAGCTTGCTGACACGGACTCTTCAGGTAGGTAAAAACAATGGAGCCATCTTGCAAGCCAGACGCGTTTCAGGAGTACGTCCCTCATCAGTGGCTTCTAGGGAAGGGCAGGGGGAAGCGTGTTTTGGCACATTCAGACTCTTAAACTACTCCCGCCCCAATGGGCGTGGCCAAACGGCATTCTGGGAGACAGAGTTCAGGCCAATGTTACCTCGGTGGGTGCTTCTCGATGCTCAAGTGTCCTCTTTTAATACAGGCAACCGTCCTTCAAATGTATGCCCCGCTTTGCTGCTGCCACACCCACTGTAAGCTGACACCACTCTGCAAAGGCGTCAGCTCTGTTCCGTTCCGCTCAATGCGATGCTTTGTGGCACCGCTGCGGACCCGCTGACAAAGGCGGTAGGCTCTCTCCACAACCCAGGGAGGCCGTTGTATATCCAAAATTACCAGTTCCCAAACTTTCGGAGTGAGCCACCCGGACACCAACACTTCAGCTCAACTATCTTTAATGGTAGCTTGCTGACACAGACTCTTCAGGTAGGTAAAAACAATGTAGCCATCTTGCAAGCCAGACACGTTTCAGGAGTAAGTCCCTCATCAGTGGCTTCTAGGGAAGGGCAGGGGGAAGCGTGTTTTGGCACATTCGGACTCTTAAACTACTCCCGCCCCAATGGGCGTGGCCAAACGGCATTCTGGGAGACAGAGTTCAGGCCAATGTTACCTCCGTGGGTGCTTCTCGATGCTCAAGTGTCCTCTTTTAATACAGGCAACCGTCCTTCAAATGAATGCCCCGCTTTCCTGCTGCCACACCAGTTGTAAGCTGACACCACTCTGCAAAGGTGTCAGCTCTGTTCCGTTCTGCTCAATGTGATGCTTTGTGGCACCGCTGCGGACCCGCTGACAAAGGCGGTAGGCTCTCTCCACGACCCAGGGAGGCCGTTGTATATCCAAAATTAGCAGTTCCCAAACTTTCGGAGTGAGCCACCCGGACACCAACACTTCAGCTCAACTGAAGTTCCGTTCACCTCCGTGATTTGGTTCCCAGAAAAAACGGCACACCAGGTAAGTCCAGCACAAAAAAAGTTTTATTGTGCACTAAACAACCAAAGACGACGCGTTTTGGCATATAGCCTTTATCAAGTGGCCCCCATTTTGAATTTGCAAGTATATAAGTCCTTCCTTTCTTCATAGACATAAAGAAAATACCACGGTATAACACTTGTGTTACTAGTCATTATGTATACAATTTACATCATTGCATGTTCAATTTCTACACACTATAAGTCAGGACATTTCTTGTATTTATACAAAGCCATTGTCGCTGACATTTGAATCTGTAATGCGATCTGAGTCATCATATTCGCGCATCAGTGGTGTTTTGTGGGTAATGTAGTTCTCATATTTATGTCATACATGCCAGCCAAATTCTGTTTTCGTATCTATGTAGCAGAATTCCGCATAGGTACTTGTACAAGTGTAATCGAGTGCTCTTGTTATATTCATATTCGGCTGAATCGACAATCCGGACATAGTCAAATGATAATATCCTATGATAAAAACATTTTCTTACCACATACTATGATTATTCTTCGACCGCGTACTGTGACAAATAATCAAATCTTGTATTTGATACGATGCTCGTTCCCAACAAGCATGTGCATCACTCATGTATGTGAAGGTCAGCGTTTTATACAAAGGGGGAAAATCTGTTTTTTACCATGCATATCGTGATGGATGAGGGAATGGTGCAAGGGAAGTGAAGTGAGTGTCTAGCTACTGTACTGATTTTAATGTATGTGAATTAGTCTAAAATGGACTATGAGGTATGCACAAGGGTTTCTGAGATATCCCCGGTGGGGCGCAAGCCTGCTCCCCACTGGATAATGTAATAATGATTACTTGTCAGTACCTATTCATGGATAACGATATCTCCTTCGATAACCGACCTGGCTACACTCATTAAAAAAAGTGTGGGTGAATAAAAAAACTGGCAATTGCCTAACTGACTTATTCATCATAGCATGGGCGGCCGGGTTGCATAGTGTAGTTCAGACACCTATATGTGTGGACAGTTCCTCCCCACAGTTCAGCCCCCTCAGGATTTTACTTTCCAGGTCCACGATATATCTGGACTCAAGAACTCTTAATCTAGTTTCACGGTCTCCACCCCGTATGTGTTTTGGGATCCTGTCTGTGCCCCAAAATTTCAAACTTACATTGTTGCTGTTGTGATTTTCTGCATAGTGTCGTGCCATAGGATAATTAGAATCCTTATTAGTTATGGCACGTAGGTGTTGAAATATTCTGACCTTCAGTTGGTGTTTGGTACTGCCTACGTACCGGAGGCCACAAGGGCACTCCAGCACGTAGACAGTAAAGTCACTATTACAATTAATGACTTGTTTGATTGGCCTTTTTTGTCCTGTACCTGTTATGTATTCCTTGCAATTTTTGCCATTGCGGTCAGCTTTACACATCCCGCAAGTAGTAAAGCCCTTGGATTTGCTTACCCAGTTTTTCTGTTTTGGATCAATAGGATAGCTGTGTACTAATTTATCTCTCAGGGATCTTGCCTTACGGTAAGTTATTTTCGGTCTCAGACCTACTTGGGTTCCTATACTAGGATCAGTTACCAGTAGGTTCCAGTGTGTTCTCATCATTTTCTCCAGTGCCTTTGCTCCCATACTATAGTTGGTTATCGTACGTGGTGCCTTGGATTCATTAGTCTTACCAAATGCCTCTTTTCTCATCGTACTAGATGATTTCTTGAAAAGGCCGTCTTCATGTGAGAGATCTTTTATTTTTCTTTGGGCTATTTCAAGTGTCTTGTCTGGGTATCCTCTTTGTTTGAACCTTTTCAACATTGTTTCTTTCTCTTTTTGGTAGTCCATGTCAGTGCTGCAATTCCGGCGAGCCCTTAAGAGCTCGCCGTATGGTATGCTGTTGATAAGCGGTATCGGATGCTGGCTAGCTGAGTGCAGGACGGCATTGCCTGCCGTGGATTTGCAAAACAGGCGAGTTGTGATATTATTGTCTCTAACCTCAACTGCTATGTCAAGAAACTCACAATAGCTATCACTGATGGTATGGGTGAAACGTAGATTCAGGTCGTTGACCTCCAGGTGTTTAATGTATTCTTCTGCTAGAGATTTGGGACCATTCCATATTAGGAATAAATCGTCAATGTACCTGACCCACATTATAATGTGGTCAGTATACATCTCCGATTCCTGTGACCAAACTTGTTGTTCCTCCCACTAGCCTAGGAATAAATCCGCTAGGCTGGGGGCAAAACAAGTTCCCATCGTGGTCCCCGACCGCTGACGGTACACTGATTTCTCAAACAGGAAAATATTCTCCTGTAGGCAATAAAGCATCATGGTTTCTAACATCTGATTATGGTTCTAGTGATCAATATGTCTGCTCCTTAAATAGTACATACAAGCATCTACACCTTTCTTCTGGTCAATGCATGTGTACAATGAACATATATCCATGCTGATCATTAAGTACCCTTTTTTCCATTGTACATCATGTAGCATCTTCAGTAAATCAGAACTGTCTTTGCAATATGAGTTTAAATTACTAACATATTCAGCAAGATACAAGTCCAAAAAGATAGAATTGTTTTCTAAGAGTCCCCCCATTTGATGATACTATGGGACGCCCTGGTGGTGTAGTGGGGTCCTTATGCAGCTTGGAAAGAAAATAGATGCAGGGGATGCGTGGTTGATCCTTTCTCAGGAATTTATACTCATCAGTATCCAGTAAACCTTCGTGATACCATCCCCCTAGCAGCAAATGGTAGTCCTTAATGGTTTTCCTGTATGTTTCCCAATCTATTAGTTCATAACATGTTGTGTCCATTAATTGTCTCATTGCCTCCTGTTTGTAATTCTCATAATCCATTAGGACAACGTTGCCCCCCTTATCGGAGGGCTTAATAACAATTGAACTGTCATCTTCCAAGCTTTTCAATGCATTTCTTTGTTCAATTGTGAGGTTTTCCTTTTTCAAATTTTTGGTCAGAAATGACCGCTGTGCATATATATATATATATACGAGCAAATGTCCCATGCGGGGGGAGCAGCTTTTGGCCGGTGCTGGCGGCGAGGATCGGGACAGCCTTGCTAGTAATTGCTGTAGCAAAAGTTTCTTCACTCAAGAAGACGCCGCACACCACTTCAAATTGCGCTTAATTTCTTTATTCTCCTGTAGGTTTTCCCCACCTACGCGTTTCGTCACGGTTTACAAACGTTAGTCCTTTCTTTATGTTGCAGATTTATACTGTTTGTACCACTCAGCACATTATGAAGCATTGTGGGAACAGTAGGCAAACCTAAGATTTGCTATTATTACTAGCATTATCTCCGTGTTAGTTGGCCGGTGATTGGCGCTTTGTAATTATTCAGGATATTTACCAATGGGACTTACCCATGGTCTGTGCATGTATTAACGTTGAGTACTTCAATATCCAATTAACGCTTCTGCGTTTAACATTGGATTCATGCTGTGACAATAAGGACTGAGTGTCATTATGTCAATTAAGGCAGAGTGCCTCAGTTATTAAATCCCAAAAATACGTGTGTCAATCTCCCAGCCCTCACGCACAAAGATAATCCATAAAAAATGTTTTACTTATTCAAAAATATTTGCTTGCCATCACATGTATCATAATAGTTCATATATAGGCCAAATCAAAAAGCCTATTCTTTCAGTATATTTCTAAGGTTTTTTAAATGCTAATTTCTAAATAAAACGTCCCTGAAACCCATGGTTGTTTCAGTGAATATATATATATATATATATATATATATATATATATATATATATATATATATATATATATATATATATATATATATATATATATATTACCTACTGGCGGTCGCCAGTAGGTAGTTATAGTTAGGATAATTTTCAATGTTAAATCTCAACATTCTATTTTGAATAACTTTGGCGCCGGTTGACGAATCTGCCTGAAATTTTCAGGAAAATGGTCTCATGGCGGTCCGGTCCTTCCCTGAAAGTTTGGGGGGGATTCGTCAAGCGGGGGCCGAGATAAAAGGGGGGTCCCAAAACGCGTTTTCCCCATGTTAATTTCCATAGGGCGGTCGATTTCACTTTTAGCCCGAACGGCTGAATGGATTTCCACCAAACTTGGCAAAATTGTAGGGACTGGTAGCCCGATGTGCCTTTGCTATGTCTCAAGATATGTGCTCCAGTGGATTTTGAGTAATTAAGGTTCAAAAAAATATATATATCTATAGCAGCGCTCCGGTAAGCGCACCGGTACGCGCACCGGGCGCGTCACGCGACTTGCGCGGAGAAAGCTGATTGGCTCTGGGGTGTCTGTAAACATTCTAAACAGTCCGGAGCGGCCGCCATCTTGTGTCTCGGTAGGATCGAGACACAAGAGGTGGCCAAAACAAAGGGGGAAATGACCATAAGGGGGCAGAGTAGACCCCCCTTGACCCCCTAGGTTTGATGTGGGGGCCATAAAAGGGCCCCACGGGGCAAAAAAAAAAAAAAAAAAATTTTTGATTTTCGCGGGGTGAGCGCCCGGTACGCGCACCCGTAAGCGTACCGGGGAGTGTACCATGGGGAAAAAGAATGACAGTTTTAAAAGTAGCTGATTAGAAAAAAAATGTTTAGTTTTTTTTTTTATATATACACATACATATATATAAATGCATATGCACATATATATATGCATATATGTCTATATGTGTGCGTGTAGAGAGAGGTAGAGAGGTAGAGGTGTAGAGGTAGAGAGGTAGAGAGGTAGAGAGTAGAGAGTGAGTAATAGAGAGTAGAGAGTGAGTAGTAGAGAGTAGTAGAGAGCAGTAGAGAGAGTAGCAGAGTGAGTAGTAGAGAGTAGTAGAGTGAATAGTAGAGTGAGTAGTAGAGAGTAGTAGAGAGTGAGTAGTAGAGACTGAGTAGTAGAGAGTAGTAGAGAGTAAGTAGTAGAGTGAGTAGTAGAGAGCAGTAGAGAGTGAGTAGTAGAGAGTGGGAGAGAGTAAGTAGTAGAGAGTAGTGGAGAATATTCCAAAGTTTGGCACAGCACCACTTTCACAATGAGTCCAATCAAATCATATCACTTAGAGTACTTATTGAAGCGCTGAATCTTGGTGTATATTCAAATGCTTTTATTTTCCTTAAGTTTATGTACCACAGCCAGCCGAAACGTTTCGTTCTGTACAACAGAACTTCTTCAGGGCGTTCTTATTTCCTTCAAGTTATGTCGGTATCCCGTTGTCATATAACTAGATATTTCTTCCAAATGTTAGACGAGACATAAGTATATTCTTATTAAAAGTGACTAGGTATCAATTTTACCCACACAATTCGGGCAGACTTGAGTAATTTATAGCATCCTCAAAGTCAGTCTTTCAAAAATTCCAAAGTATAGGACATGATAATCCAAATCCAAATGTTTCTCAAGAAAAGTCATTTACAATCGTTCGGAATATCGGTGTTTGGGCAGATATGATCCAGGGACCCCCAGTATGCAAGGGGAATTAGTCCCCCCTCTGCAAAGGCGCCAGTGGCCTGCATTGCAGAGAGGTGTAACAAGGGTGTGGCCTCATTACACTTCTCTGCAATGCAGCTCCCTCGTGCATACTGGAGGCTCCTGGTGGACTAGTTGACCCCAGGGACCCCCAGTATGCAAGGGGAATTAGTTCCCCCTCTGCAAACGCGGCAGTGGGCTGCGTTGCAGAGAGGTGTAACAAGGGGCATAGTCTCATTACACCTCTGCAATGCAGCCCCAGGCGCATACTGGAGGTTCCAGGTGGGCTAATAGGCCCCCAGGGGCCCCCAGTATGCAAGGGGAATTAGTTTCCCCTCTTCAAACATGCACGGGGGCTGCGTTGCAGAGAGGTGTAAAAAGGGTTGTGGCTTCATTACACCTCTCTGCAATGCAGTCCCCTGGCGCATACTGGAGATTCCTGGTGGGCTTTCAGGTCTTATATAGTTAGGAATTAGCATTAAAAAAACCTTTGAAATTCACTGAAAAAACCACAGGTTTCACACCAGTTATAGTTAGGAATTAGCATTTAAAAAACCTTTGAAATTCACTGAAAAAACCATAGGTTTCACACCAGTTATAGTTAGGAATTAGCATTTAAAAAACCTATTAAATTCACTGACAAAACCAGTTATAGTTAGCTGGAAATTTTACTGATATAAAACCAATGAAATTCCACGTTATAGTTAGTTGGACTCACTATAACTTGCGCGTGCAATGCACTGCTGATGACGTCACATATTACATCACTCATGACATGGTCAGTGACATCACTCATGACATCACTGATGACACCATCCTTGTGACATAGTGACAGACCTCCTTTCACTGTAATGTAACCCTTGAAACACATATTCAAAAATAGAAACTGAAATTTAAAAAAAATGGAGATACCCATATCAGTTGCAACAAGCAATTCAGTAATTCCACCATCTATATGCACATCCAGTCATTCACCAACAGTTCTATATAGTCACTCATACATATACTCACTTATCATATGAAGTGATACACCTATACATCCTGTTACACACCGACAGTCATCCAAAAGTTACTCACACACATACTCACACGTGCAAATAAACTATTGAACATCCATTTATTTGAATATAGAGTTATACACACACTTCCACCTTACTTGTATTGAAAATTACACATATTTATTCTCTTAAACAATCACTTATAGAAACACATACTTATTTAAACAGGAACTCTTACAATCTCTTACTCTCACATATACTCACTTATATACATCAATATTCACATATACTAGATTAAAACATATGTAGTTACTGATAAAGACACTAGTGAGACAGTCATTCACTCACTAACAAACACATATACACACTCATCCATCCATACAGTCCTGCACATATGCTGTCTTCAAAACACATACAAACAGCGAGTCAGTCACTCATGCATCTATGTGCTAAGTAATACCCCCACCAAACCATATAGACACTCATACTGATACTAAGAGAAACATCTAATAACCCATATACATACGCATGTAGCTACTTACCAACACATGTAGCCACTTATACACAAAGTGAAACAATAATATATATATTTAAATATTTAAACATTACTCACTAATATTTATTTTTCAGAAAGACACATATTCACTGGATGGTGTCATCAGTGATGTCATGAGTGATGTCACTGACCATGTCATGAGTGATGTAATATGTGACGTCATCAGCAGTGCATTGCACGCGCAAGTTATAGTGAGTCCAACTAACTATAACGTGGAATTTCATTGGTTTTATATCAGTAAAATTTCCAGCTAACTATAACTGGTTTTGTCAGTGAATTTAATAGGTTTTTTAAATGCTAATTCCTAACTATAACTGGTGTGAAACCTATGGTTTTTTCAGTGAATATATATATATATATATATATATATATATATATATATATATATATATATATATTCCAAGAACTCCGTCTATTCTCCATGGGGCTGGAAAAGAACGAATCAGACCCAGTTAGGTGAATTTGCTTAATTATTTTATTTCAGTGCATCCTCTAGTCCGCCATGACGCGTTTCGGGCCCTCAAGCCCTTGAGCACATGACATGGTCAATTTCACCTCGTGACTTTAAAGTGCAAGCAGGGGTCATCTGACCCTGGGCCTATAGACATAAACAGCAAACTTCTGCCTTTTCCACATTTTAAAAAGAAATCCTCACCAGTATACACAGCATTGTTGCTTTAAAAACTGTATACATTTCATCATATTTACACTTCCAACCTCCTTATTGCAACCACCCAGAATAAATAAGTACTGTGCAATTTCCGCAATAAATAGATAGATAAATACACATATATATAAATGTATAAACATTAAATAATATCTGTTACAATGTAATTTTATATATATACACACCACCATCAGAAAATAACAAATAATATTAATACCATAAAATTCATATTTTTTTAAAAGTTTTTTGATAAAAGCGTCTGTGCAAAATCTGCCATTCATTGTGCAAAAAAATACGCCATAGATATTATCTCCTACTGGGTTTAACATATGGTCAAGGAGGGAGGATTGGTCATATATATATATATATATATATATATATATATATATATATATATATATATATATATATATATATATATATATATATATATATATATATTCACTGAAAAAAACATAGGTTATAGACCATATATAGTTAGGAATTAGCATTTACAAAACCTTGAAAATTCACTGAAAGAACCATAGGTTATAGACCATATATAGTTAGGGATTAGCATTTACAAAACATTATTTTACTCACACAAAACCATTGAAATTTGCATATATATTTAGTTGCACTAACTATATATCGCGCACCCGCAATCCACTGCTGATGATGTCACCTATTACATCATTCATGACCCAAATTTGATGAAATTCCATTGAGAAAATTATGCTTTAGGCCTGACTAAATATCCTGAGGTAAATTACATGACAAAAACACATATGAAGTGTTAGAATTGACAACCAATTAAAATGTTACTTTCATTTTCTACTATTATTTCAAGACATTTGATTGGTTATGTACCTGAATATATATAAAGAAAGAGAGAGAAACACAGCCATTTTGACTACTACTTCCTGAAGTACATTTCAAGAGCATTTTCACTGTCAACTTTAACTTCTTTTTCAAAGGTAAGATATAATTTAAAAAATTTGAAAGGAGAACTATGTTATGCATTTTAAATTAATTTATGAAAACGTTTTCAGATAGTTACATACTGTCCCTCTATAAGAGTTAGTCATTGAGAAATACTTAATTATTTAAATTTTTGATTGGGTTAGGCTTCTGTGGTATAATTATGAATTTACTTAGGCTTCATCACAGGCACTTTTTAATAGTTCTACTTCCTGCCTGAAACCATGCACTGCCCAAAGATTACTTCACTGTTAAAAACTCACAAATACCTGTCTGAACTTAAACCCAACAGTGCCCTATCTCCACTGATATATATTTTGTTATGCAATTTACAGCAAGAAAATGGAAGCACAGCAAAAAGAAAATACAATTTCATTTGAAATTAAGATTGAAAGCAATCCAAACCAAGAAAAAGAAGAACTAGACTTTATGGATGAAACAGTAGACCAAGAATTATTAAAATGTGCTGAAGAATGTGATTCGTGGAATGAAAAGGAGAACATTCCTGATGATTTAATGTTACAAATTCTCATAGAATTTGAAAAATCAGAACAATAAATTTAAATTTTAAAAGTTAAAATTGTTTGAGACATTATTCTTTTTAATTTGAAAATTATGAAATAGTACCCAAAAAGATAAAATATAAACTGAGACTTAAAATATACTGTGCAACTGTTTTGTGTTACATAGTAAGTTTGCTCATAGTTACTTCCTTTCTCCCACTATATTATCTCCAATGTGTATTTAAAATCTCTTTATCATCTCCTGCCTCCATGTTCTTTCTGCTTTCCTCACAGACTATGCTATGAATTCCATTTACCACAATAACTTCTGAAACAACATGCAAGATATCTACGAAGGAAACGGTGTATATTTATTTTTAGACCCTGCATTGGTACCTACATGTTGGTACTTAAATAAAAAAAATTAAAAAAAATACAACAAAAAGAACAATCAATAAACATACAATATTTGAACATTCTTTCATTCTTTTTTCCCTATCTTACGCTCTCCGGACCGCTTCCCGGTGCGCGTACCGGGCGCTCCCCCCGCAAAAAAAACGAAAATAAAAATTATTTTGTTTTGCCCCGCGGGGCCCTTTTAAAGCCCCCTCATCAAACCTAGGGGGTCAGGGAGGATGTACTCTGCCCCCTTATGCTCATTTCCCCCTTTGTTTTTGCCACCTCTTGTGTCTCGATCCTACCGAGACACAAGATGGCAGCCGCTCCGGACTGTTTAGAATGTTCACAGTCACTGGGGAGCCAATCCGCTTCTCCTCGCGAAGTTCCGTTACGCGTCAGGTACGGGAACCGGGGCGCTAACCAGAACGCTGTCACAGATATATATATTTTTTTGAACGTTAATTTCTCAAAATCCACTGGAGCACATATCTTGAGACCTAGCAAAGGCACATCGGGCTACCAGTCCCTACAATTTTGCCAAGTTTCGTGTAAATCCATTCAGCCGTTCGGCCCCCCCTTGACGAAACCCCCCCAAATGTTCATGGGCTGGTCAGAAACAAAATGTCGTCGTCAAAAAGGAGGGAGAGGGATCAGTAGATCAGGCGAGCACTAATTACCACCCATCGAGAGGGCGGAAGGTCCAGTGTCAGCTTGTGCCCGCGTAGCCTAAATGTTTCAAAAAAGGAGGGTTGCTGAACTGTTACTAGAGGGGTTTATACAGATTGGCTCGACCGAAGGTGTGTATTTTACACCTTTGGGCATCCATTATGTTGGACGTGTTTGCCTCACACACCCAAGGGTGTCATGCTTCATCATAGGCGTTTGCTCCTCGTCGCGGAGGCGGTGCAATCCCCGACGGGCTCACCTCAGAGAGGGGCTCTTTGGCGGAGATCTTTTTGTCCAACAGCCTATTGGTGAAGTGCGGGTATGTGGGCCAGGGCAATCAGTATCCTGATGAAGAGTGGGTTAAAATGTAGTAGGGAGTGCCGGAAAACACTTTATTCTGGGGGTCCCCCTACTGCAGTTAAAAAAGTGGGAATAGCTCGCTAGGTGACGGCAAGTTAGGTAGCGTCACCCTAGACGAGACTAAAGTGAGGGTCGGTCAACATGTTTCTCGCATGGGAAGTTCCCGCGATTCTTCAGGACCTAGTGAAGGTGAAAAAAGTTAAAAAAGACGTAACGAGGAAACCATGCAAATGTCATGTGTCTCGTGTGTATTAAATCAGGGGAATTACCTCAGGGGATAGTCCTATGCCTAGACAATAAGAAAAAAGAACATGGTTAAACAAGTTGTAACGTTCTATAGTAAAGGTATCCACGGTCACAGCCAGTACAACAACAAAGTGCAGTGAAGTGACGGTAGTGTGTCGAAGTTCACACGACCAGAACATGCCAGTGTTGTCGTAGGGTGAGCAATCTTCCACACTGTGTGAGTGACTAGTGTGTTGTGAACATAAAACCAGTGTAGTTTAAAAACCGCAGCAGTACTCTCTAGGAGAGTGTCATGGCTAAAGAGTAAAAGCCTTTAAACAGTGATGGTGGTATGGTAATAACTCACCTAAGGGTCTTGGGAAAATTGCCACCTGAGTTGTCGGCGGGTCGGTACAACGGGGGTAGCCTATAGTGCTGGCTGGAGCGCCATTGGGGGATCCTTAACACAGGAGATATCACCTTCGAACAACCGAGGTTCGCATTCAAAAGGTCACAGAACGTGAAAGATATCCTCATCAATACCAGACCCAAAACGATCAAGAAGTGTGCCCAGCAAACCCTATGGAACCTACCCCTGGTCACCGGCCACTACCCATGCGGCAATTGCGGGGTTTGTAATGGATGCCCAAAGGTGTAAAATACACACCTTCGGTCGAGCCAATCTGTATAAACCCCTCTAGGAACAGTTCAGCAACCCTCCTTTTTTGAAACGCAGAAACAAAATGTGCCATTTTCCTGAAAATTTCAGCCAATTCCGTCCACAAACACCAAAGTTATTCAACATAGAATTTTCAGAAATCCCATAGGAAAAAAATCCTAACTATATATACCTACTGGCGACCGCCAATAGGTAATATATATATATATATATATATATATATATATATATATATATATATATATATATATATATATATATATTCACTGAAAAAACCATAGGTTTCACACCAGTTATAGTTAGGAATTAGCATTTAAAAAACCTATTAAATTCACTGAAAAAACCATAGGTTTGACCCCAGTTATAGTTAGCTGGAAATTTTACTGATATAAAACCATTGAAATTCACACGTTATAGTTAGTCGGACTCACTATAACTTGCGCGTGCAATGCACTGCTGATGACATCACATATTACATCACTCATGACATGGTCAGTGACATCACTCATGACACCATCCTTGTGACATAGTGACAGACCTCCTTTCACTATAATGTAACCCTTGAGACACATATTCAAAAATAGAAACTGAAATTTTTAAAAAAATGGAGATACCTATATCAGTTACAACAAGCAATTCAGTAATTCCACTATCTATATACACATCCACTCATTCACCAATAGTTTTATATAGTCACTCATACATATACTCACTCATCATATGAAGTGATACACCTATACATCCTGTTACACACCGACATTCATCCAAAAGTTACTCACACACATATTCACACGTGCAAATAAACTATTGGACATCCATTTATTTGAATATAGAGTTATACACACACTTCCACCTTACTTCTATTTAAAATTACACATATTTATTCTCTTAAACAATCACTTATAGAAACACATACTTATTTAAACAGGAACTCTTACAATCTCTTACTCTCACATATACTCACTTATATACATCAATATTCATATATACTAGATTAAAACATATGTAGTTACTGATAAAGACACTAGTGAGACAGTCATTCACTCACTAACAAACACATATAGACACTCATCCACCCATACAGTCCTGTACATATGCTGTCTTCAAAACACATAGAAACAGAGAGTCAGTCACTCATGCATCTATGTGCTAAGTAATACCCCCACCAAACCATATAGACACTCATACTGATACTAAGAGAAACATCTAATAACCCATATACATACGCATGTAGCTACTTACCAACACATGTAGCCACTTATACACAAAGTAAAACACTAATATATATATTTAAATATTTAAACATTACTCACTAATATTTACTTTTTCAGAAAGGCACATATTCACTGGATGGTGTCATCAGTGATGTCATGAGTGATGTCACTGACCATGTCATGAGTGATGTAATATGTGATGTCATCAGCAGTGCATTGCACGCGCAAGTTATAGTGAGTCCGACTAACTATAACGTGTGAATTTCAATGGTTTTATATCAGTAAAATTTCCAGCTAACTATAACTGGGGTCAAACCTATGGTTTTTTCAGTGAATTTAATAGGTTTTTTAAATGCTAATTCCTAACTATAACTGGTGTGAAACCTATGGTTTTTTCAGTGAATTTCATAGGTTTTTTAAATGCTAATTCCTTTCTATATCGAGTTTGTATCCTTTTTTTTTTTACAATTTGCTGTTTTTTTGTAAGTATTCTTTTTTTTATATATTTTTTTTTTTTTGCGCTCTTGGTGCGCGCTCCGAGAAGCTTTCAGCTAAGCGCTCCCGTAAGCTTTCCGGTGAGCTTAGCAGAAAGCGCACCCGGAGCGCTATTGTCGTTCGTGAAAAAAAATATGAATGAAAAGTTAATAATAATGCAAAACTTTTCGTACTATACAAATAAAATCAGTTTTTTTTAATAAGGAAAATGATTATGCATTTCTGTAAAAGTTTGATGACATCACTTCGGCGCGCAACGTAAGTGCCCTCGGAAGCGCCTACGCTCGCGCCTCGTAAACGCACGCAGAAGCGCCTACGGTCGCGTCATATGTGCGCCCCGGAAGCGCCTCAAATCGCGCCGCGTAAACGCACCCGGAAGCGCCTACGATCGCGCCACGTTTGCGCCCCGGAAGCGCCTCCGCTCGCGCCGCGTAAACGCACCGGAAGTGCTCCGAAGCGCGCAGCGTAAGCGCGTCGGGTCATGTGACCCTAAAATAACACTTTTCATTGGTTGCTAACAGTTTTTTTTACAAAGAATGAAATCCCCACCCATTTCCTTCACTATTGCTTTGTACTTGGAGAGAGCAAGAGCTGTTCTGTGTACTATCTTCATCTCCTACTTTCCTGATCTACAGCAATGGCTGCAAGAGAGTCATCCAGCAGTGATTCAGATGCATTTGTAGATGAGGACCCTCCTACGGAGAAGAAAAAAATCCATTTCATCTGGAAATTTTATAACATCCCTGAAGGTGAAAAAAAAGTCAACGCTCCAAAAGTAACCTGCAAAATATGTGGGAGTACTTTATCCAGAGGCAATCCTCTGAAAAAATATAGTTTTGGTAATGCCAATTTAATCAGGCATGTCAAAAGAAGACACCCAAACAACTTTGCGAGGGAGAGTGTCAGAGACCTGGCACGGAAATTACCCACAGATGGCGGCAGCACCTCCACTGGTGGAGCAACACCTTCGGGACCATCCCGTAGAAGAATGGTCCCTAACATACAGCCAGAGTTTGCAGGCATCAAATTTCTGTGCACGGAGTGTAACGAACTGCTCTGCTATGGGGAGCAGAGTGTTGAACTTATTGCCCTAAAGAAACAGCAACACCGCTGCCCTGACAGTCCCTAAATTTTCACATTTTTTTGCTCCTGTTGAGCCGTTTTTGAATTCCTGTTTTTTGTTTTTCCCTTGACAAAAATCCAAAAAAATTATAAAATTGTTTTAAAAAGCCAAAAAAAGTTCAAAAAGTTCAAAAAACACAAAAAAATATAAAACAACAAAAAGAAGAAAAAAAAAAGTTCTTTTCAGAACTACCTCTAATTTATAAAAAAATGCATTTTTTTGTGAAAAAAATCTGTCATTTTTTTTCTCCTTAGTACGCTCCTCAGTAAGCTCCCCGGTACGCGTACCGGGTGCGCCCCCCGCGGAAATCGAAAAAAAATAATTTTTTTTTGAGGCCCCGCGGGGCCCTTTAATGGCCCCCACATCAAAACTAGGGGGTCAGAGGGGGTGTACTCTTCCCCCTTATTGTCATTTCCCCCTTTCTTTTAGCCACCTCTTGTGTCTCGATTTTACCGAGACACAAGATGGCGGCCGCTCCAGACTGTTTAGAATGTTTACAGACAACTGAGATCCAATCAGCTTCCTGCGCGCAAGTCGCGTGTCGCGCCTCGAGCGCTCTCCGGTGCGCGCACCGGAGCGCGGCTATAGATATATATATTTTTTTGAACCTAAATTACTCAAAATCCACTGGAGCACATATCTTGAGACATAGCAAAGGCACATCGGGCTACCAGTCCCTACAATTTTGCCAAGTTTGGTGGAAATCCATTCAGCCGTTCGAGCTAAAAGTGAAATCGACCGCCCTATGGAAATTAACATGGGGAAAACGCGTTTTGGGACCCCCCTTTTATCTCGGCCCCCGCTTGACGAATCCCCCCCAAACTTTCAGGGAAGGACCGGACCGCCATGAGACCATTTTCCTGAAAATTTCAGGCAGATTCGTCAACCGGCGCCAAAGTTATTCAAAATAGAATGTTGAGATTTAACATTGAAAATTATCCTAACTATAACTACCTACTGGCGACCGCCAGTAGGTAATATATATATATATATATATATATATATATATATATATATCTGGAAACACTCAAACCACTTCCTGAATTCTCCAGCGGCAAACAGGCGAGGAAAGAGACGCAGACCTCCGGAGCTTCAAGTGGGCAATATTTTATTTCCGTGACCCAACACATAGCCAGTAGGTATATATAGTTAGAATTTTTTCTCTATGGGACTTCTGAAAATTCTATGTCTAATAACTTTGGCGTTTGTGGACGGAATCGGCTGAAATTTTCAGGAAAATGGCACATTTTGATTCTGAGCAGCCCCTGAAAATTTGGTGGAGTTTCGTCAAGGGGGGGCTGAGAAAAAAGGGGGGTCCCAAAACGCGTTTTTCCCATGTTAATTTCCATAGGGCGGTTGGACTCACTTTTAGCTCGAACGGCTGAATGGATTTGCACGAAACTTGGCAAAATTGTAGGGTATCCCCCTCTTGACCCCCTAGGAATGTTGTTGGGGTTATTAAAGGGTCCCGTGGGGAAAATAAAAAAAAAATGATTTTTCACGGTAGAAGCGCGGCCGCGAACTGGTAGCGAAACGGGAATTCACCATTTTGTGCTTCGTTAATTAAATTACTAGTTATAAGTGGGTGCGGGAGACGTATCCTAATCCCCTTTGTTTCCTGAGGGTGGCTGAGGAGGCTGATATATGTTGATACATCTCTTCCAGCGGCTGTGCGTGAGCTTTTTTTTTTTTTTTGCTGCGTGACAGTCCGGAGCGGCCGCCATCTTGTCTCTCGGTAGGATCGAGAGAGAAGAAGAAGTGAAAAACGAAGGGGGAATTTATTGAAAGGGGGCAAGGTATACCCCTCTTGACCCCCTAGGAATGTTGTTGGGGTTATTAAAGGGTCCCGTGGGGAAAATAAAAAAAAAATTATTTTTCACGGTAGAAGCGCTTCACGGGCCGCGAACTGGGCCGCAAACTGGTAGCGAAACGGGAATTCGCCATTTTGTGCTTCGTTTTAATTGTTTAGAGACAAAAATTATCATCGCACATCGGCCACAATGCATGAATATCGCTGAAAAGTCAGCGATATTCATGCATTATCCAGCAAATGCTCTTAGCCATGTTATCCACCTTCCATTGGATAACATGGCTAAAAACCGCTCTGTGCGTGAGCTTTTTTTTTTTTTTTTTTTTGCTGCGTGACGTTTGTTAACGTTCGATTCGATGGAAATCAGGAAGTGTTGAACACCATTTTGTCACTGCGAGTAAATATTTTGTTATAAATGAATCCTTATTGATAAACATTGTCTGCGCCATCTTGCGTTTTTGTCCAATGCCACAATTTTGTCGTGCACGGCAGCCATTTTAGATGCCTTGACCAGGGCCACTCTCTGCACGCCGTCGATTCTCAGCATGGCTCCCCACCCTCGCACGCATCTCCCCCACGCAATGGTCACCCCCGCTCTCTCTCTCATGCATGGGCCATATACTTCCCCCATCTGCGCTGCTCTTCTCTGAGAATCACACCCTGTGCCCGCCCGACACCTCCCTTTCACCCTATTCACTACCGCACCCTCTGACACTCCTCTTCCTCTGTGTCCGATTGTCCAGGCCGGACCTAGGCTATCACCTAGCCCTGCGGATGTAGTGTATGGCTCCAGCTGTAGAGTAGCCAGACATGCCAACCTTCCCGATTCAGGTGTGAGACTACTGATTTCAGTGCTAGTCTTTCGTTTCCCGATTCCTGCAAGGAAAAACCCGGGGGCATATTTCCAACAAGTAGCGGTAATTTTTGTCTCTAACTTGTTTAGAGACAATAATTATCGCCGCACTTCGGCGAATTTTATCGCACATAAACCTTGCTATTAGCAAGGTTTATCGCAAATACGATAAAAAATGGCCGCAATGCATGAATATCGCTGAAAAGTCAGCGATATTCATGCATTAGTCAGCAAATGCTCTTAGCCATGTTATCCACTTCCCATTGAACAAGCGCATGGTCTTTTAAAGATTTGTGAAGTACTCGGGGCGGGGGGGGGGCATTGGCAGCAATTTGCAGGCCAGGCAGTGTTCAACACGTGCATCACCCTTTCTCTGCCTGCTATTGCGCTCCATGCTTCGGAAAGGTAAGAAAAAGAACGTGCATTTGAGTTTGAAATGTCCGATCTTGTAGCAGTACACTTGCAAAGCCCACACATGACAATAACCCGATTCAAGGCCCCATTCACCCGATTTTTAAAAAAATATATAGTACTCCAAGACAGTTACATTTTAAAACTTTATTAATATTTAAATATAACGAACGCAACAAAAACTGTAAATATATTTAACCATTTTTTTAAATTAACCAGAACTATAACGATAACAACAACAACAACAATAATATAACTTTTATGCCTAAATTACGGAAACATTTAGCTAATCTGCTAAAGGGGGGAGTCGCCATTTCTTTACAATAATCAATAATGAAAAATCCACATCAATAGGGTTGCCCGTTTTGTCGATGCAGCAGTATAGTGCAATATACACAGCACCTGGGGTGTCAAGAGTGAACAGGTCTTTCTTTGTTCCTTAAGATGTTATCTCCGAGAATGCTGATGCATTGGTGTCTGTACACTTCTTTGTCAATTCTGTCAAGATGATAACTGCTTTATAAACAGACGATATCTTTGTTTCGTCATTAGTGTTAAGTGTGTCTGAAACTACAGTGCCCTTCTGTTTTTTTTTCTTCAGGCTCTACAGAGTTTTGTGTGTTGTTCTTTTGAGCGACAATTATTCCAGAGGTTTCAGGTTCACTTGTTTTGTTCTGCAGTGAGTTAACAGCTTTAGAGAGTTCATGTTTATTTGCTATGTCCTGCTGTTCTTGAACTGCTTCAGAGACGTCAGCCTCATTTTTTATGTTTCAGTAGATCCTGGACCTGCCCGGCCGCGCCCAAAATGGCGCCGGTGTAAATGGGACTCGTAACTGCTTGTTCTGTACTGGTTGCCCAACCTTGATATCACGAGATACATATGCAGTTTTGAAGCACATGGCGGAGGCTTGTCTGCTGTAGTGGGGCGCCCCTTTATCGTTTCAGTCGCCATTCCGCCCGCTTTTGCTACACTGTGCCTCATCCGCCATTCAGCTGTTTACCGCCCGCTCTTACGGCTACAGCGTCTCGCTCACCATGTAGTTGAGTTGCTCCCACTCTTGCGGTGCAGCGGTAGGCGGCTTCCACAGGACTCTTAAAATGGCGGCCGGCTCTTCGGATTTGGGCCTGGTCCAGTAAAATGGCCCTGGGACACCTTGGAACTCGGACGCTTGTCTGCCAGGGCTTGGGTTCCATTCTCGAAAGCGTCCCCTCAGCCTTGAAGATTGTACAAAAGTCTTGGGGGCCCTCGACTCCCGCAGGCTTCCGGTGGGGAGCGGCTGCCATGATTGCTTGCGGAATGGCCACGACGGAGCTACGAGATGGTGGTGCTCTCATGGTGACGCCAGCTTCAGTCTGAAACATCCAGAAACAAGGTGGGGCTTTCATCGTTTGGGGAAAAAAAATGTTTTAATCCAATGAAAAGTGTTAATTTTAGGTCACATGACCTAGTCTTACATAATTAGGAAAAGAAAAGTAAAATGAACCAATGAAAAGTTTTATTAACAAGTCACATGACCTGTTATGCTTACGTTACGCGCTGCGCGGCGCGCTCTGGATCGTTTCCGGGAAGCTGCGCCTTGCGCACCGGAGCACATCCGGGTGCGCTAACGCGTCGCGTCATATGACGCATTACGCGACAATGCAGGTGCAGAATATAGTCAAAATGTCTCCACCAACCATAGGGTTTGCCGTTATTTTGGGCGGTGTGGGTGGCGGAGTCGAGCTGTTTTGCAGCCCTCATGGTGTGGAGCTCAATTCATTTCACTATTTTCGTATTTCTCATGAAGGGTTATTCCTAATGTTTGTATTTTACCGAGGTTAAAAAGAGATCGAATTAGTGGTCTACTGATTTTGCTCGATTACTTTTATTTTTTTACACGATTTTTCACTATTTGCAAAGACTAAACAGAGTATTGCGACTTTGTGCTTGTTTGTAAATAGAGAATGATCCAAAGAGAACCAATTGTAAAACAGTAAATGCTTGGATAACAATCAATCAAATGGAGAGACAAGCAGGCACGACGGATTACAACGGGGGCAAAGGCCTGCGTTAACTACCGTTCACTATCTGCAAAGAGAGAGTACTACTAAGAGAAAAGAGGGGAGTGGGGGGGGGGGGGCAGCGTTCAAAGCACATCAGCGTGAATAAACACGAAAACGTTTTTACCTATCACGTACTTGACATTTTAAAGCTTTTCATATTTGCTATCAAAAAACCAATGAAATTCACAGAAAAAAACCATAGGTTATAGTGGATATATAGTTAGGAATTTGCATTTACAAAACCTTGAAAATTCAATGAAAAAACCATTGGTTTTAGGCCATATATAGTTAGGGATTTGCATTTACAAAACCTTATTTTACTCGCATAAAACCATTGAAATTCCATATATAGTTATAAGCGCTAACTATATATCGCGCACCCGCAATCCACTGCTGATGATGTCACATATTACATCATTCATGACATGGTTAGTGACATCACTGATGACATCACTGATGACATCTCAAATGACATCACTGATGACATCACTGATTACAACATCCAGTGACTGTATGTTTCTGTAAAGTTAAAATATGTTTTACATATTGAAGAATGAGTGGATATATAAGTGTCTGGATGAAGGATTTACTAGGTGCATGACTGACTGACTGATTGAGTGAGTGATTAAATGTGTCTCACTGAGTGCATGGGTTAGTGACTAAACTGTTTTAATTTGTGCATCATTATATCTGTTGTTCTACAAAGTGCTGCATATGTTGATCAGTAGCTATATGAGTAACTGTATGGGTTATTGATTGGTTGTCCAAGTATTTGTATGGGAAACTGAGTGTGTGTGTATGGGTGGCTGGAAGGTGTGTGACTCTGTACATAGATGTGTGAGTAGTTGATTCACTATATGTATAGATTCAAAAGTGCATGTGCAAACAGCTGTATGGGCGGTTGACTGTGCATGAGTGTATTAGTGAGTGAATGGATATCTCAGTGCTACATGTCAAATTAAGTACATATGTAAAACACAGTACATGTGAGAGTTGACATCTATAAATAACTGTGCATAAGAGCCAGTGAATGTGTGAGTGGCTGTATGGATCATTGTGAACATGTATCAGAGATTGTATAAGAGAGTAAAGTAAATATGTGTTAGTATATGTTTGAATAAGTAAGGTGTGTATAACTGTATAGTTGAGAAAATGGAAGTGTGATTGATTTTTGGCAAAACTGACTAGGTGTGTGAGTAACTCCATGGATGAGTGACAGTCTGTGACTGTCTGTTTACACTGATTGTATCTAAGGTTATATTAGAGTCTGAAGAGGTTCATGGTATTATCACATGAATGATATCATCAGTGATGTTATCAGTCATGTCAAATGAGATGTTTTCAGTAATGTCATCAGTGATGTCATTTGAGATGTCATCAGTGATGTCATCAGTGATGTCACTAACCATGTCATGAATGATGTAATATGTGACATCATCAGCAGTGGATTGCGGGTGCGCGATATATAGTTAGCGCTTATAACTATATATGGAATTTCAATGGTTTTATGCGAGTAAAATAAGGTTTTGTAAATGCAAATCCCTAACTATATATGGCCTAAAACCAATGGTTTTTTCATTGAATTTTCAAGGTTTTGTAAATGCAAATTCCTAACTATATATCCACTATAACCTATGGTTTTTTCTGTGAATATATATATATATATATATATATATATATATATATATTGCGCTCGTCAATTCCAAGCTGGTCCCCAGGAATGAAAACAGCACTCGGGAGGTTGCTCGTCACTGAGTTAGTTTATTTTCAAGAGCTATACCACAGACGCGTTTCGGCAGTCTGCCTTCTTCAGTGTGTGTGTGTCCACACTCACAAACCAGGTGCATATATTTATAAACAACATATGATTCGTGTAAGGGTGATGTCACAATGGTGGACGTAGAAAGAGGACTATAACCCTCCCACCCACTGCGTGCTCCATATTGTAGTGGTTGTTATGGACCATATACACAAAACTTAAAACATTATGCAGTGTGACAATATACAACCTACAAATAGGTACAGACGCTGTGGTGGAAGGTGTAATTCATCACCATGCAAGGAATGCACGTAGCATACAGCCGTGGATCGGCGTGTGTCCTCTAATATATTGCAGCCCACAATAAGCAAATATGGCTACATATTCTTAAGAAGTAATACTGAGTGAATCCCACCCAAACACGAGACAAGATATATGCCCAAAATTAAAGAAAAGGATGTCTGTAAAAGCACAGGCAAACTAAAAAGAGAACCAACAGGAAATCAGTGCAAATCTCTATCACACTTAAACAGAGTCAAATGTGCTGTCTCTCATAGTATTCTCCTATTAGGATTTAAAGAGCCCTTTGAACCTAAAATTCCTCTTAGAGCAATACTAAACAATGAATGATCACTACTGTGCACAATGTCTTATGAGGCTTCAAAAACGTAATCCAATATCATCAAATGACATGTCCCAATAGTCAATCATAGCACACAGAGTTCAAACAAATAATACATATTGATGCATCTTGCCCCAACCATTAAGAAACATTATGTCATTACTTCAGCAGCAAAGTGCTGAATCTCATTAAACACTGGGGCAATGTCCAAATTGCAGAAAGTTAATCACACAGAATGGGACCTACGGGAGACCTATTACATCATTTGCCTAGATGGAATACCATCTCTTCCCCACTATTCATTCCCCTAGGCCACTTGGTCGACAGATCTATGATATAACGTGACTGTAGCCTACGTAGTTGTCGTAGGCGATCTCCCCCCCCTGGCACTGTTTTTGACGGTATCCAGGCCAAAGTACTGTAGCTGACTACGGTCTTTACTGTGCCTCTCGGCAAAGTGCCGGGCGACTGGGTAAGATGGATCCGCCTTATCAATCGCTCTGAGATGTTCCAGGATCCGTAGTTTCAGCATATTGATGGTACTCCCTATGTTAGGCAATAAACCGCTAGGGGCGTGCTGCATGTGATTAATTTTTTAATCTGCATTCTTTTGCCTGTGTCAGGAACAATAACGGACAAAACCCTTTTGCTCCCTGCACAGGCCTTGCACTTGCCACATGGGTAGAACCCGCTCATAGTTTTCAGAGTATTACTCTTAGGTGGAGGCTTTTCTAAATGACTGGTCACTAGATGGTCCCCAAGTGATCTAGCTTTGCTAAAGGTGATGAGTGGGTGTCTTGGTAGGTCCTCCCTGAGCACATTATCAGTCTGGAGAATGTGCCAATTTCTGCGAAGCATGGCCCTCCAGCCCCAGCAGAAAAGGGGGGTTATTAATCTGAGCTTCCCACTGTCAGCCGTTATAGCTTTCGGATCCTTCCTTGTGTTGGATCTCGGTGTCAACAGGGAGTCCCTGGGAATAGCCCTTACTCTCTTCAGGGTGTTGTTTAGTAGGACTTCTCCATACCCCCTGGCCAGGAACCTATTCACACACTCCACCGCTGCTGACTCAAAATCTTCTAATCTCGAGCAGTTTCTCCGGAGTCGACCATGTCATGTGATCAAGGGCTTGACGGACTAGAGGATGCACTGAAATAAAATAATTAAGCAAATTCACCTAACTGGGTCCGATTCGTTCTTTTCCAGCCCCATGGAGAATAGACAGAGTTCTTGGAATATATATACATGTATATATATCCCAAAAAGTTGCCTGACACAACAATATGTATATATATATATATATATATATATATATATATATATATATATATATATATATATATATATATATATATATATAAATATATATATATTACCTACTGGCGGTCGCCAGTAGGTATATATAGTTAGGATTTTTTCCCTATGGGATTTTTGAAAATTCTATGTCTAATAACTTTGGCGTTTGTGGACGGAATCGGCTGAAATTTTCAGGAAAATGGCACATTTTGTTTCTGAGCTGTCCCTGAAAAGTAACATTTTCATTGGTTGTCAATTCCAACACTTTAGATGTGTTTTGTGAAGTAATTTACCTCACGGTATTTAGAGAGGTCTACAGGCTTAATGGCTAAATGGAATTTCAATCAAATTTGTGAAAATGAAAGGGATTGTTATGTAGTATGAGCTAATGTATATTTGGTGAGAGTGTCTCCAGTCGTTTTTTTGTGAATTACTTTCCCACCTTTTTTATTGGACCGCTTCCCGCTTCCCGGTATGCGTCCCGGTCCGCGAACCAGCAGCGTTACGGGAGTCCACCATTTTGTGTTTCGGTCGAATCAAGATACAAGATGGAGGGCAAATAATGTTCAGAATGGGTAGAAGGGGGCACGGTAGATGTATCTTGACCCCCTAGGTTTTCTGAGGGTGGCTGAGGAGGACCATATGTGCGGGAAAAAAACATTTTTTTTTAAAAATTTTGCGCGGTTAGCTTCCAGTTCGCGTACCGGGTAGCGCTCTGGGAGCGTAGTTTGTTGAAAATTAGAGAAAAAAGTTAGAGAAAAATAATAAATGTGAGTGATCAGATGTAGGGTAGCTCTGAGAAGAGCTTTTGGGTTTATGGTACATTTAGGTACTTATAAGTAGGTACCAATGCACAGTCTTAAATTCAAAATGAAAATTCTGTTGCCCTCATTTGAGAAGTGAACTCCATCTCCTCTGTAGATATCTTGCATGTAGTAACGCAAGTTATTGTTGTACATGGAGCCCATTCCATGGTCTCTCATGTAAGCTGAAACAGATTTGTTTACATGCTTCCTCGACTTCTCAATTTGTGGACAAAATTGGTTGGACCACCTCCATTTCTGTCTTTGGCATATATTGGAATATACCAAGGCAGTTTGAGGAAAAAGTGCCATTAATTGCTCAAATGTGTCCTTTAAAAGCATTTCCAGACCTACCCCAGTCAAAGTGCCCAAATCATTACCTCCACAGTGCACAATTAACAGGTCAGGTTTTGGCAAATGCATAAAGGTTTTCACCAATGGTATCAATTGGTGACATTTTAATCCTCTTTGGCCCAACCACTTAATTTCCACATCTTGTAAATTGAGGTTAGGTAAATTTCTGTTCTCAGCATACCTTTGAGCCCAGTAGATGTAACTATGTCCAACAATCCAGACATTAAACATGGTGAGAGAAGGTTGGGCTGCAGTCAGATGAAGTGTGGTAATGAAAGGGCAGTTGAAACAGTAGGAGTTTGTAAAGAAAAAAAACTGTGGATTTCCAGTGCTAATGATTCATTAGCAGTGATTGGTGCATTTCCATTTCTGAAAACAGAAAGTTAGGGTGCATGGATGTGTTCTTTGAAAGATGTAATTTGAATGGTCAAGGAAAAAACATTTAATGAAAGATTGCACTGGATACGCAGGTGCACTGAGAGTTCAGAGTTCAATTGAAACATTGTTGTGTGAACTTGCAAACATGAGAGGTCTTTCAGGAGGTGGTTGCTAAGCAAAAAAGGCAGAGAGGGCAGAGGGGGGAAGGGTTTTGATTTGAAAAAAGTGAGGGAAGAGTTATGATTGGCTAATATGAGAGATATGTGTAATGAATATCAGCATTTCTGTGCTTTCTATAGCTGCAGCCTCTGGAGTGCATCCTGTTTGTTCTGCTGAAGACAATTTGGTGTATTTCTGAGACTGTTTTGAAACTCAAAAAGTATTTGCTAAGGTGAGAAAAGATTTATTTAATTTAGATAGAGAATAGTATAATTTAAGGAGAAAATGATGAAGAAAGCTGTGTTTTTAAAATGTGGCTTTGTCTCAAGTCGTATACAAATAGATTTTGTTTCTTTGAGAAATTGTAAATGCATATTCTGTGTAGAAATCTGGCATGCAGTAACGCAAATTATTGTTGTACATGGAGCCCATTCCATGGTCTCTCATGTAAGCTGAAACAGATATGTTGTGTTTAAAAACGATTTTTGAAAAAAATTACATTTCTGGATATGTTCTGCTAGAGCTTCATAGGTTGTTTGGGCCATATTTATAAGGCATTTGAGTGTCTCTGATGTTATTGTTCCCATTTTAATTGAAGAGCTTTCTTCATGGGGCTAGTTTCTTGTAAATACGCTCCCACCCGTGCTTGGTAAATTTAGATTTTGATTATGGGAGTTACATAGCCATGTTAAAAATGTCCCAAAAATGGTGCAAGGGCATTCAAAAAAACGCTTTCATGTGTCTTAAGGACATTTTTAGTCATTTCCTCTTGAATGTAGGTATAAAATTGATTTATATGTTGTGTTTAAAAACGATTTTTTGAAATCAATTACATTTCTGGATATGTCCTGCTAGAGCTTCATAGGTTGTTTGGGCCATATTTATAAGGCATTTGAGTGTCTATGATGTTATTTTTCCCTTTTTAAATGGAAAGCGTTCTTCATGGGGCAAGTTTCTTGTAAATACGCTCCTACCTGTGCTTGGCAAATTTAGATTTTGATTATGGGAGTTACATAGCCATGTTAAAAATGTCCCAAAAATGGTGCAAGGGCATTCAAAAAAACGCTCTCATGTGTCTTAAGGACATTTTCAGTCATTTCCAACTGAATGTAGGTATACAATTGATTTATATGTTGTGTTCAAAAACGTTTTTGGAAATCAATTAAATTTCTGGATATGTACTGCTAGAGCTTCATAGGTTGTTTGGAGCATATTTAAAAGGCATTTGAGTGTCTATGATGTTATTTTTCCAATTTTAATTGAAGAGCTTTCTCCATGGGGCAACTTTCTTGTAAATACGCTCCCACCTGTGCTTGGCAAATTTTGTTTTTGATTATGGGAGTTACATAGCTATGTTAAAAATGGCCCAAAGATGGTGCAAGGGCAATAAAAAAAACGCTTTTATGTGTCTTAAGGACATTTTCAGTCATTTCCTCTTGAATGTAGGTATACAATTGATTTATATGTTGTGTTCAAAAACGTTTTTTGAAATCAATTACATTTCTGGATATGTACTGCTAGAGCTTCATAGGTTGTTTGGGCCATATTTATAAGGCATTTGAGTGTCTATGATGTTATTTTTCCCATTTTAATTGAAGAGCGTTCTCCGTGGGGCAACTTTCTTGTAAATACGCTCCCACCTGTGCTTGGCAAATTTTGATTTTGATTATTGGAGTTACATAGCCATGTTAAAAATGACCCAAAGATGGTGCAAGGGCAATCCAAAAAAACGCTTTTATGTGTCTTAAGGACATTTTAAGTCAATGAGGAAACATAGGTGATGTAATTCTGAAAAAAGGAAAAAAACTCCACTTTTTTCAATTACATTAGTAGTGTTTCCTAAGTTTATGAATGACATTGTGCAGATGAAGTTTAGGTCTGACCACAGATTCAAAACAGGTCTGGCCTTTGTTCAAGAGTGAAGTGGACATGACTTACTTCATTGGTAGGCCTTCACATGTATTATCTCCTTTGTATTCTTCAACAAGCGAAAAACTCTTCTGCAACCGTGAGTAGGCCTCACCTTAAACAAACCTCTGGAAAGGCCACACCTTATCGTCATCCTGAATCAATCATTTAAAATGTTACGGAGAGATTTATGATAGGTGTATGCCTGTTTTGTACCACTGTGCGTCACTTTTGTGACGCAGTGGTGGTGCAAAAGATTTGCTATGTTAAATAATAAGTAGGGTGTTAAGTTTTTGATGACTGTTATTCATTTACTGTTTGGTAATAGTGGTTAATAACATTTTTTATTATATTTTTCCACAGATTCAACTGCAGATCATTTCAAAATTTGAAAATGCCAACTAAGAATCGAATTAGAAAGGCTAGAAAACGTCAAAGATAGCAGGATCATCTATTATTGCAGCAGTCCTCTCCCAAAAAAACTTGTGAAATCACCAAGAAAGCTCCGGGTAAGACCACGAAATCATTCATAAGAAATATTTGTAGTAAAAAAAGTATTTCTACAGAAAATGTTTCAGTCCAGAAAAAGAGAAGCAATTTAAATGGAAAGGAAAGACCAATCAAAAATGTTACTGCTAGAGCAAGAGATAACTCTGTGCATGATAGTAGAAGGAAACAACAGTTTAGGGACATTCGAAAACGAATGTTCCGCAACAGGATAATAGTTAATTTATTAAAAAATATTAAGAAAGGCCTACAGAAAGTGGCATTTTATAAGAAAAAGAAAAATGTAGAGAAAATTATTGATCATGCTTTCGAAATTAAGCGAAAGTTGTTTATTTTGGTAATCAATAGAATTAGGACACTAAACAAGGTAATTTCTGATTTCAAATCAAACAGTAGATGGAAGAGAGTAGTTAATCGTAGTAACTTTTGTGAAGTTTTTTCCGGAGAATGGATGCATAGTTCAAGTTGTGAGGCATTTTTTAATGAGGAGAGTTATTTTCAGGATAATGATTTGGTGTTTGCAGTTGACACCAGTGGTCGAGCTTATGAAGTGAAGGATGGTTGTCCAGTTGAAAAAGAAAAACTTGTGACAACAGAGATAGAAGAGGTGTTAGGTAATGAGGTTTTAGAAAGACGTCCTAAAGGTCCTGTGTACATTTGGAAGTGTAGTTCTATTTGCAGTGTGCGACAGGATTCCATCAATTTGCTTTGTGATTTTGTACGGACATTTAATAAGAAAAGTTTGAAGCAGAAAATGAAGTTGTTGCAAGAATTAGATCCTTGCAGAGTGAGACAAATGACAGGTTTGCGTGGTCATTCACTGGCTTGTCTTTCCAGGAGAGTATGCCAGAGTGTTTTTCATCATTTCAGGATGCTAGCAGTGCATCATAATAAAGTGAGGAAATTAGTGAGAATGTTGTATCATGCTAAGAGTCCAGCAATTATGCTTAAACAATTATGTGCTGCTCTTTTGCATGGTTCTGAAATAGATGTCAAGAATATTTGTGAAGAAATTGAGTTTTGTTACTTTGGAAGTAAAGATGAGAATGTTCAAATTGACCCAGAAGTAGAGGGTAATGTTGAAGATAATGTACAGGTTTCCAGTACAGATAATTTTCAGAAGGAAATTGCCACGTTTCAGATGAAATCAAGTGAGAGGCCTAATTTCACTTGTGTGTGTTGTCGACGCACTTATTACAAGAATCAGATTAAGTTAGTGGATTTATATGCAAAAAGTGAAAGGGAAAATAATAGTGAATGGAAGGATTTTGCCACATACTTGATGGTAGAAAATTGTTTTGATTTGGGATCGGATCAACGTGTGTGTACTTATTGTTGTAACAAATTAAACCAAAACCAGATGCCTGCTAGGGCGGTTCATAATAATCTGGAATTGGTTGAGATTCCTTCTGAATTGAAGGATTTAAATACTTATGAATCTATTTTGATTCAAAGTATCCATCCCTTTCAGGCTATTGTAAGAATGGAGCCAAAGACAGGGAAGTTGCCTCCATCAGATTTACAGAGAGGATTAAAGGGAAGAGTTGTTTATTTGCCTCTAGATTTGAACAAAAACATTAACACAATTGGAGTAGAAAAAGTGGAAGAGGAACCTCTGGTTATCTTAGTTAATGGGGTTCCGACAAAGAATAAGAAAATATGGCAAGATTTAGTGGATGTTAGGAAAGTCAAAAAGGCAACATTGTATTTGAAGAAAAATAATAAGTACTATAAGAATGTATATGTTGCAGAAGAGGAAGTAAGTGATGAAGAGGATAGCGATTTGTGTGCTGGCCAAATTGAGAAAGTAGAGGCCTCTAAAAGTGAAGAAATATATGAACATTATAGTGTTCATCCTTTGCATTCCAAGGAAGTCATGGGGAATGCTATTGAGTTGTTTCAAATGAAACAAGCCAAAGGGAGTCCCATTAGTGTTTGGGAGGAAAGTTTGGAAGCTCGGTGTTTCCCACAGCTATTTCCAACAGGTCAAGGAGGAAGATATGATGAGCGACCTCATCAAATTCCTGCGTCTGAATACCGGACTTTACGATTGTATGCAGAAGATCCTAGGTTTCGTCAATGCATTCCCTATTTGTTTCATCTCCTGTTTGAAAGCGATCTGTCTGGACTGTCATATGCAGTGAACCACATCTTAAAAAGTGGTATACAGATGCGAAACATCTCGGCAAGTGACTTTATGCATAAAGTCAATGTCCAAGACAGTATTTTGGATTCTCACCTAATTAATCTCATGGCGTGTCAGCGTGGTACTAATGAAAACTGGTACCGTCGTCATGGTGATTTAAAATGTATGCTGAGGAACTTAGGAACTCCAACATGGTTCCTCACTCTGAGCTGTGCCGAGTATGGCTGGGAAGACTTACTTGAATTTCTACGAGAGGCAAATGGAAATATTGAAAACATTGAATTCAAGACACCTGGAGAACTGTGTTCTTTGGATCCAGTGAATGTATGCAGGTACTTCAATCATAGATTTGAAGCTATGATGTCTTTCATCACAAATAAGAAGAATCCACCTCTTGGAGAGGTGTTGGATTTCTTCTGGAGAAAGGAGTACCAAGCAAGAGGTGCTCCTCATATACATATGTTGCTGTGGATCAAGGATGCACCTAAATTTGGAACAGATCCGGATGACTTAGTGATGAATTTCATAGAACAGTATTCTACGTGTGCTGTTCCAAATGCAACGGAGAAGAAAAGCCTAAGAGAACAAGTTCTACGTTTCCAAAGCCATCGTTGTGGAAAGTACTGTCGTCGTAAATTCAGAAACAAGGACAAGTTCTACACCAAATGTCGTTTCAACTTTCCACGACCGGTGATTTCTAAAGGAAGAGTGAACAGTTTGATGTCTTCTCTGCGACATAATGTGACGAGGAAATCACCCAAAAATACATACAATTTGAAAAGGAATGAAGAGTCCAAGTACATCAACGACTACAACCCAGTGATTTTGTCCATGTGGAATGCTAACATGGATATACAGTTCGTGGCTGACAACTGTATGGCTGTGGCTCGGTATGTGACATCTTACATCACCAAAAAAGAAAAGACAGAATTGAAGGATATGTGGGAGGACATTTCCCATGAAAAGAGCCTCAGTAAGAAGTTGTACAGTTTCAGTCTGAAGATGTTGTCGCATCGAGAAATTGGAGCTTACGAATGTTCTGACCGTTGTCTTCAGCAAGTCTTTATGCCAAATCCAGGAGTATCGTTTGGGCGAGTCTTGGTCTTGCTGCAACGCGTAATCGAGTTCTGAAACCTGTGCGGGAAATTGAGTATTTGGCGGAAAACAGTACCGACATTTTGAAGACCAACATGTTGGATACATATTATCCAAATCGAAGCAGTCACCTTGAGAATGTTTGTCTGTATGAGGTTCTACATAATTACATATTCAAGAGGAACATCAAAGAAGATATTGAGAAAGGAGTGTATTCTGTAATTGGAAGTGAGGGATGTTTGGTCAAGCAAAGAAAATGCCAATTAGTAAACCATCGAAAATTGAGTGACGAATCTCCAGAAAAAAAGGAGTTTTTCTATTTAGCACTTTTGCAACTTTTCAAGCCTTGGCGTGCAGAAGAGGAACTGCTTGGAGATTTCCTCTGTTACGAAGACTCTTTCACTGCCGCCAAGGAGACCATAGAATGTCCTGCTTTTCCCAAATATCAAGAAATGTTGACTTTGGAAATTGAGCAGGAAGCAACGATTGCAGCCGAGATTGCCAGAGACAGTTCTCAGGACAGTCAGAGTTCTGTTTCATTGAGTCAGGATCCACTAGGAGGACCTATTATCGAAAATGAAGCTGCCACTGCTATGAATGAAGTGGAAAGAGCCATGGCACATGCTCAGAAGGATGCGGTTAACTTAGAAGACTTGGAAAAACAACTCAACGTTGAGCAGAGGAAAATACATGACAAAGTTACCAAGCAAATTGATCATGGATTAAGTCATGAGAAGAAAGAGTGCTCATGTACGTCGTTGAAGCCTGTCCGACTGTACGTGAGTGGAGAAGCGGGAACTGGAAAAAGTTTCCTTATTAAAGCAATTTCTTGTTATTTGCAGGAAAGGACTGAGTCATCGCTGTCTTGTGTTGTTACCGCTCCTACTGGACTGGCAGCACATAACATTAAAGGTATTACTTTGCATCGTCTACTGATGCTGCCAGTGGAGCATGACAACAAATTACAATACCACAAGTTATCTGGGGATGCTTGTTGTGAAGTTTCAAGAGTCTTGAGGAAAATGAAACTTCTTATCATTGACGAAGTAAGCATGGTTTCCAATGTCATGCTTGCCTTTGTGCATTTGAGAATGCAAGAAGTTCTTAAAACTGAGTATGATGTGTTATTTGGTGGCAAACACATCATTGTTTTCGGAGATCTTCTACAGCTGACACCAGTAAAAGGACAACCTGTGTTCAAAATACTCTCGCATGAAGATACCAGGAAGTGCCTAGGGAGCATTGGCAACGTCAATATATGGTTAAACTTCAATTATGCTGAACTGCATGAAAATATGCGTCAGGCAAAGGATGAAGATTACAAGAATATTCTACAAGATATTAGAATTGGAAAAGTGACCGAGCATGGAAAAAAAAGCATTACATGCACGATTACTGTCAAATTTATATCCAGAACAAGACGTTGTGCCTGAGAATATTTTTCAGAAAACTACTGAGAAGAAATCCGGAATATGTTTGATGCCAACTCTTGCAGAATGTACCATCTTCAACAACAAAATGTTGAATTTAGAAAAGCAAGAGATTGTGAAACTTGAAGCTATTGACAGAATAGAGCATATGGGATCAACAATTATTTTGTCTGAGAATTTGAAATCTAAATTGGATTCATTAGAGAAGACTATATCTAAAACAGCGGGTTTTGAAAAGACTTTGAATGTGTGTTTAAATTGCCGAATCATTTTGAGAAGGAATTTACATGTTGAAAGAGGTCTGGTAAATGGATCAATGGGTAATGTTGTTGATTTTGAGAAATACAGAAGTAGAGATGGAACTGAATTTCTAAAAATTAAATTTGATGGCATTGAGGAAGTACAGCTAATTGGTCGTTGTTCTGCTAGGTTTTTGCTTGTTAAAGACTTATATGTTCGCCGTAAACAGTTTCCTGTTTGCTTGGCATATGCGGTGACAATCCATAAATCGCAAGGTTTAAGTGTAGACAGTGCATTGGTGAATATTGGTAGTTCTGTGTTCAAGGAGGGTATGGCATATGTGGCATTGTCACGAGTTGGAACTTTATCGGGATTGTACTTGATTGACTGTGATGTCACAAACATTTGTGCAGATCTAGATTGTGTTAAGGAATACAATAGGTTAAGAAAAGAGTATGCGCCACATTTGCCTCAATATCCTTTGTTTGAGAAACGTGTGGTAGGCCGGAAACAAAGAAATATCAGTAATAGTAGGGAGGTTGTAGCAAAAAGCCCAAAAGTCAATGAACCGAAAATTGTAAGCAGAAAGAAAATGGATTCTGTTGAAGATGTTGTCGGTTTTCAATTTGAAAACAGTTCTGGTGTCAACTGCTATGCTAATGTAGTTGTTAATGTTGTCTTTTCACTAGAGACTTTAAAGGAACAGATTGTGATCAATTCTGAACAAAGTTTATGCTGTTTGTTGAATTCTGTGTTAGAGAAATGTAGCACTGATAGAACAAAAGTAGAAAGTGTGTCTGAAGTTCGTTATCTATTAGACGAATGTTCAGGTCAAACAGACTTCTCTGAAAATATTCAGCAGGATTGTCAGGAGTTTTTAATGTATATGCTTGATGTATTGCAAGATGAGGGTGTAGATGTAGATCACCTGTTTGGGCTTTCTTATCAATGGCAGCATGACTGCGAGAACTGTAGGGTATCAAGTACTACTAGTGTAGACTCAGAAAGATTTATATATTTAACTTTGCCAGACAGTAAATCAGTCTCCTTTAATAAGCTAGTAAAAGCAGCTGATCACAACATGGAGTGTAGCCAATGCAAATCTGAAATGATGTCAACATTATTTATACGAAGATATGGCCAGTATGTCATTTTAATGATCCAACGATGTAGGCCTGATGGATCAAAATTGACAACTTTAATAAAAAATGTTGTTGCTTCGCAGTTGTCAATATCAGGAAGGACTTTTGTAACTGCAGCAATTATCTATCACGATGGTCCTTCAACAACATCAGGACATTACACAGCTTATTTAAAGTCTAGAAACGGCTGGTCATTCTGCAACGATTCTGTTGTAACTTTCAAAAAAAAATTGCCGTTTGACCTTAAAAATTCTTACCTGGTGTTTTTAAAACCAAAATTTTAAGGAAAGAATCTCGGGATTTGCTCTGAGGAATTGCAAAAGGTTCATGAAGTAGAGGGAATGTAAGTCTGCAATGCTGTCTAGATTATTGGTCCAAAACTTTTAATTATAATGTCATTTTAAAAATCCAACTATATAAACCTGATGCAAGTAAGTCTGCTTCATAGTAAGCAGTATCAGTGTCATAGGAAAAGTAGAACATGAGTGAGCAAGAAGGGTAAGATATTAGTAGTCCAGGATTGTGAAAGTAATCTTAAATGTTTTCTTTCTGAAAGTTGCGAAAATAGAAAATGACGAGATTTGATTACAAGAATTACAAGAGTTGTAAATCGCTCCAACATGATTTGGCCATGTGGAAACATGTGGTAGAATGTGAGAAGTCTTTTATTGTAGGTAACATATTTTTCAAAACGATGGAGGTTTTCTTTCAGAAAGTGGCGGGCTGAAAATATTAATAGCACAACAGAGTGTACGCTGTTCATAGGACATCCTTCGACGTTATGGAAAGTAAGTTAATTTTAAGGAGTTTTGAATTCAGATTTCTTATGTTGTATGGGTTTTTTAAACACAATCATTTTGATTGTGTTTTTTTTCCCCGCTGTTATATGATGAATACCTTCAAGTCACTGATTTAAGTGAAATTTGATACATTCTGAGAACAGCAAAAATAAACCATTTAACATGTATAATTAATGTTCTACTTTTTGTACTTATGATATACATTTAGAAATGTGAGGTAGACATGGAGAAACTGAGGCTTCTGTAAATATCAAAGTTAATGCATACACTGCTGCACTTCTGGGTACTGTTTCATATGCTGGACTACATCTGCACTATGAGATACCTAAGCAAAGGCAACACAGGTGATGTGATTGTGAAATGAGCAAAAGAAACTCCACGTTTTTCAATTACATTACTTGTGTTTTCTAAGTTTACGAATGACATTGTGCAGATGAAGTTTAGGTCTGTCTATGGACACAGAAGAGGTCTGGCCGTTGTTTAAGAGTGAAGTGGACATGTTTTACTTCAATGGTAGGCCTTCACATGTATTATCTCCTCTGTATTCTTCAACAAGCATAAATTTGATATGCAACCCTGAGTAGGCCTCACCTTAAACAAACTTTTGGAGAGGCCACACCTTATCGTCATCCTGAATCAATCATTTAATCTATCACATTTAACTTCTATTAGTTCTACTGCTTCATTTGTTTAATCCTTACTTTCCTGCGTTTGCTACTTCCCTCATTCCTTTCTCTATTACTTAATTATTCTACTCCTTCCACTATTTTTCTCAGTCCCTCTCTTCTCATACTTCTTCACTCTTGTTCACTCACTCTGTCTCTATTAATGTTACTGTTTCTGATTGATCACAACATTTTTTTTAAAACAAGAACAGTAAGTATAAGGGAAGGAAACAGACAGTTATGTTACAAGAAAGACAGCTATAGGGAGTAAACAAAAGATACTGTTACTCGCAATCCACTGCTGATGATGTCATTGACCATGTCAGGAATGATGTAATATGTGACATCATCAGCAGTGGATTGTGGGTAACAGTATCTTTTGTTTACTCCCTATAGCTGTCTTTCTTTTAACATAACTGTCTGTTTCCTTCCCTTATACTTACTGTTCTTTTTAAAAAAAAATTTTTTTGATTCGCTCCCGGTTCGCGTACCGGAGTGCGAACCGGGAAGCGAACTAAAAGAAATAGAGGTTGGCAGAGTTCCAAATATTCTACCAATTTTTTTATAATGGGGAGGTAGTTCTGAAAAGAACTTTTTTTTTGTTTTTGTTGTTTTAAATTTTTTTAATTATTTTTCAGAACATTTTTTAAATTTTTTTGTATTTTCTGAACATTTTGATATTTTTTTGTTTTTTTGGGGGAGGGGGAAACAAAAACGATTCATTGTAAAGGGCTCAACAGGAGCAACAAAAAAAAGAAGAATTTATTGTTTGGGGCGTTTCGGGCAAACATGATTATCAATAGCTTTGATAATTAGAGTAATGCTACTTTCTCTGTAGCAAATGAGTTGATTACAGCGCACGCACACTTGTTTCACTTCCCCAAACTTCATTTGTATGTTTGGGACCATCTCCCTCGCCTCTGGTCCCGTCACTTCTTGTACAACCGATCTTCTGGCCATCGCAGGGGGATTTTGTTGCTCATCACGTAGCTGGGCAGCACTATAGTTGTTAGGATGCCACCTACTCATATGCCGATGCATAGTGTAGTTGCCGTAACTGTATTTTTTATCAGTCCCCCTGGACAGTCTATCATTACATATACGGCAAAACACGTAGCGTGCATTTACTTTCTTTTGGCCCTCGGGAAATTAAAAAAATTGCCAAATGTAGTTCTCCTTCCGATTATACCTCCTGGGCTCCTCTGGCAAAAACATTGTCTCTTCCTGCTCTTCCTCCTCTTCCTGTTCTTCCTCTTCTTGTTGTATAATAACTTCAGCAGGTGGTCCTCTCTTCCTGGGATCTGGTGGAGGTGGTGGGTTAGAACCAGCTGAAGCTACTAATGAAGCCATATCTCAATGTTAATAAAGGGTCTTTCTCTCACCAAGATGAAAGTCAGAGTGAGGAAAGAAGGAGGGGTTTTCATCATTTGGGAAAAGCAAAAGTTCTAAACCAATGAAAAGTGTTAATTTTAGATCACATGACCTAGTATTACATCATTAGGAAACCAAAAGTGAAATGAACCAATGAAAAGTGTTATTACCGAGTCACATGACCTGCTGTGTTTACGTTTCGCGCTTTGCGCCGCTTTCCGGTCCGCTTCCGGGTCCGCTAACTTGGCGCGTCAAATGACGTATAACGCGACAACGCAAAACGTCATTCTAACGTAACAGTTACGCAAACGGAACGTTTACCGGTTCGCGGACCGAGTCGCGGCTCCAAATTGAGCTAACGGGAAGCTAACCGGTTCGCGGACTGGGAGCGAAACAAAAAATTTTTTTTTTTTAAATTGTATAAAAAACATGTAAAATATATTTTAAGATTTAAAGAAGAATACATTTTACAGCTACAGATATTAGCTTTTAAAAAACCAATGAAATTCACTGAAAAAACCATAGGTTATAGACCATATATAGTTAGGAATTAGCATTTACAAAACCTTGAAAATTCACTGAAAAAACCATGGGTTATAGAACATATATAGTTAGGGATTAACATTTACAAAACCTTATTTTACTCACACAAAACCATTGAAATTTCATATATAGTTAGTTGCACTAACTATATATCGCGCACCCGCAATCCACTGCTGATCATGTCACATATTACATCATTCATGACATGGTCAGTGACATCACTGATGACATCACTGATGACATCTCAAATGACATCACTGATGACATCACTGATGACATCTCAAATTACATCACTGATGACATCTCAAATTACATCACTGATGACATCTCATTTGACATTACTGATCACATCACTGATGATATCATTCATGTGATAATACGATGAACCTCTTCAGACTCTAATATAACCTTAGATACAATCAGTGTAAACAGACACTCACAGAATGTCACTCATCCATGGAGTTACTCACACACCTAGTCAGTCATGCAAACAATCAATCACACCTCCATTTCCTCAACTATACAGTTATACACACCTTACTTATTCAAACATATACTAACACACATTTACTCTCTTATACAATCCCTGATACAAGTTCACAATGATCCATACAGCCACTCACACATTCACTGGCTCTCATGCACAGTTATTTATATATGTCAACTCTCACATGTACTGTGTTTTACATATGTACTTACTTTGACATGTAGCACTAAGATATCCATTCACTCACCAATAGACTCATGCACACAGTCAACCGCCCATACAGCTGTTTCCACATGCACTTTTGAACCCATACATCTAGTGAATCAACTGCTCACACATCTATGCACCTCCCAGTCACCCACACACACACTCAGTCTCCCATACAAATACTTGGGCAACCAATCAATAACCCATATAGTTACTCATATAGCTACTGATCAACAAATGCAGCAGTTTACAGAACAACAGACATAATGATGCACAAATTAAGACAGTTTAGTCACTAACCCATGCACTAAGTGAGACACATTTAATCACTCACTCATACAGTCAGTCATGCACCTACTAAATCCTTCATCCAGACACTTATACATCCACTCATTCTTCAATATGTAAGACATATTTTAACTTTACAGAAACATACAGTCACTGGATGTTGTCATCAGTGATGTCATCAGTGATGTCATTTGAGATGTCATCAGTGATGTCATCAGTGATGTCACTGACCATGTCATGAATGATGTAATATGTGACATGATCAGCAGTGGATTGCGGGTGCGCGATATATAGTTAGTGCAGCTAACTATATATGAAATTTCAATGGTTTTGTGTGAGTAAAATAAGGTTTTGTAAATGCTAATCCCTAACTATATATGTTCTATAACCCATGGTTTTTTCAGTGAATTTTCAAGGTTTTGTAAATGCTAATTCCTAACTATATATGGTCTATAACCTATGGTTTTTTCAGTGATATATATATATATATATATATATCTATATATTCACTGAAACAACCATGGGTTTCAGGGACGTTTTAATTAGAAATTAGCATTTAAAAAACCTTAGAAATATACTGAAAAAAACACAGATTTCAGGGACTTTATAGTTAGTTGGACATTTCACTCGTACGAAACCAGAGAAATTCGTCCCTTATTGGTAATTCAGCTAACTATTACTTGTGCCCCGCAATGCACTGCTGATGACGTCACATATTACATCATTCATGACATGGTCAGTGACATCACTGATGACATCACTGATGATATCTCCAATGACTATGTGTTTCTGTAAAGTTTAAATATGTTTTATATATATATATATATATATATATATATATATATATATATATATATATATATATATATATATATATATATGCCAAGGTGTATTGAAGAATGAGTGGGTGAATAAGTGTCTAGATGGATGGTTTACTAGGTGCATGACTGACTGCATAAGTAAATGATTAAATGTGTCTTACCAAATGCATGGGTTAGTGACTGATACAGACATTCACACAGTTTAATTTGTCAGTTGGTGTGTAAGCGGTTGCATGGGTTGGTGAATAGCTAAATGAGGATCTATATGGGTTGTTGCTTGGTTGTCTGAGTGTCTGTATGGGTGCCTGAGTGTCTGTGTGAGTGGGTGGTGGGATGTGACTGTGCATAGATGTGCTAAGTGGATGATTCACTGGGTGTACGGGTTCAAGAGTGCATCTGTGAAGGGCTGTATGGGTGGGTTGGTGTGTGTATGGGTGCGTTTGTGGTGAGTGAATAGATGCCTCAGTGGTACATGTGTGAGTAACTGCATATGTGAAAGGCAGTATATCTGAGTGTTTGAATGTATAAATGACTATATGTGAGAGTGAGCGATTATGAGAGTGGCTGTATGGATCAGTGTGTGCTTGTTTTAGTTATTGTATAAGAGTGTAAGTATGTGTTAGTATATGTTTGAATCAGTGAGGTGGTGTGTGTATAACTGTATAGGTGAGTAAATAGGAGTGTAATTGATTCTTTGCATGACGGACTAGGAGTGTGAGTATCTCTATGGATGAGTGGCGGTGTGTGAGTGTCTGTATCGATATGTGAGGGAATTTGATAATGCCGTATTGATGGTTGACTGCATGTATGAGTGACTGTATGGGTGAATGAGTGGATCTGTGTGTAGACCTAGGAATTAGTGAGTGGGTATGTACTAACTGGTATAGGTGTGTCTATGATTTCGAAAATGGTAGTCTGTAATTTAGAGTGGGTGTATCAAATGTTATATTTGGGTATGAGGAGGTACATCAGATTATCACCTGCATGTTGTCATCAGTGACGTCATTTGAGATATCATCAGTGATGTCATCAGTTATGTCACTGACTGTGTCATGAATGATGTAATATGTGACGTCATCAGCAGTGCATTGCTGGGGCATGAGTTATAGTTAGCTGAACTAACTATCACAGACAAATTTCTCTATTTTTTATACGAGTGAAATGTCCAATTAACTATAACGTCCCTGAAACCTGTGTTTTTTTCAGTGAATTTCTAAGGTTTTTTAAATGCTAATTTCTAACTATAACGTCCCTGTAACCTATGGTTTTTTCAGTGAATTTCAAAGGTTTTTTAAATGCTAATTTCTAATTATAATGTCCCTGAAACCTATGGTTTTCAAAAGTGAATTTCAAAGGTTTTTTAAATGCTATTTTCTAACTATGACTACAAAGGTAAGAAATATGAAGAAAGAGGAAGAAAAGCGCAGAAAGCAAGACAAATGCAGAAAGAGGCAACAGAAGTCTAGAAAGAGAAGGAAACGTGCAGGAAGAAGCAAGAGATGTGCAGAAAGAACCAACAGAGAGCAGAAAGTCCTCTTGTGCCCCAAACTTTTACTGATGGGTACTGGTGGTAATTGACTCTGACCAACCAGGCCTAAAGCCAGTGCTATGCTAAAAGACACTTAGAATACAGTGAAAACACCTATATATACAAGGGAACACTACAAGTTTGTGTACTCTTGTTATTAGCATGACCTGCTCTGCATTTGCCATGAGTTACTGCCTGGGTCATTGAATGAGTACATGGGAAGTGATTAGAGTGCTGCAAGGGTAGTACATGGTGATGTTATAACTGCTAGGGCTTTGGCAGAGTGATTGGATGAGTACATGATGCTGAATGGGTGATTGGAAGAGTGCATGGGTAGTGACAGGGGGATTGCTGGAGTGCATGGGTACTCCTTGGTAATTGCAGGAGTGAATCAGTACTGTGTAGGTGATTGGAGGTCTGCATGGGTAGTGCATATGGGATTATAGCAGTGGTCAGTTAGTACCTGGATCATTCAATGAGTACATAGCTACTGACTGAAACATTAGAATACTTCAAGGAGACTGCCTGAGTGAATTTATAAGTGCTTGGGTATTGGCAGAGTGTTTGGATTAGTACATAGTAGTGCCTAACTGACTGGAGGAGTGCACAGGAAGTGACTGGGTCATTGCATGAGTACATGGGTACTGATTGGATGATTAGAGTACTGCAAGGAGAGTGCATGGTGAAATTATAAGTGCTTCGGTTTTGGCGGAGTGATTGGATAAGTACATGGTGCTCGCTGGGTGATTGGAGGAGTGCATGGGTAGTGACAGGGTGATGGCTGGACTGCATGGTTAGTGCTCATCGCATTGTAGCAGTGCATGAGTGAGTGCATGGGTCATTGCATGAGTGCATGGGTAGTGACTGGATGATTAGAGTGCTGCAAGAAGAGTGCATGGTGAATTTATAAGTGCTTGGGTTTTGGTGGAGTGATTGGATAAGTACACACATGTCACATCAGGCCCGCCCCCTCCCTTCACCCTGTGGGGTGTTTTAAGTTGGGAGATTAAGTCCCCTTGAATCCTGAGGCTCCCTGAGGTCCAACTAGCTCACCAGGTACCTCCAGTAAGCACCACAGAGAAGCGTTGCAGAGAGGTGTAAAAGGGGCGTGGCCTTGAACCACCTCTCTGCAATGCAGCCCTGTGGTGCATACTGGAAGTAACTGGTGGGCTTGTTGGCTCCAGTGACCCTCAGGATTCAAGGGGACTTAATCCCCCAACTTAAAACATGCCATGGGGTGTGTTTGCTCACTTGTCACATCAGGCCCGCCCCCTGCCTTCACCACTGTGCAAACGCACCCTGTGGTGCATTTTAAGTTGGGGGGTGAAATCCCCCTGAATCCTGAGGTCCCTCGGGTTCAACTAGCCCACCAGGTACCTCTAGTAAGAGCCACAGAGCTGTGTTGCAGGGAGGTGTCAAAAGGGGCATGGCCTAGGACCACCTCTCTGCAACGCAGTCCTGTGGCGCATACTAGAGGTGCATGGTGGGCTTGTTCACCCCCAGGGACCGATTGAAGGGGAATTAATACCCCAACTTAAAACGGGGCACTGGGCGCGTTTGCATAGTGTGGCTGGGAGGGGGGCCTGCGGCACAATGCCAGCTTTAAAAAAAAATCTTTTTTAGAAAGGGGGCTGTGTGGCTCCCCTTCCTTTCCTATTTTTTGGGCCCTGGGAACCCCATCCCCCAGGGCCTGACTGCTGTGTGGCAACCCTCCCAAGGCCATTTTCGTCCCCGGGGACCCCATCCCCCGGGGCATGGCCACTGTTTCTTTTTTTATTTGGAGGGCCGGCCTTTCCTTTTTTGGGAGAGGAGGGGGGCAGCGTGGCCCCCCAGGCCAATCCTGGCCCCGGGGACTGCATCCCCCAGTGCCTGGCCTCTCCTTTGGTGACTGTGGGGAAGCCCTTACTCCCCCACAGTGTCTGCCAGCTCGATGCCTCCTGCGGGAGCCGGCATTGCTTTTCCACACAGGGAACTGCTGACATGCAGATCCCCATGTGGAAAAGCAATCTGCTTTGGATTTTGGAAGCGAGAGCAGGAAACCTACTCTCGCTTCCAAATTCCAAAGCAGAGTTTGCACTGACAAGGCGGCAGCCGCAAGGCTCCTGCCCTGTCATTGCAAACAGCAGTGTCTGGGGGTGGGCACCCCAGGACTCTGCAGGAGCCGGCACAGGGGGGTGCTGGTCCACAGGGTCATTGAGGGCCCCAGGAGGGGGTTGCGCAGCCCCCTCCCTTTGTGAAAATAGCCCCGGGGAAGTGGTGGTCCCCAGGGCTCGGGGTCCATAATGGACCCCCATTTTACATTTTTAGTGCCCCGGGGAGGTGGTGGTCCCTGGGGCGTGTGGGGGAGGTTTATTTTAAATTATGAATTGGGGAATGTCCCTGGGACCTGGCCCACCCAGGTGCCTCATTTAAATGAAGTACGGTAGGCCGCGCTTCATTTTTTAAAATAATTTCGGCCGGATTCACAACCCCAGCACGAATTCCGGCAAAATTATTTATAAAAAAGCCCTTTTTTGGCACTGGGGGTCCTTGTGGGACCTCCTGAGCAGGTCTAGGCAGTCAGGGTGTTTCTACCCCACCACTTTTCTTGTTTTTTATGTTGGTTTCATTGTTTTCTTGTGACTCGGTTCTACCGAGTCACAAGATGGCTGCCAACACTTTCTGGTTTGGAGTGTTGGGAGCCAATCACAGTGAAGCTCGTGCTCAGGAGGGGTCGCCAACCCACTGCGGCCATGGATATCGATATTTTTTTAAAAATTTTCTCAGCAACTACTGAACGGATTTACATCTTTTAACATAAAGGGGCTTTCTGAATCAAGAACTTCCTTTTTGCCAAATTTGGTGTAATTCTGTTCAGCAGTTCAGGCTGTAGCCTTGGCTAAAGTTTCCAATGGAAATTAACATGGAGAAAAGACTTTTTAGGCCCCTCTTTTTACTCAACCCCTGCTTGATGAATCACCCCAAACGTTCAGGATAGGAGCCGACCTAGATAGACCTTTGTTTTAGAGAATTTTGAGAAGATTCGTCAAACGACGCCAAAGTTATTAGCAAATCAAAAAATGCTTTTCCTATGGAAACTAGGTTCTAACTATAACTTCCTACTCACGAAGGGAGAGCTGCAGCGAGGCTTACAAACACCAGATGGTGAAGAACAGTGATGCGTGCCCACTTGAGCGCAAGGGCGTTTGGTTGAAAAATATTGCGCGGCTGCCCGAGCCGCGAAAACAGGAGGAGCACCATTTCTTATTGAAGACAAGGCTGTGGCAGGACAATGTATCCTGTCTAGAAGCGCACTGTTCTATTGCATAAATTAGCTCGCACTTCGAATAGTCCCTTCCTACTAAAGGATTCACTAGTTGAAAGAAACACAAAAGCACGGAGCCTACAAAGGATAACACTATCTTACCTGTTAAAAACTGCACGAACCATCATGCATTGTGGCAATTACGATGTGCCACGCCCACTAAAGGCGGTTCCATCCAATAAATAATGATGAAGCAAACAGGCATGTTTTTCTGTGGATTTGTGTCAGCCCATGAATAAGAGGCGTGATTGCCTCGAAACGCGTCGGAAATGGTAAAAATAATGGACAAAAATGAAGGGAGAGCTACAGCGAGGCTTACAAACACCAGATGGTGAAGAACAGTGATGCGTGCCCACTTGAGCGCAGGGGCGTTTGGTTGAAAAATATTGCGCGGCTGCCCAAGCCACGAAAACAGGAGGAGCACCATTTCTTATTGAAGACAAGGCTGTGGCAGGACAATGTATCCTGTCTAGAAGTGCACTGTTCTATTGCATAAATTAGCTTGCACTTCGAATAGTCCCTTCCTACTAAAGGATTCACTAGCTGGAAGAAACACAAAAGCACAGAGCCTACAAAGGATAACACTATCTTACCTGTTAAAAACGGCAAGAACATTCATGCATTGTGGCAATTACGATGTGCCACGCCCACTAAAGGCGGTTCCATCCAATAAATAATGATGAAGCAAACAGGCAAGTTTTTTTGTGGATTTGTGTCAGCCCATGAGTAAGAGGCGTGATTGCCTCGAAACGCATTGGAAATGGTAAAAATAATGGACAAAAACGAAGGGAGAGCTGCAGCGAGGCTTACAAACACCAGATGGTGTAGACCAGTGATGCGTGCCCACTTGAGCGCAAGGGCGTTTGGTTGAAAAAAAAAATATATATATATATATAGAACCTTTACTTGATTCCAAAGGTGCACAAAATGAGGCGACCAACTCCCGGCAGACCCATCATCTCTGCGATAAACAGTCTGGGTGAGAAAATTTCACGCTACATTGACTTTTTCCTGCAATGTCATGTCCAGGGGCTTGCCAGTTATATTAAGGACACTGGGGACTTTCTGTCTAAGTTGGGCACCTTACAATGGCAACCCAATTGGTGTATGATTACACTAGATGTTGAATCATTGTATACCTGTATAGAACACATAAATGGTATTGAAGCCATCAAACACTATTTGGGCAACAAATCTTGCGAGTATTATGGTCATAATCTAATACTATGCGAATTGGTGATGTGGTGTCTCAACAATAATTTTTTCATGTATGGCAAGGATATTTGGAAACAAATCAGAGGTGTTGCGATGGGATCCTGCTTCTCCCCCAGCTACGCGTGTCTACACGTTGGCTGGTGGGAGGAACGGGATCTCATCGTCGCACCGGGTTTCAACAATGTTAAACACTGGATGCGATTCATTGATGATATTTTTTGCATATAAGAGGGCGATATTTCTAGCGCACATCAGTTTGTCCAAACCCTCAACAATAACAGCAGCAATTTATTTTTCACTTCCAGTGTTAGCAACCAATCTGCCCAATTTCTGGATGTCCAGATCGATATTGAAGGAACCAATATCATAACATCACTATACCGCAAACCCACTGCCGGCAATAGTATATTGCACGCCAGCAGTGGACACCCCCGTCACGTAATTGAAAGTATACCTTTGGGGGAACTTTTGCGGTTAAAAAGAATCTGTAGCAATACTGAAAAATTTGATCAGGGAGCCAGTTTGATGATGAACCGTTTGAGGGCCAGAGGGTACAGTGAGTCAACGCTATCCAAAGCGTTGCTCAAAACCAAAGAAAGATCACGGGAATCATTACTTGTGCCCAAGCCTGCTGAGGTTGACAGTGAGGACCAGCCCCCTAGACTAATCATCACCTATAGCCAGCAACACAACCAGATAAAAACCATCATCAACAAGCACTGGTCAATTCTAAAAACTGACGGTGTACTATGCTCAAGAGTCCCTGACAAACCCATCATTACTTTCAAAAGAGCCTACAGCATGCACAGCAGACTAGTGAAGCCAAGTCCAGAATTAGTCAAAGGCAGCAACCGGCTAAATAGAAAAGGCTTCTTAAAATGTAGTTCTTGCCGTGCGTGCAAGTTTGGACAAAATATGACCCACTATATCAATCCTTTCTCCGGCGCCAAAATCGCAATCAGGGGCAATTTCATTTGACGTACGGAGTTTGCTGTGTATGTTCTGGCGTGCACTTGTGGCTTGTGCTATGTAGGAAGCACGAGGTCGCAGGTGCACGTCAGAATATTGCAGCATCTCCGGGCAATTGTAAATCATGACCCAGCCTACCCCGTGGCACGACATTTTAATTCAGTACATGACAGGGATCTGTCGTGTTTGAGTTACTATGTTATAGATGCAGTGCCGCTACAAAGACGGGGTGGTGATAGGGACAAAATGTTGAGGAAGTTGGAAACCCAATACATCATAGCGTTAGACAGTAAACAGCCCTACGGGCTTAACGCTACTGAGGATCTTCACAACTTTCTGTAAACTCCGGCTTTCCCCTTTGTTGGTCCATTTGGGGCCCTTTGTGGTTGTCTTGTATCTGTGGCTAAGAGTCCGGGTTTCATCCCACTCGGCGAATTATAGCAGAATTTACCGTGACTAACTCCTCCGGCCAGACACAAACACATTTAAAGTGTATAATATGAATTCAACACACTGGATCTAATATGTCAAGTGTCAAAGTAATTTTTATCTCTCTCCTTGTATACTTTGTACATAGGCTGTATTATATTTATCCCCATATGAGTATTCCATTTTCGTTATTTTTGGTTAATTTTTGGTTTTTCTCACAGTTTTTTCCTCGCTTAAAATTAAGCACATGTAAACAAACAGCACTGGTACTTATAAAAAATGTTTTTTCTTTTGAGTATATATAGTGTATATAGTATCAATATTTATGATGTACATAAATTCAAGCACTTTGAATTTTTAATAAATATTCATTACATGAGCTGGGGGGTTTCATGGTTTAGTTCCAAATCACTTAGATTTAATATTACATGATTGTTTTAACTATAGGAGGAATTAATATTTACAAATCTGATGGTTGTTTAAAAATCGACCGTTACTGGTTACTTTATACCCGATGGGTATATGCATTCACGCAGCAACGATACAGCACCAGTCGCAGCGACGGCTCGTGGAGGGAGTTACGGTGGGGCAGGAGGGCGGGGAGGGGGAGGGGCAGGGCGGAGGTTGCTAAAAACCGGCATATGGATAGTTGCAGGTAAGTAAACAATTTAATTAATAAAACGAATTTCGTAGCTCGCACTGCATTGCATTTTGCGATGCAAGGCGCACTACGAAATTCGTTTTATTAATTAAATTGTTTACTTACCTGCAATTATCCATATGCCGGTTTTTAGCAACCTCCACCCTGCCCCTCCCCCTCCCCACCCTCCTGCCCCACCGTAACTCCCTCCACGAGCCGTCGCTGACCAGTCGCTTTATTAGCCTTGAGGCGCTTCTGCATTCATGCAGTCATGATAAACGGTTGTAAATAGCCATGGGATATGTGCAATAATTGCAAATGGAAGTAACAAAGGTTTTTATATGCGATATTTTAGCATTGTAAAATCATAAAAAACTGATTGATAAATATAAACAGAATTAACTTGTTATACTATCTGCATTGTTTTCAGGCAAAATGTAAATTTTTTACTGAATGGAAAAGTCCACAACAGTCTGTTTTTTGATTCCATTATGGTATATACACCCTTTCTATGCCTATGTTTTAAATAAATCATGTGATGTACTTTAAGAGGTGTGGCCCATAGGAGGGGTCAGGGAAAACAAGCATTCAAAAATAACAGGCTGACTCATTCAATGGTGTGTGATCAAGAGTACTAGTTACTCGAAATGCGTCGCCAGGAAGGTTTAAATAAAAGCAACATCTTGCCTGAAGCCGTGGGGTCTGTCTCCTTCTTTCGCCACGCCGCGGGTGTGGTCAGAGAATTCTCAGTGATATATATATATATATATATATATATATATATATATATATATATATATATATATATATATATATATATATATATATATATATATATATTACCTACTGGCGGTCGCCAGTAGGTATATATAGTTAGGATTTTTTCCCTATGGGATTTCTGAAAATTCTATGTCTAATAACTTTGGCGTTTGTGGACGGAATCGGCTGAAATTTTCAGGAAAATGGCACATTTTGTTTCTGAGCAGCCCCTGAAAATTTGGGGGGTGTTCGGCAAGGGGGGGCCGAGAAAAAAGGGGGGTCCCAAAACGCGTTTTTCCCATTCATTTTTCCATAGGGCAGTTGGACTCACTTTTAGCTCGAACGGCTGAATGGATTTGCACGAAACTTGGCAAAATTGTAGGGACTGTTAGCCCGATGTGCCTTTGCTAGGTCTCAATATATGTGCTCCAGTAGTTTTTGAGAAATTAACGTTCAAAACAAGATATATATCTGTAACAGCGCTCCGGGCAGCGATCCGGTCCGCTTACTTTTCGCGAAACGGAACTTTGCACGCAGAAAGCTGATTGGCTCTCCGGTGTCTGTCAACATTCTAAACAGTCCGGAGCGGCCGCCATCTTATCTCTCGGTAGGATCGAGAGAGAAGAGGTGAAAAACGAAGGGGGAATTTATTGAAAGGGTGCAAGGTATACCCCTCTTGACCCCCTAGGATTGTTGTTGGGGTTATTAAAGGGTCCCGTGGGGAAAATAAAAAAATAAAACATTTTCACGGTAGAAGCGTTTCCCGGGCCGCGAACTGGGCCGCAAACTGGTAGCGAAACGGGAATTCGCCATTTTGTGCTTCGTTTTAATTGTTTAGAGACAAAAATTATCGCCGCACATCGGCCACAATGCATGAATATCGTTGAAAAGTCAGCGATATTCATGCATTATCCAGCAAATGCTCTTAGCCATGTTATCCACCTTCCATTGGATAACAGAAAGCTGATTGGCTCTCCGGTGTCTGTCAACATTCTAAATAGTCCGGAGCGGCCGCCATCTTATCTCTCGGTAGGATCGAGAGAGAAGAAGAGGTGAAAAACGAAGGGGGAATTTATTGAAAGGGGGCAAGGTATACCCCTCTTGACCCCCTAGGATTGTTGTTGGGGTTATTAAAGGGTCCCGTGGGGAAAATAAAAAAAAAATTATTTTTCACGGTAGAAGCGTTTCCCGGGCCGCGAACTGGGCCGCAAACTGGTAGCGAAACGGGAATTCGCCATTTTGTGCTTCGTTTTAATTGTTTAGAGACAAAAATTATCGCCGCACATCGGCCACAATGCATGAATATCGTTGAAAAGTCAGCGATATTCATGCATTATCCAGCAAATGCTCTTAGCCATGTTATCCACCTTCCATTGGATAACAGTAAGCTGATTGGCTATCCGGTGTCTGTCAACATTCTAAATAGTCCGGAGCGGCCGCCATCTTATCTCTCGGTAGGATCGAGAGAGAAGAAGAGGTGAAAAACGAAGGGGGAATTTATTGAAAGGGGGCAAGGTATACCCCTCTTGACCCCCTAGGAATGTTGTTGGAGTTATTAAAGGGTCCCGTGGGGAAAATAAAAAAAAATTGATTTTTCACGGTAGAAGCGCTTCACGGGCCGCGAACTGGGCCGCAAACTGGTAGTGAAACGGGAATTTGCCATTTTGTGCTTCGTTTTAATTGTTTAGAGACAAAAATTATCGCCGCACATCGGCCACAATGCATGAATATCGCTGAAAAGTCAGCGATATTCATGCATTATCCAGCAAATGCTCTTAGCCATGTTATCCACCTTCCATTGGATAACATGGCTAAAAACCGCTCTGTGCGTGAGCTTTTTTTTTTTTTTTTTTTTGCTGCGTGACGTTTGTTAACGTTCGATTCGATGGAAATCAGGAAGTGTTGAACACCATTTTGTCACTGCGAGTAAATATTTTGTTATAAATGAATCCTTATTGATAAACATTGTCTGCGCCATCTTGCGTTTTTGTCCAATGCCACAATTTTGTCGTGCACGGCAGCCATTTTAGATGCCTTGACCAGGGCCACTCTCTGCACGCCGTCGATTCTCAGCATGGCTCCCCACCCTCGCACGCATCTCCCCCACGCAATGGTCACCCCCGCTCTCTCTCTCATGCATGGGCCATATACTTCCCCCATCTGCGCTGCTCTTCTCTGAGAATCACACCCTGTGCCCGTTCGACACCTCCCTTTCACCCTATTCACTACCGCACCCTCTGACACTTCTCTTCCTCTGTGTCCGATTGTCCAGGCCGGACCTAGGCTATCACCTAGCCCTGCGGATGTAGTCTATGGCTCCAGCTGTAGAGTATCCAGACATGCCAACCCTCCCGATTCAGGTGTGAGACTACTGATTTCAGTGCTAGTCTTTCGCTTCCCGATTCCTGCAAGGAAAAACCCGGGGGCATATTTCCAACATCTAGCGGTAATTTTTGTCTCTAACTTGTTTAGAGACAATAATTATCGCCGCACTTCGGCGAATTTTATCGCACATAAACCTTGCTATTAGCAAGGTTTATCGCAAATGCGATAAAAAACGGCCGCAATGCATGAATATCGCTGAAAAGTCAGCGATATTCATGCATTAGTCAGCAAATGCTCTTAGCCATGTTATCCACTTCCCATTGAACAAGCTCATGGTCTTTTAAAGATTTGTGAAGTACTCGGGGCAGCGGTGTGTGTGTGTCCTCTTTCAGGAGCGGGCGGGGGGGCACTGGCAGCAATTTGCAGGCCAGGCAGTGTTCAACACGTGCATCACCTTTTCTCTGCCTGCTATTGCGCTCCATGCTTCGGAAAGGTAAGAAAAAGAACGTGCATTTGAGTTTGAAATGTCCGATCTTGTAGTAGTACACTTGCAAAGCCCACACATGACAATAACCCGATTCAAGGCCCCATTCACCCGATTTTTAAAAAAAATATAGTACTCCAAGACAGTTACATTTTAAAACTTTATTAATATTTAAATATAACGAACGCAACAAAAACTGTAAATATATTTAACCATTTTTTTAAATTAACCAGAACTATAACGATAACAACAACAACAACAATAATATAACTTTTATGCCTAAATTACGCAAACATTTAGCTAATCTGCTAAAGGGGGGAGTCGCCATTTCTTTACAATAATCAATAATGAAAAATCCACATCAATAGGGTTGCCCGTTTTCTCGATGCAGCACTATAGTGCAATATACACAGCACCTGGGGTGTCAAGAGTGAACAGGTCTTTCTTTGTTCCTTAAGATTCTCCGAGAATGCTGATGCATTGGTGTCTGTACACTTCTTTGTCAATTCTGTCAAGATGATAACTGCTTTATAAACAGACGATATCTTTGTTTCGTCATTAGTGTTAAGTGTGTCTGAAACTACAGTGCCCTTCTGTTTTTTTTTCTTCAGGCTCTACAGAGTTTTGTGTGTTGTTCTTTTGAGCGACAATTATTCCAGAGGTTTCAGGTTCACTTGTTTTGTTCTGCAGTGAGTTAACAGCTTTAGAGAGTTCATGTTTATTTGCTATGTCCTGCTGTTCGTGAACTGCTTCAGAGACGTCAGCCTCATTTTTTATGTTTCAGTAGATCCTGGACCTGCCCGGCCGCGCCCAAAATGGCGCCGGTGTAAATGGGACTCGTAACTGCTTGTTCTGTACTGGTTGCCCAACCTTGATATCACGAGATACATATGCAGTTTTGAAGCACATGGCGGAGGCTTGTCTGCTGTAGTGGGGCGCCCCTTTATCGTTTCAGTCGCCATTCCGCCCGCTTTTGCTACACTGTGCCTCATCCGCCATTCAGCTGTTTACCGCCCGCTCTTACGGCTACAGCGTCTCGCTCACCATGTAGTTGAGTTGTTCCCACTCTTGCGGTGCAGCGGTAGGCGGCTGCTACAGGACTCTTAAAATGGCGGCCGGCTCTTCGGATTTGGGCCTGGTCCAGTAAAATGGCCCTGGGACACCTTGGAACTCGGACGCTTGTCTGCCAGGGCTTGGGTTCCATTCTCGAAAGCGTCCCCTCAGCCTTGAAGATTGTACAAAAGTCTTGGGGGCCCTCGACTCCCGCAGGCTTCCGGTGGGGAGCGGCTGCCATGATTGCTTGCGGAATGGCCACGACGGAGCTACGAGATGGTGGTGCTCTCATGGTGACGCCAGCTTCAGTCTGAAACATCCAGAAACAAGGTGGGGCTTTCATCGTTTGGGGAAAAAAAATGTTTTAATCCAATGAAAAGTGTTATTTTTAGGTCACATGACCTAGTCTTACATAATTAGGAAAAGAAAAGTAAAATGAACCAATGAAAAGTTTTATTAACAAGTCACATGACCTGTTATGCTTACGTTACGCGCTGCGCGGCGCGCTCTGGATCGTTTCCGGGAAGCTGCGCCTTGCGCACCGGAGCACTTCCGGGTGCGCTAACGCGTCGCGTCATATGACGCATTACGCGACAATGCAGGTGCCGAATATAGTCAAAATGTCTCCACCAACCAGCGGTCGGAATTCCACCGCTTTCAGCAGTCCAAAAAGTTCGGTCAAATCTTAAGAGCGGGAGCAACTCAACTACATGGTGAGCGAGACGTTGTAGTCGCAAGAGCGAGCGGTAAACAGTTGAATGGCGGAAGAGGCACAGAGTACCAAAAGCGGGCGGAATGGCAACTAAAACGGTAAAGGGGCGCCCTACGACAGCGTGTCTTCAGGTGAAACGGATTGTGGGACAAGGTCCAGAATGAAAGATTCTTCAAAAGGGAAAAAATTCCGCCGGACCCCGGGAGCCGGCCGCCTATGCCGGGGGCGATCTCAGGCCTCACCAGGGCAACACGACTTGGGGAGGGGGCAGGAGCCAAGCGCCCCCTCTCAGTCCGCGCCATCTCACCGCCCCTCGGGGGCCTCCGTCAAGCGGTTTAGGGAGGCACCGTATCACATTGTTTTCCAATGCAGTCAGGTCCACAAATGGACCCCACTTACTTTGAATAGTGCAGCTGCAGCAGGTGCAAATAAGGTTTAAACAGTGTTACAAGAACTGCTTAGAATTCTGAAGTATGGCACTCAATAACCAAGACTTATGCCATTTATGTAAGGCAGTGACATGGAAGCAACTCAGGGACAAAAAGCATGAACGAACATTCACGTATGAAAATCTTATTTGGAGAAGGGGTAGAATCCAAACGCCCCCTGCCAGTTCGCGCCACTACACCGTATGTGGAAAATCTGAAGCCATCATTCTACAAACTCTCAACGCTTGTTATCAGTGCATGAGTTTCATGCTCGATCGATTGAGCTAGCCGGATCGGGCAATAAAAAGTATAAAATAGTTATGTAAATAGTTATTTAATAAAATGTTTTATTCTGTTTCTTTGGTGGTGTGTTGTGTATATTTATAATATTTGCATAGGGTTTGCCGTTATTTTGGGCGGTGTGGGTGGCGGAGTCGAGCTGTTTTGCAGCCCTCATGGTGTGGAGCTCAATTCATTTCACTATTTTCGTATTTCTCATGAAGGGTTATTCCTAATGTTTGTATTTTACCGAGGTTAAAAAGAGATCGAATTAGTGGCCTACTGATTTTGCTCGATTACTTTTATTTTTTTACACGATTTTTCACTATCTGCAAAGACTAAACAGAGTATTGCGACTTTGTGCTTGTTTGTAAATAGAGAATGATCCAAAGAGAACCAATTGTAAAACAGTAAATGCTTGGATAATAATCAATCAAATGGAGAGACAAGCAGGTACGACGGATTACAACAGGGGTAAAGGTCTGCGTTAACTACCGTTCACTATCTGCAAAGAGAGAGTACTACTAAGAGAAAAGAGGGGAGTGGGGAGGGGGGGCAGCGTTTAAAGCACATCAGCGTGCATAAACACGAAAACGTTTTTACCTATCACGTACTTGACATTTGACAGCTTTTGATGTTTGCTATTAAAAAACCATTGAAATTCACAGAAAAAACCATAGGTTATACTCCATATATAGTTAGGAATTTGCATTTACAAAACCTTGAAAATTCAATGAAAAAACCATTGGTTTTAGGCCATATATAGTTAGGGATTTGCATTTAGAAAACCTTATTTTACTCGCATAAAACCATTGAAATTCCATATATAGTTATAAGCGCTAACTATATATCGCGCACCCGCAATCCACTGCTGATGATGTCACATATTACATCATTCATGACATGGTTAGTGACATCACTGATGACATCACTGATGACATCTCAAATGACATCACTGATGACATCACTGATAACATCTTATTTGACATGACTGATCACATCACTGATGATATCATTCATGTGATAATACCATGAACCTCTTCAGACTCTAATATAACCTTAGATACAATCAGTGTAAACAGACAGTCACTCATCCATGGAGTTACTCACACACCTAGTCAGTTATGCCAAAAATCAATCACACCTCCATTTTCTCAACTATACAGTTATACACACCTTACTTATTCAAACATATACTAACACATATTTACTTTACTCTCTTATACAATCTCTGATACATGTTCACAATGATCCATACAGCCACTCACACATTCACTGGCTCTTATGCACAGTTATTTATAGATGTCAACTCTCACATGTACTGTGTTTTACATATGTACTTAATTTGACATGTAGCACTGAGATATCCATTCACTCACTAATACACTCATGCACAGTCAACCGCCCATACAGCTGTTTCCACATGCAGTTTTGAATCTATACATATAGTGAATCAACTACTCACACATCTATGTACAGAGTCACACACCTCCCAGCCACCCATACACACACACTCAGTTTCCCATACAAATACTTGGACAACCAATCAATAACCCATACAGTTACTCATATAGCTACTGACCAACATATGCAGCAGTTTGTAGAACAACAGATATAATGATGTACAAATTAAGACAGTTTAGTCACTAACTCATGCCCTCAGTGAGACACATTTAATCACTCACTCATACAGTCAGTCATGCACCTACTAAATCCTTCATCCAGACACTTATATATCTACTCATTCTTCAATATGTAAGACATATTTTAACTTTACAGAAACATACAGTCACTGGATGTTGTCATCAGTGATGTCATCAGTGATGTCACTAACCATGTCATGAATGATGTAATATGTGACATCATCAGCAGTGGATTGCGGGTGCGCGATATATAGTTAGCGCTTATAACTATATATGGAATTTCAATGGTTTTATGCGAGTAAAATAAGGTTTTCTAAATGCAAATCCCTAACTATATATGGCCTAAAACCAATGGTTTTTTCATTGAATTTTCAAGGTTTTGTAAATGCAAATTCCTAACTATATATGGAGTATAACCTATGGTTTTTTCTGTGAATATATATATATATATATATATATGAAGCAAGCTCCCAACTGCTATGGATGCAGTTCAGGCGGGCGCAGACCTCCAAAGCATCACCTCCAGTCCCTTAAGATAAAATATCAGCCAGCACAAGGATTCGCTATATATATATGTATATTACCTACTGGCGGTCGCAAGTAGTTAGTTATAGTTAGGACCTAGTTTCCATAGGAAATCCGCAACATTCTATTTGGATTAACTTTGGCGCCGGTGGACGAATCTTTGCAAATTTCTCAAAGAAGATGACTCGGTCCGCTGCGCTCTTTCCCTGAAAGTTTTGGGGGGATTCATCAAGTGGGGGCTGAGATAAAAGGGGGGTCCCATAACGTGTTTTCCCCATGTTAATTTCCACAGGACGTTTAGACACGGCTACAGCTTGAACGGCTGAATGGATTTATAAGAAATTTGGTAAAAAGGTAGAGTCCCGATCGCAGATTACGCTTTTCTTTGAATGGTGTAAATCCGTTCATTAGTTGCTGAGAAAATTAAAGTTGAAATCAATTATATATCTATAAGCGTGCACGGGTGCGCGCACTAGTGCGGCTGTGCGCGAGCGGAATTCTGATTTGCTGTTTGACGTTTGTCAACATTAGATTTGGAGGAAATCAGGAAGTGTTGACCTCCATTTTGTTAGTGCGAGTGAATATATTGTACAGAACAAAGGGGTAGAAAATGGAAAGGGGACAAGGTAGAGACTCTCTGGCACCGTAGGTTTTCTCAGGGGGTGCAGTAAGGACCCTCAAAGCGAAAAATAAACTTTTTTTTTGCAAAAAAGTTGCGGGGTGCGCGCACCCGGTCGCGCACTGCTATTTACAAGAGTGTGAAAAACTATAGTGGAGAGCATGGAAAGGGAGCAGGGTGGAGACTCCTTGGCCTCGTAGGTTTTCTCAGGAGGTTCATTAAGAACCCCAAAATTGTAAAAGAACCTTTTTTTTTGCAAAAAAGTTGCGTGGTGCGCGCACCTGGCCGCGCACGGCGAATTAAAAAATAAAAAAAGATGGAGTTAAATTACAAGTTTGAGTGTTTAGATGTAAGGTGGCTCTAAAAAGAGCTGTTGTGTTAATTGGGTGTTTTTTGTACTTATAAGTAAGTACCAATCCAGAGTCTCATGTTACAGAGGAAGGATAGATGCCTTGCATGTTGTAACGCAAGTTGTTGTGGTATATAGAACCCATGCTATAGTCTGAGGAAAGCAAAACAGATTTATTTACATGTTTCCTTGCTTTCTCAATCTGCGGACAATGTTGATTGGACCAATTCCATTTCTGTCTTTGGCATATATTGGAATACACCAAGGCAGTTCGAGAAAAAAGTGTCATCAATTGCCGAAAGGTGTCCTTTAGAAGCATTTCCAGACCTACCCCAGTCAATGTGCCTAGATCATTTCCACCACAGTGCACAATTATAAGGTCAGGTTGTGGGAGATGCATAAAAGTTTTCACCAATGGTATCAATTGGTGACATCTCAATCCTCTCTGGCCAATCCACGTGATGTCCACATTTGGTAAATCAAGGTTGGAAATTCGTCTGTTTGCTGCATATTTTTCACTCCAGTGAATATAGCTGTGTCCTAAAAGCCAAACTTTCATTTTCAAGGCAGATGCAGTAGTACTCTGATGGGTTCTGGAAGTGGAATGGCAGTTAGAAGCTGAGAGTTTGGATAAAAAAGTGGATAAGGTTTGGTGTACTTGAAAAAGTAGAAATGATTGGTTGTGAAAAAATAATGAAATCTAACAAAGCAGTGGATAAGCAGGTATGTTTGGAGGGAAATCAGCATTGTTGGTTTGATTTGGAACATTGCGATATGAACTTTTGACCTGTGCCTTCAGCCAGGTGCAGAATGAGGTGTTAACATGGTAACAGCCAGAGAAGGCAGAGGGTGAAGGGTGACCTTTATGTGACTTTGAAAATATTGAAAGGGACAACCAACTGAAATGTTAATTGGATTTTTAATCTGAGCGGGAACAAGTATGATAGGTTGTACAGACAAATATGAGTCTGTATTGAGAGGAAATCTGTGCCATTAATCTTTGGTTGCAGTGATAGAAGCATTATTCAGAGTTCCTCCAAACGAATATCTGTTTTGTGACTGTCACTGTTCTACATCTAATAAAGCATTGGTAAAGGTGAGTCTCTAATTCTTTTTCAATGTGATTCACCGTAAATTATGCTTTAGTCACTATAATTGTTTATCTCCCTCACAGTTTCTGACTGACCTCATTTTTGACTTTGGCACTGTTTTCTATTCTTTCTACTACTCTTCCTTTACGTTTCCTCACTCTTTATATACATTATTTGTTCACAGTTACTACTTTTAAATTTCTGTTAATATGTTTCTTTATACTCAGTGCTCTTCACTCATCTTCTTATGTAATCTCTCATTGTTAGTTCTTTTTATTCACTGTCAGTCAGAGGTGCAACTGGAGCGAAATTTCGGCGGGGGGGCTAACAAAAAATGTTGTTTGGGGGGCCTGAACGTTTAATCAGTAGGCAGAGTGAAGCTGCAGGGGCTCCTAGAAGGGGTGAATCAACTGCAAGGCCCAATTAACATTCAAATGGTTCTTTAAAGACATGTGAAACGTTTGGGTGCGGCTCTTTGTGTACCCGGGATCTATGTTATCCTGGGCTGCCGCACCCGACGGGGGGGGGGGGGCTGAAGCCCTGTGAGTTCAATGGGGGTTGCGCGCCTGCTGTCAGTTCATTTTCCTTATTCTCCTTCTTCAGTTTCTTTCTTTCAACTGTAAATTGTAGTTTTGCAACTATTTTCGGTATACTGAATAAATGGTATATAAAATGTGTTTAAAACAGACAGTAATTATTTCACTGATTTGGAAGCGTTTTTCTGTAATCTGTAAAGTTGGTTTAGAGATCGAGAGAGGGTATTAGCAGAGACACAGATAGTGCAGGTAGAGAGAGAAATGGTAGATTACATGTGATATTGTGGTCATGTGTCTAAGATTACATTGTGAATTAAGTTTATTTTTAAATGAATCTGGATGAATAATTATGTCAGTTGATGTGTTAAAAAGTCATTTTTTGAAGTTAGTTAGTCTTTGTGAAATGTACTGGTACAGAATGTTAGGCAGCATGTCTGTTAGGTCTCTTACTTGCCAAAAGATGCAGGGTGTGCTGTTGAAATGAGAAAGGAATGTTTTTTCTTGCATACATATATATGGTGTATTTTTTGCTAGCAAAGGTAGTGAGATGGTATGAGTACAGACACATATAGTGTAGATAGAGAAAGACATGTTAGATTGCATGTAACATCCTGGTCATGTGTGTTAGATGAAACTGTGAGTGAAGTTTGATTTTAAATGAATCTGGGTGAATAATTTGCTTAGTTGATGTGTTAAAAAATCATTTGTTGAAGTTAGTTAGGCTAGATGGTATGCACTGCTTGACAATCTTAGGCAGCATGTTTGTTAGGCCTCATCGTTATCAAAAGATACATGGTAATTCCTTTTGGAAAGTAAGAGGTCTAACAGACTGTCGCACGGATTTCGTGCTCAGACAGAACTGTGCATAGAGGCATGGAACCTCAATGAATTATGATGTCCCAAAACTCACCTTAGTACCCAAAAATCCTCCACCAGACTGGCAATCAGTGACTTATTGGTAATCATAAACTGTCAATGCTTAGGGTACTCATAAACTTTCTCTCGGGGGCTACATTTACAGTGTGGTTTGTGGCCGAGGGCCGCACTGGTGGGTTTGGGGTGAGAAGGGGAGGGGGCTGAGTAAAGTAAAATGAAAACTTGTGACCATGAGGTTGTACACAGGTCCGTGTAGTAGATGCCTTCATGCATTGAGCTACCAGACCGAGCATCCATAGATCTCTCTCCCTCCTGCCGTCTGTCTCCATCTCTATCTCCCTCCTGCCTTCCGTCTCCGTCCTCCTCTGTTATCTCACTGTGTGTGTGTCTGTCTGTGTCTGCCTTCAGTCCGGGCTGAGACAGTTTGCTCTGCGGGTACACACAGACAGTCGCATCAAAGTACTTGGCAGGTGTTTAAAAGACCATTTATATACTTGTGATGCTTTGTTGAAGCGCCAGTGAATCTCCACTTTCACAATTACCGCTCGCTCGGCTCCACAGAGCAGAGGGTTTGTCGTATTTCACTTCTTAGTGCCTCTGCATCTCCACTCTGCTCTGTGGGGGCCGGGGGAGAAGTGACTGTCAGAGTGGAGATGCAAGGGCGGTAAGAAGTGAAATACGACAAAGCCTCTGCTCTGTGGGGGCCGGGGGAGCAGTGATTATTAGTCTGAGTGAAGCGCAGCTGCGGCGGTGTTTGGTAACACTAATAAATTATTTTTTTAGCAGAGGTACGATTGTCTGCAAGGTCCGCGGGCCACCAAGGAAGGCTTGCCGGGCCGTCACCGGCCCGCGGGTTGTACTATGAGTACCCCAGGTCGACAAAGCAGAACATGAACTTAGTACACCTGAGGTTACGTGTAATACATGAATACTCTTTCAGTATACAATAATTTCAGTCCAGAATATGGATTAAAAGAGGGAAGGTGCATATTTGAAATGTTTATTCACTAATGCAGTGCTTTCAAGCGCAGTATCTTATCTAATACAAGCAAACATATTATAAGAAACAAAGTAATCGGCATAGTTACTAGTCCATAGAACACAAACGGTGCAAGCATAGTATGATGCAAAATGAATAGGGTTTAACAAAACTTATTTCACACCCTCCCGATCAAGTATATTATATGATATCTAAGAAGGTCTCTTTTGAGTTTAAGTAGAGCGACCATAACTCAAAATCCTAGTGGTTAGAGATTACATCATAAGCAACCAGCTCTCTGCATGCGAAGCACCATCAAGTTTGTGTTATCCTCTTGTGCAAGGAAATATAAAACGCGCCAAAAGCGAGAACTTGGCTGCAGCTGCATGTATGTTATCTGTAGGGACGTTCGAAGATCAGTGCTCATAACAACTACTGTATTGAGATATCTTTGAAGGTTCCAGTACTCGCTGTACAGATACAGCTCGGAAAGCAAGGCTGATATCAGTGTAACAACATATTATTCTCGTATGAACCGAAAACATTTCACTAGGCAGAAAAGTAAAGCAGCAGATGTGTGTCATGCGCAAAAAAAGCAGCAGAAAGGAAAAATGGCGTTTAAACTCATAAAAAGCTCATGCTAACTTAACACAGTAATCAGGGCACATTTATCCATATATTACCCTGCCTTGCTCCGAGCACGTATCAGATAAAATAAGATAAGATAAGCGACTCAATTGATGAAATCAGAGTTCAATAAAATGCTTAGTTCGAAATCGAGTAGGTGAGGAAAAAACATTTTGTCCACATAAAAAACTAAAATCTCACCAGCACGAAATTGTAATGTCCACTGTTAGTAAAGCCAATAGGTCTGTTTATATAAAAAAAGTCCATAAAAGGTCAGAAAAATAGTGAGAGAAAAAAAAAATTATGACGTCAATGGCTTCCATAAGAGTCAGCCTTTAACTGAGTAGGCGAAATAAGCAGCAACCGCTTCTAAAAGGAAGTCACTGTTATCATCCGAAAACAACTCAGCCATCCAATTCAATAGAGGAAAAGAAAATATATGCTCTTCAATTACCGGAGCCTCTAGTACCATCAGAGGACAACTCAGTGGGTTTTCAATGTAGCTGTGTGCCAAGAAATCTTGCGCCGCTGCAAATATATTCCAACGACCCAGAACTCCATGTATCGCTGCAAAGGCCATAATCCCTCCGTCAGAACAAAGCAATTCATGATCAATTAAAGGATTCATGAGATGATTGTAATTCACTTCAGGAGATACCAAGTTGCAGAGACATAAGTCCAGGGCCCACATGAAATCACAGCTCAGGCAATGAAATACAGGCTGCACACAGGTGAAATAGGAAAATCGAAATGATAATCCATATGATGCACTCAAAGTCGTGAGTGGCAGGATCCCATAGTACTCAAGCATCCTGTTGCGAATCAGTCCTAACTGCTCCAGCTCATTTGCGAAGACAGGACTGACATCCATTTTGCAATAAACAAAATAGGAACAAAAAACCAGCATCCAGTGCTAGCAAAACAGGAAGTCCACGAAATAGACGAGAGAATATGGAGTGAAGGAAAGCAGGAATGACTCCAAATATTTTCGGCAAAAAAGTCACTAAACCATTGCTCACTACTTATAAAAAAAATGAGCCAGCCCGGATGCGTTAAAGATTATGTGGGTCAGCTCAGCAAATTGTAAAGGAAGGTCACTATTTAATAAGGCATGCACTTCTCTGCGAGTGTTAGCTAAGTGAAGGAGATATGTTTGCGAGCAGATGTTAGGGTAACTTGTTTTTGTGACAATAAGGCTCTTGTTCATCTCATGTGATTGAACTTTGAATTCAATGCCGGAATTCGCGGCCAGATGGAAATATCAAGGTTCCCATGCGGGGGTGGATAAAGTACATTCTTACAGGAAAGCATATGCTGAGTGACTATTACAGCATAAGCTGTGTCGTTTAATAACTCATAGCAATTCTCATTGTTTAAAAGTAAACAACCCTATTGACCAATAAGGTAAAAGTCGGCATTATAGCAGGCACCTTTGAAAACACATGCTACATTACAGCGGTTCTGGTTATATGACTCATGCAATTGGAAGTGCCTACACATCAACAAGTGATCCCGTGTTTTTGTACACTCATCTCTATTCAGATATAATTCTTTGCCGTCTCTAAGGCATTTATAAGTGAAAGGGAGCGACTTGGGTTCATGCAAGTAGGAGGTACTGAGCCGCTCGTATCTGCTTATGTCAAAATAATTTATGGAATTTCAAAACTGAAAAAGCGCGAAAGGTAGAGTAATTAACCTGTGGATTAGCCACGTTGCAGCTGTGGCTTCTGCTACTAAAAAGGGCAAAGTTTCTAGGCGTTGAATGTCGAACATCGAAAAAGAAGCATGTCTCATGGAAAGCAAACGTTGTTTGTCAGTCAAATTTAAGGGTGCAAAGAGAGAGGAGACATTAACATAGTTTCAGGGCTTTACGTTGGCCGGGAGTTTTTTTAAGGCAGGTTCGAAACGGGTCTCTATCGGGCTCTGTTTTGAGCCCTGGCATAGGCAGACTGTTTTTTTTGCCGGACTGCAGTGACAGCCTGCTGTTGCTGCAGTTCGAGAAAAAGTGCCAGGGCATAAAACAGAGCCCGATACAGACACGTTCAGAAACTGCAGGTAGATTATGTGCGCTGCTGACGCTGCTGACACTGTTTAGTTGCTGGATAAGGTAACCTCGTTTTGCACACTGCAGCACTCCTGTGCTTGCGTTATACACTTTTTAAAATCCCGTTTTCCATTTGCTTTGTATTCATTTGTATTTCCCATGTTTTTAGTGCGCCTTCCCTCCTGGCCATTTACCTGCATTATATTTGTGTAAATCACCACTGGTCGAGCGGGTCCGGTTCCTGGGGGTCTGCTTTTACGCTCGCCATATTGGGAGCGAAGGGGACACTTTTGGACGGCATTTCTGAGCGTTCTAGCGCTCTTGCAACTCCTGAAACGCCTACTTAAGGCGCTCTATTTAGCGCGCAGTGGTGACGCGCAGCGGGCGCGCCTTTACTGCGCCTGAGTCGTGCCAGAGTCCTGCCCATCTGCGCTCGTCAGCACTAAGGAGGTGCCGGGTGTGGTGGGACTCTGCTTCCTTTTTTAGATGGCCATCCAGTATTCTAGGGAAGAACTCCTTAGACTGCGGTATACGCCCTTTTCTTGTAAGTCTGCCCTTTTACACCCTCTTTGTGGCCCTTATGATTGCCCTTGCGGTAGGTTGTGTCTCCCCATCCCCACCCCTTTATTTACTTCTAAGATACCCCTTTGTTGTGTGGATTCTTCTTCGGCTCTTCCTGCTGGTCATATACAGCCATCTTCACATTTAAAGATCTGGCATCTTAACGTCAGGTCTTTGCCTAAACATTACCAAAATATTCACGACCTGCTAGTTCAGGAATCCCCTGATATATTCTGCATGACTGAAACCTGGCTGCAGGACGAGGCCACGGCCATAATCAATTTAGCACTTCCCTCGGACTTTGCTATCTTTACGCTTAATCGCAATTCCAGAGGAGGAGGTATCGCCATGGCTATAAAATCCTGCTATCCCTGTATCTGGAAACCTATAGATATAGCTGGCTGTGAATCCGCTTTTTTTGCTGCCACTATTAACCACCATTTCACTTTGTCTGGGCTGGTGATATATCGACCGCCAGGCAGTGATGCATTATTTAGGAAAGCGCTTCCTGAGCTTGTTAGCTCCATGGCGCTTAACTCAGCTAATTTTAACATCATTGGGGATTTAAATCTCCATTTTGATGCTTCTGATACTCCAGCGATAAGTGGCATCCTTGCTGATCTAGAGGCTCTTCAGCTATCGCAGCTGATTCTCCACCCCACACATGAGGGTGGTCATATCTTGGACCCATTGTTTACCAACTTGACTGTGGCCAAAGTTAGTCTGCCTAGACCTATAGCTTGGAGTGACCACCATCTTATCGAGTTTCAGGTTATTACTAAGGACCCTCTGTATAAAACATCTGACATTCAGGAAAGCCGTAAAAACGTATATCTTCCCAAACAGATGTTAATTTTCCTTATTATGGATTCTTTTTTCTCGCTCGGTTTGTGTTGTGTTCCTTTCCAGGCGCAGCGCCGGGACGCCTCTTAGCTGGGGCAGCTGTGCGCTTAAAAATGGAGTTAACATAACATAACATAACTAGTGGAGAAGTGACGGCATGAGGTCATGCTAGGTGAGCGTTGTAAGGGAAGGGAAATCCTTTAAAGAGAGTCATTTTCTGTCTGGATTTTCCTTCTTTTTCTGAAACTCAGGTACAGCAATATTGTTGTGGCGTCACCAGGACTGTAAGTGGAAGTTTTCTGAAGATTATCGACAGGCCAAAATTTCTGTTTATTTAACTTTTGCAGCTATCAATCATTGTCAAAGCCAATAGTCCTCACTTGGTGTAGGTATGATGTTACTTGTTGTATCATATTTAGATGCAATGACATGGGGGCAAAATTTACAGTGTGGTTTGTGGCCGAGGGCCGCACTGGTGGGTGAGGGGTCAGAGAGGAAAGGGGCGGGGCTAAAGCTAAACAAAGAGTTGTGACCATGAGGTTATACACAGGTCCCTGCAGCAGATGCCTTCATCCACTGAGCTACTAGACTCAGCATACATACATCTGTGTTCCTCCTTCCCTCCCTGTCCATCTCTCTCTTTGTCCTGCCCTCCCTTTATATATCTCTCTTTCTCCGGCTTGCCCTCTCTATCTCTGTCTATTGTGCAGTTCCTCTCCATCTTGCCTCCCCTCTGCTTTCTACCCTTCCTCTCCCTCATGCACTCTCTCTCTATCCTGCTTTCGCTATCCCTCCCTCTTTGTCCTGCTCTTCCTGTTCCTCCTGCCCTCCCTCTCCCTGTTGTCCTTTTTTCTGCTCTTTTTCTCCCTTCTGTCCTTCCTCTCCCTTCTGGCCTGTTTCACCCTCTTGCGCTCCCGCTCCCTTGTCATCTCTCTCTCCTTCTTGCGTTCCCTTTGCATCTCTCTCTGCCTCCTGCTCTCAGTCTTTCTCCTGCACTGTCTCCATGCTGCTCTATCTCTCTCTCCCTCCTACCCTCCCTCCTCCTCTCCATCTCTCTCTCCCTCCTGCTCTGCTTCTCCATCTCTGCCTCCCTCCTGCCCTCTCTCTCCCTCCTGTCCTGTTTCTCTGCTGCCCTTTCTCTCTCTCCTGCACTCCCTTTCCCTCCTGCCCTGTGTCTCCTTACTGCTCTCCCTCTCCCTCCACCTCTGTTATTAGTTTTGTGCAAGTAGTGATTGTCAAAATTTTGGAAAGAAAACAAATCACCATAATTAGCAGAATCTAAATATAAATCTAGTAAGCAAATTATTCACCCAAAATCATTTAAAAACAAGCTTAACTCACAGTGTGACCTTGGTGATCCATGGTGGTTTCTTTTGGCAAGTAAGATGCCTAACAGATATGCTACGTAAGATTCTCTAGCAGTACATATCATAAAGATTGCATGTAGCATCCTGAAAATGTGCGTAAGATCACACTGTAAATGAAGCTTGATTTTAAATAAATCTGGGTGAAAAATTTGGTTATTTGATGTGTTTAAAAATCATTTCTTGAACTTAGTTAGGCTTTAGGATATCTACTGGTATAGAATATTAGGGAATATATCTGTTAGGCTTGTTATTTGCCACAAAGCATGTATGTTGTGTAATAAATATGTGTGTAATATGGTAATGAAATTTGAGTTTTTTTGTTTTTTTTAGTGTTTGTTGCTGAAAAGCAAGAATCTGCAGTGTACTTAATAGAGTTTTCAACGTTCAAAACCATTTATAAAGGTGAGTTGGTAATTTGTAAAGGGGATCTATTTTTGTGCAGATTAAAATAATAAGCAAAAATTTTCAGAATGTTTGCACTATTTGTCTTCTGTTGTAGCATTTTATCTTTTATGTGTACCATGTCTGTATCTGCTTGCACTACTTATGTATGTTGTCATACTATTTTACTGTCTCTTGGCACTATCTTTTTATGGGCCTGGTCCATGTGTTCTTTTCTTTGCAGTTCTGCTTCATCTATCCTGTGACTGTAACAGTTTACTGTCTGCGTGCATTAATTCTTGCTAAATCTGCATTATCTCTCTAACTCATGCTGTACTATCTGTCTGCACTCGTTCTTCTGTATTTGCAGAGGAGTATTATGACATGGCTGTTGGTGTGTTGGGCATCATCTCTGCATATCTGTGCCTGTATCATCTGTTTGCACCCTTTTATATGCATTTGCAGAGGTCTATTATGATATGGTTGCTCATGCTTAGCATGAAACTTTGTACATGCTGTGGAATTCAGATGCTGAGTGTGCTGTTGAAAGGCAAAAGCAACTGTCTCTGTGGCAAGTAGTAATCTGTTTAGTGAATTTTCATTTGTACATTGTGAGTCCCACCTTCAGACTGTATACAGTTTGAATAGCAGTTTATAGTGGTAAACTCAGAAAATCGGTCCGTAGAAATAAATTATAAAGTCTTTCAACAGTTCTACAGTCCAGAAAACCTATAAACAAATCTCACAGTAAGATCTCTTTTCACTGCAGTAATTATTTAAATAAATTATAAGGGATAGTGTTAATGTCTAGGATCACAGTGTGAGTCTGTTTTCAAAGAATAGGAAGGTGGTACCTTAATCTATGTAGTTAATGTGTTTCAAAGTATGATAATGTATGTACTTAAAAAATTAGTAAAGGTACTTTTTAGTTTTCTATTCATGAAAAAGATATAATTTAGTCTTTACATTTTTTTGGAAGGACCAGCAAGAAAATCTATTTGCTAAAATGGAAAACCATCCAGAGAGCGTTGATTTGCATTTTGAAATTGCAAATGATTTAATAGAGGAACTAATTGATGGACTTTTTGAAAAGGATATTGAAAGTGGAAATGAGGATTTCATGGATGAGACTTTGGACAGTGCTTATTTAGATATGGTGGAAGATTTGGAAGGGGAAGATGAGAATTTTGATTATGAAGGAGATGAAGTACCTGATGAAATTATGTTGCAAGTGTTATTAGAATATGAATTTTTAAATGAATACATTTATTTTTTATAAAAAACATTTTTCGAGTCAGTCTTCTTGTAGTATTGATCGTTGATCTGCTAAATAAAAATAAGAATAAATGTTTTGATCAAGTGTGTTAGAGAATATAGTCAAAAATATTAATTGCACTATGATCACCTACAGCGCCTGAAAATCAGTGTACTGTTCTTAAGCCTGAAAAATTATTATCAGCAAATACGTCTATAATGTTGACACAGCTATGGACTGTCATAAAGTCAGAAACAGCATTCGCTACATGATTTTCTACTCTGTTTAGAGACTGTTGCTTTGTCTTTATTTTACTTATAAAGTAAACCAGTGGTTATAATTTCTATGTTATATGTTAGTAGAGGTCTATAACAATTTTTTTCTTTTTTTTTAACAGATTGTAATTTTGATCACAAACAAAAATCAATATGCCGACCAAAAATGAAAAAAGAAAGCACTATAAATGGACATACCATTCGAAGAGAAAAGAAGTAGAAGAATTACGTAATCAACAAAGGACGGATAAAAACAAGAGTGCTCCTGGTAAGACAAGCAAGGATTTTATAAAAAAGTTGTCTCAAAGGAAACATTTTTTGGATAATGTTGAAAAGGAAAAACAGTTGTCAGTATCTACAAGGAGAAATCAGAGAAAAAAGAAAAATGTTTCTCAACTCTGCAGTGAGGAAAATGTGTACAGTAAAAGACGTACTAATCAGTTTGCGGAAATCAGGAAGCGCATGTTTTATAATAGAGTAGTTTCGAATTTATTAAAAAAGGAAAACATTTCTAAAAGGAGATCAGCTCTTTATAAGAAAAAAAAATATATTGAGGATGTTGTTGAACGCGCGTTTAAGACAAAAAAGAAGTTATTTATTTTAGTAATTAATAGAATAAATACACTGAATAAGGCAATCAAAGTTTTGAAAGCTAAGAGTAAATGGAAAAGACACATAAATAGAAGTAATTTTTGTAAAGTTTTTTCTGGAAAATGGATGCATACTTCAAGTTCTGAGCCTTTTTTTAATGAAGAGAGTTACTTTCAAAGTAATGATTTGTTGCATGCAGTTGACACCAGTGGTCGAGTATATGAGGTGAAGGACGGTTGTCCTATGGAAAAAGAGAAAATTGTGCATAGAAATGCAGAACGAGGTGATAGCTGATGAAGTTTTAGAGGGACGTCCTAACGTTCCTGTGTACAGTTGGAATTGTAGTAGTATTTGCAGTGTACGACAGGATTCAATTGATTTCTTTCGCAATTTCTTACGTAAGTATACTAAGGAAAGTCTAAAAAAAAAGATTGTAATGTTGCAAGAATTAGACCGTTGCAGAGTGAGAGAAAAAACAGGTCTGCATGGGCATTCTCTGGCTTGTCTTTCTAAAAAAATATGCCAGAGTGTTTTTCATCATTTCAGGATGTTAGCAGTGCATCATACCAAAATGAGGAAATTAGTGAGAAAGTTGTATTATGCAAAAAGTCCAGCACTTAAACTCAAACAGTTAAATAGTGCTCTTTTGCATGGATGTGAATTAGATGTTAAGAAGATTTGTGCAGAAATTGAGGTTAGTTACTTTGGTCCAGAAGAAGACAATGGAGAAACTGATACAGTTATAGAAGGAAATGTGGTAGAAAATGTTGTAAATTTTAATACTGAACATTTTGAACAGGAAATAACAAAGTTTAAGGTCATTGCAGGTGAAAAACCAAATTTTCCTTGTGTGTGTTGTCAGCGCACTCATTACAAAAATCACACTAGGTTAGTTGATTTATATTTAAAAAGTGAAGAGGAAAATAATAGTGAGTGCAAAGATTTTGCAACTTATTTGTTGGTAGAAAACTGTTTTGATTTGGGTTTTGATCAACGTATTTGTAAATATTGTTATAATAAATTAAATGAAAATAGAATGCCTGCTAGAGCTGTACATAATAATCTTGAGTTGATAAATATTCCATCTGAACTGAAGGATTTAAATACCTATGAGACTATTCTGATTCAATGTGTACATCCTTTTCAGGCTATTGTTCGTATGGAGCCTAAGACTGGGAAATTAAATCCTTCAGATTTACAAAGCGGATTAAAGGGTAGAGTTGTATATTTGCCACTTGATTTAAAGAAAAATATTGAGACAATTGGTGTTGAAAATGTAGAAGAGGAACCTCTAGTTATTCTAGTTAATGGTGTACCTACAAAGAGTAAGAAAATCTGGCAAGATTTAGTGGATGTTAGAAAAGTCAAAAAGGCAACGTTGTATTTAGTCAAAAACAATAAATACTATAAAAATGTATACGAAGAAGAAGAGGAAGTAAGTGAAGAAGAGGATAATGATTTGTCTATTGGACAAATTGAAAAAGTGGATCCGTCCAGAAGTGAAGAAATGTATGAACATTACAGTGTTCATCCACTGCATTCCAAAGAAGCAATGGGGAATGATATTGAATTATTTCAGATGAAAAAAGCAAAAGGAAGTCCTATTAGTGTATGGGAAGAAAGCTTGGAAGCTCGTTGTTTCCCACAGTTATTTCCAACAGGTCAAGGTGCACGATATGATGACCGACCTATGCAGATTCCTGCATCTGAATACCGGACAACAAGATTATATGCAGAAGATCCAAGATTTGGTCAATGTATTCCATATTTGTTTCATCTTCTGTTTGAGAGTGACTTATCTGGACTTTGTTATGCAGTAAACCATATCTTAAAAAGTGGAGTACATCTGCAAAATGTTTCAGCAAAGGAATTTATGGATAAAGTTCAACAGAAAGACACTGTTTTGGATTCTCACCTAATTAATTTAATGGCATGTCAGCGTGGTACTAATGAGTATTGGTACCGTCGTCATGGAGATTTGAAATGCATGCTTAGAAACTTAGGAGCACCTACATGGTTTTTAACTCTAAGCTGTGCTGAGTATGCTTGGGAAGATTTACTTGAATTTCTTCGGGAGGCGAAGAAAAAATATAGAAAATATAGAGTACAAGACACCTGGAGAACTGTGTTCGTTGGATCCGGTTAATGTTTGCAGATATTTTAATCATAGATTTGAAGCTATGATGTCTTTTATTACAAACAAGAAAAATCCTCCTCTTGGCGAAGTTCTGGATTTCTTTTGGAGAAAAGAGTATCAAGCGAGAGGTGCTCCTCATATTCATATGCTATTATGGATCAAGGATGCTCCCAAATTTGGAACAGACTCAGATGACACTGTACTGTCTTTCATTGAAGAATATGCAACATGTGAGATACCTAAAACTACAACTGATAAGGACTTAACAGGAAAAGTGTTACGATTTCAAAGCCATCGTTGTGGAAAATATTGTCGGCGAAAATTCAAATCAAAGGATACATTCTATACCAAATGTCGTTTTGGATTTCCACGACCGGTACTTTCAAAAGGAAGAGTCAACAATTTTATGTCATCTTTGCGACATAACATCACAAGAAGATCACTCAAAAATACCTACAATTTAAGAAGAGATGAAGAGTCCAAATGCATAAATTACTATAACACAGTTGTTTTGTCCATGTGGAATGCTAACACGGATATTCAATATGTTGCAGACAACTCTATTGCTGTGGCTTGATATGTAACATCTTACATCACCAAATCTGAAAAGACGGAACTAAAGGATATGTGGGAAGACATTTCTCATGAAAAGAGCCTAAGTAAGAAATTGTATACCTACAGTTTGAAGATGTTATCTCATCGAGAAATTGGAGCATATGAATGTTGTGATCGATTACCATCAGCAAGTCTTTATGCGAAATCTAGAACTATCCTGTGGGTGAGTTTAGGTCTTGGAGGAACACGAAACCGAGTTTTGAAACCTGTTCAAGAAATTGAATATTTAGCAGAGAAAGAACCAAACAGTACAGACATTCTGAAGACAAACATGTTGGATACATACTATCCAAATAGAAGTAATCTGCTTGAAAACATTTGTCTGTATGAAATACTTCAAAACTACACTTTTAAAAGGAATACTACAGAGAATATCGATAAAGGTGTATACGCTGTGATTGGACATGAATGATGTCTGGTAAAACAAAGAAAAGGACACTTGATTAATCACTGTAAACTGACTTGCAAAACTCCTGACAAAAGAGAATTTTACTATTTAGCTCTTTTGCAACTCTTTAAACCATGGCGTACAGAAGAGGAACTACTTGGTGAGTTTGATAGGTATGAAGATTCATTCAACGCATCTAAAAATAGTATAGAATGTCATGTTTTTAGTAATTATCTCCGAATGTTGAACGACGAAATAGAGCAAGAAGGAACAATTGCAGCGGAGATTGCTAGAGACAGTTCTCATGATAGTCAAAGTTCTGCTTCGTTGAGTCAAGATCCACTGGGACAACCAATTATCCAAAATGAAGCAGCCAATGCCATGGATGAGGTGGAAAGAGCAATTGAGCAAGCTCAAGAGGATGTAATAAACTTAGAAGAATTGGAAAAGCAACTTAATCTTGAGCAAAAACAGATATATGATGAAGTGACAGAGCAGATTGAGCATGGTTTTCGTCATGAGAAAAAAGAATGCTCATGTATGTCATTTGAACCTGTACTACTATATGTAAGTGGAGAAGCTGGAACTGGTAAAAGTTTTCTAATTAAAGGAATTACCACATATCTACAGCAAAGAACTCAGTCATCACTCTCTTGTGTTGTTACTGCTCCAACTGGATTGGCAGCACACAATATTAAAGGTATTACTTTACATCGTTTATTGATGCTGCCAGTTGAACATGAAAATAAATTACAATATCACAAGCTATCTGGAAGAGCTTGTTGTGAAGTTTCTAGAGTCCTTAAAAAAATGAAACTTCTCATTATTGATGAGGTAGGCATGGTATCAAATTTAATGCTTGCCTTTGTGCATTTAAGAATGCAACAGATTCTTAAAACAGAGTATGATGTGTTATTTGGAGGCAAACATGTCATAGTTTTTGGAGATCTACTGCAGGTAACTCCTGTAAAAGGACAACCTGTATTTGAAACTGTTACACATGAAGACACCAGAAAGTGCCTGGGCAGTATTGGAAATGTTAATATATGGTCACATTTCAAATATACTGAACTCATTCAAAATATGCGACAGGCAAAGGATACTAAATATGGAAATATTCTTCAAGATATAAGAATTGGAAAACTAAGTGAAGATGCGAAAGAAACTTTACAAACACGTTTACTTTCCAATTTGTTTCCCAATGAAGATAATGTGGTTGAGAAAATATATACTAAAGAGGCAGAAGATAAGTCAGTTATATGCTTGATGCCAACTCTACAAGAATGTTCACTGTTCAATGAAAACATTTTGAAGTTAGAAAATCAACAAATTAAGAAACTGGAAGCTAAAGATAGAATAGAGCATGAAGGAAGTACTATTATTTTGTCAGAAAGGTTGAAGTTAAAATTGGATTCTCTACAGAAATCTATATCTAAAACTGCTGGCTTAGAAAAGAATCTGTATGTATGTTTAAATTGTCGGAATATTTTACGAAGAAATGTACATGTGGAAAGAGGTTTGGTGAATGGAGCAATGGGTAATGTTGTTGGTTTTGTGAATTACCCAAATAGAGATGAGATTGAATTTTTAAGAATCAAATTTGATGGAATTGAGGAAGTTCAACAATTCAGTCGTTGTTCAACTCGTTTTTTGCTTGTAAAAGACTTATATGTCCGTCGGAAACAATTTCCTATTTGTTTGGCATATGTAGTGACTATTCACAAATCTCAAGGTTTAAGTGTAGATAGTGCTTTGGTAAATATTGGAAGCACTATGTTCAAAGAGGGCATGGCCTATGTTGCTTTATCTCGAGTTAGAACTTTATCTGGACTTTATCTAATTGATTTTGATGAGACAAAGATTAGTGCAGATCTAAATTGTGTGAAGGAGTATAATAGGTTAAGAAGAGAATATGCTCCAAGTTTACCTCAATATCCTTTAATTGAAAAGTGTGTGGTAGGTTGAAAAAGGAGATATGAGGAAAAATGTAATGAAGTAGTAGGGAAACAAAGAAAAAAAGATGAACCTGTGATTGGTAGCAAAAAGAAAAAGGTTACTATTGAAGAGATTGTTGGATTTAAATTTGAAAACAGTTCTGGTGTCAACTGCTATGCAAATGTAGTGGTTAATGTTGTTTTTTTTCTTAGAACTTTACAGCAACAGATTGTAGAAAATCGGGAGCAAACATTTTGTTGTTTATTAAATTCTGTGTTTGAAAAATGTAGCAGTGATAATAGTGAAGTAGCAAGTGTTTCAGAACTACGAAATGTTTTAGACATATGTGCTGGACTAAATCAATTTTCTCAGAATATTCAGCAAGATTGTCAGGAATTTATTATGTATATGCTTACAGTTTTAGAAGATGAAGGTGTAGATATTGATAGTCTTTTTGGCCTTTCTTATAAATGGCAACATAACTGCGATAATTGTTCGTTTTCAAGTAGTACTGACATACACACAGAAAGATTTATATATTTAACATTACCAGACTGTAAAGCAGTGTCCTTTAATAAACTAGTTAAAGATGTGCATCAAAACATGGTCTGCTCTCAATGTAACTCAGAAATGTTATCAACATTCTTTATCCATAGATATGGACAGTATGTAATTTTAATGTTCCAACGATGCAGAGCTGATGGAACTAAATTGACAACTTCAATTAAAAATTTTGTGGCTTCTCAAATATCTATTTCTAGAAGAACATTTGTAACTGTAGCAATTATCTTTCATGAAGGTCCTTCAACATCATCAGGACTTTACACAGCTTATTTGAAGTCTCCAACAGGTTGGTCACACTGCAATGATAGTCAATTGACTTTTAAGAAACATTTGCCTTTTGACTTACCAAATTCTTATCTGGTGTTTTTGCAACCCAAATTTCAGTAAACTTACTTGGTGTAGGAAGATTAATGCTGTTAAGAGAAGAAACTCTGTTGTTTAGAAGTATCGTGTGACTGAGGGTGTGCAAATTTAGAAATGAAACTTGTATTTGGCATAGTGATAGTATCAGGTACAGGTTTAATTAATGTGTGATGGTACAGAACACGTTGGAACTTTTCATTCGAAAGGTCGGGAAAAGAATGGTTAAGAGTACAATTAAGTATTTTGGGAACATAAGGACTTTACTCATACTATTTGGCCACGCGGAAAAGCATGAGACAACAAAATGAGTACTTGAGATAAATGTTGTTAGAACATACTTGCACGGAAGTTTATTGAGAGGTATTTAAAAGTAAGTGTTATTGTTTTATTAGTTTGTAATTGTTGAAGATGTAGTGTCCTTACACAAAAAATTGCGAATTAGAGAAAAACCTTTAAGACATGTTTTTTTCAAGTAATTACATTATGTATACAGATGTTGCATGGGTTTTTTAAACACAATCATTTTGATTGTGTTTTTTTTTGCCCGCTGTCATATGATGAGTAGTATTGAAATCACTGCTTATAGTGAAAATCAATATATTCTGAGGACAGCAAAAATAAACCATGTAATATGTTGTACAAGTTATTTTGTTAGATTGGATTTAGAAATATTTATTATAACAGATTTGTTTATTGTCTTCCACAGGTATTACATTTATAAGGTAAGTACGACTAATAAAAAAACACTTTTTCATTAGTTTCTTATTTCTCTTTCTCCCTATAGTTCCCTCTCTCCCTCTCTCTTATCCTTACTCCTTTGATCCCCTTCCTTTGTCAGTGCCGTTCTCTCACGCTCACTCCCTTTAATTCATCCACATTTGGTTGTTTACCTTTCTTTCCTGCTTCCCTGAGTTCTTTTCTGTCACTATTTCCTTCACTCCGTCTATCTCTTCAGTTTGTTACTCCCGTTGTCTCATGGTGACTCACCTTTATCCACCCTCTATCACCTCTGTTTCCTCAATCTTAATTCCCTTCTCCTATCGTACCTTAATACTTGTTCCCTTACTCTGCTTCCATCACTTATCCTCATTTCCCATACTTAAATCTATACTTCAGTCCCCTTACCCTACTTTATTTCTGTTTATCTGTCCCTTACACTCCTTCCCTGTTTCTGCCCCGTTCATCTTCTGTTACTCACCCTTTTTCACTCTGTTTCTCCTAGTGTCCTTCCCTTATTTTATCTATCTCCTTAACACATTCCCGTACCCTTAGTCTGTTTGTTTTAGAGACTGTTTCTTTCGTCTACTATCACTCATCATACTCTCTTTTTCTCCCTCACTATACTTTCCTTTACACAGTCATTCCTTTAGTGCCATTCTCTCTTTCACTTAATTATCTTAGTCATTGATTTATATACTACACATTCTGTCTCTGTCTCTCTCTCTCCCTCACTCTTCCTTTCTTTCACTTTCTGTTTCATTCACTCCTACTTTGTTTTGTTTTATGAAATGTAGATTATGACCCTATTTTTACTTTTCTTCCACAGATACTATATTTTTAAGTTTACTATTACTTTGTTATTATTTCTTAGGTAAGTATGACAAATAAAAATACTTTTCCATCACTGTCTTACTTCTTTTTCTGACCTGGTCAAACCAGTGTCATGTTTCATGTGAGCATTTCCACGCAGGAGTGGCTGTTCTGTCACAAGAACCCCCTTAAGAAGTGATTCTATGAAATCTACAACATTTTACTGAGTCACTTCACCAACGCTGATGTGTCAAACTTTTGGAGCTATTGACGTAACTGTAAAGGTTGATGTACCACGTTACAGATAGAACAAGTTTGAAAAGTGCTGGAGTTGCGTCGTGCCTGGAACACAATTTAAACACTGTGTCAACTTTCAGCCCTAGATCTGATACGCATCTGTTTATTCCTCCGACATGATAAAACCGATTTGGAAATGCGGTCCTTCATGACTGGTGCAAAGATTAACTTGTATGTCATGTTTTTCCTGGCGCATCTATGCTATTTTTCAAAGAAGTGTTGGGTAATATAAATCTGTGTCTCTGTTGTATTCCCTCTCTACGCTTTCCTAAGTCCCTTCATTCCTTTACTCAATGTTTAAAACACTTATTTCCCACTTTTCACTTTCACTTACCTCCTTTTTATCATCCTCAAGTCCCCTTCCTTCAACATCTTTCTATGTGTTTTAATTTCACTCCCCTAACCCTACTCTATATATCTCTTTTTCTACCTTACTCTTCTTCCATATGTGCATCCTCAGTCCCCTTTTGTGACTCCTTCACTTTTACTTTCTTTTCCATACTGCTCTTCTCATAATTCTTAATTTCCCTTAATTCACTACCCTATATTTAGACATCTTGGGGCACATTTACAAGTCCTTTATGTCTCTTTTGCGCCGCTATTGCGTCACTTTTGTGATGCAGCAGCGGTGCAAAAGATGCACCATGGTGCGGACTATATACAACGTGATATATCTGTGAGATGTGGCACGTTGTAAAGACCTGTGCCTTAAGGAGGCGTTCTGGTGCAGGGGGGGACGTTCCTGCGCAGGAACGTCTGTTAAAAGTGGGTGAGTGAAATCTACAAGATTTTACTCAATCACTTTTAGGCTAATGCTATGTGAAAACCCTGCGCGTGCTTGAAGCAGGCGTAAGGCTTGAAGCAGCATTAGTTGAATGGGCCCGCCAGGAGCATTGCTAGAGCTACATTGCTCATGCGATGCAACTCCAACAATGCGACACCTTTACGGCACAGATGCGTTACGCATGTGTTCTGTTTTTCCCCATGGTGCGCCACATTGTAAATGTGATACATCAATGGTGGCGCACGGGTGGTTTTTCTTGTCGTAGGTTAATTGGTGCATCCTTGATGATTTGCAGAGATGTGCCATGTAACGTACATTAGCCCCCTTGTTTTAGTCACTCTTTTACTTCACTTTCTTCAGTCACTACACTTCTTTTACCTCACTCATTTCGTCTGTCCCTTACAATATTTTTTGTCATTAATTTTATTTACTCATTTAAACACTACACATTCATTGATAAGAAAGATGACACAGGGGCATATTAGCAAGATGTGCGTTAAAGAACGCACATCGCACATTTGACTATCGCCGGCTATCGCCCGATTTTTTCGCCGTGTTAGCGCGTTATTATCAATGCGAACACATAGGCGATAGTAAATCCTGTGATAACCGGCGGTAGTTAACATTAGCGCGTGAAAACAAGCGTTGCTTTCACGCGCTAATGTGTGCCTTGTTAATAAGGGGGGGGTGGATTCAGCTTTATGATCCACACCCCCATGTTAACAATGCCTAACATCTGGTCAGTACAAAAGGGGGTGGTGATGGACGGAGCATCTAAACCAATCAAACACTCACACCCAGTCAAAAGATCTGGGTTTGATCCATCACCGTTCTTTAGCCCACTCTGCCACCCCAGTTCAGACATGGCTATATGCAAATCAGTCTGACCCTGTGCCTCATGGGAACAGTCCAGCCCGAACTGCCAAGCCATGCCTTCCCTGTACCGGAAACAAGCTTCCGAGGACCGGTTTCTGGCATTCCAGCCGTCTTCAGCCCGGCTTGCTTGAATCCAGTGGCAAAGTGAGCAAGGGACTCACGTCTGAGCATACCCTGCCACACTTATGGCGGCCAAAAGCGGTACAAAAGGGGGTGGTGATGGACGGAGCATCTGAACCAATCAAACACTCACACCCAGTCAAAAGATCTGGGTTTGATCCATCATCGTTCTTTAGCCCACTCTGCCACCCCAGTTCAGACATGGCTATATGCAAATCAGTCTGACCCTGTGCCTCATGGGAACAGTCCAGCCCGAACTGCCAAGCCATGCCTTCCCTGGACCGGAAACAAGCTTCTGAGGACCGGTTTCTGGCATTCCAGCCGTCTTCAGCCCGGCTTGCTTGAATCCAGTGGCAAAGTGAGCAAGGGACTCACGTCTGAGCATACCCTGCCACACTTATGGCGGCCAAAAGCGGTGTGACTGGGTGTGAGTGTTTGATTGGTTCAGGTGCTCCGTCCATTACCACCCCTTTTGTACCGCTCACTTTGCCACTGGATTCAAGCAAGCCGGGCTGAAGACGGCTGGAATGCCAGACACCGGTCCTCGGAAGCTTGTTTCCGGTCCAGGGAAGGCATGGCTTGGCAGTTCGGGCTGGACTGTTTCCATGAGGCACAGGGTCAGACTGATTTGCATATAGCCATGTCTGAACTGGGGTGGCAGAGTGGGCTAAAGAACAGTGATGGATTAAAACCAGATCTTTTGACTGGGTGTGAGTGTTTGATTGGTTCAGGTGCTCCGTCCATTACCACCCCCTTTTGTACCGCTTTTGGCCACCATAAGTGTGGTAGGGTATGCTCAGACGTGAGTCCCTTGCTCACTTTGCCACTGGATTCAAGCAAGCCGGGCTGAAGACGGCTGGAATGCCAGAAACCGGTCCTCGGAAGCTTGTTTCCGGTCCAGGGAAGGCATGGCTTGGCAGTTCGGGCCGGACTGTTCCCTTGAGGCACAGGGTCAGACTGATTTGCATATAGCCGTGTCTGAACTGGGGTGGCAGAGTGGGCTAAAGAACGGTGATGGATTAAACCCAGATCTTTTGACTGGGTGTGAGTGTTTGATTGGTTCAGGTGCTCCGTCCATTACCACCCCCTTTTGTACCGCTTTTGGCCGCCATAAGTGTGGCAGGGTATGCTCAGACGTGAGTCCCTTGCTCACTTTGCCACTGGATTCAAGCAAGCCGGGCTGAAGACGGCTGGAATGCCAGACACCGGTCCTCGGAAGCTTGTTTCCGGTCCAGGGAAGGCATGGCTTGGCAGTTCGGGCTGGACTGTTTCCATGAGGCACAGGGTCAGACTGATTTGCATATAGCCATGTCTGAACTGGGGTGGCAGAGTGGGCTAAAGAACGGTGATGGATTAAACCCAGATCTTTTGACTGGGTGTGAGTGTTTGATTGGTTCAGGTGCTCCGTCCATTACCACCCCCTTTTGTACCGCTTTTGGCCGCCATAAGTGTGGTAGGGTATGCTCAGACGTGAGTCCCTTGCTCACTTTGCCACTGGATTCAAGCAAGCCGGAATGAAGACGGCTAGAATGCCAGAAACCGGTCCTCGGAAGCTTGTTTCCGGTCCAGGGAAGGCATGGCTTGGCAGTTCGGGCTGGACTGTTCCCATGAGGCACAGGGTCAGACTGATTTGCATATAGCCATGTCTGAACTGGGGTGGCAGAGTGGGCTAAAGAACGGTGATGGATTAAACCCAGATCTTTTGACTGGGTGTGAGTGTTTGATTGGTTCAGGTGCTCTGTCCATTACCACCCCCTTTTTTAACATCTGGTCAGAGCAGGCGTTGGAAGACCTACGATAAACAAGTTTGTCCCAGGTCTTTTTCTCTCAACGCCTGTCTTGGTGATAGGGTGTTTTCACCTCCAACCACATTTTGCATGTGGTTGGACGTACGCCCACTTTGCATGTCATTAACCATCTGTGTGGCTGACATGCAAAGTGGTCTAATGGCAGGCGCTGTAATGCCCTTTTTAATAAGGCGCTGTGGGGCATATTATCAAGGACAGGCAATACATTATCGCCGCTTTTATCGGCAGGAAACTGCCGATATAGCGGCGATAATGGCCTTGATAATATGCTCCATGAATTCCAATCGAAGCTAATGTTAAATGTGAACACATCTAACATGGGCTTCGATTGGAATTCATAGAACATATTATGAAGGCCATTATCGCCACTTTATCGGCAGTGTCCTGCCGATAAAAGCGACAATAACGTATCGTATCGTCGCTTTTATCGGCAGGACACTGCCGATAAAGCGGCGATAATGGCCTTTATAATATGTTCTATGAATTCCAATCGAAGCCCATGTTAGATGTGTTCACATCTAACATTAGCTTCGATTGGAATTCATGGAGAATATTATCAAGGCCATTATCGCCGCTATATCGGCAGTTTCCTGCCGATAAAAGCGGCGATAATGTATTGCCTGTCCTTGATAATATGCCCCAAGTATCGCCGCTTTCTCGGCTAATTATGCTGAGAAAGCGGCGATACTTCAGCTTGTTAATAGAGCTCTTTTTGGAAAAATTAGTTAGTTCTGAAAATAACTTTTTTTTTTCTTTTGTTGTTTTTTTTTTTTTTTTTTAAAGTTTTATATTGTTTTTGATTTTTTCCACAGGCACCGAAATCTTCAACTGCAAAACTGTTCAACAGGAACAAAATAAATCGAAACTTTGAAAAAATGTATCTTCTCTGGGAGCATTGATGTTCATTAATCCTTTTCTCAATCAGAGTGAGGCTCTGCTCCCCGTACACAATAATTTGAGAACACAAGTTGCATTTCATATGCACTCTTGACAAGAATGGTCTTAAGTCCAACTCTGCAGTGGATGGAGATGCAGGTCGTCCTCCAGATGATGTGCTGGCCACAGCTGGTGGTAGTTGTGTTGCCAGAGCTCTTGTAGATGCCTGTGCAAATTGCACAGGGTGCACTTGTCTGACATGCCTCATCATTGTATGTATGGAAAAGGAATACTTTTTGGAAGGGTTTCCTCTTGAAAGAACAGTGTTACATAATGTGCAAGTGACTTTCGGGGCATTCACTTTTTTTTGTTCCTCAGGATAAGTTAAACATTTCCAGATGAAAGATTCCTTCCTTTTTGTTTGAGGCAGCCGATAATTTTCCTCAGATTCAGAAGATGAATTCTGTGTTGCAGCCATTTCAGAAAATTCTCCAGAAAGATGTAAAGGGTTATTCTCCCGTGAGAATAAAAAAGATAGTGAGGGATGTAGGTGGGGTTGTTGAAAATTCAAACACAGAAACTACTACGAACCAATAAAAAGTGTTGTTTTCGAGTCACATGACTTGACATGCGCGCACCAGGACGTCTACGCGGTGCGATTACCCGGTCACGTACGTCGTTTGAAAATGGCGTATCGCTCTAATTAACATACAAGTTTCAAAACGTCAAAAGGAGGCAAGGTAGACACTCCATGACCCCCTAAACCTTCTCAAGGGGTCCAAGAAGAATCTCGACAAACCATGAAATACTTTTTTTTTTTAAATAGCGGGGTGCGGGCACCCGTTCACGCATGGCAGTTTAAAATGGCGTTCTGCTCCATTCACATTAAAGTTTCAAAACGTAAAAAAGGAGGCAAGGTAGACACTCCCTGACCTACTACAGCTTCTCAGGGGGTCTAAGAAGAATCTCGATGGGCCGAAAAAACCAATTTTTAAAAAAAAATATAGCAGGGTGCGCGCATCCGGTTGCGCACGCTGGTTTAAAATGGCGTTTTGCTCCAATAACATAAATGTTTCAAAACGTTAAAAGGAGGCACGACAGACACTCCCTGACCCCCTAGAGCTTTTCAGGGAGTCCCTAAACAACTCCGCCGGTCAAAAAAACTTTTTTTTGTGTTGAAAACATTTGCGGAAATTCATTGAAAAAAACCATAGGTTGCAGCCACGATATAGTTAGGAATTAGCATTTAAAAAACCTTTGAAATTCACTGAAAAAACCATAGGTTTTATACACGTTATAGTTAGGAAGTAGCATTTAAAAAACCTTGCAAATTCTCTGAAAAAACCATAGGTTTAACCTATGTTATAGTTACGAATTAGCATTTTCAAAACCTTTGTAATTCACTGAAAAAGCCATAGGTTTTACACATGTTATAGTTAGGAAGAATCATTCACAAAACCTTTGAAATTCATTGAAAAAACCATAAGTTTTACACACGTTATAGTTAGGAAGTAGCATTTACAAAACCTTTGAAATTCACTGAAAAAACCATAGGTTTGACACATGTTATGGTTAGCTGGACATTTCACTCATATAAAACCATTGAAATTCCCCTGTTATAGTTACTTCAGCTAACTATAACTCGCGCGCCCGCAATGCACTGCTGATGACGTCACATATTACATCACTCATGACATGGTCAGTGGCATCACTCATGACATCACTGATGACATCATCCAGTGGATGGGTGTTTTTCTGAAAATTAAATATGTTTTAGATATGTATATCTGAAGGTTGATGGAAGAAGAAATGGGTATATAAGTGTACAAACGGCTGCTTTTTTGGTGAAAAATAGATTGTATAACTGACTGATTAAGTGTATCTTAATGAATACATGGGTTAGTGAGTACTGTTTAAATATATACATTTCTGTATCAGTCTCTCACTTTCTGTATAAGTGGCTGCATGTGTTGGTGAGTAGCTATATGAGTGATACATAATGTCTATACAGGTTATTGTTTGTTTGATTATTAGAAGGAGTGTCTGAGTGTCTAAGTGTCTGTATGCTTCGTGGGGAGATCTTATGTAGTGCATAGATGCATGAATGAGTGACTTACTGCTTGTATGTGTTGTAGGCAGCATATGTGCTGGACTGTATGGGTGAATGAGTGTGTGTGGTGAGTAGGTATATAGGTTATTATTTGGTTTTTCTTTCTGTATGAGGGGTTCAGTGTATATATGACTGTCTAAGTGAATGAATAACTGTTTTAATAGTGTATTTCTGAGTAAGTACATATATTTTAAACTAGTACATATAAGTTATGTGTGAGTAACTCCATGGTTGAGTGTCGGTGTGTAACAGGATGATCAGGATGTATCAGTGTATGAGAACATATGATGACTAAGCACATATATGACTGACTGTATATGATATATGAGTGACTGTATATGTCTGTTGATGAATGAGTGGATGTGTGTATAGATCTTCAAATTACTAAATAGGTGTGTTCTAAGTGGCATTTGTATGGCTATTGTATTGAAAATTGTATTTTCTATTTTTGAGTGTGTGTAATAAAGGTTATATTAGGGTGAGTGAAGGTCTGCAACTCTTCCACAAGGATGATGTCATCAGTGATGTCATCAGTGATGTCATTTGAGATGTCATCAGTGATGTCATGAGTGATGTCACTGACCATGTCATGAGTGATGTAATATGTGACGTCATCAGCAGTGCATTGCGGGCACGCGAGTTATAGTTAGCTGAAGTAACTATAACGGGGGAATTTCAATGGTTTTATATGAGTGAAATGTCCAGCTAACTATAACATGTGTCAAACCTATGGTTTTTTCAGTGAATTTCAAAGGTTTTGTAAATGCTACTTCTTAACTATAATGTGTGTAAAACCTATGGTTTTTTCAATTAATTTCAAAGGTTTTGTGAATGATTCTTCCTAACTATAACGTGTGTAAAACCTATGGTTTTTTTCAGTGAATTTCAAAGGTTTTGAAAATGCTAATTCGTAACTATAACATAGGTTAAACCTATGGTTTTTTCAGAGAATTTGCAAGGTTTTTTAAAGGCTACTTCCTAACTATAACGTGTATAAAACCTATGGTTTTTTCAGTGAATATATATATATATATATTACCTACTGGCGGTCGCCAGTAGGTAGTTATAGTTAGGACCTCTTATCCATAGGAAAAGTGCAACATTCTATTGCGAATAACTTTGGCGTTGATTGATGAGTCTTCTTGAAATCTTGGCCAGCTCAGTTCCGCTCCTTTCCTGAAAGTTTGGGGGTGATTGGTCAAGTGGGGGCTGAAAAAAAGGGGGTCCCAAAACGTGTTTTCCCCATGCAATTTCTCATAGTACCTTTAGACACGGCTACAGCCCGAACGGCTGAACGGAATTGCACCAAATTTGGCAGAGAGGTAGTCCTCAGTTCCGACCTGTGCCTTTTGCTTATATGGTATCAATCTGTTCAGTAATTTCTGAGAAAATTACAGTTAAAGTCATTTATATATCCATGGGCACGGTGGATCCGCCGATTGTGCGAGGATTGGCATCGTACCATAAGCGCACCATCCCGATCACACGCTCAATTCTAATTGGCTGTCAAGCGGTTGTAAACATTTGAAACCAGGAACTGTTGGCAGCCACTTTGTGTCTTGGTAGAAACGAGGATGAAGAAGTCTGTGAAATATGTGTGCAAACCGTGAACAGGGGCAGGGTAGACACACCCTGACCCCCTAGGCCTGCTCAGGGGGTCCCATAAGGACCCGTAGGGAAAAAAAAAGTAAGAATTATTATTTTTTTTTTTAAAGTCACAGGATGGTGTAGGATCCGCGCATTTCGCCGCCGAAAAAAAACAAAGCATGTATTTTTGAGATATACATCAAGCTTATGTGTTTAGATCTTGGGTGGCTCTAAAAAGAGCCCTTGTGTTTATTGAGAGATTTTAGTTCCTACAAGTAAGTACCGATGCAGAGTCTAAAGTTCATGAGGAAGACTCGGTTCCCTTCATCTGTAAAATGTACAGCATCTCTCTTATAGATGCCATGCATATTGAAACGCAGATTGTTGTGGTAAATGGACCCCATACTATAGTCCCTTTGGCTCCACAAAATATAGTTTTGTCCCACAATTCACACTCTAAGCATCTTGAAAGGAGGTCTCGATGCACTCAGATGGCCTCTGTAAATCAGATGGCAGTTTAAAAACTAAGATTTTTCTAAAATGGTGGATAAGATGCAGTGTTGAAAAACAGAAAAGAACTGATTGGTTGTTTGACAACATTGTACACTGAAAACTAGTATGCATGTTTCTGTTTTCTAAAAGCATGATTCTTATTGGTTATCAGAACGTGATTGAAAATAACATTACGTAAGATATGCTGGTATATTGAGAAGTCAAGCACACTTGCTGTTTTATTTAGCAACATTGTGTGATGAACTTTTGCGTTCTTCGGGAGACGGCATTGCTTTTTCGCATGGGGAGATGCTAATTTTATGTGGAAATGCAATCTGCTTTGGATTTTAAAAGTGAGAACAGATTTCACTGCTCTGTCTTTCAAAATGCAAACTAAGTTTGCTATGGGAGGGCGGGAGTCGTGAGAGTCCCGCCCTGTCAAAGCAAACAGCAGTGTCCCGGGGGTAGGCACCCCGGGACACTGCAGTAGCGGGCCATCCGGTGTGGCGGTACCCAGGGCCCTCGAGGGCACCAGGCGGAGGGCCACGCAGTGTGCCTCCCGTAATACACAAATTTCCGTGGGTGGTGGTCCCCGGGGCTGGAGGGGGGTCATTGAGGCCCACACACTTCTAATTTTGTAGGGGGTTTGGACGCGAAAGTGGTGCAAGGGGGTTGCAAATCTGGTGTTCTGTTTTACTTTGCTTTCCTTACTGTCATGTAGAGGATCCTTGGTAAATATAACGGTGTCTGTACAGCCAGTACCTATCAACCCTACTCCCAAACTGCTTACTGCCTGTTACCATAGTAACAGTGCATGGGACACTTAAGTGAGCACAGAGGTTAGAAGATCACCACACTATGTTGCTAATGGTGTGGTAGTTTTAAAACTTTTCCAAAGGAATCGTTAGTTGAAGCAATAGACTCTGGTAAAGATCTGGTAAAGTGTTAGCCTCAGAAATATACTTCAAATTATAAATAACATTTCTATTGGGGACTGCTACCCCCACAAAAAAAAGACGTATATATATATTTTTATTAACTTTTATTAAAACAATAAATAACTGGAAACATAACTAAAAGATAACAATACAGTAAATAACTACAAACATAACTTTAACAAAACAATATAATAAACAACATGTGATATGGACTCCAATAGAAGTGCGGTAGGTAATCTGCAAAACCAAAAAGAAAATTAGTGTTTAAAATTAGATCGATGTGACTAAATGAGGTGAAACATTACAAGTCAAAGTAACACTTGACGATATTTACTATTTTTTTTTACATGTGCAGTGTGCCTGATACATTTCACTTGTCTTATAGGATTGCGTTCAAGCGGTGTATGTATAGAAGTGCCTACTGCGTCATATTTACATTACAGATCAACAGGTCTTTAAAATGATTCAGAGATGAGACAGAATTAGGTGAGAGATCAAGTCATTATGTAGGACAATATTCTTTAGGGCTTATTTACAAAACTCTTGCGCAACTTTTGTGTTGCTTTTCTCATGTTGAAAGTGACGCAAAAGTGGCGCAAGGGGTTCGTAAATAAGCTCTTTTATGTCTAATACATTTAATCAGATGTATTGTAATTCTAGGAAGCTCTGCTTACTTTGTGTAAACACTGTGACCAACAGAATTCACAACTTCAACTCAGCTTTGGTCAGAGTGGACAGCAGCGTCCATAATTTTAAAAGAGAAAGAGAAACAATGTGAAAGAGAGTGAGAGAGAGAGGTCGATAGAAAAAATAACATTAAAACTGTGGGAGAGAGAAAGTTATAGATGGAGCAGATTTACAAACCCAGCCTCCACCACCCGTGGACCTTCCTCCTCGTTGTTGCCACCTCCTTTGCTATGCCTTATCAATCAAATCTCTTGACTTGCCCTTGGGTGTACCCGCTCTCAAAACGCTTCCACTGGCCATTATACATGCAGACTTTGGTCCACCCTTTTTATCCATTTTTGCACTTTGAGATATAACGTCCTACATCTGTTCTTCATCTCCTACTTTCTCCTTTCAAATTTTCTTGGAAAGACCTTATGAAGCATTCAAGAGAAAAAGTAAGAAGGCTGGGTAACCACTTTATATGTGAGTTCTGTATGCCATCCTAATACCCAATCATCCAATTTTATGCTTGCTACCTTTCTGTAATGCACTTAAATTGCAGTGTTCATTCTTGTCTGACTGTGTGCGTTACGACAATATTGAATGTTTTGAAATTAATTTCCACAAGTCTTAAAAAAGGTGAATGCAAGAAAAGTTACTTACCACATATGCAAGACTGCTTTCAAGAGGAGACCCCAATAAAATGTACTGGTGTGGAGCTTCAAGTATGCAGAAGCACTTGCAGATCAAGCATCCGGTCAACTTTGCAAGGGAAGAGTTAAGGAGATTGAGAGAGGATCCTCCTGCATCATGAGAAGGCTCAAGTACTAAGTACAGTAACACTGTCAACCTCTACTGCACAGCCCAATATTTGTCCCCAATTTGGAACCCTTTAAGAGAAAAAGTAAGAAGGTTGGGAGCTCTGTATGCCATCCTAATACCTAATCTTCCATTAGTTATACAGAGATCCACCCTGTATCAGACCCATCCGTACAAGTGTGAATTGGAGATTGTCTGCCACCAAAAACCCTCAAGTACTTATATCCGTTACTTTTTAACTTCGTCGACTAGTCATATTGAGAATATTTACCTTAACGTTATCCGTTAAAAATGTGTGAATCTTATTGGTTCCATATAGTAGAGAAAGACTCTAAATGTAAAAAAGAAGTACATTAGCGCATCATAACAGCAATGGTAAAAATTGTAGTACCTAATTTTAAATATTTTCTATATGTTTTCAGGGGTTTACCGATCAAGTACATAGGACAGTCAAAACTGCTCAAAACAAGTTGTAATGGCAGGATAAGAAACATAATTTTAAATTCACAAACATAATGGAAATATCTTACTATACTATGTTCAAATTTTAAGCTGTGCCTTTTTATAAAAAAAATTCAAAGACAAAACAAAGTACCAAGTAATCCGAAGTTTCTGACACCACTAGGGTATTATACATTTTATATCATAAAATGTTAAAGACAAACCAGATGACTCCATTAGGTCCATTGCAATTTTCATTGAGCTTCTCACAACTAGTACATTCTATGTTTGAGACATCGGTGTAATGAGCTAGAACAGGAGGATATACTTCCTTCAATCTCGGCAATTGACTGCTGACTTATGTAACATTCTGTAAACTGAAAAAAGAGTTAAAAATGTATATGTTGTACAAATGTCCAAGCTTAATTTTAATGTACATGAAAACAATTGTTCTCAATAGGATTGGGGTTGAAAAGCAATCATCAGAGGTTTGAAACCAACCGCGTTAGGACCATACTAATGGTTAGACAAAATCATATGCGAAACCAATATGCTTCCGATGGGCACTATGGACACTCTCGGTAGGCGTTCATTAGTGTCATCCCTAAAATCCCTCTTTCCTATTTACAACTATTCTAACGAAAACATTTATTAAGATAAAATAACATAAAGTAATGTATCTTCAACAAATTAATGTTTTTGGAAGTATCATTACCAGCATGCAAAAAACACCCCAATTATAGCTGTCCTGTTATCTTTGGTTAGATTCTATCACTAACTGCCATTGGTCATATTCGGGACGCCTCAATATCTGTAGGAAAACCTTTTAGAGACATACCAATGGTTATGTTATATATTTCGCTTTGATTCAACATGTTGAGATTATAAGTTGTACAAAAAGGCATTTTGCTAGCATTATTGACTAATTTTACAAGCTTTTCTTGCATATCAGCAATACGGTACGGTCCAGTAAATGTATGCTCCAAAATGCCTCTTTTTCTTGTTGTCCGCTTGCAATTTGTCAGAAGTAATAACTCTCCTTCTTTGAAGGTGTACAGCTTATATATTAGTATGCTCATCTAAATCATTTGTCTGTGGGTGATAGGTTGCACTTACAGAACGTTCTATTTGTAAAAGCTTAGATAACTCTCAATTAACCTAAAAAAACATAGATATAATAATATTTGGCAAGCAAAATGGGAAATAGCATTGCATTATACAAATGTTAGGCCGAGATTGGTCACTCACTTCATTTACAATCTCCTGGCCTTGATCTGATAGAACCCTTTTTGGACTTCCATGATCTAGAACTTGAGAAATAAACTTCAAGGAAAATTGAATGACATGTCTTCAAATAAAAAAATTCAAAACAACATTTTCACTTTGTATCTGAAGTGCAGGCTGAAAACGTGTAACGAGCATTTAAATGAGAAACATATGGGTTTCAGAAACAAACGTCTATAAGACTATCACAATGGAGATTTACATTTTATAAAAATATTCATAGAAGCAAGAAAAATTATAACTCACATTGTTCAATTTCAAATGACATATTTGGCCAATAAAATCGGGAGGACATGCTTTGTTTTTCTTTTTGTTGATACTAGAATGCCAACGAATTCTACCAAAACATGACAACAGCACAGTTATCTGTCTGCAAACACATGAAATACACAAATGCTTATCTCAGAATGCTTTTCTATCATAAAATGTTAAAGTCAAACTCCATTAGGTCCATTGCAATATTCAGCTGATAGCATATGGAGAGCAGTCAGTGGATCTGGTGTGTCGAGTTGTTGACCACCACCTGGGATAGTGCATGGGCAGGAATAAACAGCTTGTGGCGTGCAGTACGTCCCATGGTTGAGATATCTGTATAATGAGCTAAAACAGGGGGCAAATCAAGTTTAACGTTATTAAAAAACATGGAGGGCGTGCTAAAATACAACATTGCCCAATCGACTACATGTGCACTGTATGGGGAGGAAGCAACACGTGCTAAAATTCACTATTGCCGAAAACATTACTTTTGTAATGCATGGGGCACGTGACGCACTACTTACACAAGAAAAACTACATCACATTAACTTGAACAGCACGTAGCTCACTGCTGCGAGAACGGCCATGTGGCGCTTGGCAAATAAAAGAAACGCAGCAGGATTAAGTGAGTTGTACAGAAACAAAGTTTATGAAGTCAACTTTAACGATATAAAAAAGCAGGAAAGCATGCTTAAAAACAACATTGTGGCAGGATTAAGTGATTTGCATAGAACAAAGGATAAGAAATCAAGTTTAACGTTATTAAAAAACATGGAGAGCGTGCTAAAATACAACATTGACCAATTGATTACATGTGCAGTACATGGGGGGAAGCAACACATGGCGCACTACTTAAAAAATGAAAAGCGGGAGAATTAAGTGATTTGCCCAGAAACATCAGCTACCAAGGCAAGGTATTCGACGTACAAAAGCTGGAAACTGTGCTAAAATACACTATTGCAGAAACCATTACTTTCGCAATGCATGGAGCACGTGACGCACTACTTACACAAGAAAAACTACATCGCATTAACTTGAAGAGCACATAGCACACTGCTGCAGGAACGGCCATGTGGCGCTTGGCAAATAAAAGAAACGCAGCAGGATTAAGTGAGTTGTACAGAAACAAAGTTTATGAAGTCAACTTTAACGATATAAAAAAGCAGGAAAGCATGCTTAAAAACAACATTGCCAAACTAAACAAAAATTTGCATTTACACGGTACTTAAAGATTGTTCAGATTAATTAACTTAATTATCCTTGAAAAAGTGCTCGCCTATGAAGAGGTGGATACGAACACTATCAATGGCTGTGACTGGAATAGGAAAAGTTTGAGAAAGTTGGAAGGTTATTAATGCTTTGCAGAACAATGATTGGTTGAGCATAATGTCACTGGACGTGAGAGCTGTGATTGGGTGTGTTGTATTTGAGCATTCGCAAATAAAATGAAATACGTTAGGGGTACACGGCCAGATGGTGGGACGTATTGTGCGCATGCACAACATTAACACGCATGCACTACAACCAACATGCATACGCAAAGTGAAGGCAACTCCTAGGGGATACACACACAGATGGGGTTCGGATATCGATAGAATACCGGCTCCAGCAGGAGGCGGGGACCCGGTGGGACCGTGGGAGGATTGGAGACCCCCCACGGTCCCCAACGGTGAGGGACAGGCCCAGGGGATGGGCTCCCCTGGGCTACAAGTGGCGCAGGAGAAGGGCCACGAGGCCCCCTCCCCATTAACAAAAATAAATTTAAAAAAAGGCCGGCCCCAGGGAATGTCTCTCCGGGGCCTTGAAGAGGCCTCAGGAGGGGGGCTATGCAGCCTTCCTCCATAAAAAACAAAAAACAAAAATTTGGCCATGCTCCGGTGGATGGGGTCCCCGGTGCCCGGAATTGGCCACGGGAGGGGGGCCACGTGGGCCTCTTCCCATAAAAAAAAATGAACACGGATACTGCGTGCATTGTGATTGTACTATAAGCGCATCCTTCCGATCACGTGCTGAATGCTAATTGGCTGTCAAGTGGTTGTCTAGAAACTGTTGCTAGTCATTTTATGCCTCGGTAGAAGGGAGGCTGAAGAAGTCTGTGAAATGTGTGTTTAAAACGTGAAAAGGGGGAGGGTAGACACACCCTGACCGTCTAAGTCTATTCAGGGGGTCCCAAAAATTATAATTTTTGGGGGGGAAAATCGCGGGGTGTGCGTATGATCCGCCCATTCTAGCGATATTAAAAAAAAAGAAACGTGGGCTTCGGCGCGTCTTTCATAATTTGAATTCATTCAACTGTTTAGAGGAGATGCAGCAGTGCTGGATCCAGGATCCACCACTGATTAAGAAAAGGTGACGATAAAACTACTTACCAGCTAAGTGAATTCCCTTCCATAGGCTAACATTGACTGGTTTAACTTAGAAATTCTTCTAAGTGTGGAGTTTTGGATCTTCAAAATATTCACCTAAAAACATCAGAACAACGAATTTCAATTTACTAATCTGTTATCAGGAGAGAACCCAGCGCTGCATCTTTTAGCCCAGCACTGACCCAGAAAAGTAATTCTAGGCATACTTACAAGTAACTTGTATTTCCTTCCATAGGAATCCCCTTCATATGAAAAAAAATGAATACATTTAGATTTACGGGTCAGGCCCTGGGGAATGGGGTCCCCAGGGCCCAAAAAAGTAAATAGAAGGGGGGCAACACAATGTAATGTAATTTTAAATATAAAATATCTAAAAATAAATAGTTTTAAAAAATGTAGTAAATCAGTATCAAAAAAATAAATAGAAGAATAAATACATTTAAAAATTGTCATTTACAAAACCTTTGAAATTCACTGAAAAACCCATAGGTTTCAGACATGTTATAGTTAGGAATTAGCATTTAAAAAACCTTTGAAATTCACAGAAAAAACCATAGGTTTCAGACAAGTTATAGTTAGGAATTAGCATTTAAAAAACCTAAGAAATTCACTGAAAAAAACCACAGGTTTCAGGAGTGTTATAGTTAGTTGGACATTTCACTCGTACAAAACCATTGAAATTCCCCCGTTATAGTTAGTTGTACTAACTATAACTTGTGCGCCCACAATCCACTGCTGATGATGTCACATAGTACATCATTCATGACATGGTCAGCGACAATGCTAATTCCTAACTATAACTTGTCTGAAACCTAGGGTTTTTTCAGTGAATATATATATATATTACCTACTGGCGATAGCCAGTAGGTATATATAGTTAGGATTTTTTCTCTATGGAACTTTTGAAAATTCTATGTCTAATAACTTTGGCGTTTGTGGACGGAATCGGCTGAAATTTTCAGGAAAATGGCACATTTTGTTTCTGAGCAGCCCCTGAAAATTTGGGGGGGGGGTCGTCAAGGGGGGGCCGAGAAAAAAGGGGGGTCCCAAAACGCGTTTTTCCCATGTTAATTTCCATAGGGCGGTTGGCCTCACTTTTAGCCCGAACGGCTGAATGGATTTCCACCAAACTTGGCAAAATTGTAGGGACTGTTAGCCCGATGTGCCTTTGCTGGGTCTCAATATATGTGCTCCAGTGGTTTTTGAGAAATTAACGTTTAAAACAAGATATATATCTGTAACAGCGCTCCGGGCAGCGCTCCGGTTCGCGTACTTTTCGCGTACTTTTCGCGTACTTTTCGCGTAACGGAACTTTGCGATGCGAAGCTGATTGGCTCTCCGGTGTCTGTCAACATTCTAAACAGTCCGGAGCGGCCGCCATCTTGTCTCTCGGTAGGATCGAGAGACAAGAGGAGGCCAAAACAAAGGGGGAAATGAAGGAAAGGGGGCAAGGTAGACCCCTTTTGACCCCCTAGGATTGATGAGGGGGATATTATAGAGCCACGCGGGGCCCAAAAAAAAAAAAAAAAATCCGATTTTTTCGCCGTAGAGGCGCGCCCCGGTACGCGAACCGGGCAGCTAACCGGGCAGCTAACCGGGCAGCTAACCGGGAAGCTAACCGGCAGTGTAACGGGAGTCTGAGGAGTAGCTGATTGGCTGTCAACATTGTAAACAGTCCGGAGCGGCCGCCATCTTGTCTCTATATAGTTAGGATTTTTTCTCTATGGAACTTTTGAAAATTCTATGTCTAATAACTTTGGCGTTTGTGGACGGAATTGGCTGAAATTTTCAGGAAAATGGCACATTTTGTTTCTGAGCAGCCCCTGAAAATTTGGGGGGGGGGTCGTCAAGGGGGGGCCGAGAAAAAAGGGGGGTCCCAAAACGCATTTTTAACATTGAGTTTTCCATAGGGCGGTTGGCCTCACTTTTAGCTCGAACGGCTGAATGGATTTGCACGAAACTTGGCAAAATTGTAGGGACTGTTAGCCCGATGTGCCTTTGCTAGGTCTCAATATATGTGCTTCAGTGGATTTTGAGAAATTAACGTTTCAAATAAGATATATATCTGTAACAGCGCTCCGGGCAGCGCTCCGGTTCGCGTACTTTTCGCGTAACGGAACTTTGCGATACGAAGCTGATTGGCTCTCTGATGTCTGTAAACATTCTAAACAGTCCGGAGCGGCCGCCATCTTGTCTCTCGGTAGGATCGAGAGACAAGAGGATGCCAAAACAAAGGGGGAAATGAAGGAAAGGGGGCAAGGTAGACCCCTTCTGACCCCCTAGGATTGATGAGGGGGATATTATAGAGCCACGCGGGGCCCCAAAAAAAAAAAAATCCGATTTTTTCGCCGTAGAGGCGCGCCCCGGTACGCAAACCGGGCAGCTAACCGGGCAGCTAACCGGGCAGCTAACCGGGAAGCTAACCGGCAGTGTAACGGGAGTCTGAGGAGTAGCTGATTGGCTGTCAACATTGTAAACATTCCGGAGCGGCCGCCATCTTGTCTCTCGGTAGGATCGAGAGACAAGAGGAGGCCAAAACAAAGGGGGAAATGAAGGAAAGAGGGCAAGGTAGACCCCTTCTGACCGCCTAGGATTGATGAGGGGGATATTATAAAGCCACGCGGGCCAAAAAAAAAAAAAAAAAAAAATCGGATTTTTTCGCCGTAGAGACGCGTCTTGGTACGCGAACCGGGCAGCTAACCGGGCAGCTAACCGGGAAGCTAACCGGCAGTGTAACGGGAGTCTGAGGAGAAGCTGATTGGCTGTTATCATTGTAAACAGTCTGGAGCGGCCGCCATCTTGTCTCTCTGTGGGATCGAGAGACAAGAGGTGGAAAAAAAAAAAGGTGTAAATGAATGAAAGGGGTAAGGCAGACCCCTCCTGAACCCCTAGGATTGATGAGGGGGCTATTAAAGTTCCCTGCGGGGCAAAAGAAAAAAAATTGCGATTTTTCGTGGTAAAGGTGCTTCCTGGTACGTTAACTGGGCAGCTAACCGGCAGCGTAACGGGAGTCCGACATATTGTGTTTTTTGAACGTTTGTGATATGTGCACGTGTGGATTTTGTCTAATTAAGGTTAAAAAAATATATATATATATCTTTAAGCGTGTTCTGGCGCGCTTACGTTTTGGGTTTGGTTTGCGCTGCAGAGACGATACGTCACTGTTATGCGATGCATCATGAGGCGTCTCACGGGCTACGTGATACGTCACTTAATAAAGAATATATTTTACAGCTATAGATATTAGCTTTTAAAAAACCAATGAAATTCACAGAAAAAACCATAGGTTATAGACCATATATAGTTAGGAATTTGCATTTACAAAACCTTGAAAATTCACTGAAAAAACCATAGGTTATAGACCATATATAGTTAGGGATTAGCATTTAAAAAACCTTATTTTATTTGCACAAAACCATTGAAATTCCATATATAGTTAGTTGCACTAACTATATATCGCGGACCCGCAATCCACTGCTAATGATGTCACATATTACATCATTCATGACATGGTCAGTGACATCACTGATAACATCACTGATGACATCTCAAATGACATCACTGATGACATCACTGATGACATCTCAAATGACATCACTGATGACATCACTGACATCTCATTTGACATTACTGATTACATCACTGATGATATCATTTATGTGATAATACATCTTCAGACTCTAATATAACCTTAGATACACTCAGTGTAAACAGGCACTCACAGACTGTCACACATCCATGGAGTTACTCACACACCTAGTCAGTCATGCAAAGAATCAATCACATCTCCATTTCCTCAACTATACAGTTATACACACCTTACTTATTCAAATATATACTAACACATATTTACTCTCTTATACAATCCTTGATACAAGTTCACAATGATTCATACAGCCACTCTCACATTCACTGGCTCTTATGTTCAGTTATTTATATATGTCAACTCTCACATGGAGTGTGTTTTACATATGTACTTACTTTGACATGTAGCACTGAGATATCCATTCACTCACCAATATACTCATGCACACAGTCAACTGTCCATACAGCTGTTTCTACATGCACTTTTGAACCCATACACCTAGGGAATCAACTGCCCACACATCTATGCACAGATTTATACACCTCCCAGCCACCCACACACATACTCAGTCTCCCATACAAATACTTGGGCAACCATTCAATAATTCATATAGTTTCTGATATAGCTACTGATTTAAACATGCAGCAGTTTACAGAACAACATAAATAAGAATTGCCAAATTAAGACACTTTAATCACTAACCCATGCACTCAGTGAGACACATTTAATCATTCTCTCATACAGTCAGTCATGCACCTACTAAATCCTTCATCCAGACACTTATACATTCACTCATTCTTCAATATGTAAGACATATTTTAACTTTACAGAAACATACAGTCACTGGGTGTTGTCATCAGTGATGTCATCAGTGATGTCATTTGAGATGTCATCAGTGATGTTATCAGTGATGTCACTGACCATGTCATGAATGATGTAATATGTGACATCATTAGCAGTGGATTGCGGGTCCGCGATATATAGTTAGTGCAACTAACTATATATGGAATTTCAATGGTTTTGTGCAAATAAAATAAGGTTTTTTAAATGCTAATCCCTAACTATATATGGTCTATAACCTATGGTTTTTTCAGTGAATATATATATATATATATATATATATATTCACTGAAAAAAGCATAGGTTTCACACCAGTTATAGTTAGGAATTAGCATTTAAAAAACCTATTAAATTTACTGAAAAAACCATAGGTTTCACACCTGTTATAGTTAGCTGGAAGTTTTACTCGCATAAAACCATTGAAATTCCCACGTTATAGTTAGTTGGACTCACTATAACTTGCGCGTGTAATGCACTGCTGATGACATCACATATTACATCACTCATGACATGGTCAGTGACATCACTCATGACATCACTGATGACACCATCCAGTGAATGTGTGTCTTTCTGAAAAATAGATATGTTTTATATATGTATATGTAAAGGTCGATGGAAGAATAAATGTTTAAATAAGTGTCTTAATGGATGTTTTTTTTTAATTGATTGGTTAACTGGCTTATTAAGTGTATTTTAGTGAATACATATATTAGCGAGTATTGTTTAAATATTTAAATGTTTGTATCAGTGTTTCACTTTGTGTATAAGTGGCTGCATGGGTTGGTGAGTAGCTACATGTGTGTGTATATAGGTTATTAGATGTTTTTTTTAGTATCAGTATGAGTGTCTGTATGGTTTGGTGGGGGTATTACTTAGTACATAGATGCATCAATGACTGACTCACTGTTTGTATGTGTTTGGAAGACGGCATATGTGCAGGACTGTATGGATGGATGAGTGTGTATATGTGTGTGTTAGTAAGTGAATGACTGTCTCACTAGTGTCTTTATCAGTAACTACATATGTTTTAATCTAGTATATGTGAGTATTGATGTATATAAGTGAGTATATGTGAGAGTGAGAGATTGAAAGAGTTCTTGTTTAAATAAGTATGTGTTTCTATAAGTGATTGTTTAAGAGAGTAAGTATGTGTAAGTTTCCTTAGAAGTAAGGTGGTAGTGTGTGTATAGCTGTATATGCAAATAAATGGATGTTCAATAGTTTATTTGCATGTGTGAGTATGTGTGTGAGCAACTTTTGGAAGACTGTCGGTGTGTTACAGGATGTATAGGTGTATCACTACATATGATGAGTGAGTATATGTATGAGTGACTATATAGAACTGTTGGTGAATGAGTGGATGTGTATATAAATGGTGGAATTACTGAATTGGTTGTTGTAACTGGTATGGGTATCTCCACTTTTTTGAAAATGTTAGTTTCTATTTTTGAATATGTGTTTCAAGGGTTACTTTCAAGTGAAAGGAGGTCTGTCACTCTGTCACTCTGTCACAAGGATGGTGTCATCAGTGATGTCATGAGTGATGTCACTGACCATGTCATGAGTGATGTAATATGTGATGTCATCAGCAGTGCATTACACGCGCAAGTTATAGTGAGTCCAACTAACTATAACGTGGGAATTTCAATGGTTTTATGCAAGTAAAACTTCCAGCTAACTATAACAGGTGTGAAACCTATGGTTTTTTCAGTAAATTTAATAGGTTTTTTAAAGGCTAATTCCTAACTATAACTGGTGTGAAACCTATGTTTTTTTCAGTGACTTTAATAGGTTTTTTAAATGCTAATTCCTAACTATAACTGGTGTGAAACCTATGTTTTTTTCAGTGAATTTCAATGGTTTTTTAATAGCATTTCTCTATAGGTATAAAAAGTAAAAAAATGTATAACGAATTTTAAATTGTATAATTATGTAATATTTATTTATTTATTTATTTATTTTTTGCTCCTGAGCGCTCCCGGGATGCGTACCGGTGAACGCACGGGTTAGCGCAGTGCTTTGGCGCGCCCCGGTGCGCGTACCGGTGAGCGTCCCGTTAGCGCTATTCTCGCGTACGAAAACAACATCGTGACGTTTCGCGTAACCGTGCGATGCATCATATGACGCACTGCGTAAGCGCACCCGGGAGCACGCGAGCGCATACGATCGCTCAATGTCCTGACGTGCTTACGCTACTCGCCCCCGGCGCGCTCCGGGGCGCGTAGCGTAAGCACGTCGGGTCATGTGACCTGAAAATAAAACTTTTTATTGGTTCATTTCACTTTTTTGTTTCCTAATGATGTAAGGCCAGGTCATGTGACCTAAAAATAACACTTTTCATTGGTTCAGAACAGTTTTCTTTTCCAAATGATGAAAGACCCCACCTTTTTTCCTCATTCTACCTTTGTGCTTTGAGAGAGGTAGACCTGCAGTTATTTCAGTAGAAAATGGCTACATTAGCTGCAGCTGCTGGATCTTCTGGACCACTACCACCACCACCACCACCACCACCACCACCACCACAAGGACCACCACAACTTCACAGTGGTGGAGATCAAGAAGAGGAGGAGGATGAGGAGGAGGAGGAGAGGAGATTCGTCCGAGAGGACAATATTACCTACAAACCTAAAGAGCAAATCATCTGGCAGTTTTTTTCAATCCCCAACGACAAAAAAAAGTAAATGCACCTAAGGCAACCTGCTTAATATGTCATCAGGAGCTGTCAAGGGGGAATCCCAACAAAAAATACTCCTTTGGCAACCACACCATGATCAGACATATGCAATGGAAGCATCCAAATAACTATGCTAGGGCAGAGGTCAGGGAACTGGCCAGAAACCCTGTCCAATCTTCTGCCAGCACCTCCTAAACTAATGTTTCCACCCCATCGGGATCGGAAGTTAGGGAGATGTGCTCCACCATACAAACAAAGTTTTCCAATTTTAAAATGGTTTGTATTTTTTGTGGACACACAATATGCTATGGAGAGAAATGCATCACACTTATTAACCGTACTTGGGATAACCACAAGTGCCCAAGGAAACATTAATGTTTTCCGCTTTTTTTTTTGCTTCTGTTGAGCCCTTTAGAATTCCCTGTTTTTTTTTCTCCCCTTAAAAAATAAAAAAATATATAAAACTGTTCAGAAAAGTCAAAAAAAGTAAAAAATGTTCACAAAAACAATAAAAAAAATAAAAAACAACAAAAAGAATAAAAACAACAGTTCTTTTTAGAACTACCTCTAATGTATAAAGAAAAGCAACTTTTTTGGGAAACTCTGTCATGCTTTTTTCTCCACGGTACGCTCCCCGGTACGCGTACCGGGGCACGTACCGGTCGCTCCCCCAGCGAAAATTGATTTTTTTTGTTTGTTTTCAGCGCCGGGGCCCTTTTATGTCCCCCACATCAAACCTAGGGGGTCAGGGGGGTCTACCCTGCCCCTTTTTGGTTATTTCCCCCTTTGTTTTTGGCCCCTCTTATGTCTCTATCCTACCGAGACACAAGATGGCGGCCGCTCCGGACTGTTTTGAATGTTTACAGACACCCGAGAGCCAATCAGCTTTCCGTGCTCATGTCGCGTGGCGCGCCCGCTGCGCTCCCCGGTGCGCGTACCGGGTCACGCTTATAGATATATATATTTTTTTGAACCTAAATTACTCAAAATCCTCTAGAGCACATTTCTTGAGACATAGCAAAGGCACATGGGGCTACCAGTCCCTACAATTTTGCCAAGTTTGGTGGAAATCCATTCAGCCGTTCGGGCTAAAAGTGAGTTTGACCGCCCTATGGAAATTAACATGGGGAAAACACGTTTTGGGACCCCCCTTTTATCTAGGCCCCTGCTTGATGAACCCCCCCTACAATTTCAGGGTAGGAGCGGAGCGGAGCAGAGCGGGCCACCTACTTTGAGAAATTCACGAAGATTCGTTCGCCGGCGCCAAAGTTATTCCCAATAGAATGTTGCGGATTTCCTATGGAAAGTAGATCCTAACTATAACTACCTACTGGCGACCGCCAGTAGGTAATATATATATATATATATATATATTCAGTGAAAAAACCATAGGTTTGACACCAGTTATAGTTAGCAGGAAATTTTACTGACATAAAACCATTGAAATTCCCACGTTATAGTTAGTTGGACTCACTATAACTTGCGCGCCTGCAAGGCACTGCTGATGACGTCACATATGACATCACTCATGACATGGTCAGTGACATCACTCATGACATCACTGATGACACCATCCAGTGAATGTGTGTCTTTCTGAAAAATAAATATGTTTTATATATGTATATGTAAAGGTCGATGGAAGAATAAATGTTTAAATAAGTGTCTAAAAGGATGTTTTTTAAAAAAATTGATTGATTAACTGGCTTATTAAGTGTATCTTAGTGAATACATATATTAGCGAGTATTGTTTAAATATTTAAATGTTAAATGTTTGTATCAGTGTTTCACTTTGTGTATAAGAGGCTGCATGGGTAAGTTTCCTTAGAAGTAATGTGCTAGTGTGTGTATAGTTGTATATGCAAATAAATGGATGTTCAATAGTTTATTTGCATGTGTGAGTATGTGTGTGAGTAACTTTTGGATGACTGTTGGTATGTAACAGGATGTATAGGTGTATCACTACATATGATGAGTGAGTATATGTATGAGTGACTATATAGAACTGTTAGTGAATGAGTCGATGTGTATATAGATGGTGGAATTACTGAATTGGTTGTTGTAACTAGTATGGGTATCTCCATGTTTTTGAAAATGTTAGTTTCTGTTTTTGAATATGTGTTTCAAGGGTTACATTACACTGAAAGGAGGTCTGTCACTCTGTCACAAGGATGGTGCCATCAGTGATGTCATGAGTGATGTCACTGACCATGTCATGAGTGATGTAATATGTGACATCATCAGCAGTGCATTGCAGGCGCGCAAGTTATAGTGAGTCCAACTAACTATAACGTGGGAATTTCAATGGTTTTATGTCAGTAAAATTTCCAGGTAACTATAACTGGTGTGAAACCTATGGTTTTTTCAGTGAATTTAATAGGTTTTTTAAATGCTAATTCCTAACTATAACTGTTGTGAAACCTATGTTTTTTTCAGTGAATTTCATAGGTTTTTTAAATGCTAATTCCTTTCTATATCGAGTTTGTAACCTACGATTTTTTTTATTTGCTGTTTTGTGTGAGTATTAATTAGTATTATTTTTTTATAATAATATTTTTTAAATTATTTTTTTTTAGCATTTTTTCTTGGGGCGCTCTGGGTCCGCGCACCGGTAAGCTCTCCGGAAAGCGCACCCAGAGCGCTACTTGCGTTTGTGTAAAAAAATATGAATGAAAAGTCAAGAATAACGCAAGACATTTAGTACCATACATATAAAAGCAGTTTTTTTAAAATAAGGAAATGAAAATAATTTTGCATTTCCGTGAAACTATCAAAACGTCACTTCAGCACGCCGCGTAAGCGCCCTCCGGAAGCGCCTACGTTCGCGCCGCGTATGCGCTCCCGGAAGCGCTCCAGTGCGCGCAGCGTCAGCGCGTCAAGTCTTGTGACCTTAAAATAACACTTTTCATTGGTTGCTAACAGTTTTTTTTTTACAAAGAATGAAATCCCCACCCTTTTCCTTCACTTCTTCTTTCACTTTTGTGACTGAAAGACCTGCCTTTTTTCTCTTCAATCTTTCTTGGATAATCATGGCTGCCAGACCATCCAGCAGTGAAGATGAGCCTGAATTAATTGATGAAGAGCCTCCTCAGCCGAAGGTCAAAGAGCATTTTATCTGGAATTTTTTTTCCATACCAGATGACCAGAAGAAGGTCAAGGCTCCAAAAGTGGAGTGCAGGATCTGCCACACAGTCCTGTCACGGGGTGACCCCACTAAGAAATATTCTTTTGGGAACTCCACAATGCTTCGCCATGTGGAGAGGAAGCACCCCCAGAATTTTGCCCGGGAAAGTGTCAGGGCTCTGGCACAAGAGGTTCCCAGTGATGGGGCCTCTACATCCACCGGAGGAGCAACTACTTCAGTGAGGGGGCGATCGCAAGAGCTGGTTCCAAACATTCAGCCTGCATTCAACAAAGGCGTCCTGAAATGCAGATACTGCGATCAGCTACTTTTGTCATAAGTAAGACTGTTAGCGCTCTAGTTGTTCTTTAGAACACTCTGGGACATTCTGTCATTGGGCTATAGTTGGGCTACATCTGGCTGATATTTGGGCTACATTTGTTTTTTTTGTCTCTGGTGGCCATCTTTGGGCTACATTGGGCTACATTGGGCTACATTTGGGCTCTAACATATATATAGCCCAATGTAGCCCAATATATATTTTTCAAAGTTAATTTTCATAAAAACCACTGGAGCATATATCTTGAGACATAGCAAAGGCACATCGGGGTACCAGTCCCTACAATTTTGCCAGGTTTGGTGGAAATCCATTCAGCCGTTCGGGCTAAAAGTGAGTTTGACCGCCCTATGGAAATTAACATGGAGAAAACACGTTTTGGGACCCCTCTTTTATCTCGGCTCCCGCTTGACGAATCCCCCCCACATTTTCAGGGAAGGAGCGGAGCGGAGCGGGCCACCTACTTTGAGAAATTCGCGAAGATTCGTCCGCCGGCGCCAAAGTTATTCCCAATAGAATGTTGCGGATTTCCTATGGAAAGTAGATCCTAACTATAACTACCTACTGGCGACCGCCAGTAGGTATATATATATATATATATATATATATATATATATATATATATATATATATATATATATATATATATATATATACATATACATATATATATATTCAAAGAAACTCCACAACACCTCCGGCAAGCAATCCTGCAACGCCAGCGAGAAAGGAGACGGACCACAGTATCAGGTGCAGTGATTTTATTTGGCACAGAGAAATATATATATGAGATGGCTTTATAGTTACCTGCTATGTACTTACTTTTAGCTGTAAAGACATGCGTTGTAAAGGCATGCATGGTAAAGATGTGCTTGTTGTAATGACATCGTTGTAAAGGCAGGCGCTGTAATGGAATGCGTAGTTCTGTCATACAACCAAAGGTGAGTGAGCCTTTAGTGACACAGGTCGAAAAGGACCTATTCACTACTACTGATCCGTGCATGGTATGAAGCCTCCACCGCACTTGTGCGGCTTACCTCCTGGTGAAGGCAGTAGCCTTCCACCACTATGAGGGCAGCGCTTTGGGCGCCCTTCCCAATCCAACAAGACTTCAATCCATGAGACCTATGTCCAGCGACGGCTCGTGGAGGGAGTTACGGTGGGGCAGGAGGGTGGGGAGGGGGAGGGGCAGGGTGGAGGTTGCTAAAAACCGGCATATGGATAATTGCAGGTAAGTAAACAATTTAATTAATAAAACGAATTTCGTAGTGCGCCTTGCATCGCAAAATGCAATGCAGTGCGAGCTACGAAATTCGTTTTATTAATTAAATTGTTTACTTACCTGCAATTATCCATATGCCGGTTTTTAGCAACCTCCGCCCTGCCCCTCCCCCTCCCCGCCCTCCTGCCCCACCGTAACTCCCTCCACGAGCCGTCGCTGCCTATGTCATGGCACACACCCAGGATCCTTGTTCGACTCCGACAAAAAATCAGCATTTGGGATCCAGACAACAGAACAGTTGGGCACTCAGGGCAGGAGTTCACGACTCTTACCATGCAGAGGACCTTTCCATCCCAACAATTTTCATTCATGAACTGTGCATGATTTTTCCGAAATATTTTTCAGAGAGACATGAATAGACCCACAAATGCGAAAGGTTGTTTTTAAAAATGGTAAATAACTGCACACCTCTTCACATCTCTTGATAAATGTAATCTCTCTTCCTTTGTTTTGTCCCATTATATGAATAATTTGCTTCCTACAATGCTTGGTGACATACAAGAGGAAGGGGCGTTAAAATGAAGTGGCTCTGTTAAACACTCGTCATAAAGTCGATACCATTTGTCTTGTGCACACTCAGTAATCATACTGATCCATGAAGCGGTCTTCCGGGGCTGGAATGATGCAGTGCCTTGCGTGCAAGTCGCGGGATGCTCCACGGAGCAGATGGGTATCCACGGGGCTGCATTCAGCTGCCTCTAAGGATGCTCTGCGCGTCGGCTCGAGCTCTGTAGTGGTTAAAAGGCTTCCCACAGAGACAATAATCAAGCGATAAAGGGTGAATGTGATCGTCAAATTGTATATAAACGCAGGAGAAATAAAATGAGCTCCGCTGCCGTGCTGCTGTAACAGGCCTGGCTGCTTCCCATAGCCGGGCGCCGTGTCACACCAGTTGCTTCCCTTGGCGATTTACAAGGAGGCCTGCTGCGTGATAAAGCGCAGGTGCCACGGCTGTTCTCCAAGGCCTTGATTTATTAGCTCCTGTGATGCTACAAACCTCATCTACCAAGCAGTAAATCAAAAGACAGTATACTGAAATAATGTTTCTTTACGGTGACCCGCGGAGACTCTTTAGCTGTTCTTGCCCTTTTACCGCTGCTGTTGGTTCTCGCCATTGCTTCTCATTATTTTACGTCTCACAGGACTTCCTCCTGCCCGGCTTCCTCTGCAACGAAGCCGCCGCCGCTCGAGTTTTATTACTAGGGATTTCCGCGTGATGTCAACCCGCCAAGGAATTCCGGGTTAGCCAAAGGAGGATGGGTGACCACAAGGGGCAAACAACATCTATAGTGCTGCACTTAATCAACCTCCCTGGTTTAGTAGCCACGCAGTGACCAAGTCGCTGCCCCTTTAAGAGGCACCAGCGTTCAGCGAAATAAGCTGCTGTTCTAGTCTGGGAAAAGGAACTGCGCCCTGATTTTCATAAAGGAAATGTGTTCAAACGCCTCACGTTTTCATGACAGAGACTATCAATCAAAGTCACCGGATTCTGATTTCCCGAACACCCTTCGAACAGATTAGAGACAACTCTAATTACCATTAAATGCTTCGCAAGCTTGGTGATATGGGGAAAATCACTCAGTCAGTCCAAGGCTATGGATGGCGGCTTCTCTGAATTGTAATGAGCAAAGATCAAGAAAGTAAGTTAAACAAAAGAAGTTGAAGGAATATATGCATGGCAATGTGAAAAGCTACACGCATGTGGCAATCCGGAAGGTTCAAAGAGTGCAGAAATACTGGTGAAGCGATGATGCTGCTTGAAACAAAGTTTACCGCAGAGAAGACAGCGCTATACAGGAACCACATCATTTTTGAGCATGAAAAAGGCCAAATTAATGAATCAGGTGCGTATTACAAATTACCACCCGAGCAAATTCCTTGCAGACTAAATAATAACCTCACTGTACATCCATTTGATTCTGTCAAAAACCCACATTTTCTCACTACTAACAACAGGTTTTTTAACTGAGCATCATCCATTTTAAGACGTCCATCAATCCAGTCAAGACCTATGGCCAAGCCCTTGAAAACAGATTGTTTTTAATCTTATAACCTGGATACCCTCTCAGGTGATTAGTGCGCTATGCAAATCCGTAGAACAAAATATAACAATATAACATTCTTAGAACTGGCTATTTCTGGTTGGCTAAGGCTGACGCCAAAGCTAGGCAGAAACCACAATTCTAGTCAGGGCAAGGGAGTCACACGCCAAGATAACCCCTGCTCACCCCCTTGGTAGCTTGGCACGAGCAGACAAGCCTATCCCGGAGGCAATGTGTAAAGTATTTGCGCCAGCACACAACAGCAACAACATCCTAGGCACACCAGAAAAGGAGCTCCACACAAGGTGATATAAAAATAACTTCTGTATTGTAAAAACACATCAGATAGAAGTCACACATGTACATTGTGCCAACTGGCACGGGCAATATTCACAAGGGATTATTTACAGGACAGGGCCACATGGGCCACTGTCAGAATCAACACTTCTAGAACTTAGGATAAGTAGAGCACAAAATAACAGTTATAAATCACATCCAGTAACTACTGGGAACAGGTAAGTACCACCTACGCAACCCTAAACACCTTAGGAGAAATGTCACGCAGGGAACTAGGACCTTACTAGGACCACCTGTACTAAAAAGAACAACCACCTAAGTATCACAATACAGTTAGGGGTAAAAGCAAGAACACATTACACATGATGCATCACAACATTCAGAGGTGTAGGGAAGGAAGACACATGATGCATAAAACATACATTCAGTGGTGTCATAACAAGGCACATGATGCATCAAAACACATTCAGAGGTACCGGAGAAAACACATGATGACTAAAACATTCAGAGGTGTAAGGAAGGAAAAACACATGATGCATAAACCAACACATTCAGAGGTGTAAAATCAAGGAAGACACATGATGCATAAAAACATTCAGAGGTGCCAGAACATAACTCAATAGCGCAACAACACATGATGCCCAAAAACATTCAGAGGTGTAAGATCAAGGTGCGTAATCATATTAAATGCATTACATTTCCTAGCACCACATCACATTGCACAAAACTCACATTAGGCAATTACCATCACATAGATAATCACATTACGCCTAAATAAACTCACATACCAGCCCCTATCTAATAAAGGGACTAAAGAGCCCTGTGTCCAGAATGTCAGGGCGCGCTGCCATGCAGCGCCAGTCAGGGGTGCGCCACTGGCGCAAAACCTAAACGTTGCAGGTGCCCACTACTTGCTGGGCACCTGGGAAAATCACAAGACCTAAACCGTGCAGCTGTGCAGCTGCCCACTAATTGCTGGGCAGCTGGGAATCATCAAAAACTGCGACAGGGCCCTCACTGACCCTTAAATGCGAACTGCGCCCACTGCTGGAGCCGCACAGGCTCTGAAAACACTCTACACACGTTGGAGCCACACAGGCTCTGGCATAACACGTGCCCAACGTTGGAGCCACACAGGCTCTTAAAACAACTGTGCCCCCTTGAGCCTCTCTGGGCTTGAGATCAATGGGGCCTTAGAGCCTCTCTGGGCTCTGAAATAGCGAAATGCCCCCTAGAGCCTCTCTGGACTCTCTGCACGAGTGCGGCCGCCGCTGGAGCCTCGCTTGTCTCAAAAACACAGAGATGCCGCCTTGAGCCTTGCAGGCTCGTAAATACAAATGACCCCGGGAGCCTTTTCAGGCTCCACACACCGTTGGAGCGGCCCGCTGCCATCCGGGGCCGCTCTGACCAAGGGAACTGCCCAGGCAAGGCCCCAATCAATCAATCAATCAAAGCATTTGTATAGCGTGCTACTCACCCGGAGGGCCTCAAGGCGCTTGGGGAGGGGGGCTCCGCTACTGCTCGAACAGCCAGGTCTTGAGTTGTTTCCTGAAGGCGCGGTGGTCTTGGGTCAGGCGGTGGTGGGTGGGGAGGGACTTCCACGTCTTGGCGGCCAGAAAGGAGAAGGATCTTCCTCCCTTTGTGGCTCTTTGGATGCGGTGGACGGCGGCGAGGGCGTGGCTGGTCGATCAAAGCTATTTACAACAAGGGGTGGTGAGGGACAGAGTCTCTGAATTAAACAGAATACTCTCACCCAGTCAAGAGATCAGGGCTAGATCCAACACCGTTTTTTAGCTCACTGCACCATCCCAGTTTCAGAACCTGGCTGTATGCAAATTAGTCTGTTCCTGTCCCAGTGCATGATGGGAACAGGGCAAACCAAACTACAAAAGCCAATTCTTACACTGGGAAGGAAACAAGCTACCGGGGACCGGTTTCTGGCATTTCAGCCGTCTTCGGCCCGGCTTGCTTGAATCCTGATGGTGCAATGAGCAAGGGACTCACATCTGAGTATACCCTTCCACGCTTAGGGTGGACAAAAATATTTACAACAAGGGGTGGTGAGGGACAGAGTCTCTGAATTAAACAGAATACTCTCACCCAGTCAAGAGATCAGGGCTAGATCCAACACCGTTTTTTAGCTCACTGCACCATCCCAGTTTCAGAACCTGGCTGTATGCAAATTAGTCTGTTCCTGTCCCAGTGCATGATGGGAACAGGGCAAACCAAACTACAAAAGCCAATTCTTACACTGGGAAGGAAACAAGCTACCGGGGACCGGTTTCTGGCATTTCAGCCGTCTTCGGCCCGGCTTGCTTGAATCCTGATGGTGCAATGAGCAAGGGACTCACATCTGAGTATACCCTTCCACGCTTAGGGTGGACAAAAATATTTACAACAAGGGGTGGTGAGGGACAGAGTCTCTGAATTAAACAGAATACTCTCACCCAGTCAAGAGATCAGGGCTAGATCCAACACCGTTTTTTTAGCTCACTGCACCATCCCAGTTTCAGAACCTGGCTGTATGCAAATTAGTCTGTTCCTGTCCCAGTGCATGATGGGAACAGGGCAAACCAAACTACAAAAGCCAATTCTTACACTGGGAAGGAAACAAGCTACCGGGGACCGGTTTCTGGCATTTCAGCCGTCTTCGGCCCGGCTTGCTTGAATCCTGATGGTGCAATGAGCAAGGGACTCACATCTGAGTATACCCTTCCACGCTTAGGGTGGACAAAAATATTTACAACAAGGGGTGGTGAGGGACAGAGTCTCTGAATTAAACAGAATACTCTCACCCAGTCAAGAGATCAGGGCTAGATCCAACACCGTTTTTTAGCTCACTGCACCATCCCAGTTTCAGAACCTGGCTGTATGCAAATTAGTCTGTTCCTGTCCCAGTGCATGATGGGAACAGGGCAAACCAAACTACAAAAGCCAATTCTTACACTGGGAAGGAAACAAGCTACCGGGGACCGGTTTCTGGCATTTCAGCCGTCTTCGGCCCGGCTTGCTTGAATCCTGATGGTGCAATGAGCAAGGGACTCACATCTGAGTATACCCTTCCACGCTTAGGGTGGACAAAAATATTTACAACAAGGGGTGGTGAGGGACAGAGTCTCTGAATTAAACAGAATACTCTCACCCAGTCAAGAGATCAGGGCTAGATCCAACACCGTTTTTTAGCTCACTGCACCATCCCAGTTTCAGAACCTGGCTGTATGTAAATTAGTCTGTTCCTGTCCCAGTGCATGATGGGAACAGGGCAAACCAAACTACAAAAGCCAATTCTTACACTGGGAAGGAAACAAGCTACCGGGGACCGGTTTCTGGCATTTCAGCCGTCTTCGGCCCGGCTTGCTTGAATCCTGATGGTGCAATGAGCAAGGGACTCACATCTGAGTATACCCTTCCACGCTTAGGGTGGACAAAAATATTTACAACAAGGGGTGGTGAGGGACAGAGTCTCTGAATTAAACAGAATACTCTCACCCAGTCAAGAGATCAGGGCTAGATCCAACACCGTTTTTTAGCTCACTGCACCATCCCAGTTTCAGAACCTGGCTGTATGCAAATTAGTCGATCGAAGCTGGCGGGTGGGAGTGTAGAAGTTGAGGCGGTCGTTGAGGTATCTTGGGCCTTGGTTGTGGAGAGCTTTGTGTTCGTGGGTGAGGAGTCGAAACGTGATTCTCTTGTTGACGGGAAGCCAGAGCAGGTTTCTTAGGTGTGCGGAGATGTGGCTGTGTCGGGGGATGTCCAGGATGAGTCGTGCTGAAGCGTTCTGAATCCGCTGGAGTATTTTCTGGAGTTTTGCAGTGGTTCCGGCGTAGAGGGAGTTGCCGTAGTCCAGACGGCTGGTGACGAGGGCCTGGGTGACCGTCTTCCTAGTTTCGGTGGGGATCCACCGGAAGATCTTCTGTAGCATGCGTAGGATGTTGAAGCATGACGAGGAGACGGCGTTGACTTGTCCAGTCATGGAGAGGGAGGAGTCCAGGATGAAGCCCAGGTTGCGTGCGTGGTCCGTTGGTTTGGAAGTGCTGCCCAGGGCAGGGGGCCACCAGGAGTCGTCCCAGGCGGATGGTGACGATCCCAGGATGAGGACTTCTGTCTTATCTGAGTTCAGTTTCAGGCGGCTGTTCATCATCCACTCGGCTACGTCTTTCATCCCTTCGTGTAGGTTGGTTCTGGCGGTGGCAGGGTCGTTGGTGAGGGAGAGGATCAGCTGGGTGTCGTCGGCGTAGGAGATGATGTTGAGGTTGTGTTGGCATGCGATGGCCCCAAGGGGGCTCATGTAGATGTTGAACAGCGTGGGGCTGAGTGATGATCCTTGTGGTATGCCACAGATGACTTCGGTGGCTTCTGATCTGAACGGGGGGAGGCGGACTCTCTGTGTCCTTCCGGCGAGGAAGGAGATGATCCACTCTAGAGCCTTCTCTTGGATTCCGACGTTGCTGAGGCGCTGCACTAGGGTGCGGTGGCAGACAGTGTCGAACGCCGCGGAGAGGTCCAGGAGGATGAGGGCCGCTGTTTCACCATTGTCGAACAGGGCTCGGGTGCCCCACTCACCGGAACTCACAAGGCAGCTCCTCTGTCTCACTGGGGCAGGCACCGACAATGCGCCTCGGGCCCCTTTCTCTCACCTTCTCGCTGTGCGGCGGCGGCTCCCCTCTCGGCAGGCCAACTTCCAGCGCGGGATCTGTCTCACCCGGTCCCCCGTCTCGGGACCGGGACTCAGTGCGGAACCAGCAGGGCTCCCGGCGGCAGTCTCCTCACTCTTCTTCCGGCGCGGTGGGGGCCAGGCACCGGCAATGTGCCTCGTGTCCCCTCTGCAAGACGAGAGGCTGCGTTGCTTCCCCCGGGCCTCCCTCCTCAGGACCCGGGACTCGGGACTCTATCACCCTGCTCCAGGAGGCGGGGTGGGCTCCCGACCTCCCGCGTTGTCCATCTCGGGGCTCCCTGCAGCTCACGGGAGCCCCGCACCGACTGCACGGCATCTCCTTCTCTCTCCCGGACTGCGGGGCGGGACGTCCGGCCGGGCCGCGCCGCAATTGGCCGGCCGGCCAACCACTTCCGGGTCGTCGCGGGCAGCGCGGCGGCCCGTTTCAGGCACTTGCAGGCTGGGACTAAATTAACTGAGGAGTGGGCTCCCTCGAGTAAAAAAATATAAAAATAGCAAATATGCGAGGTGGGCACTCGCTAGCACGAATGAAGCGCTCCTCAGCGCCAAAGGCAGATGAAGCGCTCCCCAGCGCTACGACAGTCACCAAAGTGCTTCCAAGCGCTAGAAACAGAGCAAAGCGCTATTAAGCGCTGGAGACCATAGGAAAGCGCTCCCAGGTGCCAGGGCAACAGAAAGTCACAAAAGTCCCTTCAGGAGTCCAGGACCTCAGTAGTCCAGGACATAAGGTGGAGCACAGCAGCTCCCAGAAGAGGAAAGTCAATCAGATATCCAGGGGCTGGGCAGGGCCCAGGGATTCCCCTGGGCCCAAGCAGCAGCACGCCCCTGGTAGGATTCAAGTCAGAAACAAGGACTTTTTTAGAGTGTCACAGCACCCTTTTTATACCCAAAATCCTTTGTCTAAAGGGTGCAGGTAGTGTGAGAACCAGCTAGAACTGGTTATAGGGAACTCCTTTCACTGACCAGGCTTGGGACATCAGACGCACCCTAGGGGGTGGAGCCAGCATTGTGTGGGGAAAACCCAGACCCATTCAGGACCCTAAAACCAGACGGTCAATCCACAAGCAGGCCCAGGCTCACTCATCCCCTCACATCAGCATGCTAAACACTCCATTCACCACCGGGTCAGACCCTCCCAGACTCTTGGAGCCAGGCTCACCAGTCAGCCTCAGCCAATCACACGCCAGACACAAATTACACAAATATGCTAACTTCTAAAAGTGGCACTTCTACACTAGACACATTCATGCTGCATATATCATTACGCAGCATTCAATCTCACGAGTTCGCACATACCAAACTCGACCCTGCACTCCCCACACATCAGGAACTACCATGGGCATACATATTCCCCATTCATTCCTATGGGAGGGCAGGTCACTCACCACACATACACAGAGAGCTCAAGCACTTTACACTGTACCACAGTGAAAAAGTGCGCAAAGGCCTAAAATCACCAACACCAGGTTCCAGCAACAGGCTAGGAAAAAGCAAAAAGTTTCGGGGTGAACCTGCCAAAAGGGCAAGGTCCAACACAACCCCCTTCCAGCCAAAACACAGAGTAGACCAATCACTCCACTGATGGGCTTCACTGCTTTGGGTGACAAAACACGGACACGGGCCCGCACGGCAGGGACACCCTACAGTTTTTCGCCACTCTGAACCTACATGTATTTCTCTCAACAAGAGCTCTCTGGCACAAGTAGGATACCCCACTGGTACTCTCTAGTCATCCACAGCCAGGATCAGGCCCTAGGCCATCCAAATATCACAGGTCCTAACCAATCCACAGAGCGGGGGGCAGTAACCCCTGGCACACAATAGCCATTCTCCACTCTCTCTCTCAGTGTAGCTACAACTACCACTGATCCTTCAACCTAGGGACCATACCCTCAGGCTGACCAGAGGTCACGGGCAAGAATGCCCCACCCTACCTCTACTTCTGGGGTTCCGCACCCTCACAGGGAAGCACTCACCAGAACACAATTCTCCTAATAGATCAGAACCTCACTCCATCACTGGTCTACTACCTGGAAACTATTTCACTTCTGAGGTACAAAGCACCCAGCACAGTTCCTCTTCAAGCAGGTGGGGGGGACACAGCACACAGCAAAGTCCCCTTTCCTCTACCTTAGTGGAAACAACAAACTGCAGGTGAGCCCCAGATCACACAGCAAGGGCAACCCCCTCAGTCTCTTCAGCTGATCCACTTTGGTAGAGATTCCTCTTGACCTGGAAGCTTCCTAATCTCCCAACCTGGGATCTAAACCCTCAGGTTGCGCCGGAGTCAGAAGTACACCGTCCCTCTGCACCCCCTTCCAGAGTTCTGCACCCTCCACTTAGGAGCGGTACCCTTCAACACCAGGACCGGCGGAGTTCTGGATACAGACACTCCCCATTGTCTAGACACAGGAAGATCCTCCTCAAATGACCTGTAAGTACAGCCTAGGCCCCTGACCTGGTGCTCCCTTAGAGAACCCTCCAGGCCCTGAGATAGGGTTTCGGGCCAACGTGGGACACACCGTCCCACACTCACTCTGCCTCCACTGAGACAGGGCGTGAGCCCCTACACCCCTACCATCCTACTGGGACCTAGCTGGGTTACACATGAACCTCTTCCCTTACACAGGATCATCAGATACACAAGCCACTACTTTTAGGTTCACTCCCTAATGCCTCTGCAAGACATCTAGCACACCACCAGACATCCACCTTCTTATCCAGTGCCTCTGCAGGACCTCCTGCACACCCCCAGAGGTACAACTCCCATGCAAGTTCCTAGAGAAAAAAACTCACCCCAACTCCTCCAGTTCAACATACCACTCATCCACACACTCCCCCTCCAGACTGGTGAGACAGTTCCTCACTGCCTCTGACTCTCAACCTGTATCCCTCTTACTGAGCACCAGGCACCATAAACTGGGAATGGGACTTCACGCACTGGACACATTTAAGCTGCCACCACTGGATCCTACCGTACTGGGGAATCCAGACACACACACTACACTCAGGCGATAACCACCCTCCCGAGCAAGCCATTCCTCCTCCACACTCCCTCTCTTCCATCTACCCACACAGGAACAGGGATTGGGCACTGGACCCAGCAAGGGATTCCTTATCTATGGGAACCTCCCCCTCTACTGGCGACCCGCCCTGTCATTTTCTCTCATCTGCCACTAAACATAAAGCGCAGGAACACATTTGAAAATGACACTCTTGAGGAAAAACAAAATCAAAAACAATAATCCCAAACATGTAACTATCTAAAAACTGCAGAGTTTTGTAATTTAGCCAGCTGTCGCTGTGGCACTGCGCAAACACAAGTCCTAATCCACACCGCTGACCAACAATGTTAGAACTGGCTATTTCTGGTTGGCTAAGGCTGACGCCAAAGCTAGCCAGAAACCACCATTCTAGTCAGGGCAAGGGAGTCACACGCCAAGATAACCCCTGCTCACCCCCTTGGTAGCTTTGCACGAGCAGACAGGTCTATCCCGGAGGCAATGTGTAAAGTATTTGCGCCAGCACACAACAGCAACAACATCCTAGGCACACCACAAAAGGAACTCCACACAAGGTTATATAAAAATAACTTCTGTATTGTAAAAACACATCAGATAGAAGTCACACATGTACATTGTACCAACTGGCATGGGCAATATTCACAAGGGATTATTTACAGGACAGGGCCACATGGGCCACTGTCAGAATCAACACTTCTAGAACTTAGGATAAGTATAACACAAAATAACAGTTATAAATCACATCCAGTAACTACTGGGAACAGGTAAGTACCACCTACGCAACCCTAAACACCTTAGGAGAAATGCCACGCAGGGAACCAGGACCTTACTAGGACCACCTGTACTAAAAAGAACAACCACCTAAGTATCACAATACAGTTAGGGGTATAAGCAAGAACACATTACACAAGATGCATCACAACATTCAGAGGTGTAGGGAAGGAAGACACATGATGCATAAAACATACATTCAGCGGTGTCATAACAAGGCACATGATGCATCAAAACACATTCAGAGGTACCGGAGAAAACACAATGGGGCATATTATCAAGGGGGTTTATCTCCGCTTTTTTGGCCCTAAAAGCCAAGAAAGCGGAGATAAAATGATCTCCCTATTACCTAGCTGTCGCTAACACCAGTTAGCGACAGCTAGTAGGAGATAGCGACCATCTTGGGCCCCACTTTGCATGTCAGTGATATTTATCACTAATGACATACAAAGTGGGCGTGCCAAGATGTTAGCGACTGAAAACAGTCTCTAACATCGCTATCTCCTATTACCAACTTTTGGAGATATTCGCACTAAGCGCAAATATCTCCAAAAGCTAACACCTGCCCTGAGCAGTTCTTAGCCATGTTATCCAATGGGAGGTGGATAACATGGCTAAGAGCATTAGCTCGGTAATGCATGAATATCGGTGACTTTTCAGCGATATTCATGCATTGCGGCGATTTTTAACGCATTTGCGATAAACCTTGGTAATACCAAGGTTTATTTGCGGTAAAAATCGCCGCAGCTCAGCAGTAAATTTTTGTCTCTAACCAAGCAATAGCGATAATTATCGCTATTGCTTGGTAATATGCCCCAATATGCCTAAAACATTCAGAGGTGTAAGGAAGGAAAACCCATGATGCATAAACCAACACATTCAGAGGTGTAAAATCAAGGAAGACACATGATGCATAAAAACATTCAGAGGTGCCAGAACATAACTCAATAGCGAAACAATACATGATGCCCAAACACATTCAGAGGTGTAAGATCAAGGTGCGTAATCATATTAAATGCATCACATTTCCTAGCACCACATCACATTGCGCAAAACTCACATTAGGCAATTACCATCACATAGATAATCACATTACGCCTAAATAAACTCACATACCAGCCCCTATCTAATAAAGGGACTAAAGAGCCCTGTGTCCAGAATGTCAGGGCGCGCTGCCATGCAGTGCCAGTCAGGGGTGCGCCACTGGCGCAAAACCTAAAAGTTGCAGGTGCCCACTACTTGCTGGGCACCTGGGAAAATCACAAGACCTAAACGGTGCAGCTGCCCACTAATTGCTGGGCAGCTGGGAATCATCAAAAACTGCGACAGGGCCCTCACTGACCCTTAGACGTGAGCTGCGCCCACTGCTGGAGCCACACAGGCTCTGAAAACACTCTACACACGTTGGAGCCACACAGGCTCTGGCATAACACGTGCCCAACGTTGGAGCCACACAGGCTCTTAAAACAACTGTGCCCCCTTGAGCCTCTCTGGGCTCGAGATCAATGGGGCCTTTGAGCCTCTCTGCGCTCTGAAATAGCGAAATGCCCCCTAGAGCCTCTCTGGACTCTCTGCACGAGTGCGGCCGTCGTTGGAGCCTCGCTGGGCTCAAAAACACGGAGATGCCGCCTTGAGCCTTGCAGGCTCGTAAATACAAATGCCCCCGGGAGCCTTTTCAGGCTCTACACACCGTTGGAGCGGCCCGCTGCCATCCGGGGCCACTCTGACCAAGGGAACTGCCCAGGCAAGGCCCCACTCACCGGGACTCACAAGGCAGCTCCTCTGTCTCACTGGGGCAGGCGCCGACAATGCGCCTCGGGCCCACTTTCTCTCACCTTCTCGCTGTGCGGCGGCGGCTCCCCTCTCGGCAGGCCAACTTCCAGCGCGGGCTCTGTCTCACCCGGTCCCCCGTCTCGGGACCAGGACTCAATGCGGAACCAGCAGGGCTCCTGGCGGCAGTCTCCTCACTCTTCTTCCGGCGCGGTGGGGGCCAGGCAACGGCAATGTGCCTCGCGCCCCCTCCGCAAGACGAGAGGCCGCGCTGCTTCCCCCGGGCCCCCCCTCCTCGGGACCCGGGACTCGGGACTCTATCACCCTATTCCGGGAGGCGGGGTGGGCTCCCGACCTCCCGCGTTGTCCATCTCGGGGCTCCCTCTAGCTCACGGGAGCCCCGCACCGACTGCACGCCATCTCCTTCTCTCTCCCCGGACTGCGGGCGGGACGTCCGGCCGGGCCGCGCCGCAATTGGCCGGCCGGCCAACCACTTCCGGGTCGTCGCGGGCAGCGCAGCGGCCCGTTTCAGGCACTTGCAGGCTGGGACTAAATTAACTGAGGAGTGGGCTCCCTCGAGTAAAAAAATATGAAAATAGCAAATAAGCGAGGTGGGCACTCGCTAGCACGAATGAAGCGCTCCTAAGCGCCAAAGGCAGATGAAGCGCTCCCCAGCGCTACGAAAGTCACCAAAGCGCTTCCAAGCGTTAGAAGCAGAGCAAAGCGCTATTAAGCGCTGGGGTTCATAGGAAAGCGCTCCCAGGCGCCAGGGCAACAGAAAGTGACAAAAGTCCCTTCAGGAGTCCAGGACCTCAGTAGTCCAGGACATAAGGTGGAGCACAGCAGCTCCCAGAAGAGGAAAGTCAATCAGATATCCAGGTGCTGGGCAGGGCCCAGGGATTCCCCTGGGCCCAAGCAGCAGCACGCCCCTGGTAGGATTCAAGTCAGAAACAAGAACTTTTTTAGAGTGTCACAGCACCCTTTTTATACCCAAAATCCTTTGTCTAAAGGGTGCAGGTAGTGTGAGAACCAGCTAGAACTGGTTATAGGGAACTCCTTTCACTGACCAGGCTTGGGACATCAGACGCACCCCAGGGGGTGGAGCCAGCATAGTGTGGGGAAAACCCAGACCCATTCAGGACCCTGAAACCAGACGGTCAATCCACAAGCAGGCCCAGGCTCACTCCTCCCCTCACATCAGCATGCTAAACACTCCATTCACCACCGGGGCAGACCCTCCCAGACTCTTGGAGCCAGGCTCACCAGTCAGCCTCAGCCAATCACACGCCAGACACAAACTACACAAATATGCCAACTTCTACACTAGACACATTCATGCCGCTTATATCATTAGGCAGCATTCAATCACATACCAAACTCGACCCTGCACTCCCCACACATCAGGAACTACCATGGGCATACATATTCCCCATTCATTCCTATGGGAGGGCAGGTCACTCACCACACATACACAGAGAGCTCAAGCACTTTATACTGTACCACAGTGAAAAAGTGAGCAAAGAATCACCAACACCAGGTTCCAGCAACAGGCTAGGAAAAAGCAAAACGTTTCGGGGTTAACCTGCCAAAAAGGCCAGGTCCAACAAACATCACAACTCCTCCCAAACCAACACCCCTTTCCCTCACTTGAGCTGGGCTGCCCATCCAGAAGTGAGACTAAGCCAGCTTGGAAGCTATACCTAAAACCTTCCGACCTGCCAACACAGTGACCGCACCTGCTTATCAGTGAAAAATATAGCACACAAAGATCAGAGCTAATAAGTCTCCACAACTGTGACATCTTAGTGACTAATTTCTATAATTCGTCAACAGTGAACTCCTCATTACCCTACTCAAAATTCCATTCCGGCAACTACCAATCCCTAACTCCACCCTTGAGTGGAAAGGAAAACAAATCCTTTATCCCTTAAATAGCTAGAGAGGGTGAGGCAAACCTAAACCAACTTTTCTTGTATGTAACACCGGTGCCAGTACCTATGTGGAAAGAGGGCCCTTTGGACATTAACCCTACACTACGTGCTACCTTAATCTCTACCCCTTAAGCCCTTATCAATTCCTCCTTCTGCGGCATGTATCCACACCACACACCTGAAGAACCCTGTCCTTCCCCCAAACCTCTATTGGGCTAGACAGCACTTAATTGGAACCCCAGTTTTTTAAGAGTGTAAATGGCCACTTTAACAGCACAGGTGATATTCACCTTGAAAAATGGCTTATAGACTAAATAATGCCCAAACGATACATGACACTGATCCTGTAAAAACCCCACTCGTAAAACACCCCTACAATACATTATCCTAATTGAACATCACTAACACCCCCCTCCACCAGTTCAAGATGTCCGTCTATAACTCATGCATCTTCCCTAAAGCCTTTCCTGACAGATTGTGCTTGTCCTCATAACAACATAACAACTGCCCCCAACGTCACACTCGTTTGCCTCCTAGACTGCTCGAGCAGCAGCAAGACCAACCAGCACTTGGAGCCTGTTAGAAATGAGTGGGTAACCCCATTCTTAGCAGAATTTGATTCCTGGGTTTTGCGCTCTGCTGTCCAGTGCACATTGTATGCGATCATACACCTAAACATGTAATAATTGGTTAATCTCTGATTGGCATATTTAGCTGTCAAATAAGGCCATTTATACATGGTGTAGAAACTAAATGAATATTAAATGTCACTTGTGGGCTTTAACACTCATTGTGCGATCTGCTGGTGTGCCAAGGAAAATATAGCTGCAGGCATACCAATGTAACCTGACTGCTACAGTTTAAACAAGCAGTCCAACTTAACAAAATAACCCTTTTTGACAGCGAAAAAAACTCCCTATAAATATTCATAAGTTACCCCATAAAGGCCTTCTCACAAAAAATGTAGATTGCATGGTATTTAAAAGTGGCACATTTAGGGTCCGATTCCGATTCGGTAAAGTCCTCTACGAATAGCTGTACGGAGCATATTTCCCATACAAATCGTACACCTTCAACGTCCCCGTATGTACGATGAAGTACGATCCGAACCCAAAGCAGGTCTCCGTACGAATCATACGAAAGACCATACGACTCAAGAATCCGTACAAATCGCATTTGGAAGATGCAGTACGCGACGTCTGTACGGATCGAAGCAGCATTTTCCTACCCAGCAAGTACGATTCATCTCGTCAACACTCCGTACCACTCTTTATCTACGGGAGCTCAAAACGTCCGTAAAAGCAGATTTTTACTCGAACCGCGTACGAAACGGACCCCCCCTGGCTATGCAGGTACACCCCATGATTGCAGGGATACGGTGCTTAGGGGTACGGTGCGTAGCGGTACGGTGCGTAGGGGTACGGTGCTAGGGGTACGGTGCGTAGGGGTACGGTGATTAGGGGTACCGTGCATAGGGGTATGGTGCTTAGGGGTACTGTGCATAGGGGTACGATGCGTACCCCCATGATTGCAGGTGTACGGTGCGTATGTGATTGTGTGGCTCTCCGTACGAATTCTCATACGACGTTTTCCGTATGAATTGCATTCTCGTTCCCCGGATCGTACTTGTCGGGTCGTTCAGCATGTTTACAATTCGTACGGTTCACCGTGAGGGTCCGTATCGTACGGATTTTCCCTTGTTTTTCGTACGGATTCGCAAAGATTCAGACGTATTTTGTTCCTACGGATCGTACTACTTGATTCCGACAGATTTGTACAATTCGGACGAAAAGGCCTACGAATTCGAATCGTTGTACGGATTAGTTTCCTGAATCGGAATCGACCGCTTAGTGTCACTATGTCTCTTCAGTGGCAAGCCCCCAAAAGCTATTTTGACTGAGGAAGGCTCCAGCTATCCAATAGTGAAAACAACCACTATTTTTTCAATATCTATCAAAAATCTAATTCAATGGTGAAGTTAAATTTTTAATAAATATTTACGAAAATAAATTTATAGAAAGGTACCTTATCCCTGCCTGAAGCTACTTTAGGCTAATTTGTATCAATCAAATATGTACTTCACCACCAGCTCCTCAGGCCACTTTCTGGACCACTCAAAGATCAAAAGAAGGACTGCACCTGCAGTTTGAGACCTGTAAGGAGACCTGAAGGGCTGGACCTTCTCCTGCTTGATCCAGGACGTGGATTCGAAGGGTCAGTTGGCTTACCTCCTGTGAGGCTTCACAGCAAAACAAGCTGCTAGAGGCCTTAATTCTGAAGTGCTCACCTGACCAGCTGCAACTGGACTTGAACTAAATCTGCTGGAGGTCTGACCCCTAAGTGCTATCCTTGAGGTCCTGGGAGCCTTGGCTGTGTTCAGTTGGACTTGTCCAACAATCTCTGAAAAGTTGGGACTTAGACATATTTTGGATTTCCAGACTTCCTGAGTACCAGGACCAACCACCCAAATCAACCCAACTAAGGTGCAACATTGTCAGGCAAAGATTTAAAGTTGGTGTCAGGACCCTCCTAAGTAGGCTGTTACTTTCTATTAATTTGATGTTCAGTAAGCCCCCCGGCATATCTGAGTTATCATTAGTAACATCTGGTTGTACAATCCCAGCCCCCCAGCACCGGCAAGTACGCTTTACAAGTGTGTGTGGCATTTTTGTGTAATATTAGTTTGTTGGGCGTTGCCAGGATCCTGGCAACTAGATGAAACACCAAGTGGACGAGTCCCAATTCACTGAGCTTAACCACTTTTCTGGTAGACTGTTTTATTCTAGTAGAGAAAAGGTAGGTCACGTTGGAGATGGGTCCATATCGTCTCTGTGATGCCTATTCATGAAGCCAAATGGTAAGGCTTGTATTAAGTGTCTGTCAGCTGGATCCACTTAGAGCTCTTTGCCACCCTTAAAACCTGTTTAACAGACCCTCGTAGCAAGCCTATCTAACTTCAATGTGATCTTTCCAGATACAGGTTATGGCCTTGCGCCACTGGAATTTTCTGAACTTTGAAAAAGAAATTGCGTACTATGTCCAGTCTGACACAAGAGCATGTGAGTATTGTAAACCATGCAGCAAGTTAATGCCTATGTCTGTGTATTGTTTTGTTTTATTGAAAATGCCAATAAACACATTTAAACATAAAAAAAGAAATTACGTTTGAATGGAGAACTCCTGACAGGGCGAAGGGGTGAAAAGTATTCAGCGGACAATCATCCCCACTCTGAGCTTTAATCACTAAACCAATGTTTTCAGTAGTATCTTGTACAACAGCTATTCAGCTTTGAGAGGGCAATCTGCAACATTGCCCTTCTGAAAGATTTTGACTTTCATTTTAGAGACAAAGTCAGAAGGTAAAACCTTTGACCAGGACAATCCTGCTTGGTGTATGTGACCTACACCATCAAATTCAGCTTTAATTTGTGGCTTGTTCCTGGTCACACGATGACAGTACCTTTTATAGATGCTTTTCTTGTTTCACAAACTTTTTCTCTTAAATCATTTAAAATTCATATCTCTAATTCCAGTTATCGGATATTTGCCATATTGGTGTCATTTTGTTTATTATCCTCTATTTTTAAATATTGGAGTAGGGTTTTATTGTGTTGTAAGTTTTCCTTTTTGACTGTTTTGTTCCTTATAAGTATGTTACACATTTTCACTAAGTTAAGCCCATTTTCTCTGTGAAATATTAACAGAGGTTGAACTCAGGTATAAATTATCGAAAGCTTTGCCGGATCATAACAGGTCAGTGACTTTGGGCCTGATTTACGTTTTGTCAGTTGGCCCCTTCCTACACCTGGGTGACAGAGTAAATTCCTCCATAGCCCTGACGGTGGTGCCAATGGCCAAATTTAGAAATATCTGCTGGCCCAGCGGATATTTCTAGCATTGGCAGGAACCCGCGTCATGTAGATTCCTATCACTGCATTGTAATTTAGCCATACGCTCTGTCACCATGATGGAGCTGCATGGCAAACATACCAAGTTTTCTTTGCTTTGAAAAAAAATTCCAAAGCGCAATTTAGTTTTTGAAAGTAAAAAAACATTCCCCATTTTCCTTGAGAGTATCTTCCAATGACAAGGGAGGCCTTTAGCATTTTTAAGTGCACCTTACTTCCAATTTTTTAATGACGGTGATGGTCTTTGAAAAACAGCTATATCCCACCCATCTAAATTAGGTGGGATATAAAGTCAGGCCATCAGAGAAGTTCCACCATGGCAGAGACAGAGTAGTCTTTGCCATCATCAAACTATGGTCCGCTGCATATAAACCAGGCAGGCGGATCATAGTTTTGGATGGAAGGGAACTCCGTTGTCGTAATAACGTAGTTCACTCTTTGCTAAGATATAAAGCAGGCATCTTGGTTTATGTGGTGGACTACCATCTACCACAATTAACAATGCACTTGCTTGCAGAACCTACCAACCTGCCACTCAGAAAACCCCCCTTAGAGCAGTAGACAAACACTCTTAATCATGTGAGAAGTAATGTTTGTGCTCAAACTGTATTTTATGTATCTCAACCTACCAGCCTCTTCCTCTCTGCAAAAATGTATTTGGTATATCCTGGCTAACTGTTTTACGGACCCCACCTTTAGCCAGTGGCTTAAAAGCTCCTTTCCATAATCTTCTTGGCATCAACATGTGAATAAAATAGAGGTCCCTGTCCACAGACACATCATTTCTTTTCAGTCACGTATTATGATTTTAATAAAGACTTTTTTAATAAAGTCAAACCTTTCAGCTACAGCAGTTTGTTTTCACCAGGTGCACAACAAAAACATCAGGGCAACCCCTACCTCTGAGTAATGCTTCCAGCCTTGGCAGAAACTGCCCCCATCCCATCCCCCATACCCCACCATGGGATCTGAAACCTCCTGTTATCACAGCAGTGACCCTGTTGTCGACTTTTTGCACCTGTTTCCTCACCAGCACCGTTTAGGCAGTGAAACCAATTTCCTTGTGCGTCCCACTTCAGCACCAAGAACAGCCTAGACAACACTGCAGCTGGGAATCTCAAGCCAAGTAAAATCAATCCGACTGTCATGGCTTGGTCTGAGAGCCGCATCACCTTACTACCCAGTGGGTAACATGCAACTTGACCTACAAGTGATAGATTGTCGCGCTAGTGATTTTTACCATTGACTGCAATACTAAAGTTTGCAGTATAGATTTACACTGATTTATTTTTCCTTCTAAAATTCATAACTCCAGTTGTACATACCTGATTGACCTTGTTTTGGTGTTTAAATGTAAATACAAATCTACATTATTTGTATAAATTGGTGTTGGATTTCTTTTGAGTTGTGTCAAGTGCTTATCGTCCATGTTGGTACTTTGAAATGCTTAACACATGTTCCACTAGTAAAGCCTGATTGCTCTTTGCTACTCTACCAGGACTGAGCTAAGGATTCATTATTGTGAATCCAAGGACCATCTTTTGGGTATTGTGAGAGTATTGCATAATGGAGGCTAACCAGCATCTCTACATAATACTTCCCCTTCCTACAGAAAGCAAAACAGCACCCTCATACTTAAGTCTGCATTCATACCTGCTGACAATTGTACTCTATAGAGTGATAATAACTGTCCTTATTAATCCAGTCACATACAACACATCGTACCCCGTCTCACTGCTCAGCAAACAATATTCAGGTGGTCCAGGAGTACTTGAATTGACTTTACCTCCAATTTCTTCTTCACCAGTATGCCTTCCAGCAAAGCTATCATCCCTGAGTCTATCCAATACCCAGAAATCTTAATACGGCGACTGACTCAAGCATTTTTTCTGAGGCTAATGGAAGATCCCAACTTCTAAATGTCCAGTGCCTCGTGGCATGTCTCTGCACTCTGAGATGCCACTATGAAGATGTTATATGGATAATGTATTATCTAATTACAGCTTTACACCCTTAGTAAAAAAACACTGAATGCATAATCAACATTTTTTGAAAGAGAGAACAAGAAATGGAACCCCCTTTGGTAATGGTATAGCCACATAAAATTTGCACTGAAACTGAATACATTAGAACTTATAATCAGCAGAGTGGACAGAAAACAATCCAAAAGAAGCCTTTGTATCAAATTCTGCCATAAATGCATCACTCTCTACCTTTTTGACAAACTCACTGGCATCATCCAGCAACATGTAATAAATAGATGAAAGTTCTTCCTGTTTATAATAATTCACACTGCTCCTTAGGCCAGTAATGTATTGAAGCAACATGAATTACCCTCACGCTTTATTGCAGACCTCACCTATCTGGGACACAATCAATCTTCTCTATGATCAGTCATAAAATGGCCCTTCCGTCCTGCCTCCGTTTCTTTTTTCTACTGGCCATTCTTGGGCGGATCTCCAATTCTGCGCCCATTTCCTAACTCGGAGACCTGATTAACCCAACTGAAATTCCCTTCCAATTCTTCTATCACCAAAATGATATCGTACTTCGATTTTGTTGTAAGAGGCCAACACACCAACCTTAACCAGATTGTGAGCCTTTTCCAGTCTGTGCAGCTTGTCCTACACCATATTTGCCTACCCATACCTGGGTAAGCCCCCTTTGAATTGGCTGATATAGAACTGGTACCCCACTTGCTGTATTTTACAATGGCGTGGGTCTGGTAGACACCATCCACTCCAGCATCAAATTTGTGTCCAATTCTCCCTACTTACCTTAATTGCTTTATTTGCTGTGCCACCATAGACCTTACACCTTGTACCTCCTGCAAGACACCAACCTCACACTCCATATTGACATTGCGGTTCACTGTCAACCCCTAAAACCTTCTGCCCACCAATGCAATTCTTCTTGTATTTGCCTCACTCTCTCCTTCAACAAGCTCCCCCTCCTCCAATTCAACAAACTCCTCCTTACTTACTAATTTTAAATATACAATATTTTTAACTATGTATATTATATTTTAAAGTATTATTTAATTTATTTTACCTATTTTTTTTTATTAAAAAAAACAATATTTTTTAAACTATATTTTTATATTTATATTATTATATTTTTGACATTGATTTGATTTTTTTTCTCGATATTTTTGCACTTACCTTGTTGTAGATAGGATGTTGATATTGTTGACATTGATACTATTGCTCTGATATTTTTGTACCTCGATTTTTTGTCTTTCGATATTTTGTCAGACATTCAGGCTGTTTGTAGGCTCCCACCATGGCAGGTAGCAGACACCATCTGCTCCAGCATCACCAGCCTACCTGTGGTTTTCCCCTTATGGGAAGAAGCTGCAGTGGGAAAGAGTGTCAGATATTTGAGCCAATTGAGGAGAGGTGAGGTTCAGGGGGAAGTTGACTGACATATAGATAAACCCCATACCTGTAACTACAAGATACAGTGCATTCCTGTTCTTTCAGCCAGTGGCGGTGTACAAACTGCAGCTGAGCGCCGCTCGCAGGCACCCATGTGCAGGAAGGGATACCTGCATGCACAAAAACTGTGCAGGAGGGATACCCTCCTGTACAAAGAAAATCAAAGGAGGCATTTTCCTCTTTCTATGTGTACTGCATAATGCAGCTGTTAGAAATGGGGTCTCTAGTTGACAGAGGTAGGTACCTTTGTCCAAATAGGGGCCCTTGCTTCTAGTCAGGGTAAGGGGAATACACTCCTAAAATAACCCCTGCTCACCCCCTTGGTAGTTTGGCATGAGCACACAGGTTTATCTCAGAGGCAGTGTGTAAAGCATTTGTGAACACCCACAGTAATACAGTGAAAACACTACAAATGGTTAGAAAAATGAAAAATCTTTATCTAAACCAACACAAGACCAAATGACAAAAATCCACAATACAGTTATCAATATATCCTCAAAAATAGGTTATTCACAAAAATAAAGCTTGTAGCAACAAATATTCCACTTGTAGTTATAACAACATCTTGGCCGGTGGAAATCCTAAAGTACGGCACCGACCGCGAGGTGCGTGGCATCGGGACTGTAGTCAAGCAGACTCACAAAGAACAGTACCTTGGAATTGATGAAAACAAAGACAGTTCACAGCTTCGGGGAGGGTGCAGCTTCGTAGGGGCTGTGTGGCATCGGTTCCTTATGACCCAAGGGGAGGTGCAGCTTCTGTTCCTTAATGCTGGAGGCGAGACAATGATTTCTTACTGCGTCGGGGAGGTGAAGCCATGATGGCACCGAAACCACTGTTCCATACCATGGCGCAATGTCGATGGATTCGCGATCACCCAGTTCAAGGATCGGCTCCGAGATGATGAAGGTGGCTTCGTAGTCGATGTGGCACGGCAGCAGGTCATTGTGCCTACGTCGCAAGATGGAGCAGCACTCATGGCTTTGGTGCAGGTTGCGGTGTCACTCGCCGGAGTCGGTGTTTTTAGTTCCTTATGTAGTAGCTGAAACAGCAGTTCCAGACGAAGAGAGACAGAAGGGGTGAAGTCTTTGTGTTTCTGAGACCTCAGAACAGAAGCCAAGCTCAGTTTCAAGCCCTTGGAGATCTTTTCTTCAAGCATGTGACAAAGCAAACAGCAAAGTCCTTTTTCTCCTTTTCTTGGCAGCAAGCAGCCACTGCAGGCCAACCCCAGACAGCAAACAGCACAAGGGCAGTATTCCTCCTCAGATTCTCTTCTCCTGGGCAAAGGCTTCCTCTTAATTTCCCAGAAGTGATGTAAAAGTCTGGGGTCTGGCCCCCTCTTTTTATGCACACAAATCCTTTGTTCCCTGTATGGGATGGACCTTACTTAGCTCACCGGTGCAGGGGTTCAACCTTCTTATCACGATGGTCCTTAGACTGACAAAGTAGAAATTGGCACAGCAGCTGTAATATTAAACAAATAGTTTATTAGACCTCATGAGGTGGAACTACATCTATACACAACCCTCAGGCAATGTAAGAGGCAGCACATGGAGTACAGAAACCATGGCGCCTTTATACCATAATACTTGTAGAGTATGCATGGAAGCTCAAAAAGAGGCGGTACAAGTGTTCACACAAATAGTCATTTGTACATACATGGACATATGAGAATCGCTTAGTCAACAAGGTGGGAGGGGCTAAACAACTGCTGACATTAGCTAAAATAGTCTGACAGTTACGAATATAACAGGTGCATTCCATCAACTACAAGCCTTTTCGAGCATGCGCAAGGCTCTAACAGTTAACTATACTTGATGACTCCAGCGAAATACAAGGGCAGACAACAGTGAGGACGGAAAAGCACGTGGCGAGCACATGGCTAACTAAAATGGCTGCCACAAGCAAAATGGCTTCAGTTTACAGCGATCACTGCCAATTTCCACAGATAACCTTTTTAGCATTAGCTGAAGACATTTATGATTTGGATGGAACAAGGTACAAATCTTGGATATCAATGCTCATTATTTCAAGAACTTCTTGATCCAGTACATATTGAGCATTTGCAGTTTTAACATTACATTTGGTAGGTATACAAGCAGTGACACAAAGGGAGCAAAGCATTGGACCACATTGCAGACATAGGCAACATAATAGCAGAATTCCACAAAATATACACAGTACTGTCAAGAGCTTCCAGCCCCTGACAGTAATGTGTATATTTTGTGGAATTCTACTAGTATGTTGCCTATGTCTGCAATGTGGTCCAATGCTTTGCTCCCTTCGTGTCACTGAAAGGGCAAGCGAGCGGGGAACATGGTGGCTAGCTAAGGAGCTTCCTGGCACCCGCATTGCAATCGTAAAAGAATTAACAGCATGATGGATCTATCCCCGTATATTTTAGCCCAAAGTTTATTTTGGTAATTCCCGTACCTTGCTGCACCTTACTTGGTCCCCAGAGGTCATACTCGCCGAGCCTTGTTCGAGGGCGGCGAGCGTCGGTCAGTGGCCATTGCCGGAGGCGGTTTTTCCGCTCTCTTTCTCCTCTCTCCTGCTTCTGCATGCAGTGTCTTCCCCCCATTTACGTTGTGGTCTGTTCCGGGTTGGATTTGTTTTCTCTGAAGGCACCAGCTGGATGTGTATTGGACGGGCGGTTCTCAGAGCGGCGGGTGCACTCGGGGAATCCCGAGCGGCACTCCGCTCTCGCTCTTTGTTCTTTTGTCCTGGGGAGGTGGTTTTGCCATACGGATCACTCCGGGCCATGGCAGAGGTGAAAAAAACATTGGAGACAGTACCAGCACTAGCGAACCCCTGAAGGGGGCTCAGAGGGGACAGCAGAGAGCAGCGAAGAAGACTGCTCAGGCGAATAGTGCATTAAAACGGCAGGCACAACAGGCAAACCATGAAAATCAGCTTAATCACCTTAATAAGGTAAATGTGGGGTATGGCATGACTGCCTGTTGCACGTACCAATTGAGTACAAATTTAAAAGATAAAGGGGCAGGATTAGACAGTGTGTCGGTAAATCCGTTAGAAAAAGACTCACTGGAAGGAGGACCGGGAAATACAGAGAGAGAAGTGACCCGGGGAAGAAGGAACAAACTGTGATCCGATCTCTTCCTGGGCAAAGTCGCAGACTATAAGGTGGAGACACAAGCAGGGCAGCCAATAATTCCCCAACAAGGCAAAAGTAAGAACAAAAACTTGGCTGCTAAAGCAGGAAGGGGCACCCCAGTAAAGGAAAGGAAGAAACAATCTGCTCCATTAGCCCCCAGAGTGACTCCGTCACTAAGGTCCTACTAATCCACAGGTTAACTCTTAGAGCAGCATGGAGTTGTCTACTCCTACAGAGGTACAGCTAGAGGCTGTTACATCGAATATTTTAACTTTAACCTCATCTTCACCTGCACCTCTACCTATACAACCGGTTGCTATAACAGCCATTACGCCGGCCATCTCGGTTTCAAACAGGTTCTCTCCTGTGAGTGATATTAGCACCCCTGTTAATGAGGCACCTGGGGGCGTAATAGGGGTAAAGGAGATTGACCCAGCTGAGGATACACAAGAAAAAGAGGGAGTCAAAGATACCTCAGGCTTAAATATTGTGAAAGACCTACTGAGTCAGCTTCCCCTAGAGATTAAAGACCGCTTTGCCACTTCAGAGATCAATCAGAGAAAAATCCAAGAAACGTGTAGTAGCTTGGAGGAGAATATGCTAGTGTTAACAAAGCGTACGAAGGATTTAGAAAATAAAGTGCTTGAACTTGGGAAAGATATGCAAGACCAGGCTGAGGAACTAGATAGACTCACGATAAAGGAAAAGGATATATCCGACAGATTAGAGAGGGTGGAAAACAACTCAAGAAGGAACACAATTCGGATTCTTCGGAGGGTGCAGAAGGGGAAAACATAAAAGGCTTTGTGATAGATATTCTGTCTAAATTTTTTCCGCAAATAGCCTCCGCTTCAATTTGGGATGCAGAAATCCAGCGAGTGCATCGGGACCCTTTCAGGCTTAACCCTGGTCGGAACAAGCTTAGAAAAATGTTGGTATACATATAATCATATTCCCTCAAAGAAAAACTTTTTAGAGGCAGCCTTAAAACTAACAAATATTCAGGCCCAGAACCTTTCTTTTAAAATAAGGTCTGATATATCCAGGGTCACTGAAGACAGAAAATGGGAGTTAGGTAAGAGGATGGACTCCTTGAGACAAGTAGGTACCCAAGTTCAGCTGAGATTCCCAGCATTTCTTAAAGTAATGAGGGCCAATAAAATGTTACATTTTCATTCCCCGAGGAGGTAGATGAATTCCTGTCAGGGTGTACGTTGAGTGGGTAGGTGTGTATAATTATGAAAAAGAAATAGATCAGGATGCTTAGATGTGGGGGAGACCAGAGCTAATACATGTTTTGAAGGTGGGTACGGGTTAGCAGCTCGAATTGGCGTTAGCCAATTAGTAGGCAGGGAGGGTTCCCAGGGTAGGAGGGAGGAGGGGTTGGGGTGCACTTGGGTGGTGGAAGGGTGATTGGTGGGGAGCATAGGGACAAAAAAGAAAATAAAATGGAAAAAGTGTTCTCTATTAATATAACCAACGATACTGCAAACAGAAGAATTAGAAAATCTAAAGATGAGAGATAGGAATCCAACCATAGGACGTGAGCGTTTGGCCATATTATGCTGGAATATAAATGGATTGAGGGTTAAGAGGAGACAGAGATTAGACTTGGAGTATTTGAAAAATACTCCCATGAATGTCCTCATGCTTCAGGAGACCCATCTATTAAGGTCGGAATGTATGGCTTTATTTAATAAGCAGACTTGGGTAAATAAGGTGATAGCCACAGACCAGCAATGTTGTTGTAATGGAGTTTCAATAGACATTAAAAAAAACGCTGGGATTGAACTGGGTAAAACGCAGGTGGACACTAAAGGGCGCTGGGTGGTTGCCGAGATTAAAACTCGGGCCAACACCTACACTTCAGCTAGCTATTATGGTCCAAATGAGGACGAGGTTAGCTTTCTGAATAATTTATGCTCCGCCTTGCTAAATTTTGAGGCCCCACTAATAATTGGTGGGGACTTTAACTTACTAATGAAAAATGAGCTGGATAGACCCTCACTTTGCACGCAAATTTATGCGGCCCGAGGTAGATCTTGCCTTTTCGCTGTGTTAGACAACTTAAACCTATGTGATGTATGGTGAAACAAAAAGGGAAATGTAAGGGATTACTCCTTTTTTAGTAAAAAGAATGGCCACTGCTCTAGAATAGATTATATCTTTATGGATCGGCTAGAAGTGGACATGGTAAAGAAAAGTGAGTATTTGCCCATCCATATATCAGACCATGGTGCAGTTGAATTAATAATGGAGTTTCCCTCTAGTAGTGAAAAGGTGGACACTAAATAGAAGACTGCTAGCACAAACTGGAGTTATGGAGAAAATCAAACTAGATGCTGCAGCCTTTTTTAATCAAAACCTAGAGTCTGCACTCATCCATTTGGTTTGGTATTCCTTCAAAGCATTGATGTGAGAGACGTTGAGGCTGCAGAGTGGGTCAAATTAGAGAAGGAGAGGATGAAATGAAATGAAATGAAAATCGATTTCTTAAGAGCATGGCTGCCCAAGAGCGTCCCAGCGCTGATACACACCGCAAGCTTCCATGATCCCCAGACAGCTGACTCATACTCCTCGTGGAAAAAGGAATGTCTTTAAAGATTTCCGAAACTTCTGGAGACAGGGTTCCAGGCGAAGAGCGGCGGGAAGATCATTCCAGGTCTTGGCAACATTCACAGAGAACCTCCGGCCTCCGGAACGTGCTCTCCTCACTCTGGGGATGGTCAGTAAATTGCTCCCGTCAGAGCGGAGGGAACGCGAGGACTTGTAGGGGCATATAAGGTCCCTGAGGATAGGGGGGCCCATTACCTGAAGAGACTTAAAGGCGATGGAAAGGGCCTTAAATTTAATTCTCTCCCGGATGGGGAGCCAATGGAGTGCTCTGAGAGCGGGTTTGGCCGAAGTTCTTTTCGCCGTGCCGGTCAGTACTCTGGCCGCCACATTTTGTACTCGCTGAAGGGTGTTAATGGCTGATTCAGGGGCACCGAGCAGCAAGGCGTTGCTGTAGTCCAACCTTGACAGTAATAGCCCCTGGATCAGAAGTTTCCTAGCGCTGAAGGGAAGAAGAGGCAACACCTTCCGGACAGAGCGTAACAAACCATAGCAGATCCCTGCCACTTTCTTAGTTTGTACTCTGAACGTCAGGTCAGGCTCCAGCCATACCCCCAAGCTCTTAATCTCATTCTTGGGTTGGGGCGCCTCGCCCAGACAGGGGGGGCCACATGGTTTTGGGAAGGGAGGTGGAAAGGTTACCCACCATCATAAGTTCCGTTTTGGACCCGTTGAGTTTCAGCCGTGATTCTGTCATCCAGGCCATGATACCTGTCAGACAGCACCCGAATCTTTCTGCCACATTTTCATGGTGGGATAGCGAGACGACAAGCTGGGTGTCGTCCGCATAGGTCACTATTTTCACCCCGAAGGGTGAAACCACATCCTCCAGTGGGGCCATATAGATATTAAAAAGCGTCGGGCTCAACGAGGAGCCCTGCGGGACTCCACACTGGAGGGGGATCGACTCGGAGAGGTTCGTGCCATCACAGACCTGGTAGGACCGACCTTTCAGAAAGGAAGTCATCCAGCTTAAAGCCTGGCCGGATATTCCCACCCTAGTAAGGCGCTGAATGAGGATACCATGGTTGACGGGATCAAATGCCGCGCTGAGGTCAAGGAGGACCACAGCTGCGGAGCCTCCTGCGTCGAGAATGCGTCTGGCTTCCTCCACTACTGCAATCAGGGCAGAGTCAGTACCCTGCCCAGGGCGAAAGCCTGTTTGCGAGTTCTTGAGCAGGTTATGACCTTCTAGGAACGTTGACAGCTGGCGATTGACCACCAGGATAGCCTCGTTAGAGGAACAATTGAGAAAATCTGAAGCAATTTTAAAGTCTGATCAAGTGCAAGGGGAGGAAAAGGATGAACTGAAGGGTATAGCGGAGGATTTGCGATGCAAATACAGGGTGACTTTGGAAGGAATCATGTTGCAGAAGTGGGAAGCAAGCAGAATGAGAGAGTTTGGTCAGGGTGAAGAATGTGGAAAACTGATAGCAATGAAGAGTAGAATGGAGCGGTCGCAAAATGTTATTAGAAGGATCAGATTAGAAAATGGCGATGACCCTTCTGCTTGGATTTCTGACAATAAGAACGAGATTGAGAGGGAGTTTTGTAAATTCTTTCAGGATTTGTATAAAGAGGATTTAGAGATTGATAAACTAGGTGTAGATCTCTGGCTTGCTCAAAAACAGCTCCCTAAAGTGAGTTCTGAAGGATTAACACTGCTCAATCAAGACATAACAAAGAGCGAAATTATGGAAGCACAGCTGCAGGCCCAGACCTGATTCCTAATGAGATCTATTCAATATTAATGGAAGAAGTCATCCCCATATGGGTGAAACTATTTAACGATATTCTGAGAGGACGTTCTCCATTACCAGACACTTGGAAGGAGGCAATAATTACCCTGATCTTAAAGCCAGGTAAAGATTCCACACAATGCCAATCTTACCGTCCTTTATCCCTATTGAACTCTGACTATAACGTTTTTACTGGTATTATGAACGCTCGATTAAGTAAAATAGCTGGGGTAATAATACATGAAGATTAAAAGGGATTTGTTCCTGGCCAGCAGATGAAGGACCTGATCATCTCTTTAATTGGTGCGATAGATCTTGCAACCGTGGCTAGAGCTCCCCTAACAATCATAACATTGGATGCTGCAAAAGCCTTTGATTGTGTTAATTGGTGTTATCTTTCGAGTGTATTGGAGGCCTTTGGATTTGACTGCACATTTTGAGATCTGTTAGGGAAGATATGTAATGAACCACAAGCCCAAATATTAGTTAATGGGACCCTTTCAATAGGGCGAGGTTCAAGACAAGGCTGTCCGTTGTCTCCCACCTTTTTTTTATCTATATATCGAGCTGTTCGCTCAAAGTTTAAGGTTAAACAAAGAAATACACCCTTTTTTAATGAATGGCTTCTCAAGGAAACTTGCTCTATATGCGGACGACTTGGTACTTTTTACGTCTATGTTAACCAAGCCTTACCATCTCTATTTAGGGAAGTGCAGGTCTTTGGTAGAATGTCAGGCTATGAGATCAATAGTAGCAAGACTGAGATTATGTCATGGAACTCGGCAGTGAGAGTTTTGAGGTATCAAAGGAGATAAAATATCTGGTAATCACTATCACACAAAATCTGACAGAACCCCCCAAAACAAATATAGTCCGAGGTCGATACGCTTTTGAAGAGATGGCAGAATTTCCAACTTACACTGTACGGTAGGGTAAATTTGATTAAAATGTGTGTATTACCGAAACTCACTTACCTTTTTAATAACATCCCCCTGACATTTGAAAAAACGACATACAATTCAGGGAAAGATCTCCACTTTTGTCTGGGCTGGTAAGGGGATCAGATTGTCATGGGCATGCCAATTGCAAAACAGTATAATGCTCTTAAACGGGCCAGATGACCACCTGATGGGCCACATGTTTAAGGCTATGTTGCATGAAAGCCCAGCTGAGGGCTTTATGTACAAGTTTGGCAACCCAAAATTCTTTTAAAAAGTCCGCCTGAAGGTCTTATATGCTGCCGCTAAATTATGGTTTGACTGCTGTAGTATTCTAGGTATTCCTTATTATAGCAAGTGGGCTTCAGTGTGGGACTCCCCAGGCACTCCGGAATGCCTGAACGACGTCTTATCACAACCCTTGAAAGAGGTGGGGTGATGAGGTGGGGTGATATAGTAGAGGGAAACAGCTGCCTTTCCTGGGATACCTGGAGTAATTTAACAAAAAATAGCCTTTCCAGATTTAAATGTTATCAAATTTTAACCTGGTGCGAAAACCAACATTGGGAATTCCCAGAAGATTTTGCAATGGAAGACGATCTCCAGGATCCAACTCCAAGAAAGAAGGAGATTGCTCTTTGGTACAACTATCTACTGGAGGCTGCGGAAAAAAAATGGATCCTCTCCACAAGGTCTGGGATAAGTGCTTGCCAGATGAAGAGCGGCAAACCTTATGGCAAGTATCTATGGGTAAATTATACAATTTGATTAAATCCGCTGCCCAAAGAAAGAACCACTTCTTTACCATTTACAGGATATATTGGTCTCCGCTCAAGATATCCAAAATGAGGGGAGGAGGAGAAGCTAACTGTACAAGATGCCATACTCAAGAGGCAGATGATATCCACATGTTTTTTACCCGTCCAGGGTTAAAGGATTACTGGAAGAATGTGGGTAAGACCCTGAATGAAATATTAGGCAAAGACATAGAGGTAAGCCTCATATTAATATTTTTCAGCATATTACAGCCTTCTGAAGGGGAGGGGGACATCACAGAAGAACAGGGTAAATGGGTTTTCTATTTGATTCTCCTAGCAAGGAGAGCCATTTGTAAAAGGGGGCATCAGACGGACCCTCCATCATGGAGGTAATGGTGGAATTCAGTTAGATATTTTAAAGAGTTGGGTCAAAAGGCTAACTGTTTTAGCAATAGAAGAGAGTGGGCCTTTTTTGGGGACTATTAGATCAGGAGTAAGGCTAGGGGGGGGTAGCACTGTCCAATAATTACACCTCTCGCTCAGTCTACGATGTGCCATGTGGGCCTGGTGCCATAGAACATCAGCTGAGATCAGACCCTTTAAGATATAAGCATTCGGGTTGCTGTCATCGAGAGGATGCTTATACAATAGTATGGAGGTTATATGACTAATAAAAAAAAAAAAAAAGAGCTTCCAGCCCCTAGTTACAAATAATATCCACAGCCAACCAGAAAAAGTCCATGTTCCAATGTCAGGGTGAATATCAGCAGCAATTTTATGCAGTTTAGCAATTGCGTTGAAAACTGAAGGGGCATGATCAGGAATCTAGACATAGCAACTGCTCCCGATGATGCGACATGCTCCACTTCGATCAGCCAAGACAACATCAAGGACCATTTGATTTTGGAGCGCCACAATCCTCGCAATTTGCAGTTCTTTTGTGATGTTTCAAAGTGCCAAAGCTGTCTGGTTGGTTACAGCCTCTACAACACATGTGAAGCGTCTGATTTTCCTACTGTTCAAAGGGGCACCAACAATGAGGAACAATCCCAAATTTAAGTCAACATATTTCTGCAGTGTAGTGTCAGTTTGAGGAATTACACACCCAATTTGGGTAGATAAGAAAGCCCTCACACACCGACCTAGTCAGTGTCATGCTTCATCATAGGGCCCCACCAAAGAGGCAGAGTGCCTCTTTGGTGTGCTGCGACGCCAGAAGACTGCGGAGCTGGTTGTGTGAGTGGGCATGCAGTGAGGTAAATAGATAAAAGTGCCTAAAGAGTATCTCCAATTTTTTTTTTATTGATAGATCCCTAAGACACGATTAAAAAGTTCTTATGTGTCTGAATTTACAGCCAAAGGTAATGGTTTGGTTTAATTCAGAAATTACATAAAGTCAGTCAACATGTTTCAGCCTTTTACAGTGGTGTTAATTAACCTAGGCATTCATCAGGACTAGTGTGAACCCCGGCGGTATGGACTCTCTAATCGTCCACCCTAACTTGGGGACGTGAAAGTGAAAAAGTAAAAAGTGTAGTAAAGTGCAAAAAAAGGGGGGGAAGGAAGAGAAAAATAGCCCGTTCCTAAAAAAACTCCTGATTTAGGAGTGTTTCTGCACTTTAGGTTATGGCCATAGCTGCACCATGGGTCTCGGGAGGGGGGTAGGAGCATACCTGGCACACCGCCCTCAACGCTCACCACCCGCTAAGCACCTAGCCTAACCTCTGGACCGGACCCTTCAGGAGCACCTTTGCTGTAGTAAGAGCTGTATTGTCTTTCGTAGGGTACACCTCTTTCCATTTACTGAAGGCACATACCACAACTAGGACATACTTTAAGTTATTACAGCGTTCACGCTGGATGGTATCCATCTGCAGAACCACAGAAGGTGAGGTTGATGTAGCAAATCCTCCTGTTGGAGTTTGTGTTCCCTTTCCAGGATTATATTGGAGACAAATCAGACAGAACTGGACTATCTTTTTAGTTGTGCTAGCAATTTCAGGATGATCTCATACTTGTGTAAGTAACTTCACTATTGAGGATGCTCCAACATTTGCCGGCCAATGTGCCATATGAGTCATAGGTTGTAAATAGGCTGTGGGAAATCTCCACTTGGTCATGTCTTTATTTCTTCAGTAGACATTATCATCCACTGTTCCGTCCTTAGCCCGCTGTTCTAGTTCCTCTGCAGAAGCAGATCGGTGTATGTCTAGCACTTCTTGTCTAGCATCATGCCAACGCTCAGCCTGTGACTTCACCACATACATGGATGTAGTGCTTTGCTGCATTGCTGTTTCTCGAGCTGTGTAATCTGGAAAGGATTTGCCTTGTCCTATCTTATCAGTTACTTTCTTGTGTGCACTACATTTAACAATCGCTATTTTCTTGGGATATGTCAAGGCAGTAAGGAGATTATGCACTAATTCTCCATGCATTATTTGCGTCCCATGTGATGTAAGGGAGCCTCTTTCCTTCCAGAGTAGCCCAAAATCATGTCCCACTCCAAACGCATACCGGCTATCGGTGTAACTGTTAACAGACAAGTCAGTACTAAGCTCAGATGCCCTCGTTAATGCTATCAACTCAGCTGCCTGAGCTGACTTCTGTGGGATGCGAGCTGTCTCAACTACCATCTGAAGTGTTGTGATTGCATATGCAGCTGATGTCGTGCCATCCGTTAACTTCAAACAGGACCCATAAAGCCATAACTCCCCATCTACACTTGTAAGGGGCATATCTTGCAGGCCAATGTGACCCTTTGTCTGTTCGTCAGTAAGGAATATACAATCATGAGACTCCTGTGACTGAGACTTAGTAGCTGGAAATGGCAATAGGGTAGCTGGATTAAGAGTCGAACATCTTTTCAAGGTGATATGAGGGGCCAAAAGTGTCAATTCATATCCTGTCAAGCGGGCACTAGTTAAATGCTGCATTTTTGTTTGATTCAAAAGGGCATCAACTGCATGAGGTACTAACACCAGCATTCTATGCGACAAAACAAAGCCCTCACTCTGACGTATGGACACAGCTGCAGCTGCCACAGAGCAAAAACACCCAGGCAATGCACCAGCTACTGGATCAAGGACAGCTGAAAAATATGTGCAAGGACCTTTCTTATCACAGTGTGTCTGTACTAAAACTGAAAGAGCACAACCATCTCTTTTGGTTACAGAGAGTGTGAAGCCTTTAGTGTAGTTTGGAGTGCCTAACACTGGTGCGGAACTTAAAGCTTGACATAACTGCTGGAAAGCATTCTGGCATTTATGGAAGGGGCATTGGAGTGTCTTTAGTCAAAAGGGCCAACAAAAGTTTAACAATATGTGAAAAACTAGGAATCCACTGCCTACAAAAAGAAGTAAGACCAATCAATGCACAAACCTCCTTCTGAGTGCAGGGCACAGGGGTGTCTAAAATAGCTTGAATGCTATCTGGTGTAAGTGGACGTGCCTCCTTAGACAGTAGGTGATCTGAATAGGTAACCTGCTGTCTACAATATTGCAATTTCTTCCGAGAAACCTTGTGATTGTGAGATGCAAGAAAAGAAAGCAAAGACAGTGTTCCATATTTACACTGTTAAGGGTTTTCCACTGCCAACAAGATGTCATCGACAATTTTTTATTAGAGCCACCCCTTTTGGTATGGAAAGGGATAGGGGTAACACAACAATGTTCAATCTCCTTACAATAAGCACATTGATCAGAAAACAACGTAGGTCGAGGGAAAGAGGGAGCACCAGGATACAACATCGCAGGTCCACCTCTTCCAACACCTCTATAAGATGGACCATAAACCTGAGCTAACATAACTTTCATGTTTAAATCCTTAGTCTTTTTATCCTTCTTGCCTTTTTCTTCCAGTTCCTGATTTTCATAGTACTGAGCCATAGTCAAAAGAGAAACGGGGAAAGACGTAGTCCATGAAATCTCACTAGCCTTTAGGCGAATAGCTATTTCTGGCAACATGTTGGCGACAAATTTGTCGATAAAGAGATGCTTGCCTGTGTCATCTGTCAATGATTGCCCACTAAAGTCATGGAATGTCTCCTCGAAACGAGTAAAGAAATCTAAAACTGACTCATCTGCCTTTTGCTTATAAGATGCTAACATAGTTCAACTAATCTTTTTAGGAGGTATGAGGGTTTTCAGTTTAGTTATTATAGCCTTTGGAAGGTCTAATATTTCTTGTTGCGGTTGCTGCGCAGGCTCTCTTTCTGCATCTATTCTCTCTAGTTCCTCCCAAACATGACCAAAAGTGGTATGATCGTCTATCTTACGGATAGATCTCCACATATCAGGGGGTAAAAGAAACCCAAAAACATATCTATTTCAGGCAAAGTCATAGTGCAAGAACTAAAAGCTCCTTCAACTTCTTCATAAAAGCAGCCAGATATTTCCGCGGATCAGGCAAAGCAGCTTTAGGATCCATAACATCCCCTCTACTCCAAGGAGTGGAGAAGTGCGGCTCACTGGTTAGAGCAGGCAGACCTGGAAGTAGAGGTCAGCCCGGGACCAGGGTTCAATTCCCGGCTCGGCGGGTCTTGAGTCCTAAAATGTCCATGGACTCGACAATTCTCGCTCCGGTGCCTACTCCATTCATGGGTTCACACTCTGCGACTCTGGGCAATAGCTTGCTTAATCTCCACAACGGCCCCTCGCAGTGTGATGCCTGGCTTTCACCTTGCGGATACCCTGCCGGGGTTATCTCACAGGGGAATACCAGGACGGGTTCCCTAAGCAAGCGCTTAGAAACCAGTGGTGATTTGCGCTATATAAATTCCTGTACATTTACATTTACAAGGAGCAATGATGAACAAAATAACCATTCACATCAGCTGATAATTTACTGTCATCCCATCCCTCACCCCTAGGGGGACATTTAAAGGTGCAGCTTCATGCATTGGTTTACCACGAACCACATTATCCTTATCTGTCCCTGGGCCTGTTTCCTGCGACACAGGGGTGTGAGTTGTTTGTTTAGGTGTAGCAGCTGCCTTTTTCCTCGCTCGCAAATGGAACAACTCATTCCGTAGGTTAACCATGTGTCTAATTAAGTCGGCCAACTGGGAAGGGAGAAAAAGACTGTTACTCATTTGTTTATGATCACGTTTTATATCAACAGGTCCTAATTCATCTGAATGTTTCCTAAATTTCTCAAATATTTCTGCAGTAAATGTCTTTGTAAAACATAACTGCTCTGAATCCGACCATTGCTGAACATCTAGTATAATTTCTGTAGCAGAAGAATTACCAAGAGCCGCTGTACGAGCAGCAGATATAAGCATGGCTGCCTGGTCAGCAGGCAAAATCGAGCGAGTATATTGTTTAGAACCTGATTCTGTCTCTTCCTGACCTGGGAAAGATTTGTTATCATCAGAATCGTCCTCTGGGCTGAGGGAAAATGATATGGAGGTGGGGATGGATCTAATAGAATTGAATCATCCTGAGGTTTATTAAGTAGAGGATAAAGGGGGCGTTGGACAGTGTATTGGCCATTTACCTGTAAACGATGCTCCCGATTCTCTTTTTCTTTTAGTTTTTTCATTTCTTTATTTTTCATTTCTAGTGCTTTTGGATAAATATTTTTTGCGCTGTTCTTTTTCCACTAGTGCTTGTTCATGTTTTACTCTCTCATGCGCTGCTTTCTCCCACATTCGCACACAGTCAAACATATCTTGTCTACTTTTGTGCATAAACATACGCTGTTCCACATACTGAATTTTTCTAACATCAAATGGCCCATGTATTGGCCACCGTAAATCAGGATCCTTCCTAGTATATTTATTCCATAGTGCTCTATACGTTATACAATAATTACTGTGTTTAATGTACATATTTCTATTTGGTGTCCCCTCAGGGGGAGCCAGCTGATTTCGATCTAAATCCGTTTTGGTCCCTCCAAGAAAGCAACACATCCTTCGGAGCGTGCTTGAAACAGGCATGCCAAAAATATTATAGTATATATAATATTTTAACAAAGTAGTACTCAAAACAATTTGTACCGTTCACAACTTCAAAATTGAGAGAAAAATCTCCTCATTACCTGTCTATATAAATTGAAATTTATATATATCCAAACCAAACCAGAATCTTTGGCCAAACAAATCAAAAAGCGTTGCGTCCAACGACCTGACCAAACAAAAGTCCCCAGCCTCCAACTGCCAAGTTCTGAATCGACCAAATGGTCACTGCTAGATGAACGCCAGAAGGGATCTCAGTCGAGGACCGGCACCACCTGGAGGGTCAAATCGGGAAAATCGGAAAAGCACTTCGGTCTGCAAAGACAAGGGCCTCCTCATGCAGTGTACATCCTGAGCGAGATTCTAAACTTCCATCGAGACCACTCCTTCGGGTATCCGAGTCGCCTATGAGCCCAACGTGACAGGCGCCAATTTGTGGGATGGGCCTTACTGAGCCCACCGCTGCAGGGGTTCGCCCTTCTTATCACACTCGTCCTTAGAATGACAAAGTAGAAATAGCACAGAAGCTGTAATGTTAAACAAATAGTTTATTAGACCTTATGAGGTGAAACTATGTCTATACAAAACCCTCAGGCATTGTAAGAGGCAGCACATGGAGTACAGAAACCATGGCGCCTTTATACCATAATACCTGCAGAGTAATAATAATAATAATTTTGTATTTGTATAGAGCACATATCACCTCCAGGGGGTCTCAAAGCGCTTGTACGCATACCGCTGTGGAACCCATCCTGGCTTTCCCTGTGAAGTGCCCACTCCTGGGCACCCCCAAGGTGAAGTCAGGCATCCCAGCGTTGTTGGGGCCGTTGTGGAGATTAAGCAAGCTATTGCCCAGAGTTGCAGAGTGGAACCCATGATTAGAGTAGGCACTGAGGCGAGAATTATCGAGTCCGCAGACACTGAGCCCAAGATAAGCATGGAAGCTCAAAAAGAGTCGGTACAAGTGTTCACACAAATAATAATTTGTACATACATGGACACATGAGAATCGCTTAGTCAACAAGGTCGGTGGAGCTACACAATGGCTGACATTAGCTAAAATAGTATGACTGTTATGATCATAACAGCTGCATTCCAACAACTACAAGTCTTTCTGAGCATGTGCAAGGCTCTAGCTCAGTGCTGAAACAGTTAAGTATACTTGATGACTCCAGCAAAATACAAGGGCAGACAACAGTGAGGACGGAAAAGCACATGGCGAGCACATGGCTAACTAAAATGACTGCCACAAACAAAATGCCTTCAGCTTATGCTAACAGCGATCACTGCCAATTTCCACATCTGAAGGTAGAGAGTGTCTGTACCCATCCAAAACCGGTTCTGTGGTGCACTCATGTCAGTGTGAGGCCTGGCTCAAGACACACCACAGGGGAGTGGAGCCGTCATTGTGGAAGGCAGGCACAGCCCTATTCAGGTGAAGGTGCTACTCCTCCCACCACTCCAAATGTAAATCAGGTCCTATTTAGCCAAGCCCTGATTCATCAGACTTCTGGAGCCACTGCTCTCTCCAGTCCCAGTCATCCAAATGCCAGACATGCAATGCACAAACCTCGCAGAGGCACACTGGATGGTTAGGCAAGAAAATACTTATATTTTCTAGAAGTGGTATTTTCAAACACTTTATGTAAAAATCACCCTTAACATTCTGAGTTCAGGCATATTAAACTTTATTTTCCTATCTTGTTCCTAGGGTCAGTTATGTATATAAGATGTTATCAACAAACTGCCCATTTTGGCCTATGGGAACAGACAGCCTTGCAATAGTGAAACATCGAAATTGGCAGTATTTCACTATCAGGACATGCCACACACATCAGGGCATGTCCTACCTTTCACATACAATGCACCCTGCCCACAGGGGTACCTTGGGCCTACCATAGCTGTGACTAACATGCAGAAATGGGAAGGTTTTGGGACTGGCACTTGTGGCAAGTCGACATGGCAGTCTCAGACTGCACACAGGCTCTGCAATGGCAGGCCTGAGTCACATTTTACAAGCTGCTTCTGTGGGTGGCACAATCAGTGCTTCAAGTCCACCAGCAGCATTTGATTTACAGGCCCTGAGCACAGATGGTGCACTGTACTAGGGTATGACAAGTAAATCAAATAGTCAGTCACGGAATCACTAATCCAAAACACAATTTACAAAAGAGAGCATATGTACTTTAACACTGATCAGCAGTGAAAAAGTACCCAGAGTCATAAAACCAACAAAACAGGTCAGGAACAATACAGGAGGAAGGCAAAAAGTTCTGGGATGACCCTGCAAAAAGGGCCAAGTCCAACAGCAGCACATGTGGAAAGAGGAAAATACAAGCCTGTTTTGGGAAGGTGTTCGTTTTGGAGCTGCCCAGGATTTACACTATGTTGCAACTCTCGAGCAGTGTAAAAAAACATGGGTGTTGCATGGGAACACCCACAACAACACCCTTGGAATGCCTCTTCCACGCAGAGTAACTCCATAATTACACGGCCATGAAAAGCCATGCAGGGTAGCTTTGTATGGCCTTATAAATATGGGCCAGTACACTGCACCTCTTGGGCATCACAAAAGTCCGGCCCTGACACTCCTGCAGTGTAAACGTGCAGCTGGGGCATTGTAAATATGCCTCACAGTTCCTAAGCATCTCTAACAAAAATGTATTTGAGGAAGTGGCCATACTCTTGCGTAAAGTGCCTCATTAGTCTTAACCAGTAAGTCAGTATAAAACATGTAGACATATAGGTAATGTTTCTTACAATCAAGAAAAAGATAAAAAAATAAAATAAACAATGAACAGGGGTAGACCTGTTGAGGATAATACAAAAAAGAGTCTTTTAGATGAAATGTAGTAATACAGTTTATTAGGTATTAACCAGGAAATAAGTAAATACAAAGTTAACACACATGTAAGCCAATATAATAACGAAACTATTGTGCTTGTGACTGCTTGGTCAAATATACAGTAGGTAATGAGTTAATATTGACTAACAGAACATCAGAATGCACCAAAGATGCAAAAAAGATGCACCAAAGATGCCGTTTACTTTGTAGAAATAGAACGCTTTATTTAGTATATTCGATTATGGGCTTCGAGTCAAAGTCAACAAAATAACACCTTATTTTGAATATTGTTTAGGTAGCTTGACATCAGCCCTTGAGGTCATTCCAGCACCTGCATAAACATGCCCCAGCACACCTCGCCTCTCTCTCCTGGCATGGAGCGCACTGATTTCGAGTTAAGTTCGGGTTTTATAGGGCATACACATGAATTTCCCGGTTGCCACCCTCATAAGGGGCTGAGACCTGAGGTCGACATTAAAAGAATGGCTTTTACCTAAGTGCTTCTAGGGTAATTATCACAGGGTTCACCACCCTGGTGAGCAGATGGATGTAGGTTAACTGTTATTCACATGAAAATGCAAAAGCTCTGAAATGAGGTGCCTGCAGATGGAGAGAAATAGCACAAACCAACCATAGCTATACATCATAATTAGGGCTCCCGGTTTTAGGATATTTATTTTTCTGACTTTTCCATCTGTATTTATCCATATTTATTTTTGCAAATTTTATTTGTATTGATCCATATTTTGTGTTTTTTTAATGAAAAAAATTAAGCTGCAAACTAGTATATTTCATGCTTAAATGGCCAAAAGGTATCAATGATATAAAAACCCACAGATGAAAAATCAGTGCACTTAAATTGAAACGCACACATTTTTGTCTCAACCATGTGCATATTTGCTGCTGTTTATGCGTCTTTACTAAAATTCATTTCTCTGTTTAACCACCTTGCCTGCCAATCTGCATAGCTATTTGCTTGGGAGTCATGAGTGGCAGAATTTAGAATCACTCAAAAAACAACCCAATTTCCGTTTTTTATCCACATATAAAAATAAATACAGACAGGAAAATAAATAGGTTTCTGTCTGTATTTATCTGTAAAATCATAAAAATGGAAAATATGGAGCCTTAATCATAATATGAATAGTATTATTCAGAAGTAAGAAATCCAAAATTCTGTTTTATTCCCTGAAACCGAAGAACACAACATAGTTTGATGGAGATCCAGTCCTGACCCAGCTCATTCAAGGACTCTTGGCAGAAGCATTAAGAAGTTTCTAGATTATGATGGTTGTCTAAAAAATAAGTGTGAGCCCTTGGTCATTCCCTTCATTCTGCAGAATCACAATCAAGTACATTAGCCAGACCCAAGCGAAGAAGGTGTGCATCATCACATGGGGACCTCAGCCATCTATTAAAGCATTCCCTTCATGCCTAAGCTGCAAAGATATCATGACGTTAACACAGTTACCTGACAAATGGTACATATCAGGGCCAAGTATCCTATATAATTTTCCTTTCCATATTTGAAAGGGAGTGGCCTAAACAGTTCTTAATTAATCCCAGATGACAGCCAAAATATGAAAATTCAACATATTAGATGATTCCTGTGGCACCATTATATTGACATTTAACCTCTCTACTGCTAGGGAACTTGCACACTTCTCTGACGGAATATTTTTCATAAAATTGGCTATAGTTTGTTTAAACATGCCCATTTGTTGTCTCTTTGTGCACCCATTAAAACTAGACCATTTTTTGACACATTCGGGTCTATGCACTAGTTCAAATCCTGCATCAATGTCTTATCACAGCCAAAAGTTAAAATGGAGGAATGCAATTTGTTAAACAATTTTGCTCACAATTTTGTGGCATTTTTCAAAAAGACAAATCTAAATACTTGAGCACTAACCAGGCAAATGTTGCCCTGAATCTCTGGAGTGTAGCAATCACCAGCCATGTGTAGGTTTTCCTTGAGAATGCTGTGTTCACAATCATTTAGGTAATATTAGTTTGATCTAAATTCTGGTAGAATGACTGTTTGTGGTGCATCGCTCATTTGATGATAGATATCAAACTCAGGACTATATGGAAAGTATAAATATATATACTTTTTTTTATTTTGCACAACCTAATGACTATATTGGTGCAAGCCACATCTACCTTGCCGTAACCAGCTGGCAGCTAAGAACATTCTGAACATGAACTTTTTCAGATTTCTTTCAATGTTTTTCCAATACATGGTCATTCCTTTCTTATGTAGGACATACCCCTAGCATGAATTGACTCTGGGGCTCTTCACTATGGGGGTACCACACATTTATTGACTTTAAATGGTTTCGGGGGCCCACAGGCAGTAAACTGAGTACTGTGAATTTCGAAATCTGGAAAGCTTCTGAAAGCGAAACGTTACGTTAGACTACCTCTCATCAGTAGTGGGCTCTATGGACATATACTACTTTCATATTTTCAACATCTACACATCCTTTTATTTCTATAACCGGTGTCAGGCTGATAAACTGGCTGGGAGGCCACATTTAATAAGCAGGTTATTTTTTTTTATATGCCAGAATCTTCCATAAAACACGTGTTTCTCTTTGACTTTCGACTTTAGCCTGACTAAAGTGTCGATATATATATCCCTGGATTTCCTGAGTGTCAAGATGCCTTACATTCATCGTTGTGCTAAGGGTCTTGAGGGCATATATATACTGATAATTCATGAAATGAAGCAGAGTGAGGCAAGTTACTGCATTGTGTTGCGTGGATGGGAGAGAGATCAGCAGCACCATATTTACCAAGATATGATGTTGTTCAGCTCTCTCTATGCGCTGGTGCACTTGTGGCTGCCTAGCGCTATTGAGATGCCCTTGTGCCATGGTGCAAGTGTGCCTGTCTTACAGGCAGGATTGTGTTAGTGAAGGAAGAGGTACCTTCCTTCACAGAAACAATCCTTAGAGGCATATGCCTCTTTCTATGTGTTCTGCAGAATGCAGCACAAATGAAAAGAGGAAGCAATGAGGAGAAAAGAAGCAATGTTGCCTTGTTACACCTCTGTCAGGTAGGTGCACTATTTTAGCACAAACACAGGTTAACAAGAGTTGGTATATCTGGGTTTGCATCAGAATACGTGGGTGGATGCACAGGAATGCCCATGCTCCCACAATGTAACACCCAACCGACGCAGAGTAGTGCAAGGCAGTTCTATGTGTTGCGTTAGTTTGTATTTACTAAACCACACAAACCCAAGCAAATCAACTTTACGTGGCTAAGTAAATGCCAAAATGGATTTTGTGCCACGCCACAAAAGTAATTCAACCACAACACAAAATCTTTGTACATCTGGGCCACAGCCTCCTGTTCCCTCACTGGAGCCTCCCCCTCCAGTGAAGCTTTGTAGGCCCCAGCCTAACAGAAGCGCTCTGTGATGTGCTACATGGTTTGCACTTATGGGATGTCTGGAGAGACAGATATCTGATGGTACACGACAGCAAAGAGCACTTCAGCATCGTAAAGGAACTCTCCAACCCCAGCGCCAACGCCAACGACATCCCGCCCTCACAAGAACTGTGCGACTCACTAGCCATCTTCTTCCACCGCAAGATCACTGACATCCACGACAGCTTAAACACCACGACTGCCCCGACTACGCCAGAGTTCACCGCCCCTGAGAACACCACCAGTGCCAACCGCCTGACCTCCTGGTCCAACGTCAATGACGACGAGACAACCAAGGTCATAAACTCCATCCACTCAGGATCTCCGTCTGACCCGTGCCCTTACCACGTATTCATCAAAGCAGACACAGCCATCGCACCCCAACTACGAAAGGTCATCAACATCTCCTTCGAAACAGCGGCATTCCCGGAAAGCTGGAAGCACACCGAAATCAACGTCCTTCTCAAGAAGCCCAAAGCGGACCCCAAGGACCCCAAGAACTTCCGACCCATCTCCCTGCTCCCCTTCCCGGCAAAGGTCATCGAGAAAATCGTTAATATGCAACTGGCCTGCCACCTGGAAGACAACAACATCTTGGACCCGTCCCAGTCCGGATCCAGACGAAACCACATCACCGAGACAGCCCTCATCGCCGCCACAGACGACATCAGGCACCAACTAGACAACAGAGAAACATCAGCCTTCATCCTCCTGGACCTCTTAGCCGTCTTCGAAATGGTCTACCATCGCACTCAAAAGACACGCCTCCTAGAAGCTGGAATCCAAGAGAAGAATCTCGACTGGACCACTTCCTTACTCACCGGGAGAACCCAGAGCGTCCGCTTCCCACCCTTCCGATATGGAGCCACCGACATCATCTGTGGCGTCCCCCAGGGCTCATCCCCCGGCCCGACGCTGTTCAATGTCTACATGGCCCCCTTCACACAAGTGGCCCGCCATCATGACCTCAACATCATCTCCTACGCTGACGACGCCCAGCTCATCCTCTCCCTCAACAAGGACCCACACACCGCCAAAACCAACCTCCACAAGAGAATGAAGGCTGTCGCCGACTGGATGAGGAGCAGCTGTCTGAAGCTGAACTCGGACAAGACGGAGGTCCTCATCCTCGGACCCACCCCCTCAGCCTGGGACGGCTCCTGGTTGCCGACCTCAATGGGAACAGCACCAACACCCACCAACTACGCACGCAACCTAGGTTTCATCCTCGACTCCTCCCTCTCCATGTCTAAACAGGTCAACACCATCTCCTCCTCCTGCTACAACACCCTCCGCATGATCCGCAGGACCTAGAATTGGATCCCGACCGAAACAAGAAGAACAGTGACACAGGCCCTCGTCAGCAGCAGACTGGACTATGGCAACGTACTCTACGCAGGAATCCCAGCCAAACACCTACGACGACTACAACGCATCCAAAACACCTCTGCCCGACTGATCGTCAACGTCCCCCGCCGCAACCACATCACCCCCCACCTCCCCGTCGACAAGAGGATCACCTTCAAGCTCCTCACCTAAGCACACAAAACACTCCACAACGCCGAACCAGCCTACCTGAACAGCAGACTCAGCTTTCAAACTCCCACCTCCAGCTCCGCTCCACCAGCCTCGCCCTCGCCGCTGTCCCCCACATCCAACGGACGACCTCCGGTGGCAGATTCTTCCCCTACCTCGCAGCCAAGACCTGGAACACCCTCCCTACCCACATATGGCAGACCCAAGACCTACTCACCTTCAGAAGGCTCCTCAAGACCTGGCTCTTCGAGCAGTAGCAGTAGCAGCACCCTCGCTCCCCTCAACGCCTTGGGACCCTCACGGGTAAGTAGCGCGCTTTACAAGTACTCTGATTGATTCTCCTGTTACACCCCTGCACCCCTGCCACAGAAACCCATAGTCAGCCTGATTATTGTTTCATCTCTGCTGATCTGGCACCTACCGTTACAGAGGTCTCATACTTAGCCTGCTACCTTTCTACCTTTCAGAACATTCCCAGGTCCTATTGAGTTTCAGAGGTCAGCCTGGTCATTCGGTGATCCATCTCTGTCGCGTACGTGTGAAGAAGCTAACTGACCCGCCGACCCTCCACCATTTGCGGAAACTATTAAGGAGACTCTGGTGCTGTACTTTGCCAAAAACAGGGCAAGCAATATTAGTTGTCCATCAAGGGGTTTATATCAAAATGTCCTATTGGGTGCATCGTAAGTTTGAAAGCAACATTGAAAAAAATAAAAAATGATTCGGGAAGCTGGTGGGTGTAGCTTCCTTCTCATCCACATAAACTGTCTGCGTGGCTTAAGTTTTCAAGAAAATGTTTATTAAAATAATTTCAGACAAAATGAACACAAACCAGTAATTTCTTTTTTTAAAGTTTTCAAGAAAATGTTTAATAAAATAATTTCAGACAAAATGAACACAAACCAGTAAGTCTGCGTGGCTTAAAGCTAAAACGGAGTTGCTGGAGGACTGGCGCAGACTTGAAAAGCACCCTTACACAGCCTACTGTCAGAGACTCCAAATGCAAATGGAGGGTGATATAACAGACAAGTTACTGGCCCGGTTGGACTGGCAAGAAGCCCCTAGGTCCCTCTACAAGGACACAGGAAGAAGCCATAGCCTCCTTTTCCTTGGCTACTGGACAATACCTCCAATACATTAAAAATTTAACTATGGCCCGCACGGTGTGGCAGAATTTCCCCGTGGCACCACCTCGATGCAACACCCTGATGACACTATAGAAATGGCTATGGGCTGTAGACTAATCTCCTATATCTACATGGCGCTCTGAGATGATCTGCTGCAACAGACACTCAACACACAATCCAAATGGGACCAAATATTAGGAAATCCCTGAAGGGTTTGAGAGTGGGAAAAGGTTCATGAGGGGGTGAGGACAGTTAGGTCCAAGCTCGATTCAAGATATTGAATATAACTTTATACACCAAACAAACCTTACTCCACAAACCTTGCATGCTATATACTAAACTAGATCTACCTGCTGTGCATGATTCGGGCCCTAAAAGCAGACTTCATAGATATGGTATAGCTTGCCCCTCTCTGTCCCCTTACTGGCAGTCAATATTGCACAATCTAAATTGGTCATCGGTATGGGCAGTGCCACTTGAGTGCCTGATTATTTCTTGTGCGTAAAAAATAATTGAGTTGGAAGTTTTTTCTCCTTGGCCTAATTTTGGTGAAGCACAGTATAGCGATTTTGTGGCTCAGCTGGCTACCCCCTACATATGTGGCATGGTTGAAAGACGTTCTGAATAGGGGGCTGTGGAAGAGGTGCGTATGAGACATGTACACAAGGATGGTAAGCTAGAGGATGACTTGAGCGCTTGGTCGGCCATGTTATGTGAGTTAAAGGAACCACGGGGTCTGACCACCTTTGGAGAAGATCCAACATGATGTAGTGAGTACACCATAACATTGCTGAAGTGAGAACCTGGGACACCCTAGACTTCGGAGGGTGGCATCACGGACTTTCACATATAATTTATTATGAAACTATCCTTCACCAATGGCCGGGACTCAGCACAAGAGCGAGGGGGAAGTTTGTTTTTTAGTTTCTTGGGTCGGTCTATAGACACTTGCCTGGTCTATGTCATTAATGTATTAATGTTGCCCGGTGATAACTTTTGTTTGTGTCATCCTATAACAATGCTTATCTTTTTGTATGTATGGAGGGATCCTGTAAAATGTTTCTTTCATCTTTCGTTCATTTTGTCGAATTCTGATGCGTATAGTACGTGACACACCTGTACTACATTTGAGTAATATGCTTGTATCTATTCTTAAACAGATTGCGAAGTGGAGAATTGCATAATGTATTATGCTGACAACTTCTTCATTACACTGTTTATCACCCGAAACCAATAAAGTGTATTTTAATTTAAAAAAAAAAAGATTTGTAGGCGTTATGCTTCTGTTTCAACATCCCTAGTGCTGTAGAGAAACATTATGACCATATATTTGTAACATCTGCTCATCCTAGAGTTTCTATTGATTGGGTTAACCTTCCCTTTACCTGATTGGATGTCCAGGACACCTCATTGAATATGCGGGTTATATATTTTGTGCAAGAAAGTGAGTGTTTCTGTTTTACTTTCTTCAGCCGGGCTAAGGTTTTTTGGTCTGGCGTGTGCATATATCTTTTCCCATGGGTCTTTGGATTCCCAGGAAACTAGACAAGAAGCTGGGTTGGAATGCTGAGTTCAGCACTTGATCACAAAAGTTAGATGGTACTTGAGAAATCCTGGTTGATAAATGTGAAAAGGTACTTTAAAATCCAGTGCTGTTCCAGTGACATGAAAAAATAAAGAGATATTCTAAAAGCTGCATCATATATTGGTGCACATGTCTGACATGACATGCCTGTAAAATGTAGTACGCTAGTTTTGTATGATATAATTCTAAACATCCCTCAATGCAGAGGCCTGGTTTTAATGGTCAATGGGAATACCAGAATCAAGAGCCTCTCCTAACTCCTATCTACCAGCAAACCTTGCAGCATCTTTGAAAACTTGCCTTCGATGAAGGAGATGACACTCTACTGGCATAAAGTCTCTCTGAGATGCGCGTGACTTTCTTCAACTTTTTGGCTTCAGGACAATAAGCTGGTCGTGGAGCAGACCTGATACACCATAAATGTGGAACTTGAACAGTGTCGTCTTGCAACTCCTTCATGCACTCTTGTAGAGGGAAAATGTATGGTGCAGACTGATTTCAACATGCTTGCATTTGAGGCTTTGAATAATGGCAAGCAAGTATAAAAATTATCAACCTACAAAAGTTAGTTACAAAGCAACATAGGAATCACCAAGTTCCAAAAGATTTTCTCCAGAACATCCAGTGGTAGGAGACATTGTGTAGGGTCCACTGGCAATCTGTGTTATCCCATACACAGAAGTATTGCATGTAACCAGTCAAATTTCACAAAGTTTATACATCTTCACACCATAATGAGAGCATTCCGCAGACATATATTGCTTGAATAGAAGCCTACCCCTGTAGAGGATGGGAGAAGCATCCACTGAGATATTTTTGGCAGAGGTACACAACTCAAAGAAATGCACTGAGTGATGTTTATCTAGTGGGCCCATTTTGTGCAGGCCATCTCATTGTGTGTGTTCTTTTGGGAGGGCGTTGGTGTTATCATTGAAATGAAGAAATTGCAGGAGAATTTGATAATGATTCCAACTCATCAGGGAAAGAAACTAAAGATTGTAAAGAACAGATTCCTTGACCCATGCTCCGTTTCCTGACAAGGCACCTGGTTAGTGTGAGACGAAATTGTTTTTTGTTTCAACTTTGTCAGCGGGAACTAGTGACCTTGCTGGCAAACTCATAGCAGGATGATACTGGGAAAAATGGTCATACAGATTTGTCTGATTGACTATTTGCCCATGAAGAACGTCTCTGAGAAACACACAAAAGAATTGGAATGGTGAGAAATGCTAAACTTTGAGTGAAACTCCAGCAGCTGCAGTGAACAGAGGTACGATGGGCTCATAAAAGTTTGGGGTAGTCCTTGGCAGGTTGGTAATGCCACGCAGTGCCATTGGAAGATGAATGTGGCTCAGGCCGGCTGTTCGGGGGCAAAGCCTGGCTGTCCTGGGACAAAGATTACATTTCTGTTGGTTCCATGGTTCATTGAACATATTGCAGGAAGTGGTAAACACCCACCAGCTGTCCTGGGGCATATAATTAATGTGTTTCCCTGGGCCATATTGTGAATGTATTGTTGTTCATATGGCACATCTTTGTCACTACTGATGTCTGAATCAGCCCCACTGGGCACATACTCCGAGCCTCAGTGCCCAACAGCACTGTTATCTGACAATTGCTCAACATCAGTGCTTTCTGACTTTGATTCTTCTGTGTATGTCGCCAAAATATTTATCCCACTTCTTTAACTTTGCATCGTTTTGGCCTTTTAAAAAAACGTGCAATATTTTGTTCAAACTGTTTTATTTTTGTTCATTGTTATCATGGAGCAACAAATGTTTCTGTGAACATTTATTCATTTTCTGATTGGCGAAATAAAGAATTCACTTTCCAAATGTAGGCTGGTGTATTAGTTGCAACTGTGTACCAAACTGCATGATTTCTGTATATAGGTAATGGATGATTGCGTGCAGGGATGTGAGGTGAGCAAAGGCATGAATGTTAATATGTATGTCTGGGGTACTTATATCGGACAAAACTAGCCAAAAAGAAGGGGAGCTCTGTAAAGGGTCAAACGAACATACCCAGCCAACCTGCTAGTGGAGGGGTAGCTGATTTCTAATTGCGAAAGTGGTCTGACTGTGGAGATATAATTATGAGAGTGTGTGAGGGAGGCACATTCATAAGAGAAGACAGGGAGACTTTTTGGAAGGAGGGACGTGCAGCTGTTTTGCCCCGTGCTGCCCGTGAGGACCCCAGGGCAATTGAACTTTCCTTGCGCTACGAGTGCGCCAAAGACAGCTTGTCCCCCCCGCCGCCGCAAACCACCAGCTCAGTGGCCGCAGTGCGGGGGGACAACAATCCCCAGCAGACCTAGTGGGATTGATTCGCCCACACGCAGCATTTCCGTGCCAGGAGGCGCTTAAGAGTCCTGTCTGTCGTGTCTACGCAGTGGGCATCATGCAGCACAATCACTCGCAGGACACAGGTCGGTGCACTCACGATTCTTTATTTGTATGTTACATGCAACTGGTTACACACACGTCTTTCCCCGCGGTTGTCCTGGTCGAATCTGTCCTCTTCCTGTCCCCTGACCGGATGTGGTGTCCGGTGACCTGGTCACCTCCCTCATGACCCACAGGGTCCTAGTATCCTCGGTCCCTACTTGTCAGGTCACCACACTGTCCTCCCTCGGGGGAGCGCGAGACTTGTTGGAATTAGGGACGTGCAGCTGTTTTGCCCTGTGCTGCCCGTGAGGACCCCAGGGCAATAGAACTTTCTTTGCGCTACAAGTGCGCCAAAGACAGCTTGTCCCACCCGCCGCCGCAAACCACCAGCTCAGCGGCCGCAGTGCGGGGGGACTACAATCCCCTGCAGACCTAGCGGGATTGACTCGCCCACACGCAGCATTTCCGCGCCAGGAGGCGTTTAAGAGTCCTGTCCTCCCCCCGCGTCGCGGGCGGCGCCGGGCTAAGCCCGGGCAAAGGGCGGGTCCTCTGTGGCCCTCAGAGGCCAGAAGAGGCCGGGCTGGGCCACCCCCCTTGGCAGGCTTCTTCCACCTTCCACCTGGACCATTTGCATTGTTATTAGGTCAGTGATAAGAGTATATTAAACTCCCTAAACATTTGTCACAAAGCAAATCCCGATTAATCGTATATTATGGGGAAAAGAACACCAGCAGTGTCTAGGCCAAAAGACGAGCACAAAATGGCAGTAGAGTCAGAGTCAGAGTCAAATACACTTTATTCGATTATTTAAAATCATAAAAGTATGCTATACATTAATTTCTGATCACAACAAGCATAAAAAAGAAATTATAAAATTCTTTAAAAACAGGAATTCATTATGTACACATCTTCAATGGTGATCAAGGTAACTATTCAAAAATTATTTACAACTACATGATTTTTAAGACCACTGTGAATTGTTCAAATCTTTCGAAGGATTTACATAGTTTATACATTGAATTTACTACAGATCTATTTACAGTTCTTTTTACAGTTCTATTTACAATCAATTTACAACCATATTACAACCTGGCGAGGTGTGAAAACTTTGCGAGATTCAAAAAACTAAATCAGATGGTAATAGCCTAGAAATAATTCGGTCAAGATGCCAATTCCCATACTATAAGGCTAGCGGAGGTCGAAGTCTTTTTTGCCTGGACCGAATAGACATTGTCAGGAAATTAGCTATCCCGTACATTACTAATGGTGATTCCATAAGCTGCAGGAATAATAAAGCCGGTTTAACTTGCATAAACTCTTGATCTTTCAGTATAGGCTTAATAAACTTCTCCCTGCCACTTTTGAAAAAAGGACAAAAAAACACAAAATGCAATAAATCCTGATCAGAGAAATCATCACAACTGCAGGGCGCATTCTCGTGGGGCTTACACCACTTATCGTATTCACCCAGCAGAAAGTGAGCTTGATTAAAGCGAAATTTTGTAAGGAGCCACCGATGGTATGGTTTATTTACTATCGTCAGATATGGTTGGATAGCTAAAGTTGTAATCGTCATGTAGTGAGACCTTACAGTAGATTTCATTATTTCACATGACTCTCTTTCTGCTTCCCTTTTCTTTATAAAGTGGGACTTGGCCCAGCTAATATCTTCTCTTTTTAGACCTTCGGGTTTAGTATATAAATCAGGGCGGCCCAGATATCCTGCTGTTGTTTTAATATGTGTTAGCCACTCGATCTCAGCCACTCTGTCCCGCCCCATGCAATCTCTAATGATCTGATGATTTAGAGTTAAAACAGGACTAAGCCATGTTTTAATCCATGACAAGAGTGGGGCCAGGGACAACGTGTCTTCAATATACCCCATCCCCAATTCCATATGGATTGAGAAAGCAGGAGTAGATTGGGGAAGACCCATAAGAGATCGCAAAAATATGTTCTCTGCTCTTTGGATACAGGACATGTTTTTAAAACCCCATATCGAGGCCCCGTACCTGGCTATGGCCAGGGTTTTGGCTCTATAGATAGACAAGATAGCCTCGGCTGGTTTGCCACCAAGTCGTTTTGCGAATCCCAGAATAGCGGCAGACGATCTTTTTACTGCCGCTGCTTTACTCTGCATTTGTGGTGCCCACGTCCCTTTCTCATCGAACACCACTCCTAAATAGGTGAACACTTTTACTTTAGGGAGCACGGAGCCATTACAAGAGAGGATTTTGATGTTATTCTTGCGATTGCCCACTGCCATGACATGTGATTTCTCTGTATTTATTATTAAATCCAGGTCTTGCATAAAAGCCCCAAATGCATTTAGTAGGTGTTGTAAACCATTTGGGGTTCTTGACAACAATACTGTATCATCGGCATACAATAGGACCGGCATTATGGAACCACCCATGCGCGGTACATCAATAGAGGCCGCTTCCAGAGACTTTCCCAATGAGTTAATATAAAGGGAGAAGAGCATGGGAGCCAGGATGCACCCTTGGCGCACCCCCCTTCCAGATTTAAAAAATGCGGTACAGTTTCCCTCCTGGGACATACGAATAGTCGCCCTTAGATCACTGTGAAGTTGCGCCAGAAAATTCACAAGTGCTCGGTCCAGTCCCTTTTCAAGGAGTATTGTCCACAGCTTTGACCTATTAACTAGGTCAAAGGCTGTGGACAAGTCCATGAAAGCCAGATACATCATCCCCCTTGATGCTACTATATATTTGCTCAGTGTAAGATGTAAATTTAGACATTGGTCTTCTGTGCCTCTGGCAGATCGAAAGCCATACTGAGCCTCGCACAAAATATCTTTATTAGTGGCCCAAGCTGAGATTCTTTCTAGGATAACCTTACCTAGGATTTTAAATGAATAATCTAGCAATGTTATGGGCCTGTAGCATCTTGGGTCCACCCTTTGGCCCTTCTTAAATATGGGGATAATGATGGATTGTGACCATGTAGTTGGGGGTATTGTCCTATCTATACCAACTACATTAAAGACATTTGTGAGTACAACTGACCACATGGCAGAGTTTGCTTTGAACATATCGGCAAGTACGCCATCTGGACCGGGGGCCTTCTGGGCTGCCGTGTCCTCAATTGCCTTCTGTACCTCTTTTATAGTAACACTTGGTAGAGTGTCTTTTATGTCAATTGGTATTGGGTCTATGGGTCCTAGATTGAGATTACTGCCATAGATCCTTTGGAAGTGATCCAGCCAGTCCTGTTCTGGAATATTTACCTCTAGTGGCGCATTTTCTTTCCCATTAAACAAGGGGGTATTAACAATGGTCCAGAATTTAGCGCTATCCCTCAGAGTAGCCTTCTCATGCAAATCGTTCCAAGCCTGTCTTTTTATTTCTTTTTTCTTCCTTAGAATATCCAAATTATACTTTTTCCTAAGCCTGGCCACCTCAGATCTATCTCGGGGTATCATTTTCAAAGCTTTATGTAATTCTCGGTGTGATTTAGAGCATTCGTTATTAAACCACCTCTTTACCCTTTTCTCCCTGTTTTTCGTTTTACATTTTAAATCATCTGCTGCCTGGCGGCAGATAGATTCAGAAGACCGGATTATATTCCCCTCAAATTTAAGTGGTTCCCTACGGATGCTAATTTCTTTACCCACTTTTTGGTTTAGGGAGTGGAAAAAATCCGCTGGGATGACTTTGCTCCATTTCACCCGCCTCCCCTGGTCCCTTGGAGTTAAGTCTGCAGAAATTTCTGCTTTAGTGTATTTGTTAAATAAAAACAGGTTGTTATTTTCTACTTTCAACACAACCGGGTTATGATCACTAAATGTAGTGTGTATAGAATTATAAAAAATAACATTATGTAACATAGCCGGAGAGATAAATATATAGTCAATAATAGTGTTGCTGTCCCTGGCACTGTAAGTTGGGACCCTTTCATTACTATCGAAGAACTCTGGTTCAAATAATTCATTCTCTAAAAGAAGTTCTTCTAGGGCAAACCCTTTTACAGAATGTTCAAAGTGTGGGAGTGGCAACATATCTATATTTACAGTATCTCTTAAGTGGCAATTCTGTTGGCATAAATGTACATTAAAATCCCCCATCAGGGTGAAATATACCGGAGTTGTTTGACCCTCTTTATAATAACACATGAACTCAGTCAGAGAGTTGATATTTTCATTGCCACCTATATTTTGGGTGGCATTATAAAAGTTAATATAAACACATTTGAATTTATTAGTCATTGTGACTTCCAGAACTAGATAGTTTTGGGATGGTGTATTTAATACCTTAACAGTTCCATTCACTTTAACTGAAATTAAAAACTGCAACCCTCCTTCATTTCGGCCTGAGCTCGATGTCTGTGCAGCTAAACAATAAGATGTATATCCATCTAACCAAAAATCACAATCCCTATCCCACGTTTCCTGTAGGGCTACCACATCATATTCTTTTAACAAACCCAGCCATCTTGTGTCACCCCTTTTCGAGCGTAGGCCTGCGATATTCCAGCTCAAGATTTTGACAACATTACCCTTTTCGTTTCTAGTAGGCAAAGTGGGCTGTAGCTGGCTACAAGTATTACCACAAGAAGTCAGTCAATCGTTTTCCTCTAAGTTTGATAGAGCAGAAAACCTATTTGTTAGCACCAGACTACTTCTTGCTTCGCTTCCCTGATTTTCACAGGTTTTTGGTAACATGCCAGTTATTTGCGTGGCCCAGGAGCTGGGACAGGAGATATTAGTGGGAGTAACATTGCGAGTAACCCTTCCTGTTAGCATCTTATGTGGGGCAGGTGGTGGGTAAAAAAAACCTAGGGGTACCGCTCTAATCCTGTCTTCTTTGACCTCTGTAGCATCCCAGAATAAACGCGAGGCCTCATGGGGTCTATTGAAGTTGACGATCATACAATCACCAGCAAATTTTTTGTCTGTGTACCCCACCCAATCAACCCGTCTACCTGTCTGAATGCACTCTGAAATATTATTCGGGCCAGTACAATTTGCGTCACACCATGTCTTAATATTGTCCAGCTGTGTACCATTTGACTCAAATTCACCCGGTTTTAATACAGGTATATTCACCAGAACAGCAACAAAAGGTGTAGCTTCCGGGGGAAGGTGAACTGGAGGTCTGGGGCGCTTTCTCCTAGGCCCTACTGAGTTATGCTCATCTAGAGGGGGTGCCATAGGCTTAGCCTGAGGAGGACATGGTTTACTTATCAAGTGTGCCCTGGATGTAATTCTACTATCTATTTGACTGATAGCACAGCCCTTAGGCTCTAGTGGTAGGGCAGATGGAATCAAAGGGCATGTTGGTACAGTATTCCCCTGCTCCATAGGGGATTGGGGTTGCTTCTGTTGATTAGAAGATGGCCGTGATGTAGTTTTTGTTAATGGACCCCAAGAACCTTTCTCAAAAGACGTTATGTAATCATTAATCCTATCACATTTCCCCAATATTTCAGTTACACATTCCTTGAGTTTATCTATAATGTCAGTGGAGATTTGTATAAGTACCCCTTCAAGCTTATCTACAAGGACTTTCTCCACCATGTCCTTAATTGAGGTTTCGAGGGCACTCAATGGAGTTCCTGGTTTCTTTCGAGAAGGTGCGCCTTGAGCCTTAGGTTTATAAAGAATCCGTTTAGGGCGCTTAGTGGCCTGGGGTTTAGGCTCCTGAGTACCATCATGTATGGGTTGCTGGAGGACTTGATTACTGTTCTCTTGACCCTCTTGTCCCAGGGTGTTGGCTATATCTTGTTGCCTAGTGTCAAGTGCATTTTCAATCAGTATTACAGGTTCCAGGGGAATAGGTAGTCTGCTTACTGTGGGCGATGGTTGGCTATCCAAAATTATTGGGGCCAAACCCAGTTCGCGTTCTTTATCGGCAATTTCTTGATTCAATTTGCCCACAGCTGATGTAAAAAATGTCATAATATTAGATGATGTTGTAGCTTTTCGCGCAATTTTAGCTTTAACTGTACCCCCATTACTGGATGTTTGCAGTTTGCGCTTACCCATTTCCGTAGTGCAGTTCGAAGGGGGGATGCCTGTCCCGTCCCCTGTCGTCCTAGGACGGCCACAGACGGCCCGCCCTCTGCCCGGGCTCAGCCCGGCGCTGCCCGCGCACGTCCCGCAACGCGGGAGGAAGGGCTTGGTTTTGTGCACCTCCCAGACGGAAGCCCCAGCAGTCAATCGGCGTCCCCGCGAAGCAGGGGACGCTGGGAGTAGTAGTTTCCTTGTTCGCACCACTCGGCGGCCGCGTGTGTCCTGCGGCGGCGGAGGCACAAGGTTGTCCGGGAACGCTGCATAGAGGTGGTGTGCCGCAGTATGGCCCCTGGTGCAGTTCTGACCCCCACTCCACCGGAGAGAGGGCTCGGTTTTGTGCGCCTCCCAGACGGAAGCCCCAGCAGTCAATCGGCGTCCCCGCGAAGCAGGGGACGCTGGGAGTAGTAGTTTCCTTGTTCGCCCCACTCAGCGGCCGCGTGTGTCCTGCGGCGGCGGAGGCACAAGGTTGTCCGGGAATGCTGCGTAGAGGTGGTGTGCCGCAGTATGGCCCCTGGTGCAGTTCTGACTGGCAGTAACAACCTCCACCACCCCGCGGCCAAGCTTGACCACCATTGACAAAATGCTCCAGAAGACCATTGACGTTATTGCAACAGCCACCCAGAATACTGAAAGGTGCTTTTCACTCCCACCAAGCTTGCCCCCTCTTTTGAACCAAGATAACTCACTGGATTCTCTACTTGCCGCATCCTATGCAGGGTTTCCAGGCACAGACTCTAATGAAAACTGCAGAATTGTGGACACGGCCCCCTTGGAACATTTTACCACAGGTAGCAGGTTATCATCAACTCCCACTATGCTCAGGTCTGATATGAACATGAGTCAAGACTCTTGTGCACCACTGGCCAATGATCTGGTACATTTAGATGGCACTAACCCATGTCCGGATCTTGATATATCAAACACTGAGGGGGACAAAAGTGACAGTATTCCTGTGCGAACCAGGGGGCAAAAAGCCAAGAGAAAAATGAAACATTTAGACACTGAGCTATCACCAAAAAAACAGAGAAACAAGGGTGGGCGCAATCAACGTCGGAGGATCCCTGCTTCTGCAGAGCCTGAAAGGGATAAGGGGAAGATCAATTTAATGAAATAGACACCCACACTACAGAAGCTAGCGCAGCGATGGGGAACAAAGGATTCTGGGGGAGGATGGAGACCTTACTGACTACCCTTTTAGGGCCAATCAACCAACAAATCCTAAACCTGGATAAGAGGCTGAGAGTGTTAGATGATCATGTAACAAAACTAGGCATAGGGCAGACTGTAATAAATAAATCCAATGTGGGGATACTAAGTGGAACTTAGGCCAAAAATATTGGGGTTAATACAAACACAGATGGTGAATAAACTTACTCCCCCGATGCCAACACAATGCACAAGCAAAAATCTACCTCCAGCCAAACATGCCCCTAATTCTAACACGACTAAGGTAGTTAGTTTGGAAGGAACGGAACAAAATGCTGATAAAAGTAAAAGGGTCCCAACCAGACAAACCAAGAATAACGCCCAAAACCGCCCAACAGTCCAACCTGAACTAAACATGGCAACCTACACGAGGAAGATACCTACCCGCATCAGCCTGCTGCCTGAATGCGGGGCGTATGTGTTAGTCTAAGTCAATGTGCCCAAACTAAGGAATGACCAAGAGGAACACCCCATCACTCTCAAAAACAGGATTATCTATTGGCTATTTATAAATTGCAATTTCCCAATGGAAGGAGCAAGGGAGATTATCCAAACACAAAGAGTCGGGTGGGTGGGCCCGCTGAGAAAAAAGTTTGAGGGGGATTGCATAATTATAAATTTCAGGTCCCCTCAATGGGCTCAAGAAACCCTTGCCAATGCCCCACTGCCCTCACCTTGGGAATTTAATACGACCTTGCTCCCCCTGGGTTACTTTTACAGACACCTAGCCCCAAACTCTAACCCTGGGAATAAACCGGCTGTGTGCTATCAGGATCTAAATCTTGGTACCAGGAACAAACTCCCATTGCACCAACTGAATCAAGATTTTAGCTTTATGAAAGGCCCTGCCCAGTGCCACCAGGCCCTATTCCCAGCACACCCGATGCCACACCCATACTTTCCCACTATGCCCCTGCACAACCATAGTGAGAGGCCATATCTAAGTACAAACTTAAACCAGAACCTGCCTCAGAACGAGTTGAGGTCCATATATAACATCCCAACCTATAACCGGTTTGAACATGCCTTCTCAAATTTAGAAGATCAGGACTGACTGGGGAAAAGGAGAGGCAACATTGGATGTCAAGAAGAAAGTAATGACAATGAGGAACATTTATTACCAACACTAGCCAGCACAACCCAGGAAATAGTAGTGCACCACCACACTGCCACACCTATAGCTACACAAGAGGATGTATCTCCTATACTAACCAACTCTAAGCGGAGTATAGTTATGAGTACTAGGAGCAAGCCAGTTAGCCACACTAACCATTGTGACTTGTCAATCCTTAGCTGGAACGTAGCAGGGTTAGAATCAAGACTGACAGACCCACAATGGGTCCAGCTATTGGATGGCAAAGACATTATCATGTTTCAGGAGATATGGGCTGTTGGGAATCTACATATAGAGGGCTACCATTGTTTTAGTGTGACAGCACCTAAGCCTAATTTTGGACGCGCAGTGGGAGGCTTGTTTATTGGGATCAAGATACTGGCTGGTGGCACAATCAGAGACTTATCAAGAGGGAATCCGAATATACAGATCTTGGAGTTCAAGCGAAAGACCCGTATTTATTTAATTAACTTTTATAATAACGATTTTTATTCTGTACCCAACAAGAACTTTGAAGCACTCTCTAAGACCTCACGAAATCTTGAAACCAGTTTAGAAACTGAGGAGGAGATAGGGATTTTAATCGGGGGGGGGACATTAATGCAAAAATCCCGAAGAATTGCTGGACTGAGGATAGAAATCACTTAGATCAAGCTGAACGAAGGGGCATTGAATTAGCTAACATATTAACTGAGCACATTCTCAGTAATGCTATGGATACAAGTTACACTCCTAGCACATATCATGCTCCCACGTTCAGAGGCAGGGACTGCTTTTCCACCATTGACTTTATCTTTATGTCCCCCCATTTATTAGACCGCTTAACAAAATTCACAGTGATGGAAACATCGTTTGGCGATCATAACCCCCTCACAGTGACTCTGCACCTAGGCCCTAGCCAGGTATATGCTAATTTAAATGGCGCAAGAGACATCACACCCTCGGGTGACGGTCTGCGATTAAAATGGAGGGGAGTTGACAGTGGGGCAATATTGGAAAGTGTAAAAAGGGAATATCCCCAGTTAATCAACTCTTGTTTATCCATGGATGGGAACTGTCACAGGATAATCACTGACTTTGGTAAACTGTGCCTAGCCATAAAAACTTCTCTGTCAGTTCCATTGCCAAAGGAAGGGAAAGAGCCAAGGTGGTTTGATTCCGCCTGCTCACTAGCAAACAGGGAATTGCGCAGGGCATTAACCACTAAACCAAGGTGCATAATAGAGGTACATTTAGCCAAGAAATTTTATAAACTTAAAATAGCTGAAAGAAAGGCTGCATTATTGACAGAACAGTGGGAGTCGCTGGTTGGAAGTGCAAACTTGAAAAACAGTGGCCCCTTCTGAACAGCTGTCAGAAAAATGCGAGAAATGGGCAAACAATTAACCCCAATAAGCTGCAATATAACCAGCAGCTCCTGGGAGGCCCATTTTTCCAAAATGTATGCCGCACCACTTGAGGAATCAACTAGCTTCGCCCATGGACAGCTCCGCGGCTTAGAGATTGATCTCCATGAGGTGGAAATAGCTATCAAAGAGAGCCTTGGGAACAAGGCCCCAGGTCCTGACGGACTGCCCATAGATAATATTAAGCATAGTCCGGATCTATGGGCACCAATTCTCCTTAATGTTTTTAATAGTCTGCCAACAGTGCCCATGCCCGCTACCTGGGCAACTAGTACTATAGTCCCAATTTTTAAAAAGGGCGAGAGGTCAGACCCAGTGAATTACCGCCCGATCTCCCTTTTGGACAATACTTTAAAAATCTTGGGGCGAGTAATTTACAATAGGGTGGTAGAGTGGACTGAAAATACGGGTCTATTGGACCCGTGTCAGATGGGATTCAGGAGCAAGGTGGGGACGGTTGAGCAATACCTGAATTTAAAACTGATATTTGATAAGTATAGCGTTGCCCGATCGTCTCCTATTTACCTTGCGTTTATGGATCTTTCATCCGCTTTCGATCTAGTGAACAGATCTAAACTATGGGCAATCCTTCTGAATTATGGACTGGATGAGGCTCTTGTTAACTTCCTGGCCTACCTCCACACTGATCTCAAAGCACAAGTCAGGATTGGGATGGGTGGAGAAGTATCTGAATCTATCAATATTGGCAGAGGGGTAAGACAGGGGTGCGTTTTAGCACCCCTGTTGTTTATTATTTACATTAATGGTTTAGCCATAACCCTAAAACAAGTGACTAGTGATGTACCAACAATCCAGGGGCAACCACTACCAGTTTTATTATACGCAGACGATGCGGTCCTCATGGGCCGAACACCAAATGCCCTCCGTTTTCTTGTTAAAAGTTTTGTCCAATATATGGAGGGCTTAGATCTGCGTGTAAATTAAAAAAAATCTTTTATTATGCCATGCGGACCCGGGAAACGAAAGCTCAACACCATACATATAGGGACAGATAAATTAGAATCTGTATCTACATTCCCATATTTAGGGTTGGTTTTCGCTGCGAACTGCTCATGGAGTGGGCACTCGGGCCACGCCATGGGCAAGTTCTCGAAAGCCACCAATTCTATTTTGAACTTGTCCCGCCCAAAGATAATAGGTGCCACCAGAGCTATTTAAAAAAAAATTAGATTACAGTGCTTACCTGTAGCTACATATGGGGCTGAGGTCTGGGGATTGGGGAAAATCGAAGTATCCAGCAAGAAGAAGGTCGATCCTGTAGAAAAATACTGGGTGCCCCAATCTCATCTTCCGAATTCATTTGTCATGAGGAACTAAACCTCCCCAATGCATGTGATTTTAATAAAACTAGACCAGCTCTATTCTGGATCAGGATCTGGAGGAATAACTCAGCCACTCTAACACAAAATATTATAAAAGACTGTCTTAAATGTGACCATAGCATGGCGATCCCCTGGCTTGCGGGAGTGCTAAAAACATTGAGTGCCGTGGACAGGGGAGATCTTTTCTCCGACCCAAGTAAGATTGAGCCCAAAGATAAAATTGAGGTCAAACAAGCACTGTATGAACTTTATAATTCTGAACGAATGGAAAGGGAAACCCTCAAATCAACTGTTGTGAGTTATATGAGGAATGAATTATGTAGGAGACCACTTCCACCCTACCTCACTTTACCCATGACCAATTGGGAGAGATCACTGCTGTTTCGGCTAAGGGCGGGCTCAGTGAAATTCCTACTGGGCTTTCCCTTGGGTTATCAACACACAACACAATACAATCCATGTCCGTGTGATAGTATTAGTAAACAGAATGATTTGTACTTTCTATTCTTCTGTAAATTTTATTTAAAAAAATAATTGGCTTTTAACTCATTATTTTAGAAAACAAAGACCACTTTCGTTAGGGGAGTCTTTTTCAATGCTGCTTTCCCTGGACACAGATGAACTAATTTATCGCACTAGCACTTTTCTGAGACTTATAACAGGCGTACGTAAAATGATGGAAAACCCCTGAAAATAGTCTTATGAGAGTTATATTACATTTTTTAATAATTATGAATTCTGTAATTTAGATCTGTTATGTAATTGAATTGTTTTAATATGGTACTTTTATGAATTTTAGGAAATTCGAATAAAGGTCTTTTGAACTTGAACTTGAAGAGAAGACACAAGTGTGTTTTTTCCCCAAATGATTTGTGGTTTGTATTCTTAATGTGCACGTTCTTGGATAGGAATGAAGGGTGAGTAGAGTCCCAGGCAGTGGCGGCTCTTCGGTTAAGGCAAAGGAGTGTTGACCACTGTTCAAAAGGAAAAATACAATGATAATAACATATCGTTATTATCATTGTATTTTTCCGATGGAAAGAATGGATCACAGGGATGGGCAGCACAGGTGGAGGAGGAGTGGTATGCACTCCCTAAGTGTGCAGGACTGCTTGGCCGGCCCTTCGGCGCCGACTAAGCAGTCCTGCCCACTTTGCATTGTTCCCCACCCGGCTGCATTACCTGACGCCGGTCCTAGGATGCCTGTTTCCAGTCCAGGGAGGCCCATATCTCTGTACTGGGGTGAATGTATGACATTGTTCTGCATTCTGCCCATCAATTGTTCTTTTTGCATTACACAGCCTGGTGAGGAACATGCAAAGCCTCCCTGTTCTCGTCTGAGAGCCGAACCAAAGTGCTCAGACCAATCACGGCACTGCTTTGCAGCGTTGTGACAGGCTATGGGGAGCCAATCATAATGCTGCACTCCAGCATTTTGATTGGCTCAGGAGAGCCTGTGTGCCCGGGTGCTTACCGCTGCTGCTGCTGGCTGTGACTTGAGACCGGAAGATGAAGAGGACGGAGGAGAGGTGGCTGTCCGTCATTTCAGGTAAGGGATTTTTTTTTTCTATTCCCCCACCCCCACCAGGCCCAACCACCTCTGTCTGGTAGCAGCCACTACTGGTCCCAGCAACCCCTTACTAACTCTATAAACTACCCATCCCTTAACCATAAAAAACCCTTCCTAGCCATAAAATCTACTCACCACTGTGCCCTACATTTTGACTACCCCTTAACAGTATTCACTCCTTACTACCCCATACACCAACAACTCCTGAACCCTAAAACTATTTACTACATCTATACAGTACTTACAGCTGCACTCTAAATTTGCTTACGGCCCCTACACACTACAAAAAACTAGCCCCTGTAGACTTATCTATGTTGTAGAGACTTGATGGATACATACCTGCGTGACAACGACTATGTTGTAAAGGCGGCATACTGTAAAATACATCTAAGGCTGTTATAACCAGATGGCATTTAAATTCTGGCATGAGCAGTTTTTGCAGTGTGAGAAAATGGGTTGTTGGTTGATTGGGTCAAGCAACAGCCACAACCCTGTATAGGGTGAACTACAAAACGTCACCAAATTAACCAGTGCTTATCTCTAGGTGGCTTGGCACAAAAAGCAGTCAAGCTTAACATAGAGGAAATGTGTAAAGTATTTATCCAGCACACAAACAGTAATAGATTGAAAATATGCCAAAATCCCAAACCAATTTAAGCAAAACAGAGTACGTTTTAATAAATTATTTGATGGCAAAACTACAAAAATCCTATCAGTAGAACCAGAGTGATGCATATTTTTAAATGTAAGGTTCAAAATAGCACCTAAAAGATCAAAGTGCCAGCCATGGGCATCTAGTCACGCAAGACAAGGTCAACATTGAAAGTTAAGGCTGACCGTGATGGAGCACGGTTCGGATACAAGAAGTGGATTAGGCCCTGTCTGTGCATACCTAGGGATTTAGAAACATTTTTGGAAAAAAATGTTTGAGAAGGTAAAGTTCAGCGGGACGAGGTTGTAGGAGGTGTGCGATGAGGGAACGTCATTGACGTACTGCCTTGGTTTGAAACCACGTTGAAGATTTCCAGGTTCAGACTTAGTCACTGAAATGGAAGTAAAAAAACTCCAATGGGCAGAAGGCTGTAGCCGAAAGAAATTCAACGAGGTCAGGTATCCCTTTGGAGAAGGACCTCTGAAACAAATATTCTGCTGTGGAGAAGAACATACTGGGAGAAGCCTTAAATAAATACGACTGCTGATGCACCTTGGGCGGCTAGGTGAGCAGGTTAGTCCCGACCTCCTCATGGACCTCAGAGCACTTTTGGGCAAGTCCTTAGTTTTAGAAAATGGACAGCTGGTCATTTTTAGCACCACAACCAAGGGTCCAGGACTAATATCACACCTCTTGTGGGTTCAGGAGTCACTGAGGCAGGGTCCAGGTGGGGGACCAAAATGGTGGTAGGCTGTTACGTAAATGTGGCTCTGAACTGCATGCCAGCAAACCAGACCTTGGAGTCACATCTGGTTGTCCTAGGTGCAGATGCAGGGCTCAACTGCAGGGCTAGCCCCTGAGGGTTCAAGGCAGATTCCAGGCAGCAGGATACACCTTCCAGGTGCAGCAGCAGTCTGGCAGAGAGTACAGCTGGTCACAGCAGCAGGCAGTCCTCTGACACTCCTTCAGCAGGTTTAGTAGTGAATGAAGACTGGGTCTGAAGGTCATATTTTTATATCCTGGTGCCATTTTTTTAGAGGGTGGGAGAAATTTCTAGAAAGGTTCTTTGAAGTACTTGGAATTTCCTGACCCCCCTGCCCTGGCTCCAAGCTGGCTGCAGGGACAAAACAGGATTGTCAGGCCCTTTGTGTGGCAAAACCCAGACTATTCAGGTGTAAATGGGACTGTGATCAGCTCTGCCCCATCTTGCCAACAGATGGCCCATTCAGGCACTCCTAATCCATCAGCTTTGAGGAATATACCAAGTCTGTCAGTTACATCCAGTCATGTGACCAAGGTCAGGCTACAGGCACTAAAGAACTAAGGGCAGGAAAATGACACCTTTTTAAAAGTGCCATTTTCAAAATTTCAATAAAAAAACCTGACTGTACCATTAAAAAGGGTTTATCCTTATAATTTCATAGTTACCAAACATGAAGTATCTGCGTCCTCTCAATTAGGAATTACAGCTTATCAAATGCAATAAGGAATCCTCAATGTTATCCTTTGGGAGGGGTAGGCCAAACAGTAGTGAAAAAACGAGTTTGGGAGTTCTTCACTACCAGGACATGTAAAACTTGAAAGTACATGTGAAACATTTTAAGTAATAGCACCCTGCCCCATTGGGTGCCTAGGGCCTACTTTAGGGGTGACTTATATGTACTAAAAGGGGAGTTTAAGGCTCAGCAAGGGGATTTAACTGCCAAGTCAACAAGGCAGTGTGACACTACATTCACGCTGCAATGGCAGACCGGTGACAGGTTTTAAGGTGCTACTTAAGTGGCTGTCACAATACGTACCGCAAGCTCACTGGTAGGATTTTTTTTTACAGGCCCTGGGTATATATTACCACTCTACAAGGGACTTGTAAGTAACTTAAATATGCCAATGAGGTATAAACTAATCAAACCATGTTTAGGGGAGTGAGCACAAGCACTTTTGCACTGGTAAAGTGCACAGAGTCCTAAGACTAACGTATTGTCTACTAGAGAACGCATAGTGCCCCATAAGTATGGATGAAAATGTACTATTTGCTTAGATTTCCTTTGTGTTTTCACTGTGATGTGGCGAATTCATGAAAATGCGTATATCAACACAAAGCATAGACATTAACCTAGAGTGGATAGATGTGCACAATTGCTGTGAATCAATTGGGAACACATATTCTAAAAAACGTTGCAAGAAAGTCCACGTTTTTGTTTTTTTCCTTTAGACTGTACATGAAAGAGCCTTGCATTTAGTGACATAGCCGTAGGTATATTAACTGAAAAAAAGCTGATAAATTACGGGCGCTTGGTGTGTTCCTGGAATGAATACCATTTGCAGCTCTAAAAGTGCTCATATCTGCTTTTAGATTAAGTGGGTTTATATAGTAAACATTTCTGTAACGTTCAGCTACTTTAGCGAAGACAGCTCAATTAGGACTATGCAGTAAAATACAGCTTCTTTGCACTTGGTGAGCACTTAACGTGAGCGAAAGGCTGCTTGGGAGGAATCTTATTGCAAATAAGTCCTACCGAGTGTCTAAGGTGATTGCACCGGTTGCCACTGCATTTACACTTTACCTGCAGAAGAGGTCGTTTCTAAACACATTTAATGATCCACGTCAGCTTCTTATTTCTAGATTCACTTAAGTAAACTTTTTTATATAATGTAAAAAGACCCATCCACCTGTTCCCCTGCTGCTCATCATCACTGAGGGACCTGTAATTGTGATCTAAAGACAAACGTATACAGGAATGTAGGCTCGTCTAATTTGGAGAAAGAGAATATCAAAGTATTTCTTTTAATCTGTAGTCAAGTACAGTTTCTCAAGGTACATGAATAATAATGAAATAAATTGTGTCAACTGACGAGTACACGTACACAGATTATGACGTTGTGACTTTTTGACTTATAATTAGCAACTCTGATGCGAAGCAACAAAAGCAAAAAATATTCTTTTGCTATAACATTGTGTTGCATTGTGCCACACATATGGTGGCGTTTACTAACATTTTACACAACGCAGCAACCAACGTTACTGTGCTGCATTGCTTGAGAGGGAGAGAGCAGGACAGCGCTGTAGTGTCCTGCCAGGACACAGTCTAGTTGTTACAGCCCTGTACTACACTGATCACCCACCCACCACAGACGTCACTGGGTCAGGTGACGCTGCCAATAAAAGGGGCCGAGCCCACGTGCTCGAGGCCATAGTTGTACTATCTAACTGGTGTCCTGTGTCGTCCTTTCATTCAGCATGCGGGCCTAGGGCCCCATCTTTACAATGGCGACGAGGTCGGCAGTGACGCCCGTGCGTGCCACTGCCAAGCATCCTGGAAAAAGGGGGAGAGCGCTGCCCGCCTAGAGGGCACCCCCTGCGACACGGAGCGACGCGCCGAGAGGCCCGCGGGGCATGAGCTAAGCCCCGGGCCGACACGACAGAGGAAGTGACCGGGAGCCCACCCCACACCTCTCCAGCCTGCGGAATGCCACCCTGCCGTGGCGGTGCCCCCAAGAGAATAAGCAGACCGGCCAGAGCCCACCTGTACCAGGCACAAGGGAGATGGTGACAACGCGGATCGACCAGAGCCCACCCGCGTCGACCGCGACGAAGTGAGAGGAGGCCCGTAGGCCGGAGGTGAGCCCGGGTGATATAAACTGCCTGGGGGGCCGCGCAAGCCTGAAGCGACCCCCCCTTGGGACTGTGATCGTAAGCAGAGCCCACCCGCAACGCACACAACGGTACCAATGGCAGTTGCCAGCTAGCGCCGCCAGCTACACATAAAGTGGAGCCCACCCGCTGTGGACATTAACTATTGGCCCATTAATTAGGCGAAGGCCAGCGGAGCCCACCCGCGGCCTGCCTGCAGCGTCTCCTACATTCCCCCCGCAGCGCAGCATGTGTGGAGCGCGGCTGCCGCTGCGAGGGTGAGAGCGTGAGAGAGAAGCCAAGCGAAGCCCCCCCACCATATGTATTAACTGTGCCCCCAAACAGTGCGAGTGGTGCCAGACATTGTCCCAGCAATAAAGCAGGACCAGCAGAGCCCACCCGCGGCCTGCAACCACCCCTGACCCCTGCCGCGCAGCGTGTGACTAAGGCTGCTGCGGCGGTGGGGTAAATGAGCTCGGACACCGTGAGAGGCTGGAGGGGCTGCGCGAGCCTGCAGTGACCTCACCAGAGGACTGTTCATGAAAGCGGAGCCCACCGCGCCAAAGTGTGCCATAACTGCGGCAAGCGAAGAATGTGGCCCGCTGCCGCTAGAAGAGGCATTTGACACCCCTCCCCCCTGCGCAGCCTGAGATGCATGGGGGCCAGCTGTGAGGAGCAAGGCGGCGAGAGACTGCACGCAGCTAGCGCCACCCCGGGACACGCCGCAGAGCCCCCCTGCCAAGTGCACAGACCGCTGGAAGAAACGTGGGTCCCGCATGGTCAGAAGAGACTGCATGCGACCTGCGGTGAAGCGGCGCCAGCAACCCCCCCCCCACACAGCCCAGCAAGTGAAAAGGCCTCCCACGAGGCGCGGCAAAAGTACTCACCACAGTGAGGGAGGGAGTGAGCCAGCAGCGAGGGGAACAGCGTGCACCCAGCAACGGCCAAAAGGAGAAGACAGCCAAGAAAACTTGCGGCGGCAGGCTGAGCAATCAGGGCTGGTGGTGGAGTCCTGCCGGTAAGCCTCACAAAGAGCAGAGCAAGGAAATCACCACGAGACACGCAGCATACAAGAAGCTGCCGGTCACACGTTCCCCATCAACCCCACACTGCCATCCGGTGGTCATTTTGAGCAACTGCGCCCCTACAAGGAACAAACAAGCTTTGCACCAAACAAATTCAGACTCTTACTAGGAAAGGAGCGAGCGACGCGAGGTTTGAGTGGCAACATGAGACAATAGACAGTCAGTGAATAGCGCACAGCACTCAACAAGGTTCTATCCCACTGCACTCACAGTGCCATAAAAACCCTGAACACTGAGCGCGTGGATGGTGCACACGAACACTGCCATGCCCGAGTCACGCCAAACCACCACACAAGCAAAGTTACAGAAGGGTACGGCGCAGGAACGCGCCAGGAGGGCGGCAACTCCAAAAGAACGCTACAAAGGTAGATTGCGACTAGGTACACGCCAGCAATCGAGGAACAAAGCAAAGTGCGAGCCAGCACTACCAGATGACACCACCAGGACAACCCAGCACTGCGTAGGAGAAGTGCAAGGAGTGAAGGAACTCCATGCACCAGGAGAACGCACCAGAACACTAGGAACACACCAGGAGACAGCGCAGGAACGCGCCAGCAACGCAGGACCACGCCACGAGGCGCAGGAACGTGCCAGAAACGCAGAACCATACCACAAAGCGCAAGAACGCGACAGGAGTGCAAGAACTCCACACCCGCACGACAGGACAGCGCAGTACTGCGCCGGAACGTGCCAGGAGCGCCAGGAATTAAGAGCGCCAGAGTGACGCTGCACAGCGACACGCCAACGCCACGGGACCACGCACAAAGGTCCCCAAGAGAGACAGCGATGTCTCGCAGCAACCAGAGCACCATCGTCAGCACCCATGGCGGCATGCACCACAGATGCACCAGGAGCGGTGACGCAACCCTCCTCCTCGCAGACAAAGCGCGTCATCGCCAAAACACTGTGACGGTGATCAGCGACCACGGAAAAGATAGCAAAGCATGACAACTCATGCCGAAGATGAAAGCCGACCACACCGTCTGGTCGCCCAGGAAAGAAAAGAAGCAACAGAGAAGATCGCGACAAACGGTCCAGTCAAAGAAGAGAAGAACACCATGCCGGAGAGCTATGCCCAGACCAGTGAGAAACAGGTGGAGTGCACGCTGCCTGGTGAAGATTGGTCGGGAAGGCCAATGACAGCAAGAGGACCAGACCTCGTCGCAAGAAGGAACATGGAAAGGAAGGGCACAACGCCATAAAGAAAAGGAAGGAGGAACACTAGAGCCAAAGGAAACCGACGAGACAGGAGAGTCACAATGGAATTGACCAAGGAAGGGTATTCCGATTGTAGGCAACAGAAGTGATCAAGTAACAGGAAGATACGATGACAGGTCTAGTCAACAAGTCAAGGGGACAACATGTAGAGGGCCCGCTACATGGAGAAGCCTGATTAGCATTAGTAAGCAAGAAAGAAGACCGGACCGCGTCGAGGAAGAGAACGAAGAGAAAGAATGGAGTAACACAACATCACTCCACAGAGGAAGAGAGAGAACCACAGTCAGCACTCAGGAACATCGGTGCTGTCCAAGGAGCATTGCAACAGTCAGCACACAGGAACATCTGTGCTGTCCAAGGAACAGCGCAACATCCGTGTGGATCCCAGTAATCCCGACAACTCGCACCTGAGGAGACCAACCACTGAAGAACCGTATGGGTGCCCCGTCAACCTGAAGCTTGCCGAAGCAAAGCATACCCGAACACTAGACAATCAACCCTTGTGGACTACACAAGACTCGGCTGTGGCCATGTCCGAAGTTCCGCAGCGACCCGCACAGCCCACATGATCAAGTGGCAGTCCAGGGGACAAGGGCCTTGGCCGCATATCCTGAGAGAGAGGAATCTGGATGGGAGAGGTGCAGCAGCAGCAGCTCCACGACAGGCAACAGGAAGCACGAAGGCCCCAGGAAAATACCTGGCACCGAGAAACGGTCGGAAGAAGGCACTGAACCCATGTCCTAACGGCAAGACCATCCTGACGGATGACATCAACACCCCCGAGGACATCATGAAAGACTTGGCGGTGAGTCCGTTGGCAGTTCCTCAGTGACGCCTTTGCGCGGCTCATGCGAAGCCCCGCACGGTCCACCCGGTCCCATCGTGTCCGGCAAGAGGGTCCTCCCAGCGTCTCTAGTGAGAGAAGAGTCCAAGCAGGAGAGGCCAGTCTTCGAGGCTCCAGTGAGAGAGGAGTCCGGCAAGAAAGGCAAGTCGGAAGTTACTTGGCCGGACGGAGGTGTGAAAGCATCAAGATCAGCAAATCCAAAGAAAGGCCTCTTGTGCCGCAGTCGTCTCCAATAACCAACAAGCGTTGTCATCCACTGGACTAGGAACACCTGCGAGACCCCTCAAGGGTCACACCCATTCTGCTCCCGATGCTCCAAGTGATGAACACTGTAGATAAGCGTCAACGCTGCAAGACAAGGATGATCTGAAGTACACCGCTGAGGTGAAGCTCATCTGACTGACTTTGTAGTCCTGGAACTTTCAACATTCTCCCAGCTGATCGCCTGAAGAAGATCTGTTGGGGCTATCAAATGTTATTGTTCTGTTTTCTTGCAGGTTGGACATTTATTTTCCTTTCATTAAATTTTGGGAGGGATGTAGTGTCCTGCCAGGACACAGTCTAGTTGTTACAGCCCTGTACTACACTGATCACCCACCCACCACAGACGTCACTGGGTCAGGTGACGCTGCCAATAAAAGGGGCCGAGCCCACGCGCTTGAGGCCATATTTGTACTATCTAACTGGTGTCCTGTGTCGTCCTTTCATTCAGCATGTGGGCCTAGGGCCCCATCTTTACAAGTGCCATATATGTTAATGTAAGGTGTTTCTGCTCTCTTCAAAGGTACTGATGCACAATGACACTGTCTTGCTCCATGCATGCTTTTTGTCATAAAATGCCAGTAGATAGGGTTTTGTGCAGAGCCAGACTGGCTAATGAGCAGTTTGGAATGCTGCTGAGCTGGGGGCTGATTTTGTTGATGGGGGCCTGCCTGTACTAAACGAAATTTGTTATGCTTTCATTATTTCTAAGCACACACACGTCTCCATGTACAAAATCAGCCCCCACTGCAATTAAATCAGCTCTCAGCTTGGCTGCATTCGAAACTGCCCGATAGTCAGTCCGGCCCTGGTTTTGTGTCAGAACCTACAGGTGGTTATATGGGATTACTCATGTACCACCCCTGGGATTCCTGCTTGATGCAAAGAAATACAACGTAATGCATAGCAGCACATTCCATTACTTTTAGCCTACTTTCCAGTGCAAACAAACGTGCATATTTACACCCCCTTTTGCCACACGAACTTCACTTTTAGTGACATTCCTGTGGCGATATGTGCTTTTTTACAAGGCAGCATTAAGCCACTTAATGTGGTTTAATGCTGACTTGTAAATTAGTCAACCTTTCATGCTGTACTTAGCATGAAAGGTCAGGGCAATGGGTGTTGCGGTGGGCGTTCCACCACAACACCCATTGATTTTGATGCTGCCCCTATTTACAAAGGCAGTGTAAACAGGTGGCAGCGCCAAAATTAAGACCAGGGAAAACCTGACCTTAAACAGGTGAGAGGAGAAATACTTCATTTCTCCTTGTTTATGCTGTTTCCATGAGTGCTGCGTTGTGCAGCACACATAAAAACAGCAAAACGCCATTGATTGTTTATTTGGAGGAAGGTGTCCCTTCCATACATAAACAATAATACATTTTGTTACTTCTATGTGTGCTGCATTAAGCAGCACACATAGAAGTGACAAAATGCCATTCAAAGATTGTTTATGTGCAGTAAGGGACACCTTTCTGCACATAAACAATCTTCCCCTCAACGTAGACACCATTGCACCTGCATTGGCACTAGTCTGCTAAATTTAGCTCCAGCGCAGGAGGAAACGCAGGGCCACCATAATGTTCTAAATATGGTGCAGCCCTGCATTTCAGAAGTGGCAGAGCATGGCGTTAAGCTAAAGAGGCTAACTCCACGCTCCCTCACCTCATTGTAAATATGCTCCAAAGTTTTGCCCTGGAAAATAAATGAGAAATCAACACTTTTTATCAGTTTGTGTCCCTTTGGTGATTTTGCCCTGTGAAGCAATAAATGGCTGTGATGTACGTGATGCACAATAAAACACAAATCAATAGCACAAGCCAAATCATAGCATGTATCACAGATCGGAAGAAAAGAGCTAGAAGGACGGATAGTGAAAAGTGAAAAATATGCTTTTAAGATGAGAAGATTGAACTTATTCAGGTGTACAATGTCACTGACCGGTTACCCACTTGCTCCTGCATTTATAATTAGGACTTACATTGATTCTGTGATGTTTTTGAGGAACCCAAAACTAGTCAGGTAACAATGTGAAAAATCCAATTTCGAGTCTTGTGCTAGGCAGACCTCTGTTTTATGCAAACAACATCTATATGGAAGTTACTAGCAGCGTGCCCCAGCGTTGCCTGGGGCAATGAGGCTTCAGGGCCAACCGCCCAACCAGGCCCCTGCCCGCCCGACATTGTCCGTGCATGCCCATGCACGGACACGGACCAGGCCCCCCTCCCGCCCCGACTTCCTCCCGCCCGACTCACTCCCGCCCCTCTCCCGCCCCGACTCACTCGCGCTCCGACATTTTCCTTTACTGCTGACTCTTCCAGCTAATAGCACTGCAAAGGTCCTTCTTGCCTCCCCCTGCATCACACAGTCTCGCATTGAACTTTCCCTTTCCTTACCTGTGCCGCCGCTCCTCACTGCATAGCGGCTCGTCACTGCACCGCCGCTCCTCCTTCGTCGTCATCACGCACGTCGCATCGTGGTCATCACGCACGTCGTGGTGCTGCCAGCGCTAGGTCCCGGCCTGCGCTACTTTCAGGGGACTACTTTGTTTTCAAACTTAATTTTTTTAATTTACTTTTTTTTTTAATTTATATAGCCTATGTCCATCTACACACCCTGACATTTTCATAGATGTATCGGGTGTGTAGATTGGCGCTGTGGTTCCCGAGTTTACCTGGCCAAAAGGTGCAAGTTCTCTCTTTATAATAGTAGTATAGATTGTCCAAAAAATGGCTTGCACTAAAGGGGGATGACGCTTGCAGAAACAGGAGGTCTGTTGGACAGTTAAGAAGGCACTGGTCTTTCAATGTTTTGTTGCAATCAAGTTAGGTGCGCAATACCTGCTGTACTCCACCTCAGGGCTCATAAAGAGCAAAACATGTGTCTGGTGCACGGAAATATGAAATATTTGAGTAAAACGAACAGTTATCAAACTTTGCTTCATTGGAAGGACTGCAAGGTTGCAAACATTAATTACATTGACCAGAATGCACTGGGAAGCCTACTGAGTCTTGTTTCACTTGAAACTCACTGCTGAAAGGTATTAGTGAGTGGCAGTTCTGTTTCAAGTGCAGCCATATGGATGTTGTTCTGCATAAAATGGTCCCCTGGGATAGGGACTCACACCAGAGTTGGACAACCCTTTCAGTGACATGGTGTTTGTTGGAAAGTTAAGAAGGCACTAGTCTTTGAATGAATATTATGATGTAAACAAGCTAAGTGCACAATAAACGATGTACTCCATCACAGAGCTTATGAAGAGTGAAATAATTGTCTGATGCTAAGTAATATGAAATTTGGAATGAAATGAACAGTTATCAAGCTTTGCTCTATTGGAAGAACTGCAACATTCCAAAGCTAGACCACATTGACCAGAATGCGCTGGGAGGGTCACCGAGTTTGATTTAACTTGAAACTCACAGCTGAAGGCTATTGGTATGGTCCAGTTCAGTTTTGAGTGCGTCCACATGGATATAAAGTAACTATGATTTGCACCCTCACCATGCATCGCTAATTACCTCATACATTACATCACTCGCGACATGTTCTATCATATCACTGCAACATCTGAAAGAACATAATTGATGCCAATACTGTACATGGCGGGCGTGAGCTATAGTTAGTTTAGGGCATCAGTTATAGTTACTTGAGATTTCTATACATGGTGAATATGAGTGGTTTTGTTTGTCTAAAACAGTATGTTTTATCTGACATGTTCACCTATAGCATGTGATTCCCCCTCCCAAACCTTTGTAAAGGGCAGAGTGACCCCTTACCACAGGGCTTATTGAATAATTCTGGAGAGAGGGGCATGTGGTCCTCCTCACTGAACTTTCATAGGCCTCAGGGAGCTCATTCCTCAATGGCAGTAAATGTTTTATGGGAAGAAGGGTGTACAGCCCCACTCCCAGAGCCATTTTAGGCCTTGGAGATCCCATCTTGAAAGGCCAAAATATTTTTATACTATGGAGAGGGAAGCATGCAGCTCCTCTCCCCAGGGTCATTTAGAGGTCCAGAAGACCCCATCTCCTGGGGCTGATTTGTTAATTTATGGGAGAGACATGCGGTCCCACTGTCCAAGCCTCACAGAGGGCAGGTGACTCCATGCCCTAGGACCAGCTCCAAGCAGTGTCCTGAGAACCCCATAACCTGAGACAGTGCTGTTTCCTGCACAGGACAGTGTGGGCATTCTCTGCTTGCACTCTCCCAGGCAGGAAAGTCAACTTTGTTACCACCTGAGTGGCGGCACAGAAAGGAGCGGCTCCAGCTGAGGTGAAAGCAAATAAATGGAGCCAGCTCCCACCAGCACCAAAAAGGGTGCCTGCAGGGGAGCAGCATGGGCAGCAGGGGCCTTGAAGCTCCCTTCTGCATCCCTAAACTATTGCCATATTCTGGGTGCCTTGTGGGGGCACCAGGTGTTGAAAAGTGGTTTATTTGTAGTGAAAAGTGTAGCCATACCACTAGTAATAAGGCCACAAACACGATAAAAGGTTCAGGCAAGGTCTTAATAAATTATTCCCTTGCTCAATCCTTGGTAGATGGCACCAAGCAGGCAGGCATAACTTAGGAGACAGGTGTGTAAAGCATTTCGAAACACCAATACATTAAATAAGCAAGACACAACACACAATTAAAATCCAACTCCAATTTATAAAAATAGACTATATTTTATGAATAAATAGACAACAAAACAACAAGAATCCAATGTAGGGAATTGGAATTATGAATTTTTAAAGAAAAAACATGTTCTAGTGCTTAAAAGCATATAGTGCCACGTTGGAACATCAAGTTGCACTTGACCAGGACAAAGTCAAAGTTTAACGTCAACCACAATGGAGCCCTGGTTGAATACAATAAGTGGGAGGCCTCAGTAAAAAGTTGACCTTCGGACTTACAAACGTTTCTGGAGAATTTTTCTCTTGACATCGATCAGTGAACTCTAGCCGGACACTTTCAATGCAACATCATTGGATTGCTTCACTATGAGGCCCCTGTCAAATCCTGGCAGTCTGGAGCTCTTAAGCTTTCAGCAGTTGGAGCCTGAAATCTAGGCATGGTTGAAGGTAGCCGGCTTGACTCTCAACGTCAAGTTGGTCACCTTATGAAGCTTTTTCCAAAAGTTGCTCAAAACTTCGCTAAACCTCTGGAATTTCTTCCTGAAGTTCCTCTTGAGGGCTGTGTCCAAAACACAAATTCAAGGGTCTGGAATCTCCCAGATGGTCCTTGGGATGTCTGGACTACAATTCCCACAATGCACCTGGCCAAATCAGTGAAAGTACACTGAACGCAATCCATGATGGGACTCTTGGTAGAGATGATGCAGGTGGGCTCTGATAACCTGTAGCTTTTAGGGAGTCCACTCCGTAATCTTTCTTGAAGCAAGGCAAGGTCCTTAGGGCTGTAGTACCCCATTGTGCAGCCGGCTGCATTTGTATGCAGTTCCAGATTCCAGCATGGCAGTCTTTCTTCTCCTTGTAGTTTCAGAAAGCATATCCGAGGAATAATGCAGCTCTCCAATATTTATTCACAGTTTCTGGCCATCAAGCAGGGGTGGCACTTCTGAGCTATGGGATGCGGAGTGCCACCCAGGTGTATGACCACTTTCTCCAAAGTGTGGCATATTCTTGTTCCAGCTAACGCCACTCTACCAAAATCCAACATGGAGAATTGTTTTCCTTTGGGGTTAAATCTGACTAAGCCCACCCACTGGTGTGAATAAGTTTCACTAACACACCCCTTCCAACCCTCTACCTATCCTAATTACAGGGGTGGCAGGATTTGGTGTTCAACCTGTGCTGCCCTAAAGTTTCATTCTCTCTTTAAAGACCAGTTTGGCTACCCCTCAACACCTTCCTGCTATCTGCTCGGCAGCTTGTACTTCTCTGCCCCAAGAACCCACTCTCTCTCTAGCAGGGCTTTTCACACTTCATTAGAGCAGCCTGGTCAGCCTGGGAAGACTGGCCAATTAGGAGAGAACAGCTAAAAGGCTGGATTTTAGCTCACAGTAAAGAAAGTTTATTAACATATTTTCGGTCATAGTTATTATACATCTAACAGTGGCAAGTTGCTGGATTTATCTTAACTATTTATTTGATACCTTGAAGTGCATTTTACGTGGCTCCTACCAGCATTTCTACTTAAATAAAACATCTCAATGTTGGCCTATGGAGCCAGTCACTACAATTAGGAAAATGGAATTAGCAGTTTTTCCCTCGCCAAGGCTTATAAAACATCTTTTATAATGTCTCTGCTTATAGCTACTAGGCAGTCCACCACTGGGGCACCAAGGGGAGAGCTTAGGGTGACTCATGTGTACAATTAAGGCAAATTACTACTTCATAAGTACCTTTAATTCCAAAGTTCAATTTACATATAATTACAATTTAAAAGAAGCCTGCAGGGCAGGGTTGGCTTCTAAAATGACAGCAGGCAACATAATAATGCACACTCTAGGGCAGGAAATCTACTGGGCCTCTAACCACTTCGCTGCGGCCGTCATTCCATGCGTGCGCTGTTCGGACGGCCCCTGGCCGTCCTCCAAACACACCCACTATGACGTCAGATGACCTAGGGCCGTCCAGCGCACGAAAGAGGCTAAACCTCCTTGCCATTATATACTAGGTACTTATAGGTAGTTTGAATCCCCCTTGCCTTGTTAAATACTAGGGAACTACCGGGGTCTGTCATGTACAATTATAATTAGGACTCTCAGTTTTCCGTTTAAATGGATTTTTACATATAAATATAGATGGAAAACTTTTATTCCTTTGTCTGTATTTATAAATAGAAACGGAAAAATACTTACCAGCCACCTTCATGGTATCAGTGTCTGAAGTGCCCAGGGGCCAAGGAAAGAAATCTGAAACTGCTACTGCGATGCCCTGCAGATTATTCTCCCCTCTAAATCACCCCGCCCTCCTGAGTCTAAACTAAGCACTCTGCTGCCAAGGGAGATTGTTCTGTTAGTGAGCGAGCCTCTCTACCTCCCAGACAGCAGCAGGCCAAGAGCGCTTATCGGTCTTTATCAATACACCACACACTATTGACAATGCCACAGGGTTAATTGCACCACCATACATCCTGTCAACACCATAATGTTCGTCATCTGTTGTCTCACCATCAGCTCGTAGTAACTGCATGTCTGGAGGCATAGTCTAAAGCGCAAAGAAATGGGCATGCAGCAGGACAGTGATGTTCTCTTCTGTTCGAATTAGTGGTAAAACTGCACAATGTGGTGGTGGAGTAGTCGGTGTAGCTCAATTTCTTTGCTTATCTACAAAAAAAAATCGGAAGGCCCATCAAGAGAGCTCGTTTAAGGTTGGCCTGGTACCACAGTGAGGTTATGGCTTCATTTACCCCCCACAAAGTCTGGGGAGAAAAATCTTTGAATATTTTCACTGGCAGGGTCCTAGCTGTCAACGGCAGCAGAGGCAGTGGCCATCCTAAAATGAGTTAGAAACCAGCGTATTGGGAGTGAGGGCGTGAGGAGAGGGGTTAGTTTTATTTAGTGCCCTTGGCACCTTTGCTAAGCCATTCTTCACCGCAAAGCAGTTTAAGTAAAGACAGATATATTGTGCGGTGTCCCCACTTGACCTCGGAGCACTGTGGATCTGAACCCTGAGTAAGGCTGCCACGCATCTCAAAATAGTGCGTGTGAACATCTGCACATCCGAGGTACAACAGTTCCTGGTTCACAGCTATGGCCCAGAGCCAAACACAAAACCAAGGTTAATTACAGGGTGGCAAAGGCAAGCATGCATTTCAGGCTGATAAGCGAGGTGCAGTGCTCTGCCTAAGCCGGTAGGAGTTCCAACGATGCAATGATCACATAGTATTGCGCGCTTGAACACTCGGATGCAAGGCGGAGAGGACACTGGAATTCGGTCTCTCCCCGGAGGGCAATGCTCGCTCCCAGCCAAGCACAGAGCCATCAAATGGAAAATTAGGCATGCAAATGAGTGAGTAGATATCGCCACACCCGAAACTTAACCCTAGCGACTGTCACCAAGTGCCGTCTCGAGCAATGCTTGAAAGCTAGCCCTCACGATTGTTTGTCAAAGCCCAGGCCGTTGTTGTTTCTTTTCAAATAAATGGACAATCTTAAGTCACAAAGTGGGGGGCACTGCAAACAGGTCATGATTTCTCACACTGGGGCACCAACAGTAAAACAATTGCTCAATTGCTGACTCCCGTCAGCAGAGCTGTGGAGTAGACAGGGGCTGCAGGGGCCTTGGGCTCCCCCCACCCAAGGTACCCTACAATAAAAAAAAGACATGGATAACCTGGGTGGGCACATGGGCACCCACATTTTTTTTTAAATGTGAAAAAAGTTAAGGAATAAAACATGAGCAGCAGGAGCCGCTCATTTATTGTTTACTACTCCAAACAAGGAACAACCAATAATGCCCTGCCAAGCTAGTATCTTTATATGGATCCTGATGGACATGGGTTAATACAGAACTGGGATTGAATAGAGAAATAGTCAGGGGCTGTACAGCGCTGGACAATGTAAGAAACATCCAATGGATTCAATATGTCAAGTCAATACTAAACAAAATGGGACGACCTGAACTTTTTGCCACTCCAGAAAAGATAGTGAAAGAGGACCTGGCATGGGTTAAAGTACAACTCTTAAACATGCAGACTGCAGAGAAAAAGGCATTGAAGATTGAGAAACCTATGGTGAAAGCCCATTTCCTGTTAAAGACAGTCCCACAGATAGAACCGTACCTGACAATTGTCACAAAACCTTTTCAGAGATTTCTTCTAACCAGGTTCAGTTTTAATCTCGTTCATTGTATTTTAGCAGATGGACAGGGGTGGAGTAGTATAAACGATTAAGGCCCCTGTACATGTTACAATTTTTTAACACAGGATACCATACATCTTATAATGTTTTGTGAGCCTTTTAGCACCATGAGCAGAACGTTTTTAAGTCCTATTTTACAGGCCAGGGGTTTTGTGCAAGTTAGACCTGCCTTATTATATTTGCAGCTTTTAAATAACGCTTGGGAGATTTTTAATATTGCAAATTTTTTGGTGGCGGCAATTAGACATAGGTAGAAAGGCTGCTAGAAATTTTTAATTGTTGATTGATTTCATATTTTGATATAACTGTTTCTATTGCCTGATTAATGAATTACAAGTCACCTCCTTTTACCGACATTCTTTTACTGTTTGAATGTGGTATATTTTATTGAATAAAAATAGTATTAATATGAATGTATGTACTCTTCATATGAAAATTGTTGTTTGCAGTGTACTTTTATGGTTTTTGCTAGCCAAATAAAGTGGTTTGAATTTAATTGAATTGGATCCTGATGGTATTCTTAGAAGGGGCAGGAGCACCACCAAGAATTTTTCTAAAACTGTGGAGCACTGCTGAGAGCTTACCATATTTTTTTAAAGTACTTCGAGCTGGAGCTATTTGCTGTTCAGCTGGAGTCCAGGGACCTCTTGTAGTTGGTTCAATGGCTACACTTTGTGGCCTGAAAAACATAAAAAAAATAGTTTCAAGGACATGTTTTACATTTTTTTTAATAAGGCTTTATTAAAGCAATTTCAATCATTTTTATTAAATATTTAAATGTGCGAATTGCTAAATATCATCACTCACATAAGAGGGGAGAGGGTCAAAAGCTGGACTCCACTACCCCGAACCCCCTGAGATGGTATGTAAACACAAGCCCTTCTTGTAGGGAGGACAGAAAATATACAGCAAACAACTCGAGACAGGCAAAACAAATCTGTTTTAAAAACTGCCCTCACTCACACACGAATGTGTGTGACATGCTTCATCATCGGGTCTGCTTACAAAACGCCCTGGCATAGCCACGCTCAGGGCGGAGCATAGGGGAGGGGGAAAAAAAACAAAAAGACAAAATAAGGCGCAATTACAAGACACAACATTTGGGACAGAGACAGTGATACAACAGTGAATATCACCCTGTGACTGGGTATAGTGATAGAGCAAAAGTGCAGCATGAATAAGTGCTTTAAAACTGGCTTGTGAATACCCTATAGACCTGTATTTGTAGGTTCCACGTCCAGGATTAAAAATGTGAAGGATGGGCTGTGTTTGGGGAGAATATTAAGTTCTCACAACACCCCTCCTTGAACTGCTTGTGCCAACACGTTTCGACCGACTTACTGTGCCAAAAAACTGGTCATCCCGGTCTTCTTCAGGACATTTATCTCTCCCAGTCCTGATATCCACCACACCTCATTCTGGCCAATGGGTGGTAAAAAGATTTCTCTAGATCATAAATCGATCAAAACGTGTGGAGGAAATTCCAGCATCATGGAATGCAAACACTGGAAAGAAGCACAATAAATTATATGCTTACATGTATCATGCATGTTTTTGGACATCATAGAAGATATACATACTTCTTGTCTCTATACGATGTCCCTCTCAATAACAAGGTAAACAGGGCTATTGTATTAAATTAAACAGGCCCCTAGAGTGGCTCGTGAAAACACTCACCACCTTACATGCCATAATAAGGTATAAATAAAAAATGTTTATTAAAATATACTGCTGCATGAGAGGATACCACACCCCCCTTATAATGCACGACTTCCTGCAGTTAATCACACAAGCCAGCATACACCTAGTGAAATTACAGCCATCTGTACCCGACTCGCATGGCGCACTCACCAAGTTTATCAATGTTTTAAACTCAAAATGGCGCCCAGCAGGGAGGATTCCAAGGAACACAACCTCTGTTTGAGTGAAAAGAAAGGAAAAGCGGGTAACCGTTAGTTCTATCATAAATGGATGCCAAAGAATCGTTATATGCATCCAAACATGGTATCCCCTGCAGATAGCATGTCTACTGCCAGCCGGATATCGAAGAACGTAACACCATAGTTAACAGCGTTAGAGTTAAGTCCCCCCTCCGGCACAGTGATACTCCTTACTGTTCCATAGGATCTCCACACTACTCGTGCCTGCTCCTGGACCACCGTGCAGTGTGTCTAGCGTCAGGCGTCTCCATTTTTAAATAGGTTCTCTGACGCACACACACTCATCCAGCCGTCAAGACGCGGCGTCGTGAATGCGTCAATGCGTCACAGGCTGCTGGGATGTGGAGTCCCTTCCTATGGGTTGCCATCGCTGCCTAGTCTATATGCATTGTTCAATATTCTAAACAGACAGCTATGGGAAGCATGCTCCACGGGGCCTCTAAAGTCCCCGCCTTGTATGTAAGTAATATTCTGATGCATTCTTATGAGTCGTACAACAACAAAATGATCCCTTTCATGAATAACACCGGCATTTTCCACAGAGGTATCTCGATCTAGGGAAAAGAGACACTGGCCCTACCCCTTACATTAAAAAGCGCACATGTGCAGGGGGGAAGGAGATGAAAACGCAAGACAGGGGAAAATGGCCCATAAGTTTGTTTTGCTGAAGGAGGGCTGTCAGTATCCGTCCTGGCCAGTCATCCCAGTCCCTGTTGTAAATCCCAACATTCACACACCTGCTATCCCTGTGATACGGATCCAGAAAGAGAGCAGAATTCATCTACCTAGAATCTGCCAAGGTATATCGTCATTAAGACCCACAATATGGCTCCTGAGCCGATAAAACCATTTGTGTTCGCGCAGTAGTAATGTTCTGTTGTCATCTACCGCATGCCTCCCCAGTTGGAGTTTTTCAATCACAGTCCACCTTAAATCTTCTGAGGTGTGCCCTGCCTCTAGGAAGTGTGTCGTCAGCCTTGTATTAGATCTGCCACATCTAATAGTGCTCCGATGTTCTGTAATTGGGGTCTTCACCTTCCTACTGGTCATGCCTACATACTGTTTGTGGCATGGGCATGTAATTAGATAACTAACCCCCTGCGAGTTGCAATTAGTATGGGATCTCTGTTCCCAAGAGGAATGAAGTCCTAAATCGATGTGCTTAGTGTTAGAGGTAAGATGACACACTGCATGAGCCACAACGAGTGTGGCCCATCGATCTGGGTAAACCTACAGCTGTACTGGTGGTCTGATGTTCTCAGGTACCCTAGGTCTCATGTGAATTAAAAGATCTTTAAGATTTTGACTCAGTTTAAAGGAGAATAATGGCTTGTCCACATTCAAGCCACCAGTATTAAGGATCTTCCAATTCCGTAACAGGATTCGTTTGATCTGTTGTGACGCAGTGTTAAATGTTGAGACAAACCCTTTCTTTGGTCATTCTCGGTCTGATGGTTTTAGACAGAAGAACTTCACGATCAACATTAGAAGCCCTCTTTCTGGCTCTTTTGATAACCCTAGTCTGGTACCCCCTTTTTTATAATTTCTTGGATAGCACATCCGCCTCTATCGTGAAATCAGCCCGTTCTGAACAATTGCGGCGTATACGAAAGTATAGCCCCACCGGCAAGTTGTCCCGTAGCGACTTCGGGTGGAGACTATCAAATGCCAATAGTGCATTCTTGTCCGTGGGTTTATGATATATTTTCGTATGTAGTACTCCTCCTCTTGGTTCTATCAATAGGTCCAAGAAGGGTAAGCTTGTTTTGGTGACAGCCGAGGTGAAGTGGACTAAAGGATTTCTTAGATTTAGCCATTCTAAGAAGAGGGCAACAGATGATTCATTGCCTTTCCAAATGACCAAGACGTCATCGATGTAACAACGTCACTATTTGAAATTAGGTCCCCCATGGCCAGGCGGTGCTCGAAAGCCCCCACATACAATCCTGCCAGGCTTGGCGCAAAGACACTACCCATGGAGGTACCATGGGTTTGCAGGTACATGGGTCCTTCAAATTCTAAAAACATTTTTGTTAGGGCTATCTCTGCCAGATGTAACACAAATGCCCTAGGCATTTGGTAAGGCCACTCTTCCTCAAACAAGCTATTCTCCAAAACCCTTAGAGCTTCCCTTTGCGGGATGTTAGTATATTAGGCCTATAAGGAACTCAGTATTGGGATCAAACAGCATATCTTTCAGGTAGTTCAGAATGTCAAGGATTTCTCTCAGGTAGGCAGGCAACTTTTGTACAAGAGGTTTCAGAAAGAAATCTCAGAATTGCGATAACGGTTCCAGCAGGGACCCCACCCGGTAGGGGGTCTTACTGCTTTATTGATTTTTGGGAGGACATAAAAGTACGGCATTTTGGGTTGTTCATTCATTAAGAATTCCGCCTCATGTCCTGAAATCCAATCATTTAATCGAGCCTCCTCCACCACCATCGCAATTTCCCTAGTAGTGGCTTCAGTAGGGTCCTCCGTAAGCCTACGGTAGGTCCTTTGATCTGATGAAAGACGAGCACATTCCTCATTGTAGGTGTTTCTGTCCAGCCTTTGTCAGCTGGCTTCAGGATAATATCCCAATTATCCATAAGCTCCTTCAGTGCCACTTTTTCTAAATTAGAAAAATTAGAAAAATGATGGTGCTGGGATTTATTTTAATTCTCCAGATCATGGACGACTTCCTGCTCAAAAGTGGGTTCAATGGCTACACTTTGTGGCCTGAAAAACATTAAAAAAATAGTTTCAAGGACATGTTTACATTTTTTTAATAAGGCTTTATTAAAGCAATTTCAATCACTTTTATTAAATATTTCAATGTGTGAATTTCTAAATATACATTTGATTATACTTATTGGTGACTCTATGACAAAGACAATAGGTCTTCTATGAAAATGTTGATATGCTGCTTCCTTGATAAAGCCTTTAGGCCCACATTTTATATTTTGGTGTTCTGACTCTTTGACAAAATCAGTATATCTGCCTTACTTAAAATAACACCCTTTGAATTGTTTCATCACAGAGTCCGCCGTGTACTCCCACTGGTGTTGGGTGCAGGCACTGTGCCCAATGGCACGCCACGCAGAGCCTGAGACTATGTGCAGTGGGGGTTGTGCTTCAGCTGACGGGTGGGTGCGGCCAGTGGGTTTTTTAATTTACATTAAACAAAACATAGAAGTGGTAAAGTGACAATATAGTAAGGACTTGTAAGAATATGTTACTTTCCATTAAAAGAAACCTTTGACATACACTGAAAAAAACAAATGTTAAAAGGACGTTATTGTCAGGTAAAAATGTCAGTTAAAACATGCCATTTTAATCAAAGAACGCCACTGAAATTCTCCAGTTATAGTTATCTCAAGTAACTGTAACTCACAACCTTCTCATGCACTGCTAGTTACCTCCCCTGTTACATCACTCATGACTTGTTCTATGACTTCACTGATGACATGCCTGCAACATCTGAAATGACATATTTGATGAAAACGCTATGCATGGAAGCAGTGCGAGTTATAGTTACTTGATGGCTTTAATTCTAGTTACTTGGAATAACTATAACTGGTGAATTTCATTGTTGTCATTTCAGATGTCATTACAATTGTCATCAATGCAGGCATTGACCATGATATGAGTAATGTAACACATGATGGTATAAGCAGTGTATGGCAAGAGTGTGAGGTATAGTAATTTTAGGGCATATGTTCCTTGAGATAACTATAACTGGTGAATTTCAGTGTTTTTTTAAAGGATTTAAAAAAAAAATTATTAACCTAACTATACATTGTACTACAATAAGTTTAATTTGCAATTTTGCAAAAATCTATTAGGACATCATATACACTATACTTACTCTATTTATATACCATGCGCTATCAGTGCAGAAAGAAAGGAAAAATAAAAGCAAAATGTTCCATAAACACCGGAAAAACACTGTTTCTGTAGTTTTTAATGGCACTGAAATGTGTACCCACTGATAACCACAGTTTTTTAAAGGTATTGAAATCACTTAAAAACGGATCACTGACAGAACATCGACAGACAAAATATTGAGAGGACAAAATATCGAGGTCAAAATATTGACTGCAAAAAGTTATAGTTAGGACCTAGTTTCCATAGGAAATCCTCAACATTCTATTTGGATTAACTTTGGCCCCGGTGGATGAATCTTCGCGAATTTCTCAAAGAAGATGGCTCGGTCCGCTGCGGTCCTTCCCTGAAAGTTTGGGGGGGATTCGTCAAGTGGGGGCTGAGATAAAAGGGGGGTCCCAAAACGTGTTTTCTCCATGTTATTTTCCATAGGACGTTTAGACACGGCTACAGCTCGAACGGGTGAATGGATGTATAAGAAATTTGGCAAAACGGTAGAGTCCGGCTCGCAGATTACGCTTTTTTTGGAATGTGTAAATCCGTTCAGTAGTTGCTGAGAAACTTAAAGTTGAAGTCAATTATATATCTATAAGCGCGCACGGGTGCGCGCACTTGTGCGGCGGCGCGCTAGCGGAATTTTTTTTTTGCTGTGTGACGTCTGTGAACGTTCGATTCGGAGGAAATCAGGAAGTGTTGACCGCCATTTTATTAGTGCGAGTAATTATATTGTACATTTCAAAGCGTTGCAACATGGAAAGGGGACAAGGTAGAGATTGTCTGGCAGCGTAGGTTTTCTCAGGGGGTGCAGTAAGGCTCTTGAACGCGAAAAGAATTTTGAATTTTTTTGTTAAAAAAGTTGCGGGGTGCGCGCACCCGGTCGCGCACACCTATTTACAAGAGTGTGGAAATGGAGATAAATCAGAAGTTTGAGTGCTTAGATATAAGGTGGCTCTGAAAAGAGCCCTTGTGTTAATTGAGTTTTTTCTGCATTTATAAGTAAGTACCGATGCAGAGTCTCATGTTACAGAAGAAGATTCTGTTTCCCTCATCCGTGAAATGAACACCATCTCTCCTATAGATGCCTTTCATGTTGTAACGCAAGTTGTTGTGGTAAATAGAACCCATGCTATAATCTCTGAGAAAAGCAGAAACAGATTTATTTACAAGTTTCCTTGCTTTCTCAATTTGTGCACAATGTTGATTGGACCAATTCCATTTCTGTCTTAGGCATATATTGGAATATACCAAGGCAGTTCGAGGAAAAAGTGTCATCAATTGTCGAAAGGTGTCTTTTAGAAGCATTTCCAGACCTACCCCAGTCAATGTGCCTAGATCGTTCCCACCACAGTGCACAATTATAAGGTCTGGTTCTGGGAGATGCATAAAAGTTTTCACCAAAGGTATCAATTGGTGACATCTCAATCCTCTATGGCCAATCCACGTTATCTGCACATTTGGTAAATCAAGGTTGGAAATTCGTCTGTTTGCTGCATATTTTCCACTCCAGTGAATATAGCTGTGTCCTAAAAGCCAAACCTTCATTTTCAAGGTAGATGCACTTGTACTCCGATGGGTTCTGGAAGTGGAATGGTAGTTAGAAGCTGAAAGTCAGGATAAAAAAATGGATGAGGCTTGGTGTGGTTGAAAAAATAAAAATGATTGGTTGATTGTAATACCTCAAGATTGAAAACTACGTTGCATGTTAATGTTTATGTAAAACGAAAAGTACTATTGGGTGTCAAAAAAATGACATGTAACAGAGCTGTGGATAGGCAGGTGTTTCTCGAGAAAAAACAGTCTTCTTAGTTTGATGTAGAACGTTGAGATATGAACTTTTGACCTGTGCCTTCAGCCAGGTGCAGAATGAGGTGTTACCATGGAAACAGCAAGAGAAGGCAGTGGGTGATGGGTGACTTTTATGTGACATTGAAAATATTGTGAGGGGCAACCAACTGAAATGTTAATTTGATTTCAAAATTTTGCGGGAAGAAATATGATTGGTTGAAGACACATATATGAGTCTGTATTGACAGGATATCTGTGCCATTCAATTTTGGTTGCAGTGATAGAAGCATTATTCAGAGTTTCGCAAACGAATATCTGTTTTGTGACTGTCACTGTTCTACATCGTACAAAGCATTGGTAAAGGTAAGTCTGTAACTGTTTGCTTTGTCATGTACTGTAAAATGTGGTTTAGTCACTAAAATTGGTTCATTTTCCTCACAGTCTCTGATTAACCTCATTTTTGGCTGTCATAATGTCTTGTATTTTTAAAACTATTTTTCCATTTCGTTTCACCACTCTTTATCGACATTATTTGTTTGCAATTATTAGTTTTACATTTTGCATAATACATTTCAATAAGCTAAATGGTGTTCAGTCATGTTCCTATGTAATCTTTTACTGTTAGTTTTTTAAATTCACTGTGAGTCAGAGACGAAACTGGAACGAAATTTTGGGGGGGGGGGCAAATGAAAAAAATTTTGTTAGGCGAACTTGAATGTTTAATTAGTTGGCAGAGTAAAGGTGCAGGGGCTTTTAGGAGGGGTAAAATAACTGCAAGGCCTACTTAAAATTCAAATGGATGTTTATAGAGGTGTGAAACGTTCAGGTGCGGCAGTGTGTGTACCTAGAATATATATGTTACCTTAGGCTGCTACACCAGACGGGAGGGGGGTGGGGGCCTGAAGTCCTGTGAATTTAATGGGAGTTGCGAGCCTTTTTTTCATATTCTTTCCAATGTAAATTATAGTTTTGTATATAATTTTGGTGAACAGCAAAAAATGGAATATAAATTATGTTTAATATAGACAGCAATTATTTGTGTGATTTTGAAGCGTTTAAATATAATGAGAGAAGTTGATTTTGAAATGAATAAATGGTATTAGCAGAGACACAGATAATGCAGATAGAGAGAGAAATGGTACATTACATGTGATACCGTCGTCAAAAAGTGCTAATGCTTAATGTATTCCTAAACTTTCTGTCAGTCGACAAAATTACAGTGTGGTTTGTGGCCGCGGCCTGCACTGGTGGGGGTGGGGTGAGAGGGGGAGGTGGTCGAGTAAAATAAAATGAAAAGTTGTGACCATGAGGTTGTACACAGGTTCGTGTAGTACAAATGTGAAACCGTTGTCAAAAAGTGGTAATGATTAAGGTATTCATAAACTTTCTGTCAGACAACAAAATTACAGTGTGGTTTGTGGCCGCGGTCTGCACTGGTGGGGGTGGGGTGAGAGGGGGAGGTGGTCGAGTAAAATAAAATGAAAAGTTGTGACCATGAGGTTGTACACAGGTTCGTGTAGTACAAATGTGAAACCTTCGTCAAAAAGTGGTAATGATTAAGGTATTCATAAACTTTCGGTCAGACGACAAAATTACAGTGTGGTTTGTGGCCGCGGCCTGTACTGGTGGGGGTGCGGTGAAAGGGGGAGGTGGTCGAGTAAAATAAAATGAAAAGTTGTGACCATGAGGTTGTACACAGGTTCGTGCAGTACATGCCTTCATACATTGAGGTAGCAGACCGAGTATACAAATATCTCTCTCCCTCCTGCCGTTTGACTTCATCTTAATCTCCCTTCTGCTTTCCGTCTCTGTTGCCCTGTGTTATCTTACTGTGTGTGTGTCTGTCTGTGTCTGCCTTCAGTCCGGGCTGAGGAAGTTTGCTGTGCAGGCACACACAGATAGTCGCATCAAAGTACTTGGCAGGTTTTCAAAAAACTATTTATATAATTGAGATGCGTTTTTGAAGCGCTAGTGAATGTCTACTTTCAGAATTACTGCTCGGTTGGCTCCACAGAGCAGAGGGTATGTCGTATTTGACTTCTTAGTGCTTTTGCATCTGTACTGTGTTCTCTGGTGGCTGGCGGAGATGTGTTTGTTATTTTGGAGATGAAAGCGTGATAAGTAGTGAAATACGACATAGCGTCTGGTCTGTAGAAGCGGGGGAGCAGTGATTAACACTGAGTCAAGCGGAACTGCGGCGGTGCTTGGTAACAGTAATAAATTATTTTCTTACAGCGGTACAACTTTTTGCATGGTCCGCGACCCACTAAGAAAGGGTTGACGGGCCATCATAGGCCTGCGGGTTCTAGTATGAGTAAGTCAGGTCAACAAAAGAAAACATGAAGTTGGTACAGCCGAGGTTATGTGGAACACATGAATATTCTTTTAGTATACAATTATTTCAGTTGAGATTATAGATTAAAAGAGACAACGTGTATATTTGAAATGCTTATTCAGAAATGCACTGTTTTCAAGGCAGGCCTCTTATCTAATACGAGTACAGACATTGTAAGAAACAAAGTAACATTTATAGTCACTAGTACATAGAATACAAACGGTATAGTTGATGTAAAATGAATATGGTTTAGCAAAATTAATTGTACACTGTTATGAGGAAGTACATTATATTTTATTAAATCTAAGAAGGTGTCTTGCCTTTCAGTTTAGGAACGATACATGAAAATGCTAGTGGTTAGACATCAGCTCATTAACAATCAGCTCTCTGCATGCGAAGCACTATCAAGTTTGTGTTATGCTGTTGTGTAAGGAAAAAAAAGGCGCCAAAAGCGAGAAGTTGGCTGGAGGTGCATGTATGTAATCTGTTGGAACGTTCGCAAATTAGTGTTGAGAAGAACTACTGTATTTACATATCTTTTGAAGGTTTCAGTACTCCATCTGAAATACAGCACGAAAAGTAATGGAAATATTAGTGAAAGAATATATTTTTCTCGTATGCATTAAAAATATTTCAGTACATGGAAAACTAAAGCAGCAGAGGTGTGTGAGGCGGAAATAAGCAGTTCAAAGGAGAAATGGCGTTTACACTTATAAAAAACTCATGCTATCTTTACACATTAATCAGAGCACATGTAGCATATATTACCCAGTTTTGCTCCGAGTACGTTTGAAATAAGATAAGATAAGATATGCAACTGAATTGTTGACATTAGAGTTTAATAAAAAGTTAAGTTTGAAATCGAGTAGCCTAGGAAAAAAAATTTAGTCCACATAAAACACAAAAATCTGACCAGCAGGAAATTATAATGTCCACTGTTAGTAAAGCCAATAGGTCTGTTGATGTAAAAAAAAAATCCAAGAAAATGTGAAAAAGATAGGGAGGCAAAACAAAATGTGGACATCAATGGCTTGCATAAGAGTCATCCTACAATTGTGTAGGCGAAATAAGCAGCTACCGCTTCTAAAAGGAAGTCACTGTTGTGATCCGAAAACATGTCAGCCATCCAATTGAAAAGAGGAAAAGAACATACATGGTCTTTAATTACCGGAGCCTCTAGTAACATCAGAGGGCAACTCGGTGTCTTTTCTATGTAGCTGTGTGCCAAGAAATCTTGCGCCGCTGCGAATATATTCCAATGACCCAGAACTCCTTGTATCGCTGCAAAGGCCATAATCCCTCCGTTGGAACAAAGCTGTTCATGATCAATTAACGATTCATGAGATGATTGTAATTCAATTCCGGAGATACCAAGTTGCAGAGACATAAGTCCAGAGCCCACATGAAATCACAGCTCAGGCAATGAAATACAGGCTGCACACAGGTGAAATAGGAAATTCGAAATGATAATCGACATGATGCACTCAAAGTCGAGAGTGGTAGGATGCCGTAGTAGTCAAGCATCCTCTGGCGAAATAGTTCTAAGTGCTCCGGCTCGTTTGCGAAGAAAGGAGGGACATCCATTTTGTAATAAACAAAATAGGACCACAAAAGTCGCAGTCACTGGTAGTAGAACAGGAAGTCTTGAAAAATAGGTCGCCGACTATGGAGTGAAGAATAGCACAATGACTTCAAATAATTTCTGGCAGACAAGTCACTAAACCATTGCTTAGTAGTTATAAAAAAAATAGGGCTGTCTTGAAGTGGAGGATGCGTTAAAAATTAAGGGAGTCACCTCAGCAAATTGTAAAGGAAGGTCACTATTTTATAAGGAATGCACTTCTCTGTGAATATTAGCTAAGTGAAAGATATGTTTGCGAACAGATGGTAGGGTAACTTGTTTTTGTGACAATAAGGCTGTTGTTCATGTCTTGTGATTCAAGGCCGGAATTCGCGGCCAGATGGAAACATCAAGGTTCCCATGCGGATGTAGATAAACTACATTCTTATAGGGAAGAATATGCAGAGTGATTATTACCGCATAAGCTTTGCCGTTTAAGAAGTCATAGTCATTTTCATTACATGAAAAAAAAATAACCACTGTTGAAGAATAAAAAAAAGTCTGCATTATAGCAGGCACTGGTGTATCTTTGAAAAGACATGCAACATTACAGCGCTTCTAGTTAAATAAGTCATGTGGTTGAAAGTGCCCGTATGTGAACGACTAATTACATGTTTGAGTACAGTCATTTCTATAAAGATTTAGGGGCAGATTAACATGCTCCGTGCGGCAGTTTTGCTTCACTTGTCACATGTTAAAAGTGATGCTAAAGTGGCCTAAGGGGATTGTAAATCTGCCCGACATTTTTTTGCCGTCTCAAAGGCATTTGTAAGTGAAAGGGAGCGACTTAGTTTTATGACTGTAGGAGGTACTGAGCCGCTGGTATCTATTTATGTGAAGAAATTTATAGAATTTAAAGACTGAAAAAACGGGAAAGGTAGACTAATTAATTCGTGCATTAGCCATGTTGCAGTTGTGGCTTCGGATTCTAAAAAGGAAAAAGTGTTTAGGCGTTGAATGTGGAACATTGAAAAAAAAGTGCGTTATTGAAAGCAAACGTAGTTTGAAAATGAAATGTAAAGGTTTAAAGCAGGGGTCTCCAAAGCGGTCCTGGAGGGCCAGGTTTATGCCAGATTTTACAAATTACTACATGTATTTCAATGGGAATATCCAAAAAATATGGCATGGATCCGGCCCTTCAGGACCGGTTTGGAGACTCCTGGTTTAAAGAGAGAGGAGAAAATTAAGATAGTTTCAGGGCTTTAAGTTGGCCGGGTCTGTTCCAGTTTCAGCACAGGCAGTTTCTTAAAGGTAGGCTTGCTGTGTATTGGGCTGCACTTTTGAGGCTTGGCATAGGCAGACTTTTTAGTTAAGTTGTGCAGCTATTAATCTGTGTCAAAGGTATTAGTACTTAGTTGCTGTAGGTATGATGTTACGTGTTGTACCATACCTATATGTAAAAAATTAGAGGGCAAAATTTACAGTGTGGTTTGTAGCCGAGAGCTGCAATGGTGGGTGAGAGTTCAGAGGGGAAAGTGTTGGGGCTAAAGGGAAAAAAAGAGTTGTGAGTTAAGATTATGCAGAAGTTCTTGTAACAGATACGTTCTTGCACTAAGTTAGTGGAGTCAGTATACATATATCTGTGTTGCTGTTTTCGTTTTCTCAACATACTGTTTTTGTGCTGTTTACTTTATATATTTTAGTGTGTCTGGCTCGCCCTCTGTATCTCTGTCTACTGTGCAGTTTTTCTCCATGTTGCCTATTCTTTGATTTTTACTGTTGCTGTCTCTCATACATTTTCTCTCTATGCAGTTGTTGTTCTCCCTCACATGGGCCATTAATTATGAAGGCCTTGCGCCGCCGGTGCATCCCTTTTAACATGGGAAAAAGTGACGTATCTGTGGCGCAAGGCTTTCATAAATGAGACGCTTTGTGTCCTATTCTTTTTGTTTCTCTTGGTCTCTTTGTGTTGGTTGTGGTTTTCACTATATTTATTCATTTCTGTGATTGTTTTATTTTTGGCCTGAAAGCACTATTACCTTCACTGTCCCTTGTGATATCTCTCTCCTTCTCGTGCTCTTTTTGTATGCTTCTCTGTGTCCTGTTCTCAGTCTTCCTCCTAGATTTTCTGTATGGTGGTGTATATCTCTTTTCCTCTTATTCACTCTTCTTCTCTCCATCTTTCTCTCTCTTCTGTTTTGTTTGTCCATCTCTGTGTTCCTTCTGCTCTCTCTCACCCTATTGTAGTGTTTGCCTGCTGTCCTCTCTGTCTCTGTACCTCCTGTCTTTTGTCTTTTTTGTTCTCTGTCTGTTATTTCTACTTTGTGACTCCGTCTGTATGGTCATCTTTTTCTTTATTGTACCTTCCCTTTCTTTCTTGACTTTTCAGTGATGGTGTTATTTTTCTGCCTATCTGTTTGTGCTTTGAATGCTAGTCTGTCTCTTTATGTTCCCCTTCCTGCTACTGTCTCTCTCTTTCCTGTAGTTTGTATCTCTCCTGTCCTGTATCTATTTTTTACTCTATATTTGATATTTTATTTTATATTTAGTTATGTCATGTGTTGAATAAACAATTATTGAACTTAGTTAGGCATTAGGATATCTAATGGTAGAGAATCTTAGGGAATTTATCTGTTATGCTTGTTCTTTGATACAATGGCTCTAAGTTGTATAATAAATATGTCTGTAATATGTTAATTAAATTTCATTATTTCTCTTTTTTATAGTGTTTGGTGCTGAACAGCATAACCTGCCTTCCACTTCGCTGAATTTCAGAAATTATATTCTTTTTTTCAGGTGAGTTGGTATTTTTGAAAGGCAATTTTTTTGGGTGCACATTAAAATAATAAAGAAGATTTTTTTAAATATTTGTAACGTTTCGGTTTGGACCATGATTTTATCTTCTATTTTTGCCATGTCTGTATCTGCTTGTACTAGATATGTATTTCGAGATATTTTTCCACTGACAGTTGAAATTATCTTTTTATGGGCCTGGTGCATGCGTTCTTTTTGATGGAGTTCTGGTTTACGTATCATTTGAGTATAATTCTTTCTGGTTTCCATGGAATAATTCTTGCGAAGTGTTCATTATTTTTGAAATCATGCTGTAATATCTTTGGCAGTCTTTTTTCTTCATTTACAGAGGGGTGTTATGATATGGCTCTTGGTGTGATGGGTATCTTTCCTGCATATCTCTGACTGTACTATCTATGGGCACTGTTTTACATATATTTGCAGAGCTAGTTTGAATAGCACTTTGTAGTGGTGAACTCAGAAAATGGATCTCTAAAAATTAATTATAAAGTTTATCAATATTTCTGATATCTAGAAAATCTAAAAACAAATTTTACAGTAAAATGTCTTTTTACAGCAGTAATTATTTAATGCAAAAAAAAGGAACAGTGTTAATGTTTAGGGTTATACTGCCAATTTGTTTTCAAAACAAGAGGAAGGTGCTATCTTAATATATGTAGTTAATAAGTTAGAAATTATAAAAATATATGTAGTTTAAAAATTAGTAAAGGTACTTTTAAGTTATATATTTATGAAAAAGATATAATTTAGTCTTTATATTTTTTTTAAAGGATACAGAAGATCGAAAAGTAAATAGAGATGGAGAATTGTTCTCAACAAAAAGAAATTCATTTTGAAATAATTAATGAACTGATGGAGGAGTTATTAGAAGCAGTGTTTCAGGAGGAAATAAAAAATGAAAATGATGACTTTATGGACATTTCATTGGACTCTTCTTACTTAGAGATGGTGGAAGGGGATGAGGAGTGTTTTGTAGATGAGGACTATGAAATACAAGAAGTACCTGATGACGTTATACTTGAAGTTCTTTTAAATTATGAACTTTTAAATGAATAAAATTATTTTTGATAGTAAAGCATTCTTGAAGACAGTTTTCTTGTCCTATTCGTCGTTCATCTGCTTTATGAGAGTGACAAGACATGTTCTCATGAAGTGTAGAAGAGATTATAGTAAAAAAGATTAAAGCACTAGGATGACCGATAGTTCTTGAAAAAAGTGTACTGTTTGTATGCTTTAAAAAATAGAATTAGAAAATACGTCTATAATGTTAACACAGCTATGGACTGTTATAAATTTAGAACCAACATTCACTACAGGATTTCCTACTCTGTTCAGAGACTGTTTCTTTGTCTTTATTCTACTTAGAAAATGAATCTGTGGTTTTAATGTGTATGTTATATGCTAGTAGCCAACTATAATATTTGTTATGTTTGTGTTTTACAGATTGTCATTTTCATCAGAAACGTAAATTAGTATGCCGACCAGAAGTGAAAAAAGAAAGCTCCATAAACGGACATACAATTTGAAGAAGAAAGAAATTCAAGAATTATCAAAACAACAAAGGATGGATAAAAAGAAGAGTGCTCCTGGTAAGAAAACCAAAGCTTTTTTAAGAAGATTATGTCAAAGGAAAAGTGTTATCGATAACGTTCAAAAGGAAAAAGAGTTATCAGTGTTTAGAAGGAGAAATAGAACAAAACATAAAAATGTTTCTGGAATCAGCAGAGAGGAAAATGTTTATAGTAAAACTCGGACGAATCAGTTTACGGAAATCAGGAAGCGTATGTTTTATAACAGAGTAGTTTCGAATTTATTAAAAAAGGAGAAAGTTTGTAAAAGAATATCTGCTTTTTATAAGAAAAAAGAACATATAGAGGGTGTTGTTCAGCGCGCGTTTGAGACAAAAAGAAAATTATTTATTTTAGTACTTAATGGAATAAATACACTAAATAAGGCAATCCGAGTTTTAAAAGCTAAAAGTAAATGGAAGAGACACATAAATAGAAGTAATTTTTGTAAAGTGTTTTCTGGGAAGTGGATGCATACTTCAACTTCTGAGCCATTTTTTAATGAAGGGAGTTACTTTCAAAGTAACGATTTGTTGCATGCAGTTGACACCAGTGGTCGAGCATTTGAGGTGAAGAATGGTTGTGCAATTTAGAAAGAGAAAATTGTGGTTAGAAATGCAGAAGAGGTAATGGCTGGGGAAGTTTTAGAGGGACGTCCTAATGTTCCTGTTTACAGTTGGAATTGTAGTAGCATTTGTAGTGTACGACAGGATTCAATTGATTTCTTTCGCAATTTCTTACGTAAATACACTAAGGAAAGTCTTAAAAAAAATTGTAATGTTGCAAGAATTAGATCATTGCAGAGTGCGAGAAAAAATAGGTCTGCAAGGCCATTCTCTGGCTTGTCTTTCTAAAAAAATATGCCAGAGTGTGTTTCATCACTTCAGGATGTTAGCAGTACATCATACCAAAATGAGAAAATTAGTGGGAAAGTTGTATTATGCAAAAAGTCCAGCACTTAAACTTAAACAGTTAAATAGTGCTCTTTTGCATGGATGTGAATTAGATGTTAAGAAGATTTGTGGAGAAATTGAGGTAAGTTATTTTGGTCCAGAGGAAGATAATGCAGAAACAGATATAATTATAGAAGGAAATGTGTTAGAAAATGTTGGAAATTTTAATATTGAAAATTTTGAACAAGAAATAACAAAGTTTAAGGTCATTGCAGGTGAGAAACCAAATTGTCCTTGTGTGTGTTGTCGACGCATTCATTACAAAAGTCAAACTAGGTTAGTTGATTTATATCTAAAAAGTGAAGATGAAAGTAATAGTCAATGGAAAGATTTTGCAACTTATTTGTTGGTGGAAAACTATTTTGATTTGGGTTTTGAGCAACGTATTTGTAAATATTGTTATAATAAATTAAATGAAAATAGAATGCCTGCTAGAGCTGTCCATAATAATCTTGAGTTGATAAATATTTCATCGGAACTGATGGATTTAAATACTTATGAGACTATTCTGATTCAATGTGTACATCCTTTTCAGGCTATTGTTCGTATGGAACCTAAGACTGGCAAATTAAATCCTTCCGATTTACAAAGAGGATTAAAGGGTAGAGTTGTATATTTGCCACTTGATTTAAAAAAAATATGGAAACAATTGGTGTTGAAAATGTAGAAGAGGAACCTCTAGTTATTCTAGTTAATGGTATACCTACAAAGAGTAAGAAAATCTGGCAAGATTTAGTGGATGTTAGAAAAGTCAAAAAGGCAACGTTGTATTTAGTCCAAAATAATAAGTACTATAAAGATGTATACGTAGAAGAAGAAGAAGTAAGTGAAGAAGAGGACAATGATTTGTCTATCGGACAAATTGAAAAAGTTGACTTATCCAGAAGTGAAGAAATTTATGAGCATTACAGTGTTCATCCACTGCATTCCAAAGAAACAATAGGGAATGCTATTGAATTATTTCAGATGAAAAAAGCAAAAGGAAATCCTATTAGTGTATGGGAAGAAAGTTTGGAAGGTCGTTGTTTTCTACAGTTATTCCCTACAGGTGAAGGTACACGATATGATGATCGACCTATGCAGATTCCTGCATCTGAGTACCGGACAACAAGATTATATGCAGAAGATCCGAGGTTTCGCCAATGCATTCCATATTTGTGACTTATCTGGTCTGTCTTATGCAGTAAACCATATCTTAAAAAGTGGAGTTCATCTGCAAAATATTTCAGCAAAGGAATTTATGGATAAAGTGCAACAGAAAGATAGTGTTTTGGATTCACACCTAATTAATTTAATGGCTGGTCAGCGTGGTACTAATGAGTATTGGTACCGTCGTCATGGAGATTTGAAGTGCATGCTTAGAAACTTAGGAGCACCTACATGGTTTTTAACTCTAAGCTGTGCAGAGTATGCTTGGGAAGATTTATTTGAATTTCTTCGGGAGGCGAATGCAAACATAGAAAATATAATCTACAAGACACCTGGAGAACTGTGTTCGTTAGATCCGGTTAATGTTTGCAGATATTTTAATCATAGATTTGAAGCTATGATGTCTTTTATTACAAACAAGAAAAATCTGCCTCTTGGTGAAGTACTGGATTTCTTTTGGAGAAAAGAATATCAAGCAAGAGGTGCTCCTCATATTCATATGCTGTTATGGATCAAGGATGCTCCTAAATTTGGAACAGACTCGGATGAGACTGTACTGTCTTTAATTGAACAGTATGCCATTTGTGACATACCTAATAGTACAACTGATAAGGACTTAAGAGGAAAAGTGTTACGCTTTCAAAGTCATCGTTGTAGAAAATATTGTCGGCGAAAATTCAAATCAAATCAAAGAGTAAATTCTACACCAAATGTAGTTTTGGATTTGCACGACCGGTACTTTCAAAAGGAAGAGTCAACAATTTGATGTCATCTTTGCTACATAACATCAGAAGAAGGTCACCAAAAAGTACGTACAATTTAAGAAGAGGTGAAGAATCCAAATATATAAATGACTATAACCCAGTCATTTTGTCCATGTGGAATGCTAACATGGACATACAATATGTTGCAGACAACTCTATTGCTGTGGCTCAATTTGTAACGTCTTACATCACGAAATCTGAAAAGACGGAACTGAAGGAGATGTGGGAAGACATTTCTCATGAAAAGAGCCTAAGCAAGAAATTGTATACGTACAGTTTGAAGATGTTGTCTCATCGTGAAATTGGAGCATATGAATGTTGTGATTGGTTATCATCAGCAAGTCTTTATGCAAAATCAAGGACTATTCTCTGGGTGAGTTTGGGTCTTGCAGAAACACGAAACCGTGTTCTGAAACCTGTGCAAGAAATTGAATATTTAGCCCAGAAAGAACCAAACAGTACAGACATTCTGAAAACAAATATGTTGGATACATACTATCGAAATAGAAGTACTCTGCTTGAAAACATTTGTCTGTATGAAATACTTCAAAACTACACTTTTAAAAGGAATATTACAGAGAATATTGATAAAGTTGTACACGCTGTAATTGGACATGAAGGATGTCTGGTGAAACAAAGAAAAGGACACTTGATTAATCATCGAAAACTGAGTTGCGATACACCTGACAAAAGAGAATTTTACTATTTTGCTCTTTTGCAACTCTTTAAACCATGGCGTACAGAAGAGGAACTACTTGGTGACTTTGATAGTTATGAAGATTCATTCAACGCATCTAAAAGTAGTATCGAATGTCCTGTTTTTAGTAATTATCTCCAAATGTTGAATGATGAAATAGAGCAAGAAGCAACAATTGCAGCGGAGATTGCTAGAGATAGTTCACAAGGTAGTCAAAGTTCGGCTTCATTAAGTCAAGATCCACTGGGACAACCAATTTTCCAAAATGAAGCAGCCACTGCCATGGATGAGGTGGAAAGAGCAATGCAGCAAGGTCAAGAGGAAGTAATAAACTTAGAAGAATTAAAGAAGCAATTTAATCTTGAACAAAGACAGATATATGATGAAGTGACAGAGCACATTGAGCATGGCTTTCGTCATGAGAAAAAAGATTGCTCATGTATGTCATTTGAACCTATTCGACTATATGTAAGTGGAGAAGCTGGAACTGGTAAAAGTGTCCTAATTAAAGGAATTACTACATATCTACAGCAAAGAACTCAGTCAACACTGTCGTGTGTTGTTACTGCTCCAACTGGATTGGCAACACATAATATTAAAGGTATTACTTTACATCGTTTACTGATGCTGCCAGTTGAACATGAAAATAAATTACAATATCACAAGCTATCTGGAGAAGCTTGTTTTAAAGTTTCTAGAGTCCTTAAAAAATGAAACTTCTTATTATTGATGAGGTAAGCATGGTATCCAATTCAATGCTTGCTTTTGTGCATTTAAGAATGCAGGTCATTCAGAACACGGCAGCTCGCCTTGTTCTGAATGCCCCCCCGAGAACTGCCTCCAAACCCCTCCTTGAACAATTGCACTGGCTCCCAGTCAGACAAAGGGCAACATTTAAGATATGCTGCCTGATCCACAAGTGCTTGAATGGACAGGGACCCATCTATCTTGAACGGAGATTTGTTCCTTATGTTCCAACACGTTCTCTTAGATCAAGCAACAATCTCCTCCTGGTGGTCCCCCATGTCAAAAGAGCCAGACAGGAAGGTAGAGCTCTGTCTACTATGGGCCCTAAACTGTGGAACAAATTACCCCTGGCTCTAAGACAATGCAAAGAGCACCTAACTTTCCGCAAACAATTAAAAACTATCTTATTCAAAAATGAAATCTAAATTTCCTTCTCCTCAGTATGTCTGTTGATTTACCGGTCAAAAGCGCAGAGATACTCCTGGCGGAGTGATTCAAGCGCTATATAAACCCACAAATAAATAAATAAATAAATAAACAGATACTTAAGACAGAGTATGATGTGTTATTTGGAGGTAAACATGTCATAGTTTTTGGAGATCTACTGCAGCTAACTCCTGTGAAAGGACAACCTGTATTTGAAACTGTTACGCATGAGGAGACCAGAAAGTGCCTGGGCAGTATTGGAAATGTTAATATATGGTCACATTTCAAATAAACTGAACTGATTCAAAATATGCGACAGGCAAAGGATACTAAATATGGAAATATTCTTCAAGATATAAGGATTGGAAAAGTAACTGAAGATGTGAAAGACACTCTACGAACACGATTACTTTCCAAGCTGTTTCCTAATGAAGATAATGTACCTGAGAAAATATATAGTAAAGAGGTAGCAGATAAGTCAGTCATATGCTTGATGCCAACTCTCAAAGAATGTTCAGTTTTTAATGAGAAAATGTTGAATTTAGAAAATCAAGAAATTAAGAGACTGGAAGCTAAAGATTGAATAGAGCATGAAGGTAGTACTATTGTTTTGTCTGAAAAGTTGAAGTTAAAATTGGATTCTCTTCAGAAATCTATATCTAAAACTGCTGGCTTAGAGAAAAATAAGTATGTATGTTTAAATTGTCGGATAATTTTACGGAGAAATTTACATGTAGAAAGAGGATTGGTAAATGGAGCAATGGGTAATGTTGTTGGTTTTGTCAATTACTCAAATAGAGATGAGATTGAATTTTTAAGAATAAAATTTGATGGAATGGAGGAAGTTCAACAAATTAGTCGCTGTTCAACTCGTTTTTTGCTTGTGAAAGACTTATATGTCCGTCGGAAGCAATTTCCAATTTGTTTGGCATATGCAGTAACTATTCACAAATCTCAAGGTTTAAGTGTAGATTGTGCTTTGGTAAATATTGGAAGCACTGTATTCAAAGAGGGTACGGCGTATGTTGCTTATTCTCGAGTTAGAACTTTATGTGGACTTTATCTAATTGATTTTGATGAGACAAAGATTAGTGCAGATTTAAATTGTGTGAAGGAGTATAATAGGTTAAGAAGAGAATATGCTCCAAGTTTACCTCAATATCCTTTAATTGAAAGGCGTATGGTTGGTCAGAAAAGGAGAAATGAGGAAAAATGTACCGAAGTAGTCGAGAAACGAAGAAAAAAAGATGTAGCTGTCGTTGGTAGGCGTAAGACAAAGGTTAGTATTGAAGAGATTGTTGGATTTAAGTTTGAAAACAGGTCTGGTGTCAACTGCTATGCAAATGTAGTAGTTAATGTTGGTTTTTTTCTAAAAAATGTTAAGCAACAGATTGTACAAAATCGGGAGCAAACATTTTGTTGTTCATTAAATTCTGTATTTGAAAAATGTAGCAGTGGTGATAGTGAAGTAGCAAGTGTTTCAGAACAAAGGAATGTTTTAGACATATGTGCATGAGTAAATCAATTTATTATGTATATGTTTACAGTTTTGGAAGATGAAGGTATAGATATTGATAGTCTTTTTGGCCTTTCTTATAAATGGGAACATAATTGTGATAATTGCTCATTTTCAAGTATTACTGATATACACAGTGAAAGATTTATATATTTAACATTACCAGACTGTAAAGAAGTGTCTTTTAATAAACTAGTTAAAGATGCACATCAGAACATGGTCTGTTCTCAATGTAAGTCTGAAATGTTATCAACTTTATTTATCTACAGAAATGGACAATATGTAATTTTAATGTTTCAACGATGCAGAGCTGATGGGAGTAAATTGTCAACTTTAATTAAAAATTTTGTGGCTTCTCAAGTATCTATTTCTAGAAGAACATTTGTAACTGTAGCCATTATTTTTCATGAAGGGCCTTCAACATCATCAGGACATTACACAGCTTATTTGAAGTGTGCAACAGGCTGGACGCTTTGCAATGATAGTCAATTGACTTTTAAGAAATGTTTGCCTTTTGACTTAACTAACTCTTATCTGCTATTTTTGCAACCCAAATTTCAGTAAAATGACTTGGTGTAGGAAGATTAATACTGTAAAGATATGAAACTCTGTTGTTTAGAAATATCATGTGACTGAGGGTGTGCAAATCTAGAAATGAAATTTGTATTTGGCATAGTGATAGCATCAGGTACAAGTTTACTTAAAGTTTGATGGTACAGAACACGTTACAATTTTTAACTGGAAAGATTCAGAAAAGAATAGATAAGACTAAGATTAAGAAATTTCAGAAAATAACTACTTAACTCATACTATTTGGCCACGCGGAAAAATATGAGACAAGAAAATGAGTACTTCAGATAATTATTTTAGAACATATATGGACACAAGTTTTTTGAGAGGTATTTAAAAGATAACGAGTTAACTTATACTATTTGGCCACACGGAAAGGTATGAGAGAAGAAAATGTGTACTTAAGATAGATTTTTAAAGAAGATACTTGCACAGGGCTTTGTTGAGATTGTAGTTTAATTAATTTGTAACTGTGGAAGATGTACTGTGCTTACTCAAGAAATTGCGAATTAGAGAAAAGCATTTAGGACATGTTTTTTTCAGGTATTTATATTATGTATGGAGATTTTGTATGGGTTTTTTAAACACAATCATTTTGATTGTGTTTTTTTTCCCCCGCTGTTACATGATGATTAATATTGAAATCACTGTTTATAGTGAAAATCAATGTATTCTGAGGACAGCAAAAATAAACCATGTAATATGTTGTTTAAGTTATTTTGTTACATTGGATTTAGAAATATGTATTATAACAGATTTTTTTACTGTCTTCCACAGATATTACATTTATAAGGTAAGTACAACTAATAACATCCGAGAGTTTTGTCTGCCTCTCTCTTATCCTTATTGTTTTGATCTCCTTCCTTTCTCAGTACTGTTTAGTCACGCTTATTCCGTCTAACTCATTCACATTTTGTGTTTAATTTTTTTCCTGTTTTTGTAACATCTTTTCGGTCACTATCTTATTCAGTCTATCTATCTCTTCAGTTTGTTTCTACTGTTGTCTCATGGTGACTCACCTTTATTGACCTTGCATCACCTTTGTTTCTAGAATCTTAATTTGTTTGTCTTACTGTTTCTAATATTTGTTCCCTTACTTTGCTTTCATTAATTATGCTCAATTCTTACACTTAAATGTAAAGGGCCTCATTTATGAAAGCCTTGCGCCACCGATGCACCAATTAATGTCATGTTAAAAGTGACGCATGGGCGGCGCAAGGCCTTCATAAGTAAGGCCCATACTTTACTTCTCGTACCCTACTTTATTTCTATTTAAATGTGTCTTGCAGTGCTTGTCTATTTGTACTCCGTTTACTTTCTGTTACTCACCCTTTTTCACTCTGTTTCTCTTACTGTTTTTCCTTTATTTTATTTATCTCCTTAAGTTATTCCTGTACTCTTACTGTGTTTCTTTAAGAGACTGTTTACTTCGTGTACTATCACTGATCATACTTTTATTTTCTCTCTTACTTTACTTTCGTTTAGACACTCATTCCTTCAGTGCTATTATCTCTTTCAATTAATTATGTTACTTATTGATTTATATACTAGACATTCTGTCTCTGTCTCTTTCTCTCTCCCTTGGTCTTATTTTCTTTTACTTTCTGTTTCACTCCTACTTTTTTTGTTTTATGAAATGTACATTATAAACTTATTTTTACTTTTCTTCCACAGATACTATGTTTTTAAAATAAATTTACTTTTAATTTGTTACTATTTCTTAGGTAAGTATAAAAAATAAAGAAACTTTTCCATCACTGTGTCACTTCTTTGTCTATCCTGGTTATACCAGTGTCATGTTTAATATAAGCACTTCCACACAGGATTGGGTGCATTGTCATAAGGAGTGCCTTAAAAGTGATTTAATGAAATCAGCGACATTTCACTGAGTGAGTTCAGCAACACTGATATATGAAAACATTGGTGGTAAATGATATTAAATGTTAAATGGTGTTCTTTCCAGGACTTTAACTCCTTTGCTGCGGTGACAATTCCGCCTCAGCGTTAGGGGGGCGGGGGGCTGAGTGGCGCTCGCATGCTCATGATGGAGCCACTCCTTCACGAGCGGCGGTTGAGCTGTGCTCATGATAGAGCGGTTCTGTCATGGCCCCGCTCAGTCAATAGAACGCGCCGCGCAGGCGCAAAATCAGTGCTGCGCAAGCGCAGCGACAGGGCCATGACAGAACCGCTCCGTCATGAGGACAGGTCAGGCGATGCTCATGACGGAGCGGCTCTGTCATGAGCATGGGAGGAGTTAAGAGGTGTTAAAAAAACTGGGGGGTCTCTTCAAAGAGAGTGTTGGTTGTAATTTAGAGGGCACTTTAAAACACATAGGGGCAGATTTATGACGCCCTTGCGTCTCTTTGCACCACAATTCCGTCACTTTATTTGATGCAATGACGGTGCAAATAATGCGCCATATTTACAACGTGATGCATCCAGGAGATACGTCACGTTGTAAAGCCCTGCACCATAAAGAAGTGTTCCTGTGCAGGGGGGGCGTTCCTGTGCAGGAACGCCTCCTGAAAGTGGCTGAGTGAAATCTATGAGATTTCACTCAGTCACTTTCAGGCCAATGCTGCCTCAAAACCCTGCATGTGCTTCAAGCAGGCGTAGGTCTTGACGCAGCATTGTGAATATGGGGCACCCTCGAGCCTTGCTGGAGCTGCGTCACACTTGCGACGCAACTCTAGCAATGTACCACCTTTCCGGCACAGATGCGTTACGCATCTGTGCTGTTTTTGCACCATTGTGCGCCACATTATAAATGTGGTGCACCATGGGTGGCGGAGCAGTGGCGTACTGTGGCGCACATTAACTGGTGCATCCCTGGGGATGCGCCAGTTAACAGAAATCTGCCCCATAGGTTAAAAATCTGTGCTTAGCAGAGTGTTGGGCCTCTGTAGTGTTATGTTTTTTCTGTCATTCTATGTAGATATGTAATATTGCAAGTTTTTTGTCAGGAAAAAGAAGCCATGACTATTGGCTTTGCGAATGATTGCAAGATTCTTAAGATAAAAAAGCAGCAACCATGGCATTGTTCAATATAGTATTGTAAATACTTATGTTCAAGAATGATGAAAGAGTAAAAGAAGATTAACCTGATCTTTTAAACTTATTCACAGGCTTCTTTAAAGGAAGTGTTCTATATGATTGTAGCATGGGTGTTTCACTTTTTTTTATACCTAACACAATCCATTCTGTATGCTGTAGCAGGAGGAGTACTACATACTTGAATATCCTTCAGTGCTTATTTTCATTTACTAAGTGGTAATGAGACCGACACAGAACTTCAATGGGCGAGAGGGGCTGCTCCTGTGCTCCTGGAGGACTGCGAGACCGCTGCAGCAGTGGGAGTGAGGCCTCTCAGAGGGGAGCAGCGCAGCTCCTTTTGATGGCCACAATTGCAGATAACAGGGTATGGACGTCCGTGGAATTTATGGATGGTTAGTCAGTCTACAGTGTGCGCGGCGCCCCTAGCATCTTATTGCGGCGCACAGGGGAGCCGCGGTGCATAGTTTGAGAATCAGAGACTTAGGAGATAAACCTTCATAATAGCAAGACTCCTAAGTGATAAAAATCGCCGCTGCTCGGCGTTGTAAATATCGACAATATGGGCGGAATTTTCCACGGTGTTAGTGCTTTAATATCAATGGGAACACATATGTGATAGTAAATGCTGTAACAGCCGCAGTACTTAACATTATCGCGTGAAAACAAACGTTGTTTTCACACAGTAATGTGTGCCTTGTAATTAGAGGACGGGGTGGATTTAGTTTTATTTTCTACACTCTTATGTTAACGATGTCGAATGTTTGATTAGAGCAGGCTTTAACAGTCCTGCAATAAACTAGTTTATTCCACCTCTTTTTCTCGCAACGCCTCTTTTTGTGATAGGGTGTTTTGCCCTCCAACCACATTTTGAATGTGCTTTGACCTACGCCCACTTTGCATGTCAGAAACTTACTGTACGCAACATATGCAAAGTGGTTTTACGGCAGGCGATGTGATGCCGTTTTCAAGAAGGTGCAGCAGAATATTTTCAAGGATAGGTAAAACATTAACGCCGCTTTTATCGGCAGAAAACTGCAGATATAGCGGCGATAACGGCGTTGATAATATGCTCTATGAATTGCAATCGAATCTAATGTTAGATGTAAAGACAACTAACGTAGGTTTCGGTTGCAATTCATAGATCATATTATGAAGGCTATTATCGTTGTTTTATCGGCAGTGTCCTGTCGATGAAACCGACGATAATGTATCAAGTCTCCTTCATAATATGTCCCAAGTATCGTCGCTTTTTTGCATAATTGTCCTGAAAAAAAGCGTCAATACTTAAGCTTGTGAATAGAGCTCTTTTTGGTACAATGAGTTAGTTCTGAAAAGAACTTTTTTATTTTTTTCTTTTTTTTTTAACAAGTGTTATATTGTTTTTGATTTTTAAAACTTGCACCAAAATTTTTAACTGTAAAACTGTGATACAGGATCAAAATGAAATGAAAAAAATTATCTTTTGTCGGAGCATTGATGAGTCTCAATTTTTATTTTAATAAGATTGAGGCTCTGCTCTCCGTACAGAAGAATTTCTCCACACTCGTTGCATTTCATATGCACCTTTGAGAAATATGGTCTCAAGTCCATCTCTGCACTGGATGGAGATACAGGTCGTCGACCAGAAGATGTGCTGGCCACCTCTGATGGTAGTTGCGTGGCCAGGGCTCTTGTCGATGCCTGTGCAAATTTCTCAGGATGCACTTGTCTCACATGCCTCATCATGGTATGTATGGAAAAGGAATACTTTTTCAACAGATTTCCTCTTGAAAGAACTGCGTCACATATTGTGCAAGTTACTTTTGGCGCATTCACTTTTTTTTGATCCTTAGGATAAGTGAAAAATTGCCAGATGAAAGATTCCTTCTTTTTTCTTAAAGGTAGTCAATAATTTTCTTCAGATTCGGAAGATGAATTCGGTGCGGCAGCCATTTCACCAAAGTCTTCAGAAAGATGTAAAACGTTGTTCTCCCTTGAGAGTACAAAAGATAGTGAGGGAAGTGGGTGGAGTGGTCCGTGAAAATTCCAGAATAGAAACTACTAAGAACCAATTGGAAGTGTTGTTTTCGAGTCACATGACTTCACATACGCGCATTAGGACGTGTACGTGCTGAGGGAGGGAAGTGGATGGGATCTGTGAAAATTCCAGAACAGAAACTACTAAGAAGCAATTGGAAATGTTGTTTTCAAGTCACATGACTTCACATGCACTCATCAGGACGTGTACGCGGTGACAGTATCTGGTCACGTACGTCATTTGGAAGTAGCGGTCTAATTCACTGAAGTTTCAAAACGTGAAAAGGAGTAAACCTAAACACATCCTGATTTTGTACATCTTCTGAGGGGGATTCAAGCACACAATTGTTAAAGTATAAAACCTTTTATGTTTTTGAAAAAATACCGGGGTGTGTGCATTCGGTCACGCACGAAAGTTTAAAAAGACGTTCGGCTCCATTTACTGAAAAGTTTCATAACAATAAAAAAGAAGGCTAGGTACAGTCTCTTTGACGTACTATAACTTCTTTGAGGGGTCTATGAAGAAACTCAATGAGTTGGAATTGCAATGTTTTCTCGAAATATATAGGAGGGTGCGCGCACCCGGTCGCGCACGAAAGTTTAGAAAGGCAATCTCCATTTACTGACAAATTTGAATACGTTCAAAATAAGGCAAGGTGCAGAGGGTGTGCGCACCGGGTGGCGCACGAAAGTTTACAAAGGCGATCTCCATTTACTGACTAATTTCAATACGTTCAAAATAAGGCAAGGTAGAGACTTTCTAATCCACTAGCGCTTTACAAGGAGTCTCTATACAATTCTGACAGTCAAGAAAACTGTTTCTTTCCGAAAAAAATATTTGCAGAAATTCATTGACAAAACTATAGGTTGCATTCACGATATAGTTCAAAATTAGCATTTAAAAAACCTATGAAATTCACTGAAAAAAACATAGGTTTTAAACCTGTTATAGTTAGGAAGTAGCATTCAAAAAAAACCTATGAAATTCACTGAAAAAAACATAGGTTTTACACATGTTATAGTTAGGAAGTAGCATTTACAAAACCCATGAAATTCACTGAAAAAAACCATAGGTTTGACACATGTTATAGTTAACTGGACATTTTACTCATATAAAACCAATGAAACTCCCCCGTTATAGTTACTTCAGCTAACTATAACTCGCGGGCCCGCAATGCACTGCTGATGATGTTACATATTACATCACTCATGACATGGTCAGTGACATCACTCTTGACATCACTGATAACATCTAATATCTCACATATGCTGCCTACAGCATATAGGAATAGTATGTCACTGATTCTTGCATGTATGCAATATGTAAAATCTCCTAATGTAGCATATTAACACTTAGACACTGGGACACTCTTGGTAATAATAAAGAAACAATAACCTATATAGGTATAATGTATCAGTGATATAGCTAATCATCAACACATTCAGCCACTAAAATAGATAGAAACTGATAGACTGACACAGATATGTATATATTTAAATATTACTCAGTAACCCATGTACTCATTAAGATATATTTAATCAGTCAGTTATAGAATCTATTTTTCACCAAAAAAGCAACTGTTTATACACTTATATACTAAATTTTTGTTCAACCAACTTTCAGATCTACATATATAAAATAAATGTAATTTTCAAAACTAACCCATTTAATAGATGATGTCATGAGTGATGTGATATGTGACATCATCAGCAGTGCATTGCGGGCGTGCGAGTTATAGTTAGCTGAAGTAACTATGACGGGGGAATTGCATTGGTTTTATATGAGTAAAATGTCCAGTTAACTATAACATGTGTCAAACCTATGGTTTTTTCAGTCAATTTCATAGGTTTTGTAAATGCTACTTCCTAACTATAACGTGTGTACAACCTATGTTTTTTTTTGTGAATATAGATATAGATATATATATATATATATTCGTATTATTTACTAAACATATACAATATTTTTACTGTAGGATAGTGAAAGGGTTACATTTACTGTAATGACTCCAGTGAGTGCAACAGTAGGGAAAGCATTGGATAGCGTAGGGGTAAAAATTACTATTCCCACTCCAGAGAGTGCAACAGTAGGGAAAGCGTTGGATAGCGTAGGGGTAAAAATTACTATTCCCACTCCTGCGAGTGCATCAGTAGTTAAAGTGTTGGATGGCGTAGGTGTAAAAATTACTATTCCCACTCCAGAGAGTGCAACAGTAGGGAAAGCGTTGGATAGCGTAGGGGTTAAAATTACTATTCCAACTCCAGTGAGTTCAACAGTAGGGAAAGCGTTGGATAGCATAGGGGTAAAAATTACTATTCCAACTACAGAGAGTGCAACAGTAGGGAAAGCGTTGGATAGCGTAGGGGTGAAAATTACTATTCTCACTCCAGAGAGTGCAACAGTAGGGAAAGCGTTGGATAGCGTAGAGGTAAAAATTACTATTCCCACTCCAAAGAGTGCAAAGGTAGGGAAAACGTTGGATAGCTTAGGGGTAAACATTACTATTCCCACTCCAGCAAGTGCAACAGTAGGGAAAACATTGGATAGCGTAGGGGTAAAAATTACTATTATCACTCCAGAGAGTGCAACAGTAAGGAAAGCGTTGGAAAGCGTAGGGGTAAAAATTACTATTCCCACTCCAGTGAGTGCAACAGTGGGGAAAGCATTGGATAGCGTAGGGGTAAAAATTACTATTACCACTCCAGAGAGTGCAACAGTAGGGTAAGCGCTGGATAGCGTAGGAGTAAAAAATACTATTACAAATCCAGAGAGTGCAACAGTAGGGAAAACATTGGATAGCGTAGGGGTAAAAATTACTATTACCACTCCAGAGAGTGCAACAGTAGGGAAAGCGTTGGATAGCGTAGGGGTAAAAAATACTATTCCCACTCCAGTGAGTGCAACAGTAGAGAAAGCGTTGGATAGCTTAGAGGTAAAATGTATTCTTCCCACTCCAGTGAGTGCAACAGTAGGGAAAGCGTTGGATAGCGTAGGGGTAAAAATTACTATTCCCACTCCAGTAGTGCAACAGTAGGGAAAACATTGGATAGCGTAGGGGTAAAAATTACTATTCCAACTCCAGTGAGTGCAACAGTAGGGAAAGCGTTGGATAGCGTAGGGGTAAAATTACTATTCCAACTACAGTGAGTGCAATAGTAGGGCAAGTAAATACTTCTTATTTAAACATACATAAAATAAATAGTAACTCCAATTTCAAATTAATTAAAATCTTTTACAATTGTGTAAAATATATTAAATAATCAATTTCAATACAAATAAAAAATATTTAATAATAAAAATTACCTACTAATAGTAATTATTTACCTATTATAAATACAATAATTAACAATTTAAAAGTATTTTTAAAAATTAAATCAATACATTTTTTATTCAAAAATGTAATTACTTACAATTAAATTACTTCACAAGGTATTCCCCTAAAAACACACAACCCACTACAGAAATTAATTTAATAAAAGTAACATAATTATCAATTAATCAATTACAATAAATTTCAAAATATATTTTAATTAATTACAAATTATTAATTAATTTACGATTTATTATAAATAAATACCAATAATTAAAATAACATATTTAAATAATTATAATAAAATTAATTCCCACCCTATTCCCCTATAAACCCTCAACCCGCTACATAAAAAATAATAACATTAACATATTTATCAATTAATCAATTAAAATTAATTACCAATTATATTTTAATTAATTGACAATTTTCAATTAATTAACAAATATTTCTAAATAAATACCAATAACTAAAATAACATATTTAATTTATTATAATTAAATTTCTTCCCACCCTATTCCCCTATATACCCACAACATGCTACAGAAAATAAATTATAAAAAATAAAAAAATTAATCAATTAATCAATTAAAATTAATTAGCAATTATATTTTAATAATTACTAATTAATAATAATTTAACAATTAATTCTAACTAAATCCCAATAAATAAAATAACATATTTAATTATAATTAAATTACTTCCCACACTATTCCCCTATAAACCCACAACCCGCTACAGAATTATATTACACAAAAATTAAACATTAATATTAACTTACCTTAAATTCGATATTTTTGTTGTCTATATTCTGTCTAGTCGATATTATATCCATTCTATATTTTTGATTCGATATTATTGCTATTCTAGTCGATATTAACTTTTTCTAGTCGATATTTTTGTAGTCTATATTATGTCTACTCGATATTATGTCTATTCTATATTTTTGACTCAATATTATGTCTAGTCGAAATTAAAAACTCGATATTTTGACTAGTTACCCTTGAAAACATTGAAAAAACCCCACCAGAATTGACCAAAAATAGAAACTGAAAACAGGCAAGCTTAACTATAATGTTACTTTATCCTATTTTGTTTAGTGAATTTCTAAGGATTTTGCTAATATAAAGTAAGAAATAATTTCAATTTCTAACTGTAACATCATTTTAACCTTTGGCTTTTTTCAGTGAATGTATTTGTTTTTTAGCCCCACAAGGGCTAGGGTGGAAATGTATCCCAACACTTACCCCTTCTATTTCTAAGTCATGTAATGGCTGCTGCAGCATTTGTTTTCATGTTGCAGCCAGCCAATCAGAGCGCTTTCTCTGAAAAACCCCCCTCAGCAGGCCTAATTTTTTTTTCAATTTCAGGCCAGATACACACAGTTTTTTAACCATAACTTTTCAAAAATTGCTGAACAGATTTTCACCAAATCATAAAAACCACACTTTCTGGACCAAGATCTAGCCTTCTGCCAAATTTGCGATCATTTCATTCAGTGGTTTCTGTGGTGTTGCTGTTCAATTTTCTATGGAAAATTGCACTTTGGTAACTTTTTGTAACTATAACTAAACAGGTGACAACTGCCACAGTGTTTAATATTACAGAGTGGTGGTAGCCACTATCTAGTTATATTTAGGATTCAGAGAAATAGGAATTTCTCAGATTTTTTCTAATAACTTTATCACTATTTGATGAATCTCCACGAAACGTTGCAGACCTATTCTTTATTAAACATTAGCTTTTAATACACATTTTTTTGGTGATTAGTTAAGGGGGTTCAAAGGAAAAAAAGGGGTCTAAAACATATTTTTCTACCAATGCATTCTCCGTAGACTTTTTAAACAGACATAGTAGCAAAGTGAATGTATTTGCATGAACTTTGGCAGGAATATACATTATGGTGTAGAAAGGGTCCTTACTCCTTTTTGTCAATTGATCTAATTTTTGCAGTAGTTTTTCTATAAAAAGGGACACATTTTAGTCATATATTGGGCCACAGTATTCTGAAGTTTTGTTCGAGGCATACTGTGTCACACAATATTATTGGTTAATGAAAGCCTGTGCAAAATAAAATGTCAGTCACTTTGTTTAGACCACACTTTGTGCTTGTTCTGTGTTTTAAGGTGAAATATAGCTCATTACTCTTTTTTAACACATAGGAAGAAATGAGGCAGTTTAACAAAGTCTGTAGAGTATTGGAGAAAGTATTTTTATTGATTTATATACATTTTAAAAGGTTTTCACTGTAGAGCGGTACAGCATTGAAATTATCTAGAAATTATTGCGATGCTTATTGAAATAAAACACAGAAATAAAAAAAATAGACATAAAATATGCTGGCTCTTAAAAGAGCCTGTGATTTTGTTTAATAAACACATTTATATATGTTTATAAAGCCAAGTTTAGTTTTTAGATTTCAAATCAAAATAAGATTTCCATAGGTAGAGAAATGTAGAGCATTAGGAGGATACAGTGCTGCAGTGCCATAATTTACATTTAGATGAAAAATAGAAAACATTTTCTGATCGCAAAGGAATGCTGACACTGACTTCTTCACATCTTTGAGTCTTTTCAAACTTACAGCGTTTCCAATAGACTACTTTGAGGTTTGTCTCTGATAAATATTTAAGAGCAGAAAGGGCCTCATTACTATGTCGGGCAGAGTTTCTTCCACCCAACGTTGTCTCGGCCAAGGGACCGACTGAAAGCCGGTTGGCGGTCTCATGCCTATACTTTCCAATGAGAGCATGTATTCCAACCAGAATACATGATCCCATTGTAAAATATTTGATGCTGTTCATCCCTGCACCCCATGGCAAGCACCACAAGATGCCTGCCACGGGCTGCAGGGATCAACAGGGGAGCCCCATAGGTGCCCTCTTGGCCTCCAAGCAGAGGCTGTGTAGCCATGGGGGCCCAGATTTGGGCCCCCAAATGTGGGTTCCAACAGCCTTTCTCTGTCAGAAAGTCAGACCAGAAAGGCTGTCAAAACCAGACAACTTAATCCCTAGGGCGGAAATAGCTGCTCTAGGGATTACTGGCTGCAATATGACTGGCTGACGGCCTCTCTAAGACCATCGGAAGCCAGTGAAAATGACCAATCAGATTCCTTTCCGACCACCTTCATCGTAATGAGGCAGTCAGAGAGGAATCCGACTGGCATATTACGATGAGGTCGGAAAGGCTCCTACGGATGGTCGGAGTCTTTTCCTACCGCATCAGAATCGGGCCCAAAATGTGTTTTCTATGAAGCATAGACATTAAGATGGAAAATGTCTCCTTCATCTCAATTTCCAATCTAACTGCAGTTAAGTGACCTATATCATTGCCATCACAGTGGATATAATAAAGTTGGCATGGTCACATTTACATTAATTTCAAACCTCTTCCACCAATTCCTTTTAGTACAACTCCTTTCAAACTTACATATTTTTTAACACCTACTTAGCATGCTGTCTGACCCAAAATAATGAAATTGTGCCCAACAGGCCAAACCATAGCCAACTTACACACACAATGACATAAAAGAATAATTAACACAGAGGCAGACAAACAAATATATATAGTCAGATGATTGACTGTTAGTAAAGTACATCCTACCAACAACTTAATTCAGAAAAGAGGATAATTATTGGCTTCAATACAATTTGGGCTACTAATACCAAAATAAGGTAAGAAAATAAACTAGTCTGCAACAATGACATTTAACAAGTATTAGAAAGGCATTTGACACACACGTTTTTAGTCCCATCACAATGAAAACACATAAAAAACTGGATAAGAATTAAAAATTAAGAATTATTGTCATCATCACATCAAACAACTGTGAAAAACCTACCCAAAATTGAATACCTTGCACATTTCAATCCCATAACAAAGACATTTTTTGCAAACAAATATGTTGGACAGATACTACCCAAACACAAATCCATTGTTGGAAAAACTATGAATTTGTTGAGTTCTAGACATTTAGAAAGAATATGACAGAAGATATTGACCCTGGTAACTTCTGAGTAGAAGGTACCAATGGATGTTTAATGTGTCCTAGTAAACCAACTCTTATTAATCATCATACAGTAAGTTGTGACAGGAGAAAAGAAAGAATTGTATCATTTAGCACTTCTTCAACTATGTAAACCATGGTGCAAAGAAAAAGAACTTTAGGTCCCTTTCAATGTTATGAAGAACAATTTAATGTTTATAAATATGACATTGCATTGCCTGAATTTCTGCTAGTATTAGTAGCAACTGGCATGTCAAGAGTGGGGTTATTTTATAGATCAATACAATATATGCTTGTTCCAGGGGACATAGGCTAGTATTCGGCCATTCCATTTAGGATTCTCTGGATTTAATCAACCAGCCCATTCTTCTGGAAAGGGCAGGCCGTCAGCGGGGGGGGGGGGTGGGGGCCATTCCCACCTGGTTGAAGACTCCCTTGGTGTGTTCTTCCAATGCAATTGACCTAGGCCCACGTCATATATTGAGTGTAATTTTACAATATGCTGATGGGTTAGGTTATGCTTGTTTAATTAATTAATTAACAAAATTAAAAGGTCATGATGATCACTACCATATGGTCTTCTTGAATTGTACATGTTCTAAATCATGACATGGTCGTATAACAGAAATTTTATTTTTGTTTAAAAACATATGAAAAGGAAAACAATAATGGATTGACTGTTTCATGTTTATTAAATGCAATCAGATATCACTGTAGTAGTCAATTATCAACTTACCATTTGAGATATTTAGTTGATTCTGAAAATAACTATTTTTGAAAAACTTTTTTTCAGGAACTTCTTTTAAGGTCAACATGGCCAAGGAGGACAGCAAAGGCAAGAAAAAACCTAAGGCTGTTGGTGGGGACACTGATGAGCCATGACAAGCTCACAATGGATGGTCATATTTCTCTTTCCCGCAATATGACAGTATGGCAGAGGAGACAGCATGTCGCTAACCTGTCATATTACTCTATAATTTCCTGATATTGCCCCAAAAGATGTATTAGCATTGTGGTATCAGGATTAGGCAGTGGTGGAGGGACAGATGGACTGGGAGTTTGTGGAGGTGCTGAGGAAGCAGAAGAAGTTAGAGGTGTTGCAGTAACAGAAGAAGCAGCTGCTGCCGATGTTCATACTTCAGCTTTTATGTTTCATTCTAAAGACTTCTTTCTGCATGCACCAACCTGGTGGAATGAATTTTCTGCAGGTGTTTTCCCATTCCTGTTGTTCCAAACAAGTATTGTTTCACATTCCCATGAGAAATACTTTATTCCGTAAGTTGCAGTTAACAGTTTTGACTTAACCTTTTTCCTTCCAGGTGGTAAACTAAAAAAATCCCATATAGTAGATTCCTTTAATTTCTTCCTCCACTTCACCTTTGCTTCCCCCAACTGCAACAGCACAGGATCATTTCCTTTAGCCATTATAGTTCTCCATATAGCTCAAAGGCAGCTTCAGAACAAACGATAGTCCCTCAGCCAAAGAGCATATTTTTCTCCTGTGTAGATATCAATTTGAATGCGGGTAAGGGGTACACGCTTCCGGTTTCCTTCAATTGTCAGATTTCTAAGAAAATGAAATGCTGTTTTACAAAAGCAAAAGTACTGTGTTAGTATCTCAATTTTAATGTGGTACATATATATTTAAAAAACACAATCTACAGTACAGTACCAACACATATATCATTAAAATAACTAGCCATGAAACCCTGAATCCAAACTTCAAATAAAAAATATTTGTTTAATGTAAATATCATTTAAAAAATGTATAAAAGTACCACAATACTTTCAAGGAAATGTAATTTAAAATTATTAGATTATGCTGATGCTCATAATGAACTTTGATCTTTCTCAAAAGTACAGGTGCACCACATAAAATGTAAAATCCATAAAATTCAATGAAAAAACTAAAGGTTTAAGATTAGTTTTAGTTAGGCAAACTTAATTTATTATTTCTATTGAAAACTAACTTAAACTACACAAACGTTAGAAATTAAAAAAGTTATAGTTATAATTTAAAGTTATAATTTGCACCCTGAACAAAACAGAGTATAACTCAAGTACCTCCATATACAGTGTTGTCAGTTTGCTAGACAGACTAATTGAACTATAACTCACGCCATCCCCAGGCATTGCTTATACCCTTTCTGTCATATCTTATGTTCATTTATTATATTGTTATATTTTCATTCAATGTACCTTTAACAATATGATGTTATTATTGCATCTTTCAATTAGATGTGCTTAGCAGTTTAGAATGTTGGGCTTGGACTGGTCAGTCTAAGCTAGAGCTGATAGAAGAAATACTCTGTTTAGATCTGAGTGCTGCACTTGTATAAGAATAAACTTTATTCTTATTTATTATACTTCTCATCTCTTCATTGGATGTAACATAAATTTGGAGACGAGGTGGTCAAGTCAGTACTCTCTGAACACATCGCTTTTGGCCTAAAAAGAAGATCCTATCAGAACTACAGTGCTTCTTGATAACTGATTGATGACCTGCTGACCTTTAAGAAGATTATCATCCACACTTGAGATAAGTCTTCAGATAATTCTTCAATTCTATCCAGTTTGATTTTGATGAATTCCTTTTACAAGCTTTTGAAACTTTAATTGCGCTATTGAGTTTAACTCTACTGGGATTTTTTCATTAACTTTATCGATGCAGGCTCGTAGCATTTTGAATTCTTAACCTCATCCAATTAGAGCTATTTTATACTTAATACTCCCTCGTTAAAACCTACCCTATCAAAAAAATAAAAAAATACATCATTTATAAACAATAAATTCTTTAAATTTCGTAGGTTGTTTCACAGATCTTCCAAATGAAGATTTTTGATTAACAGTAACACTTTTGTCACTATCATTGAGAATACAATTATCATCCACATTTACATTTTCATCAAATGAACAAGATGGCAAATCCAAAGTGCATGAATTATCGTTGTCATTTTTACATTCATCAAAACACCAAAAGTATCCACAAGATTTTTCCAATAGGAATTTGACTAATACCACAATCACTACTAACAACTAATGGTTTTGCTAAAGCCAAACGACTCATATGCCACTTATCGCCATTGTCCAAAGTAACAGAATTTTGATTAATCTTTTCAATTTTCTTAGGACTACTAAACTTACTCTTATCTTTGGTAACCATTCTAGGATTTTTAATAGAAACCCATTGACCAACGTGCAATTTGATTGGTTTAGATCCATGCTTTACATCATGGTAAATTTTGTTCTTGGATTGAGATAACGCCAAATTAGATTTAACTTCATTAAAATCATAAAAACACAATTCATTTTTTTTCATCCAACTGGGATTAGTCTTAGATAATGGTTTCCTACATCTCATAAGAGTAAATGGACTCTTACCAATAGATAGATGTGGAGTTACACGATAAGCCCATAACATTTTCATCAATTCACTTTCCCACACAAGATTAGATTTGATACACAATTGTATGGTAATTTTTATAACTCTATTGAGTCTCTCCACTACACCATTACAAGAAGGATGATATAATAGAGACAATTTATGCTTAATTCCATTGGAAGGAAGGAATGATTGCATTTCTTTGGATTTAAATTGTGCTCCATTGTCTGTAAGAATGGATGAAGGACAACCTTCTTGTACTAAACATATTCAAAGAATTAAATTATTTTCACAGAATTCACTTTGTCAACCACCTTTAGTTCAAACCATCTAGAGAACAAATCAACTAGAACAATAATACATTTAACTTATACAAGCTCTGACAAATTTCTCAATACAATTATCTATTCCTGGCCACCAGTACTGATCTCTTACTCTAGACTTAGTGCGTGAAATTCCTGGGTGACCCTCATGTGACAATTGTATTACTCTACATCTGAAAGACTCCAGAGGTATAATTTTATCTCCTCTGATAAGAAAATGGTCAGACACAGCAAGTTCATCTCTGACCTCCCAAAAACCTCTCAAAGTATCATTCATGTTTCTTTTAGAAAAATCATTCCACCCGGATACTACTTTTGACCTGGCATCACTAAGAATGTTATCATCAGAATCAGCTTTGAGCCATTCTTCTAGTGAAATACAATAAAAAATGTTGTCATTAGAAGTTACATGCGCTACAGAAAAATCATTCCAAGAATTTCTGTCAGCTTCAATAATTGGTAATGAAAATCTTCTCAAAAAATCAGCCATCACAGTGATCACCGATGGTTTGTCATTAGAAGCTGTAATCAATAAACATCAAGATGTCTTCTCTGACAAATTAGGTTCAGTCAAAGGCTTTGAACATAAAATAATATTGAAACCAGATGCCTTTCTGACTATTCATAAGGTTAGACATGTCCCTCTCAGTATTAGAGATAAACTTAAAAGTCATCTTGATCAATTATGCAATGATGGAGTCATTGAACAAAATGATTCATCGCAGTGGATTTCTCCCATTGTAGTCGCTCTTAAAAAGAATTGCGATGAGCTCAGATTCTGTATTGATCTAAGTTCACTGAATAAAAATATTCAAATTGATTGTTTTCCCTTACCCCGCATCCAGGACACGTTGGCTCAATTAAAAGGAACGAAGGTCTTCTCCACCATTGACTTAAGAGCTGCTTACCACCAAATTTAATTGCACAATAAGTCCAAAGATCTAACTGCATTTAACACGCCATTTGGTCATTTCAGATTTTTGAGGTTACCGTTTGTTCTGGCTTCTGCAGCCTCCGTTTTTCAAAAATTAATGTACCAACTATTTGGAGTTGTCAAGATGATATATTAATTTCTACCAATTCAGTACAGGAACATCTTTCAAAATTAGACTAAGTTTTAGGTATACTAGACAAGTATGGCATGACGGTCAAGAAACAAAAATATTAATTTTTACTAGATCTGGTAGAATACCTGGGTCATGTCATCTCTCAAAGGGGTATTAGTCCCAAACAGGATTTGTTGAAGGCTATCCGTGAATGTGCTCGACCTGCTAACAAAGATCAGTTGAGGTCATTCTTAGGGTTGAGTGAATTCTACTCAAGGTTTGTTCAAAATTTTCCCCTGGTTAGTGAACCTCTAAGATTTCTAACTAGGAACAATGTCAAGTTCATGTGGGGTACTGAACAAACTTTAGCATTTGGGAAACTCAAGAATTTGATAATCACTGCTCCTGCTCTTAAACCTTTTAACGAAGAAAACACTTCATATATTACGGTTGATGCCAGCAATATTGGGTTAGGTGCTGTACTCAGTCAAATGGTTGATGGAAACGAGAATATTATTGCATTTGCGTCACGTCAACTCTCTTCTTCGGAAAAGAACTACAGCACTATAGAGAAAGAGGCCCTAGCTTGTGTGTGGGGTGTTAAACATTTTTCCACCTATGTTTGGGGCAGAGAATTTATCCGGATTTCTGATCACAAACCTCTAATTTTTATCTGGAATGATAAGGGGCTAAGAAATGCTAGTCCTAGGCTGGTACGTTTGTTTTCAAAACTTTATGATTTTAATTTGGTCATGAGACACATCCCGGGTGGAAAAAATTTCAAAGCAGATTTTTTATCCAGGTGTCCTTTACAAGATTCTGAGTATGATACTGTGTTGGATGACAAAGAAGTTGTGATCAGTCTGGTCGAGGATTTGAGATTAATGGAGAATGTTGTTTCTCAATCTGATTGGGTAAAAGCCTCGACAGAAGATTATTCTCAAGAAATTCTTAGACGATATATATCTGTGGGATGGCCAAGAGAAAATCAACTTGACAAAAATGTACTTCCTTTTTCCAAAGTTAAGGAGGAATTAAGTCTCGAAAACAATTTTATTTTGAGAGGTTCCCTACTCATTCCTCCAACTTCAATCAGAGATAAAATTATTGCACTAGCTCACAAAGGTCATGGGGTATCACAAGTACAAAAAAAAGATTGAGGTTACACTACTGGTGGCCTGGAATGGATATCTGTGTGGAGACTTTGTTGAACAACTGTGCTGAGTGTACTCATGCTGAAAAGTCTTTACACACATCTAATTCTCCTTTATCTCCAGTCAACTTTCCACAAAATCCTTGGGAGAAGCTAGGAATTGGATTTTTAGGTCCTGTGGGTGGTTTAAATCAAGGTTTCAGATTTATTTTGACAATTGTAGATTACCACTAAGCATGGGCGGAAAATTCGTTTCGCTCGCGGATTTTGCGGATTTTTGGGAAATGCGCAATCCACGAGATTTGCGAATTTCCCGCAAAATCCGCAAATTCGCACGCAGCGGATTTTTTTTGCGGCGCGCGGCGTTGGTGATACAATTTTTGCGGCGCGCGGCGTTTATCATCGTTTGCCGAGTTGTTTTTCTCGATAGTTTGCGAGTGCTGCGCCATTTTGGATCTTGCTGTGTGATCCCACGGGAATTCGCGAGCGCGATTACGTCATCGCGGCTTGCCAGCGATAGTTTGTCAACGCGAGTACGGCGAGATCACGTCTCGCGGTACTTCGCAATTGCGAGATTTGAGATGCGGCGAGCAGCAAGAATCGCGCACAAGCGAAAATATAAAATTTGCAATTCTGCACAAGAAATCCACCAGCAAGCAGCATAAACCTTCTTGAAATGATGATTTTTATCTGAATAACTCCTTAGGTTGACATTTGCCTGCACTTTTTTAGCGAGGAGTCCATTTTGGGGAGGGGGGGAGGGGGGTGGGAGGAAGGAAGTGCCCCACAGTCTTCAACTTCCTGTTCCTGTTCAGCAGGCTCCTCCCAGTGCTTTGTCCATCTCCTGGTCACTTTTCATTTGGATCTGGAGCTGGAAGGATTACTTTTTGTGGATGCTGCTGGATCTTTGGATTTGAGGCCTTTTTGACTTTCTTTGGATCACTGTTGGATTAGAAATTTTACAAGTAAGTTTGTTTGGGGCATTACAGTTGCTGCAACTAAAATTCTGGAATTTTCGATTTTTGGGCTGTTTTGGGGCCTTTTGCCCAGGGGTACTCAGTGGTGGGTGGACTGAGTCTTTCTGTGGGTTGTCTTGAACTTAAACATCATGGAGGCCATGGATGGATTGGGATTGTGCTGATTTTTCAGTGATTTTCGTTTTTTGGGGCTGTACTTGTGGCCTTTTCACCAGGGGTATTTGAGTCTAGCATGGGCCTATTCTTTCTGTGGGGTGTCTTGAACTTAAACATCATGGAGGCCATGGATGGAATGGGATTGTGCTGATTTTTCAGTGATTTTCGTTTTTTGGGGCTGTACTTGTGGCCTTTTCACCAGGGGTATTTGAGTCTAGCATGGGCCTAGTCTTTCTGTGGGCTGTCTTGAACTTAAACATCATGGAGGGCATGGATGGAATGGGATTGTGCTGATTTTGCAGTGTTTTTTGATTTTTGGGGGTGTTCATGGGGAGGGACAGGCCATGTGGCTGGTGGCCATTTTGAGTGCTGCTACAGGCACTGGCCATGTGCTGGCAGGCAAGTGGCCATTTTGAATGCAGGCTTTGTTGTTAGGCCTGCAACCATTTTGCCTACTTTTCAACCTTTATTTATGCCCAGGGGTAGTGAGTCTTGCATGGGCCTAGTCTTTCTGTAGGTTGTCTTGAATTTAAACATCATGGAGGGCATGGATGGATTGGGATTGTGCTGATTTTTCAGTGATTTTCGTTTTTTGGGGCTGTACTTGTGGCCCTTTCACCAGGGGTATTTGAGTCTAGCATGGGCCTAGTCTTTCTGTGGGGTGTCTTGAACTTAAACATCATGGAGGCCATGGATGGAATGGGATTGTGCTGATTTTTCCGTGATTTTCGTTTTTTGGGGCTGTACTTGTGGCCTTTTCACCAGGGGTATTTGAGTCTAGCATGGGCCTAGTCTTTCTGTGGGCTGTCTTGAACTTAAACATCATGGAGGGCATGGATGGAATGGGACTGTGCTGATTTTGCAGTGTTTTTCGATTTTTGGGGGTGTTCATGGGGAGGGACAGGCCATGTGGCTGGTGGCCATTTTGAGTGCAGCTACAGGCACTGGCCATGTGCTGGCAGGCAAGTGGCCATTTTGAATGCAGGCTTTGTTGTTAGGCCTGCAAGGCTGCAACCATTTTGCCTACTTTTCAACCTTTATTTATGCCCAGGGGTAGTGAGTCATGCATGGGCCTAGTCTTTCTGTGGGTTGTCTTGAATTTAAACATCATGGAGGGCATGGATGGATTGGGATTGTGCTGATTTTTCAGTGATTTTCGTTTTTTGGGGCTGTACTTGTGGCCTTTTCACCAGGGGTATTTAAGTCTAGCATGGGCCTAGTCTTTCTGTAGGTTGTCTTGAATTTAAACATCATGGAGGGCATAGATGGATTGGGATTGTGCTGATTTTTCAGTGATTTTCGTTTTTTGGGGCTGTACTTGTGGCCTTTTCACCAGGGGTATTTGAGTCTAGCATGGGCCTAGTCTTTCTGTGGGGTGTCTTGAACTTAAACATCATGGAGGCCATGGATGGAATGGGATTGTGCTGATTTTTCAGTGATTTTCGTTTTTTGGGGCTGTACTTGTGGCCTTTTCACCAGGGGTATTTGAGTCTAGCATGGCCTAGTCTTTCTGTGGGCTGTCTTGAACTTAAACATCATGGAGGGCATGGATGGAATGGGACTGTGCTGATTTTGCAGTGTTTTTCGATTTTTGGGGGTGTTCATGGGGAGGGACAGGCCATGTGGCTGGTGGCCATTTTGAGTGCAGCTACAGGCACTGGCCATGTGCTGGCAGGCAAGTGGCCATTTTGAATGCAGGCTTTGTTGTTGGGCCTGCAAGGCTGCAACCATTTTGCCTACTTTTCAACCTTTATTTATGCCCAGGGGTAGTGAGTCTTGCATGGGCCTAGTCTTTCTGTGGGTTGTCTTGAATTTAAACATCATGGAGGGCATGGATGGATTGGGATTGTGCTGATTTTTCAGTGATTTTCGTTTTTTGGGGCTGTACTTGTGGCCTTTTCACCAGGGGTATTTGAGTCTAGCATGGGCCTAGTCTTTCTGTAGGTTGTCTTGAATTTAAACATCATGGAGGGCATGGATGGATTGGGATTGTGCTGATTTTTCAGTGATTTTCGTTTTTTTGGGCTGTACTTGTGGCCTTTTCACCAGGGGTATTTGAGTCTAGCGTGGGCCTAGTCTTTCTGTGGGCTGTCTTGAACTTAAACATCATGGAGGGCATGGATGGAATGGGATTGTGCTGATTTTGCAGTGTTTTTCGATTTTTGGGGGTGTTCATGGGGAGGGACAGGCCATGTGGCTGGTGGCCATTTTGAGTGCTGCTACAGGCACTGGCCATGTGCTGGCAGGCAAGTGGCCATTTTGAATGCAGGCTTTGTTGTTAGGCCTGCAACCATTTTGCCTACTTTTCAACCTTTATTTATGCCCAGGGGTAGTGAGTCTTGCATGGGCCTAGTCTTTCTGTAGGTTGTCTTGAATTTAAACATCATGGAGGGCATGGATGGATTGGGATTGTGCTGATTTTTCAGTGATTTTCGTTTTTTGGGGCTGTACTTGTGGCCTTTTCACCAGGGGTATTTGAGTCTAGCATGGGCCTAGTCTTTCTGTGGGGTGTCTTGAACTTAAACATCATGGAGGCCATGGATGGAATGGGATTGTGCTGATTTTTCAGTGATTTTCGTTTTTTGGGGCTGTACTTGTGGCCTTTTCACCAGGGGTATTTGAGTCTAGCATGGGCCTAGTCTTTCTGTGGGCTGTCTTGAACTTAAACATCATGGAGGGCATGGATGGAATGGGACTGTGCTGATTTTGCAGTGTTTTTCGATTTTTGGGGGTGTTCATGGGGAGGGACAGGCCATGTGGCTGGTGGCCATTTTGAGTGCAGCTACAGGCACTGGCCATGTGCTGGCAGGCAAGTGGCCATTTTGAATGCAGGCTTTGTTGTTAGGCCTGCAAGGCTGCAACCATTTTGCCTACTTTTCAACCTTTATTTATGCCCAGGGGTAGTGAGTCTTGCATGGGCCTAGTCTTTCTGTGGGTTGTCTTGAATTTAAACATCATGGAGGGCATGGATGGATTGGGATTGTGCTGATTTTTCAGTGATTTTCGTTTTTTGGAGCTGTACTTGTGGCCTTTTCACCAGGGGTATTTGAGTCTAGCATGGGCCTAGTCTTTCTGTAGGTTGTCTTGAATTTAAACATCATGGAGGGCATGGATGGATTGAGATTGTGCTGATTTTTCAGTGATTTTCGTTTTTTGGGCCTGTACTTGTGGCCTTTTCACCAGGGGTATTTGAGTCTAGCATGGGCCTAGTCTTTCTGTAGGTTGTCTTGAACTTAAACATCATGGAGGGCATGAATGGAATGGGATTGTGCTGATTTTGCAGTGTTTTTCGATTTTTTTTGTGGTGTATAACTGAACTGATGTTCCTCTGTCTTCCATTGTTTTTAGGTGCACAAGACTCAAGAGAACCACCAGTGCCAGGAAGAAGTCCTGCAGCGGTGTGTGTGTGCAGCATAACGTCACGCGACGTCACGTCTGGCCTCAGACAACTCTACAATTCGTGCAACTGCGGCCTGCTGTCTGACCTGCTCTGAAGAAGATGGCCCCAAAAAAAGTTCTCCGTAGCTCCTCTAGCAAGAAAGTTGCTAGTAAGGAGCAGAAGAAGCAAGTTACCAAGGAGGCTGGTGTGCCACCCGCCACGTTTTTTGGGAGCAAAAAAAAAAGTACGCCTGCAGCAGCAGGATCTGCTGGGGACCAAGCTGGGAGCAGCACCCCTGCTCCATTGGGTTCAGTGCCTCCACCACCACGCCAACTTAAGTCAAAGCCCTTGAGTGCTTCAGAGGCAGTCATTGTACTTCTCCAATCACCATCGACCAGTGATGTTGGCTCATCGCAAGAAAGTAGCAGCAATGTCCCTGAATCAACACAGGTTGTTGTAACTCATCTGACAAGTGTTGAACAACCACAGCCGCAACAACAACACCATGTGCAAGTACACGCCCAAGTACATGTGGAAGGAGAGGCAGCAAAAGGAGATGCGCAAGCAAAGGTGCATGGAGGTTCACAAGTGCCCACAATAGTTGTTCCTCCCGAAGTAGGGGCACATCAGGAAATCGACAATGAAGCCGAGGTATTGGAAGCCACTCCTCCTGATGATCATTCATTGTCTTCCACATCCCTAGCAAGGAAAAGATCAAGGGGGGTGTCTACATCTTCTTCAAGCCAACCTCCTTCTGATGCAAGTGATCCGTCTTGGCATCCACAACTGCGGTCTGACAGTGAGGCACACCATGATCTGACAAAGGTACCTAAGCGTAAAAGGAAGGTCGTCGAAAAACTCATAGCTATGGATTGTGATGAGGCTCAACAAGAAGTGACAGATACTGCTGGTGATGAAGCCTCTCACGATGACGACGAGCCAGTCATCACAAAGGTCACTGCAGCCCCACTGGGCATGCAGCAAAGAGACATTTTGACCCTATCCCGAGAAGCTGCTGAGCGTGATGATGATGTCGACGAGGAGGCAATGGAAGAAACACCACAATCATTGGAGTTAACTAGTACACCAACACCTACCGCTTCCATATTTCTTAGTCGCCAGAAGGGACCTCCATCCACCTCGACCTCAATTCGTGGTGGTGAAAGTGCAAAACGTACTGAAGTTCGGCAATCCACATCCTCCACTTCATCTGGCATTAGCAGCAGGACCACCACCACCAGTATCGCCGCCTCCTCCGGCCCCCAAAGACATTTCAAGTCCGCAGTTTGGGACTTCTTTAGTGTTTCCACAAAAAAGGAAAACCTCGCCATTTGTAGCATTTGTAAGTTGGCAGTTAGTCGTGGTAAGTTTGGTTCCAACTATGGTACCGGAGGCCAGAGAGGTCATCTTGAAAGAAAGCACGCTGTCCAATGGTTTGCGCACCTACAGGCGATCAAGGAAGGCCAAATTGCACGTAATGATGTTTCATCTGATGATGACGAGGAGGAAGAAGACATGTCAAACATTTCACTTACACCCAGTACCCCTGTCAGCAGCACACCCCATGTGAGCCACACTAAGAGTGTGGGAGAGAGTGATACACCATTGCGAAAAAGTTCATCAGCGAGCGTAACTGGGTCGAAGATATCATCATCATCCCGTAAATCTTTGGTCCAGGGCAACATTAAAAAGATGTTGTTTACAGAAGTGCAATATGAACGCAACCACCCACTGACGCGTCTGTATAACACTAAGCTGGCTAAAATGCTAGCTCTGGACCTTCTCCCTTTTTCTTTTGTAGAAGGGGTTGGTTTTCTAGAATTAGTGGCAGCGCTCTGCCCTAAATGGAAGGTTCCTAGCCGGTTCTATTTTGCCCGAGTTGCGGTTCCAGCACTACATGAAGATGTTCTGAAGGTGATTGGGGCAGCTTTGCAGAAGAGTGCTGTTCACACTATACATCTGACAACAGACATGTGGACCAGTGGCGCAGGCGCTGATTACATGTGCATCACTGCACACTGGGTCTCTTTTTCAGGGGCTAAATCAAAGCTAAACGCAGGTGTTGACGCGGACATTGTTTTTAAAGCTGCTCGGAAACATGCAACACTAGCCATGTTTGGTTTGGAGAAACGTCACACAGCAGATAACATTTTGGATGTCTTTAACACAAAGGTCCTTAACTGGCTGTCCCCACTAAAACGCAAGGTTGGTTATGTTTCCACGGACAATGGCTCCAATATAGTTAAGGCCATGAGGAAAGGTGACTATTTCAGAGTGCCGTGTTTGGCGCACTGTATAAACCTGGTTGTCCAAAAATTCTTGGGTAATAAAGGCAGTGCAGCGTACAGTGTATTGGACACCTGCCGAAAAATGTGCAAGCATTTCAGCCATTCTTTTAAGGCCCGGAAGCAGCTGAGGAGCCTGCTATATCAACGTCAAATGCCAGTGAAAGCACTCATCCAGGAGGTGGTAACACGTTGGAACTCAACCTTCTACATGCTTGAGCGTCTGTATGAGCAGTATAAGGAACTCGATCAATATTGCCTTACAGAGGGTACAGAGGAGCTGAGGATGGGTGCGGCGCAATGGAACATAGTTCAAAGCCTGACACGCATGCTTCGTCCTTTTGAGTTCTTCACGCGTGCAGTCAGCAAGGAGGACTCTAATTTGGGAAAAGCTATCCCATTGTTGTACATGCTGGAGGACCAACTGAAGGAGGTGTGTTCTGTGTTTGAAGAAGATGAAAAAAACCAAGACTCTTTGCTTCTGGCTGAGAAATTATTAGAGCTCCTACAAGGTGATGAACGTCTTAAAAAGATCCACTCAGAAGAGCATTACATTTGTGCTACTATTCTGGATCCACGCTACAAAAAGGCGCTGGCAGGCCAAGCATTCTTTCCTTTTGATGATGAACATGTTCCAAAGTACAAACGTTGGCTAGCCTTGTCAGCCAAGAGGTTTGAAAGAGAACGGCTGGAAATTGAAGGAAATGGCAGTACATCGGCAGGCCATCCCCAGTCAAAACAATCAACTTCTGCACCTGTGGCTGTGGCACAAGTGACCTCTCAGCCGTTAAAGACACCGGCAACCGGATCATCTGCACGAGACACAACAGAAACATTGCAGGCTGAAGAGGATTGGCTAGCTCTGCGTGGGTTTGGTTCTCAAAAGGTCAGAGGCACAGCAAGAGCTAAGCAAAGTGGAGGAACCTTGGATGAGGACCTTGAGTCGATGGTGAAGGACTATCTGAATGACTCAACAGAGGTCTATGTTAATTCTGACCCATTGGCGTATTGGCATGGGAAAAAAGAATTGTGGCCACAGCTCACCAACCTGGCTTTAAACTACTTGTCTTGCCCACTCGCAAGCGTGTCTTCTGAACGGGTTTTCAGTGCTGCTGGTGGCATTGTAACTCCCAAACGGAGCCGCCTCTCGCCCAAAAATGTGGAGAGGTTAACAATGATCAAGATGAATCAGCACCTCATACCACCAGATTTCAGAGTACGAGAAAGCGTGCCGGATGAAGAGGAGGTGGCCAGCAACATAGATGAGGGAATTTCTACTCTGTCAGGTGACACTGAGCTCACCCTGCCTGAATTCGCAGAGTATGATGACGAAGCCTTATTCTTATTCCTGGACCGTGATACCGAGCCCTGAAAATGAGACAACAAATCAATAACTTTCTTTTTCATCCGTATTCACTTTTATTCCTGTGTGTCTGTCTTTCTTTGTTGTGCACGGTTAATATATTTCAAACTATAATCAGATAATCACAAAATCAAGCCCATCAGCAGAACTGTCTTCACTGGTTTGCTAATTGATTTGAAGTTGCCGCAGTCTGCATTCCTCAGGTTCACAAGTTCAGAAGAACATGCTCCTCTATCCTCCTCCTCCAGACTCCTATTTCCATCAAACCAGAGGGCTGGTTTACGCCCAATGAAGAAAGACTCAGCACTTGTGGGGGTGTTGTTGTACCTCTTTGCAGGTGAGTTGACGGCTCTGGGGCCATTGCTGGGAAGCTCTAATACCGGATAAAAGTGTTTTGGACCAAATCCCAGGCGGACTTGCTTGCCTTTGAGGTGCTCTTAGGGGGGTTCCGTCTGTTTGTGGGTGAGTTTCGTGGTCTGGGAGCACTGCTGGGACACTCTAATCTTGATTGCATTTGCTTTTCAGGAAATCCGTCGTGGCAACCCCGACTTATGGCCTAGCTACGCAGCGCGTTTGGACCGAAGGCCGAGAAATATTGCAAGTATGAGATTTTGCTTTTGGCCTGTTTGGGGGTGTTATGCTTCTTGGCGGGTGGGTTGGCGTGTCTTGGGGCATTCCTGGGAAGGTCTAATACCGGGTAGAAGTGGTTGGGACAAAATCCAGGCCGATTTTTTTTTGGCTATTTCTGACATTTTGCTCAATGTAGCGTTTTCGGGGACCTGTTTGGGGGACTTCCTGGTGTTTGTGGGTGAGTTTCGTGGTCTGGGAGCACTGCTGGGACACTCTAATCTTGATTGCATTTGCTTTTCAGGAAATCCGTCGTGGCAACCCCGACTTATGGCCTAGCTACGCAGCGCGTTTGGACCGAAGGCCGAGAAATATTGCAAGTATGAGATTTTGCTTTTGGCCTGTTTGGGGGTGTTATGCTTCTTGGCGGGTGGGTTGGCGGGTCTTGGGGCATTCCTGGGAAGGTCTAATACCGGGTAGAAGTGGTTGGGACAAAATCCAGGCCGATTTTTTTTGGCTATTTCTGACATTTTGCTCAATGTAGCATTTTCGGGGGCCTGTTTGGGGGGCTTCCTGGTGTTTGTGGGTGAGTTTCGGGGTCTGGGAGCACTGCTGGGACACTCTAATCTTGATTGCATTTGCTTTTCAGGAAATCCGTCGTGGCAACCCCGACTTATGGCCTAGCTACGCAGCGCGTTTGGACACAAGGCCGAGAAATATTGCAAGTATGAGATTTTGCTTTTGGCCTGTTTGGGGGTGTTATGCTTCTTGGCGGGTGGGTTGGTGTGTCTTGGGGCATTCCTGGGAAGGTCTAATACCGGGTAGAAGTGGTTGGGACAAAATCCAGGCCGATTTTTTTTTTGGCTATTTCTGACATTTTGCTCAATGTAGCGTTTTCGGGGGCCTGTTTGGGGGGCTTCCTGGTGTTTGTGGGTGGGTTTCGGGGTCTGGGCGCACTGCTGGCTATATATACTTTACTTTGCAAGAGGTTTGAAGCAAATCCATGGTGGCAGAGGGGAGTTAGGGCCTAGCTGCAGAGCGCGCGCGGAGTGATTTGGGAAATTTGTGAAAAATTGACTAAGTCCCCATTTTTGTACTTTTGCTCTTTGGCTGTTTGGGGGTCTTCTACTCGTTTTCTCCTGGGTTGACGGCTCTGGGGCCATTGCTGGGAAGCTCTAATACCGGATAAAAGTGTTTTGGACCAAATCCCAGGCGGAATTTTTTTAGTGTTTTTGATGACTTGCTTGCCTTTGAGGTGCTCTTAGGGGGGGTTCCGTCTGTATGTGGGTGAGTTTCGTGGTCTGGGAGCACTGCTGGGACACTCTAATCTTGATTGCATTTGCTTTTCAGGAAATCCGTCGTGGCAACCCCGACTTATGGCCTAGCTACGCAGCGCGTTTGGACCGAAGGCCGAGAAATATTGCAAGTATGAGATTTTGCTTTTGGCCTGTTTGGGGGTGTTATGCTTCTTGGCGGGTGGGTTGGGTTGGCGGGTCTTGGGGCATTCCTGGGAAGGTCTAATACCGGGTAGAAGTGGTTGGGACAAAATCCTCGCGGAAAAGCCTTTTGGCACTTTTTGTAACTTAGGGTTCCTTAGGGTTAGCCCTAGCAGCAGGATTGCATGTGTTTCGGGGTGTTCTAGATTTTTGCAACTGAGTTCTGGGGTCTTAGAGCACTCGTGAGAATGTGTAATTTTGGTTGCAAGTCATTTGAAGAAAATCCATGGTGGGAAAGGGGGGATTTGGCATAGTTAAAGAAAGCCTTTGCCACTATTCTTAACTTAGGGTTCGTTAGGGTTAGCAGTATTTCTATTGCATGTGTTTGAATGGGGGGGATTTCGAGTCTTGGAGCGATGCTGGCTATGGCTACTTTTGCTTGGTTGCTTGCAAGTGGTTTGAATGCAATCCACAGTGGGTAAGGGGTAATTAGGAAGGGGGTACTTCGGCCTACTTTTACTTTCAAAGTAAGTTTTGTCACCAGTTTTCTGCTAGGCCTCGTTTTTTGAGATTTGATTGGGGGTCTTCTACATTTTTGCGACTGGCTTTAGTAAGGGTCTGGGTGGGAGCACTGCTAGGAAGATCTAATTTTGTTCTAAAACACAGTTTACTGTACACCTAGCTTGAGGTGAAAGATCCGCTACATTAATTTGCCCATACTTATTTATCCTTCAAAAGGTGACTCAGACAGAGTACGCACTTTCAAAAATATTGTACTGTCTACTAGGAAAATCAAATTGTGACTTTTTGCACTCCACAGCCTACATACCTTATATTTATTTATCAGTGGTGTTGTAATATTATATCACTTCCTGTTTTTCGTTGAATAATTACAGGCCGGGTTTCAGTCTCTGCAATGGGGAAAAAAGGATGGAGTCAGGCTTCACAGTAGCGAGCCACAATTCAGCATCAGGCAGGCAGTAGACAGGGTGTCTTCTGGTGACCAACATCTGTTGCGTGCTTATCTAGGTTCCTGATCGATACTGTGACCTTATGCCCCTATTCGGCTATAAATCCATTTATTCCCTATATTGGCATAACCGTTCAAGTGCGATTTTCTGAAAAGTCATCTCTGGCCTCACATGAACAGAGCCACATTCCAGCATGACTCTCTGCTACTTCCTTTGCGACCAATTAGTGCAATGACAGAGCAGCAGTCACTATCTGATATTCCTAGATAACACTCCGAGTTCTTCAACAAGATAAAAACTTAGCAAACCTGGAAATCCCCGCTTGCTATGTTTTGATTAGTAATGGAACTCTAATGAGCAACTGATAACTGTCACTTCCTAGTGACATCTTTAATTGACGTCTTATGTCCAGCAAACTTGCGTCAAACCCGGCGCCTGTCAGGTATAAATATTACCAACGTTGCCTTAAGCAATGAGCGAACCTGTTGCTGATGCCAGCTGCCTGCATGACCCCGTGTTGGTAAAAACTAGCACTCTGTCGCTGCAGCCTGCTATCCTGTGGTGGTGAAGCTACTGATTACCATTATCGCCGCTACAGCGCGAACTATGGTTCAGTACGCTTGAGGAGCCGTGCAGCCGTCCTCTGCGAAGACATCCAGCCCAGCTGCCCGCGGACGCTGTCACCCCTCCTTCCTCGACGCGCTGAGAGAAGCCGCTGCCTTTCTCGTGCAGAGAAATCCAGTCCCGGCGCTTCCAGTTTACCCTCGCGGGTGACTGGGATATCGAGAGAGACCCCTGAAGGAGATACCAATCCTCCATCATTCTATTCAGAGGTATGGTGTTGACTAAACCCTTAGACGAGAATTCTTGAAACAAACCTTGGCAAAACCAACTTAACTTAAGCTACTTACTTACTCCCCTTCTCACGTGTTAGGCTTAGGTCAGGCACACTGGGGTAGGCTTAGTTAGAAGCACCAGTTGAGTACGTTAGCCAAATGTATATATGACTGTATATATGTTTTATTACTTTTAAACCATTGTATGGCTAAGAAACCATATCAATGCTTTTACAGTTCTATTTCGCAATACTTATCTTACTGTACGTACTTTTTATAATAACAATTATTGCAATTGTGGCAATACATTTCTCTTGTACGAGAAGAAAGACTGTTCAATAAATGTTAACCCTTTATTGACTAACGCCCGTCTCTCTATTCTCTACATACTGTGAAAGTAAACTGCTCTAGACTGACTGAGTGAAATCTGTGTCTATTGTTTCACACGACCCTAGAGATCGACTCTTGATCTGAGGAGCAAAGTTGTCATGTTGCACGGTTGTTGGAAAACTGAATCCCTTCTTGTCTGTGCCAAGGAAGCTGATCACTTCCTATGCAGAGAAGAAAGTTTCCAGTGACCTCTGAGCTAGTTGGTAACACAACCCAATTAAGTTTAGCATAGTCAGTGGAGGCCTGGAATATCCGCAGTTCCACGTCGATACTACTGTTTATGTTATTCCAATGCGCAGGGCCTAGTGGGAAACTAGGAACTACACTACATGGCGCCCAACGTTTGGTAAGGCGATAAACTAACGCAAGACTTATAGAGTAACTCAGTCGTGCATATTTCACAGACCCCTTTCTCCCGTAAATACTCCAATAGACGTCTGGAGTGGGTGAAAGGTTAAAATCCGCCCGACCTTAGTAGGAAGAGATTCCTATGTAAAGCTCTGGTTTATTCAACGTTGAAGGATACAGTGTTCCAAAATATTGTGCATCTAATCTTTGTCTCCTTGGAGACCTACTCTGCAAAAAACTGCATTTATACAATGTCAGTAGAAAACAACGGCACCGCTGGGGCCGCAGCAGATGCGACTCAGCAAGGTCCCGAATATACAGACCCGGATGCTATTATCATCCCGGTCCAGTTAAGAAGATCTATAACTTTAAAACTTATAGAAAACGGACTGCCACCTCAAGGTGGTACAGTAATTTTCGTGATAGAGGCTCACGAGTATCGGCAGACAGAGGTATTCTATTCATGGATAAACTTTCCAGCGGTAAACGCTATAACACAAGAGTTTCACTATTACAAAATAGAGGAACCTCCGGATGAGTACGCCCCTTTCGAGGAGGTTGAAATTCCACTTAAATTTCAAGAGCACCTGCTCTGGTTTAATGGCGCCCTAAAACACAATGATCACATAACTAGGCTCGGTCCACTAGGTAGACCAGGAGCCACGTGGCCGGTTCTAGCCAGCTACACACCACATCCTGACATTACAAAAATGTCTAGAGAAGAGCTGTTAGCACAGCTAAACACATTAATAAAAATACATAGGCAATTAGTCCAATATGTAATGCGGACTGCAACAGTCCAGCCAGCTGTTAATACACCACAGCTGACCCCTCATCAGGGGAACACAAATAAAATTACACCACAGAACATACAGTCATGTCTTGGTAAAACACCCGTAAAACTGGAACAAATTCCTTTCTGGTTAGCCCAGAAAATCACTCAAATAGAGGCAGTATTTCCTGATACTACCCCTATTGAGAAACACAGAATCTTGACCATCTGCCTTCCTATGGGAATCGCACCACACGTGGAGGACTGCGACACTTGGGGTACAGTCTTTGCTTCCATTTACACAAAAACACACGGTGTTCCGTCTATGGCGGTAATACCAGAAGTGCTAAAACAGATTCAAAATGAATTCGGTCCAGAGCCCGCTTTAAATCTAGGTATGAAATTACTGAAAGATTTCAAGCAGGTCACGGCTATATTATTAGCCAACGTAAAGGGAGAAGCAGCATCTGTGGCGATTCGCCAGAAGTTGAGGGAAACAGATATAAAAGATCCTGTTGAGCTTGCAAAAATCATAGAAAAATGCTATGAAGAATTAGGTAGAGACAGCTTGGGTGGAAAACCAGTAAAGCCCCAACTGCTCGAAAATCCTGAAAAATTATTTATTAAAAATAATTTAAATACTCCTAAAAAGAGCTGGGATGGAAATAAACAATCCACTCCCAAGGAAAAAGTTTTCCAGTCCAGAGGAAGGTCTCCTCGACGGAGGGAAAGAACTCCGACTCGAGAACGCCAGTCTCCCCAACGGGAGCCCTCTGAGAAAAGATATAACCTTAGAAATAGGGATAATATAAAAAAACCTGATAGATATCAAAGTATTGATACACGTCCCTCTCGATCTTTTCCACAGAATTCGGAAAGAAGAGGACGGTCAGACCCAGGAGAGCACACCAAGTCCAAAGACAAGGAACCTGCTCAAAATAAGAAATCTCAATTTCAGAAAAAGAAGGTAGCCAGTATTAGAGTAATCAACCATGCCGAGAATACTGAGGACACAGTTGAGAAACGGGGAGTGGGCATTGACAATGTTGGACAGTGCAGCAGAAATCAGCATAGCGCGCAAGATCTTGATGAGTCATCTGGAGACAGTGGACACGAATGAATTCATTCAGGTTGAAACTGCCGACGCCAGACTTAGCGAGCCCCATAAAATATACAAAATAACATTGCGTATAGAGGGTGATAAGACTAGGAAAATTAAGGGTCTATTTTGGGATAAGCTCTCAAAAGGCTATGATATTCTGTTAGCTGAAAAAGATTGGCCCCCAGAGTTTGTCAGGGAGTGCCCTCGTGGCGAAGAAGTGATTATGCCTGCCTTCTCGAATCACATTCCGATTCATAAAAAATACACATATGCAAGGAAATGGGCAGTAGCCCAGGCACCTGCATTGTATAAAAATCATGTAGGATGGGATGAGGATTCACCTCCTCACAAAATCCAACTAAAAAGTGAACCAACTGCCCAACGGCAGTATCCCATAAAGCAAGAAGCTAAAAAACAAGTCAGGGAGATCTTAGATCAACTTGAGTACCAGGGGGTGATTGAAAGATGCACCTCTCAAATGAACAATCCTTTGTTTCCTGTCTCCAAGCCAGACAATTCATATCGTCTAGTTTTGGACTACAGACATCTTAATACATGTTGCAAAACTTTTGCAGTACAAAACTCGCATAGTGCAGCCCTAATGAATAATATAGTTAGGAAAAAATATAAAACGACATTAGACATTTCTAATGGTTTCTTTTGTCAAAACATTGCACCAGAAAGCAGGTACTTGACCGCTTTCTCCGCATTTGGGTCACAGAAAAAATTCTGTCGACTCCCACAGGGGTTCAAGAACAGCCCAGGACTATTCTCAGCTAGGGTAACAGAGTTACTACAAATCTATGATGATGAAGCATTATCTTACGTAGATGATATTTATCTCACAGACGACGACTTGGATACTCACTTGAAAAGAGTGAACACCATCATACTTGGGTTCGCAGCAGAGGGTTACAAATTCAACTTTAAAAAGTCGCGAATTGCCCATCTGACAGTACTGTTCTTAGGGTACGAATTATCAAGTGAAGGGAAAAGCCTAGCGGACAACTTCTTAGAGAAGTGCGCTGTACTCCAAGCTCCAAAAACGCTGAAGAATTTACAATCCATACTAGGTTTTCTGAATTTCGGAAGAACTTACATACTAAATTACGCAGAGAGGGTTAAACCTCTCTACGAACTAATAAAACCTGATTTAAAACAAATCAATTGGACTCAAAAACACACAGAAATTTTGAGATCACTGCAAACAGACATGTTAGCAAAAACAAAATTAGATACACGTGACAACACACGTGATCTTGTAATCCGAGTCATCCCAGGAAGATGCGGATTCACATACCTAACCTCTAATGAGGGTGAAAAGGTACCAATAGCTTACAAATCACATTTGTACACAAAGGCTGAAATAAAATTCAGTTCAACGGAGAAAATTCTAACTGCGGTTCAGACTGCTGTAGCGAAAGAAAGGCCCCTAGCACAAGGTAAACGAATAATAATCGTAACACCCATACCGGCTTTAGAAGCGGTAACTAAAGCAAGCATTCCTAATGCTAAAGCTTTGCATCCGAGATGGATTCAGTGAGTTAATTCTCTTGCTGCAACAGACGTAGTTTACGAATTTGATCCTAACTTAAAAACACAGGAATTTTTACAATATGAATACGAATGTCCTCTGCCAATTGAAATCCTGCCTCTCGAAGAATACGGAAGTATTATATATACTGACGGATCAGCACAACCCGCAGTTGGGGGTAAGCAAGCTTACAGTGCTGCGTGCGCGATTGTTAAAGGTCGCTGGCACAAAGGAAAATTTAGACCATTGGTCACCAAAACACAATCTCTAGGAGATTGCTCGGCTCAACGAGCTGAATTAGTAGCATTTAAGATGGCGCTAGAAAATACCGATCGCGAATTCCCCACACTAATAGTGTGCGATTCTTTTTATTGCGTACAATCTTATAATGAATACTTGCAGAATTGGGTGGAAAATGGTTTCAAAGATGCAAAAGGTGGCACAATAAAGCATAAAATGCTTTGGGAACAGGTAGTTCTTTTACAAAAAGAACTACAAAAGACTCACGTGATACATACACTGAGTCATCAACGTGATGGCGTTCACGTTGCAGGGAATTCATTGGCTGATGAAGCCGCGAAGGCAGCTGTGCAAACGGCTTCCGTAGCTGCGATAACTCGGTCACAAACAAAAATAGACAGCGATATTCTACAAGCTGTCAGTGCGTCAGTAAAAAATGATAAGAAAACACTCCCAAAAGGCTTTCCTGAAAAGTACTTGTACTTAACGGATTCAAATAATGTTCCTTTTGCTCGAATCCCTGGAGTGGGGGATAGAGTAATTCCAAACAGGGAACACAGACTAGGACTAATCAAAGCGGCACACGAAGGGCTTGCTTCTGCACACGCTGGCGTTTCCGCAACAATATCACTATTAAAACAGAGATATTGGTGGCCTCGCTTGAGAATACAAACTAAAAAGTATGTATTAGAATGCGACATATGCCAAAGGATAAAAGTATCAACAGTGAAACGACCAGCGCAGACACCCCTTCTCATCTCGGATAAACCATTTGCATGCGTTTACCTGGACCACTGTGGTCCCCTACAAAGGGACGGCAACTATAGATATATCATGGTAGCAGTGGATTCCTGTACGAGGTTCATATGGATGTGGCCCCAGCGCTCGGCTGACGCTAGAACGGTTATAAAAGATTTGCGAGTCTTTATCGGCACATACGCAATTACCACGTTCCATTCTGACCAGGGTCCTGCTTTCAGCTCTCGAGCCTATAAGGAGGCCATGGCCAGCATGGGAATTGGGTTGCGGTATTCTTGTCCGTCGCACCCCGAAGGGAATAGTGTGGTAGAAAGAAAAAACCGGGACATAAAGCAATCTATAACAGCGAAGGTATTAGGTTCAGGCGCTGGGTGGGTCAAACATTTAATAAGTGTCCAGACTAGTCTTAACAACATGCCAAGAAATTCTCTAAAAGGTTTCAGCCCATACGAACTATTGTTCGGAATTAGAATGAACGTTCAGGACCTCGATAGTCAGATGTCAGTGGTACAAGCAGAAACAAAGCAGTTTGAAGTAAAAGACCGTTTGGCTGTTTTACAGGAACTGAATGAAACAAGAAAATCATTAAGCAACATAAAGTTAAAGCAACAGCCAAATACCACTGACGAGGCACCACCCGCAACAGCCCCAGCAAGGCCTGTCTGGATTCCAAAGATTGGGGATCTAGTCAGAGAAAAGATCGCGGTTAAGAAGGAATTTGGGCCTTCTTACAGAAAAGCAGTACCTGTCTTAGCAGTCACCGGAACAAGATCAGTTGTGCTACCGCCCCTTGCTGGTAAAAAGGAGAACAGAGTCGTGTCCATCGACCTGGTAAAACCACAAGCATGTGGCCTATAATCAACAGTAGGCCCAGTGGACTCCCAAGAAACAACAGAATACCCAAACTTGCAACAATCCAAGAGGTTCAAACTGAAAGACTAATCACATTCGATCAGCCTGCAGTGCACAATGAAGGACTATGCAATAATGCCATGGAACTCGTGCCTCTTGAAACACAGATTGAAACAGTTCGTCAAGAAACAACACCAGTCTACAATGATGTGGCATCAGAAAGTGCTACCGAGAGACAGATTGAAAGAACAATCCCATCAATTGACAGAACTGCCTCTGGTTATTTCATCAACTTCGACAACTTCTCTGAAGATTTAAATGACCCCGAAGTGATGCCAGAAACAAAAAAGTCTTTTAAAGAAAAAGCAACAGAACTCTTTCATCAACTGAAGGAAATCTACTTAATTTCCCCTTGGCTAGAGTTCTGGTTTGGTCTAGGTGTATTTTTCCTCCTGCTTTGGCTCATCATGGTACTGTGTTTGGGAAAATTCATTGAAGGAAAATATATTACAATGGACACAGCAAGTCAGAACATCAACCTAGTCTTGAAACCACACAGATCATCCCACGTGAAGAAAAGAGAACTGTCAACAGTAAATGTCACAGCAATTCCAATACCTGGTGGGGTAGTATGGGAGAAAACAGACTATGAGATCTATGGTCCGGTCGAAATCCTGAAGTATCCTCATCAACTAAAGGTTTCCTTAAGTGACTTTGTGACACCAAGTACATTCTCTGATGATTGGGACTTTAACAGTATTAATGACATGATGTCTGATTTAGTAATGTCAGCTAGATTCACAGATCATGATTATTTACAAGGTTCATCTAGTTATGAGCAGTTATTCTGTTATACCCACTATGGGGATCATTACTTGCATAAATCTGCACAGCCTAGAAATGTTTTTATGTATAATCAATGGGAACATTGTTCTACACCACCTAAAAGCAGTTCTAAAGCATTTTTTGAGAAATTCAAATACTTCTCAGGGTTTAACACCAGTGATGCAGAAACGTTTTATTACAAACTGTTAGATAAAACAGGAATGAAAACAATGCTGACAAATTCTAAATTGATATATTCAGAAGCATTTTATGACAAAATGATGACATTTGGTTTTGATTATTGGAAAAATAATATTGAAACGAAAACAATTTGGGGTACAAAAGATTGGCAGGTGCAAGGCATAGAAGCACTGTTTAGAACCTGCATGATACCAGAACAAATGTTATTTTTAAATGACACTGTACACCAGACATCTTGTCTTGGCCTAGCCAAGAACAGAGACCTTAAAAAACCGTCTATACCAAAGCCAATACCTGAAAATATAACAGCTGATATTGAGTTAGACGTGTCACAAATTTTACATTTCAACAGAACACATCCTGATTGGAAAAAGTGGTTAATCTGGCCTACAGACACAAATAGCTGTCAAGATAGGTTCCTGAATAAAACACAGGGTTTACAAATGACCAGATTAGACCCTAGATATTCCCAGAGACAACATCCAGGAATTATAACAACATACAGTGTAGGGAAACTCTGCCTAGAATGGCTAACCACATCCACACTGGCTGAAATTAAGCAACACTTGTCTTTATTAAAAGATGGTGCTGATTTGCGCGATTTCATTCTTGGACCACGCAAACAGCGTCAAAAGCGTTTCATAGCGACCAGTATCTATGCTGCTTACAACGAGGCTTGGAAAGTAAAGCAAATTGAAACTGCTGAAAAAATACGAGAAATTGATCGTATTAATTTGGAGAATTCACTTTCTGTGGTAGACAATGGGTTAATGACTCTGTCTTCCAGAATATATTCTTTGGACAATATTGTATCCTCTGCCTTTGATGTGATAGACAGAGATTTGCTAATGTTACAACATGGCCAGTCTCAATTACGCTCTATTATAGAATTAGGCTGGACGCTGCAAAATCTTCGTTCAGGCTATGTGCCTTGGCGTTTAATCAACACAACGTCATTATTTTCCATTTTTAACCTTACTGATAAACAGATCAGTTTGGCACAGAAAGGAGCAGACTATACAATCTTGAGCATCGAGAAACTCGAGAGATTACCATTGACAATGTCAGAGGGCCCTGTCATTGAATGGATAATACACGGAATTATCACAATTCCGATAACAACTTTCCGATTTCATAAATGCCTTGAGTACATACCTGCTGGCCAATATGAACAATTGGGTAAGGGATATGTTAAATCCGAATGGAAATTACCATACACTCATTCTTGCTATAGTGACAGCGACAAAAATATATTTCTTAGTGGTGACAACTGTAAACACTCACTAAGCGGTATACTTTTGTGTCAGGGTATTAATTTACACGGAGCATGTGATGGAAATTCAAACAACCTCTCATGCCACCAGCTAGTCACACCTGCAACTCAGATAGAGCCCTTCTTTATGCAACTCGCAAACGGGAGTTACATTCTTAGAACGGATCACAGGTGCTGTGGCCTCGCGCCAGGGAAAAGTTATCTAGTACAAGTAACGTCCATGGTCAAATGTTGTATGCAAGCATTGTTTCCGAGCGGGCCTCCAGACATAGTGACTCCCCTCTGGCCTCGTCTGAATCTCTATTCTATACGAATTGATACATTAAGCAAAATGAAATCTGTGCTTTTACAGACAACAGTGCCTATAACGTCATCTAAAGAGACGTATGATCTTCTAGTCGCAAGGACGGCTACTGAAGTCCATGACCTTTTATCAACAAATTGCCCCGTGCATTTCGTAGAAATGTTCAGCCAACTCCTTAACATGTCTAGTGCAACAAGCATCCCAGGCATATTTAAGACAGTCTTTACGGGACTGCTAACACCCTTCCAGGCAATTTTGGGAATCTTTCCTAATTTCATGCACTCCATTTTTGGTGGTATTCCACTATTTTTGGGACTCATCGCAGGGATTCTATTTTTGACCATCCTGCTACGTTATGGCAAGCCTCGGCTCAGACATAGCTCCCATGGGAATGGAAGAGACAATCCTAGCAATGCGCTACAGGGACAGGATAACTAACGTCCTCGGATTGGCCAGGCTAAGAGATCTAAACATGACCTGGTTCCTTTCATTCAGACCGATATGGCAAAATTGCATTTTACCTGTGCTACGGTGTATGCTTTGCGGCGAGGAATGCGTGTTGGACATCTGTCTTTCACTTCCATCAGCAGTACCAATGGACGTCGATACTTTGCTAAGTCCAATAACGGCTCACGCATTGTGTTGTCCCCAGCGGCTACCAATCCTGATGACGGCATTCGTGGAGACTCCTGTACTACAGCCAAGTGGTATCAGTGGAGCGAGTGACAAAAGCAACATCATCCAGGTACAACGTTCTGTGAGCATTGCTGGTCCTGCCTTCGATGACAGCAATCATTCTCACACCTGCCAAGTTACAGCGCTATCTACTTTGGTTGAACTATCACCTGATTTTGTAGACCAATTCTTTGCGAGCCTGTCTGATACGATGTTCTCACCCATAGAGAAACAATAACTTTTGAGAAGCTTTCCGACACACAGCGTTCCCATGAACTCTGAATTCGGCCTTCAGTTTTGATCAACAAAAACTGCCAGGAGCTTTGGAAATCTATTTTCTTTGAATTGGACAATTTTTTTAATATTGACCCTTTTTGGCACGAACAATTCTTTGCTTAACGTAAAAACTATTCTTAGAGAACAGAAGCTTCACACTTCTATTTCTAAACACATCTAGAGACATAACAACATAACACCAGCCTCTAGCACACATGTTATTACAATGCATCTTTATGTGATGACTTATCTCGCATTTCTTCTGTCAGAGATACTTCATGTGTAATTCTTTTTGCATAATCGTTCATTGATTTCATATGCAATACCTTTTGAATGGTTACTATGCTTTAAAAAAACGTACAGTACCTAAATTCCATGTATTACAAGTACGCCTATTTCGAATGCATTTATGTATTTTGGGGTGGGCAATGTTACACATGCATCTTATTGCTTAGTTTTAGTAATTTTGATGGACATGAAAACGTGGAGTGGGTGTTGCGTGCTTATCTAGGTTCCTGATCGATACTGTGACCTTATGCCCCTATTCGGCTATAAATCCATTTATTCCCTATAGTGGCATAACCGTTCAAGTGCGATTTTCTGAAAAGTCATCTCTGGCCTCACACGAACAGAGCCACATTCCAGCATGACTCTCTGCTACTTCCTTTGCGACCAATTAGTGCAATGACAGAGCAGCAGTCACTATCTGATATTCCTAGATAACACTCCGAGTTCTTCAACAAGATAAAAACTTAGCAAACCTGGAAATCCCCGCTTGCTATGTTTTGATTAGTAATGGAACTCTAATGAGCAACTGATAACTGTCACTTCCTAGTGACATCTTTAATTGACGTCTTATGTCCAGCAAACTTGTGTCAAACCCGGCACCTGTCAGGTATAAATATTACCAACGTTGCCTTAAGCAATGAGCGAACCTGTTGCTGATGCCAGCTGCCTGCATGACCCCGTGTTGGTAAAAACTAGCACTCTGTCGCTGCAGCCTGCTATCCTGTGGTGGTGAAGCTACTGATTACCATTATCGCCGCTACAGCGCGAACTATGGTTCAGTACGCTTGAGGAGCCGTGCAGCCGTCCTCTGCGAAGACATCCAGCCCAGCTGCCCGCGGACGCTGTCACCCCTCCTTCCTCGACGCGCTGAGAGAAGCCGCTGCCTTTCTCGTGCAGAGAAATCCAGTCCCGGCGCTTCCAGTTTACCCTCGCGGGTGACTGGGATATCGAGAGAGACCCCTGAAGGAGATACCAATCCTCCATCATTCTATTCAGAGGTATGGTGTTGACTAAACCCTTAGACGAGAATTCTTGAAACAAACCTTGGCAAAACCAACTTAACTTAAGCTACTTACTTACTCCCCTTCTCACGTGTTAGGCTTAGGTCAGGCACACTGGGGTAGGCTTAGTTAGAAGCACCAGTTGAGTACGTTAGCCAAATGTATATATGACTGTATATATGTTTTATTACTTTTAAACCATTGTATGGCTAAGAAACCATATCAATGCTTTTACAGTTCTATTTCGCAATACTTATCTTACTGTACGTACTTTTTATAATAACAATTATTGCAATTGTGGCAATACATTTCTCTTGTACGAGAAGAAAGACTGTTCAATAAATGTTAACCCTTTATTGACTAACGCCCGTCTCTCTATTCTCTACATACTGTGAAAGTAAACTGCACTAGACTGACTGAGTGAAATCTGTGTCTATTGTTTCACACGACCCTAGAGATCGACTCTTGATCTGAGGAGCAAAGTTGTCATGTTGCACGGTTGTTGGAAAACTGAATCCCTTCTTGTCTGTGCCAAGGAAGCTGATCACTTCCTATGCAGAGAAGAAAGTTTCCAGTGACCTCTGAGCTAGTTGGTAACACCACCCAATTAAGTTTAGCATAGTCAGTGGAGGCCTGGAATATCCGCAGTTCCACGTCGATACTACTGTTTATGTTATTCCAATGCGCAGGGCCTAGTGGGAAACTAGGAACTACACTACACATCGATGGACGAAGCGTCGGCTGCAATGGAGGAGTGCCGCTAATAAGAGGATTTTTTTTCTGCAGGCAACTTACTTACCACTTCCAACAGGACAACTACAACCACATAGATACAGTATCCCTTGCCTTTTTCTCTGACTGTGACTGCATTTCTTGGATCTCTCTCTGCTTCTAAATTGATCCCTTAACACATCACTTAGTCCACTCCACTATCACATCTGCACCACACATAGTCATTTGTAAGTGCTCCTACGTAATTCGCAAGTCGCAGCATGCCCCAGGCCGTAGAGGACTGGGATGGCCCCAATGATGAAGCATATCACCAAGGGGCAACCCTGGTGAGTGAGGGGACACCTAGAAAAAAAGCAATTTCTCCTTTTCTATCTACTATACCTTCCAGACCAACCCCATTGAGTGTTGTTGTGAATGGATTTATAGTGACCAGCAAGGCTCTCGGGTATCTGGCTACAGAGACCTTATGTTGAATATCGTTATCAATAACTCCACACAGGCCCTGTACTGTCGCATTCTTTCTTCCACAGTTGTCGAAAGTACTACTTACTTTTCACTGACATGCATGCAGTAGTGCATGCACTTTCAAAGATTGATGGATAGGTTTGTACCCAAAGAATTGTTTATGTTCACAATTGTTTGTCTATGCTGTGCTTTTTTTACAGGGTGTCTTCTGGTGACCAACATCGATGGACGAAGCGTCGGCTGCAATGGAGGAGTGCCGCTAATAAGAGGATTTTTTTTCTGCAGGCAACTTACTTACCACTTCCAACAGGACAACTACAACCACATAGATACAGTATCCCTTGCCTTTTTCTCTGACTGTGACTGCATTTCTTGGATCTCTCTCTGCTTCTAAATTGATCCCTTAACACATCACTTAGTCCACTCCACTATCACATCTGCACCACACATAGTCATTTGTAAGTGCTCCTACGTAATTCGCAAGTCGCAGCACGCCCCAGGCCATAGAGGACTGGGATGGCCCCAATGATGAAGCATGTCACCAAGGGGCAACCCTGGTGAGTGAGGGGACACCTAGAAAAAAAGCAATTTCTCCTTTTCTATCTACTATACCTTCCAGACCAACCCCATTGAGTGTTGTTGTGAATGGATTTATAGTGACCAGCAAGGCTCTCGGGTATCTGGCTAGTACAGAGACCTTATGTTGAATATCGTTATCAATAATTCCACAAAGGCCCTGTACTGTCGCATTCTTTCTTCCACAGTTGTCGAAAGTACTACTTACTTTTCACTGACATGCATGCAGTAGTGCATGCACTTTCAAAGATTGATGGATAGGTTTGTACCCAAAGAATTGTTTATGTTCAATTGTGTGTCTATGCTGTGCTTTTTTTACAGGGTGTCTTCTGGTGACCAACATCGATGGACGAAGCGTCGGCTGCAATGGAGGAGTGCCGCTAATAAGAGGATTTTTTTTTGCAGGCAACTTACTTACCACTTCCAACAGGACAACTACAACCACATAGATACAGTATCCCTTGCCTTTTTCTCTGACTGTGACTGCATTTCTTGGATCTCTCTCTGCTTCTAAATTGATCCCTTAACACATCACTTAGTCCACTCCACTATCACATCTGTACCACACATAGTCATTTGTAAGTGCTCCTACGTAATTCGCAAGTCGCAGCACGCCCCAGGCCGTAGAGGACTGGGATGGCCCCAATGATGAAGCATGTCACCAAGGGGCAACCCTGGTGAGTGAGGGGACACCTAGAAAAAAAGCAATTTCTCCTTTTCTATCTACTATACCTTCCAGACCAACCCCATTGAGTGTTGTTGTGAATGGATTTATAGTGACCAGCAAGGCTCTCGGGTATCTGGCTAGTACAGAGACCTTATGTTGAATATCGTTATCAATAATTCCACACAGGCCCTGTACTGTCGCATTCTTTCTTCCACAGTTGTCGAAAGTACTACTTACTTTTCACTGACATGCATGCAGTAGTGCATGCACTTTCAAAGATTGATGGATAGGTTTGTACCCAAAGATTTGTTTATGTTCACAATTGTTTGTCCATGCTGTGCTTTTTTTCTTGTCTCCCAAAACCTTTCCCAAAACCCCCCGTACCCATCCATTTTTCAAACCCTAACCCTCTTCCCCCGGGCTGTGTGGTTTTGATTGATGTGTGACTAAATTACAGCAATAAATCCACACACTTGCTGGGGAGGATAAGGTGATAGCAACAGGCTGGTGAAGAAATCCGAGGATATATTCTTACTCTGCTTGACAAAGACCCATGGCTAATGTCAAAGAACTTCAACCGAATTAGTAGTTATACTTTACCATTTGTTAGGCTACAATGTGGCACTGTTCTAGTGTACTTCTGTCACCTGCTATATTCTCAGTTGTACCGTTGAATTGCTCAGGAGGACAAACCAGATTTAATTTTCTTTTTTTTCATAGGCATGCAACTGCCACTGTGTCACACCACTAGTACCACCGCTATGAGGAAATTTTATCCGACCAAGATTGCCAACCTTATTCGCTGTTTCCCGTGGAGCCAGCCCTGGGTCTAGCCCTACTTTCAAACACAAATTACAGGTAAGATAAGCGTTTGGTGGTTTGGGGGTATAATGGAGTATTAGTAGGAGAGACGAGAGACTGACGGTAGTACTACTAAAGTCCTAGGACTCTTGGATTCACTTCACTTACTCTGTGAGAGGCACTTAGTGTTGAAAACATTTGGGCATTTACACTTAAAGGAAGAAAATGGAACTAAACTTTCAGGAAAACAAAGTCACTGTTAAACCCCCACCCACCAGGCAAGCAGTAAGAAACGGGTATGCTCAGATAAAGTTTGAAAAAGTATATTTATATCCCTAACAAAATAATCTCCCGCAAGACCCTCCCTAACCCCAACGATTGTCCTTCAAAAGTCCCCAAAAACCCAACTCCCAATTCCCACCCCCCAAAAGTCTCTAAAAAAGGGGCAAGGGACACTATGGGTGGATGCTGTCTACTTTTTGGGCCAGGGCATCATGCTCCTGGCGGAGCAAGGCGTGCTCTACGCGGAGCCCCTCCAACTCGTTTGAAAAGTGGTGGAGCTCCTGCTGGAGGCAGGACACCATCAGGGTACTGCGGCGCAGGCGTGCCTTCAATGCCTTGCAGGTGCAACGGCTGTGAGAGGAAGCTGTTGTCCTTGCTACTCGGTGGTGGCGTTTGGCTTTGGCAGCCCGGCTCAGTCTGGGTGGACCACTATGCTGGGTGGCACTGGCAGCCCGTGGGGGCACGGAGGCCGATGCAGACGACGTAGTTGTTGTGGTCGACTGCACACTTTCTTCGTCCTCCAGGGCCACCAGCCGCCGATATTCGGCCACAGTGGCATCGATCCTCCGTTGCCGGGCCGCTCTAGCCAGCTCCTACCTCCTTGTTCGTTTGGAAGGAGAACCTATATGAAGAAAGAAAGACATAGTCTGTAACCAATGCTCTTTAAGATTAACTCAATCATTCAGCAGAAATTTGTGTTGCACTACAACTAGCAACTTGCAAGCGCATTACATAACTATTGAGGCCAGTATCTATCTAACCTCACACTTCTTCATCCTTGCTCTAACATTAGTGGGAGTTTAAGGAACAAATTCTACGAGCACTATGGACTTCCATTGGAGTCGACTATGAAAGTACACCAGTCTTATTCTTCTTCTTGTCTCTTGTTTAGGAAAATTGGTACGTTATCTTCTGCAAGCCGGCATAATGCCAGCGCAGTGAACTTGCACCCGAGAAAAAGAGACGCACGCCATGAGGAGTGACCTAGACTTGCGTTGCGTTACTGTACCCGTCCAGTACATGCAGGTGGTGAAGCTCTTACTTTTCTATTACGGGTGGCACTGAGAATACTCTGTTACAACTCAAGGGCTACTGCTTAATTAATTTAACTTTCACCCTACAGTGGAAATGAGTACTAGAAATGGAAAATTGAAGAAGATAAATAATCTGATTATCTATCACTTCACATGGGATGTTTTTGCTTATATATGGGATGACTTTAGGTGCTTTGCTTTTTATTGAGTGACCAGTGATACATCCACACATGAATGACTGAGTACTACTAAACCTATTAAGAGAGGTAGGGAGTGGCCACCGTAATAACCGGATCTATGCTGTGCTCGCAATACAAACTACTGCTACTATTGATGGTAGTATTTGGACAAAATTAAAACTTCTTTTCCTTGCCTTTCCTACACTGGAACGGACGTGCGGGTGCAGTGTTACATGCTCTTCAAAGTTACACTTAGTTCATCCACTGACCGTCTACTCTCTCTAGATCATGGGTACTCACAAACTTTCTCTCAGGGGCTAAATTTACAGTGTAGTTTGTGGCCGAGGGCTGCACTGGTGGGGGCGGAGTCAGAGGGGGCGGGGCTAAAGCAAAACGAAAACTTGTGACCATGAGGTTGCACACAGGTCCCTGCAGCAGATGCCTTCATCCACTGAGCCACCAGACCCAGCATTTACATACATCTCTCTCCCTCCTGCTCTCCCTCCTGCCCTCCCTCTCCATCTCTCTCTCCCTCCTGCCCTCCCTCTCCCTCCCCCTCTGTCATCTCACTGTGTGTGTGTCTATCTGTGTCAGCCTTCAGCCCGGGTTGAGACCGCTTCCTCAACGCGCACACACAGACAACAACACCAAAGTACTTAACAGGTCTTTAAAAGACCATTAACATATTATTGAGGCTTTGTTTGTTGTAGCGCCCCTGCATCTCCACCCTGACAATCACTGCTTGCCCGGCCCCACAGAGCAGAGGCTTTGTTCTATTTCACCTCTTTGTGGCCTTGCATCTCCACTCTGCTCTGTGGGGGCCGGGGGAGCAGTGATTGTCAGAGTGGAGATGCAGGGGCGCTAACAGGTGAAATACAAAAAAGCCTCTGCTCTGTGGGGGCCGGGGGAGCAGTGATTGTCTGCAAGGTCTGCGCACCGCCAAGGAAGGCTTGCCGGGCCACCACCGGCCCGCGGGCCGTACTATGAGTACCCCTGCTCTAGATACACATATGCTATCTAAGAGTCAGATAGTAGCATGATCCAGGTATATGGACACATATAGTTTCTGTGTCACCCACCCAGGCTGTTGTCCTTCCACCCATCATTGCTTCATCATTCACCCAGCCATGCATCTCATATTCTTGCCTTCCCAGCTAGTCTTCAATCTCAATAAGTAAGGAATATATAAGAGCTTACCTCTGGCCGCCACCACCACCGTCTCAACTCTCACAGCCGCCGCCTCCTCCCCTGAAGAATTGCCCTCCGCCTCCGTGTCGAGCACCACCACCTCCACGCTGGCCCCGCCACCAGATGTTCCACCTACAAAGTACATTTAAGAATGTTAGAATAAAGCACTCACTAGTCTTTGGTCTAGGAATGAAGACATGTGAAAACAATGTAATTTGTGACTGTCTACTTTAAAGTTAAAAAAAATGTCCCTTTTTCCAGGGAAGGTTGTCTTGCTGCACTTTTTGGCACAACTGATGAAGGCTGGTTTTTTAACACGCACCATTTTTCTCCACACAGACAGAAGATGGACTTCTAACAACAAGATCAAGTTGAAACCAGGTGAGAGCTCGGCTCGACCACAAGAAATGTCTTCAATTAATCGTCAGCACTAACCACTTTTCCATTATCAGTTAAACGTTTAGTTTTATAATGACTTCATTTTAATAAATGTGTTTACTTTTAATAAAGCTTTTAAACTTAAATACAATCTGTGTTTTTTGGTCCAGACTAGAGTGACTGAGCGAAAGATTTTGCAATTTTTGCAAGCATGAGTCCAGATAGAACACTTCAAAAGATATTATGGACAATCCCAGAGGACTGCACTAAGTTGATAGAGCTATTGCTGACTAGAATCATGGGAGTTTCGCCAACCGTGCAATCTTAGTTAGCTACACAGACAGACTAATAAGAATAATCTAGTAATACCACAGGGAGTCATAGTAGAGGCAGGATAAGAATTTAGATACAATCTACAAGAAGATCAAAGACAATTTTGAAAAAAGTCAAATGAGGAACGCTAGGAAAAATAGGTACTAGTCTAAAATGAAAACTTACTGGGGCCAGCAAAGGAGCCCTCGCCTGCCCGATCCTGGCCCTGTTGAACAGCATCCGCCGCCTGCTGCTCCTGTGTCCTCCCCTCGCCCCTGGGGGGAGCTGACGTACAACATGAAAGAAAGAACAGAAAACATGGATGATTGTTGCTTGTCAATGTCAACCAAATCAAACATTTCAAAAGAACAATAACAAAATATTTCCGCGAAATTATATTGATTAGGGTTAGTTTTCATTTATTTACGGACCTGTGACTTCAAAAGTCACGTAACTCACTAAACAAAGTACTGAAAGGTTCACCTAGGACTGGCAGGCAGCAGTCCGCAGGCAAGACGCAAAGTGACAGACAAACTCCATTGTGATTTCAGTCAGATCAGTGATAACACTAACAGTTGCCTGCTACATTACCAGTCATTTAAATAGTCAAACTATCAATCCACCGCCACTATTTTTCTTATTGTCAGGGGTACAAAGGAAGGGGCAGATTTAAGCCCCTTGCGGCTCTTTTGCTCCGTTCTTGCGTGACTTTTGTGACGCAGCAGCGAAACAAAAAAGGGCGCCATGGTGCGGCGTATAATATTATAACAACGTGACGCATTTGGGAGATGCATCCCGTTATAAAGCCCTGCGCCATCAGGGGGCGTTCCGGCGCAAGGGAGGGCATTCCTGCGCTGGAACACATCCTAAAAGTGGCTGAGGGAAATCTACAAAATTTCAATCAGTCACCTTTAGGACAATGATGCCTCACACAAACCCTGCACCTGCTTGAAGCAGACGTACGGCTTGACCCAGCATTGGGGAGATAGGGTACCCCAGAGCATTGCTGGAGATGCGCCATCGTTGCGACGCAACTCCAGCAGTAAAGCTTCGGTGACGTTTTGGGCCCATGGTGCGCTGCATTGCAAATACGGCGCACCATGTTTGGTGGTGGTAGCGGGCCGCACAATTAATGGCGCATCCCTGCTACTTTGCAGGGATGCGACAGTAATTGCAATTCTGCCCCTTAGGGGCATACTTACTTACGCGTTCTGGCGCATCTCCAGAGATGCGCCAGATCAAATGCGTCACGCAAAACTACCCTTGCGACACGGCAGATGCGCCTCATTTACAATGCGGCGCGCCCTGGCGCAAGGGTAGGCACTTGCGTGACGCATCTCGTCACGTAAGAGCGGCGCATCGCTGGAGTCACGTCGCCAACGCAACTCCAGTAATGCTCAGGGCCACCCAATACTTAACATGCTGTGTCAGTCCTTTCGCCTGCTTCAAGCAGGCATAAGGAATTGAATTGACGTAGCAGCGTCGCAGAAGTGCCTGCGTTAAATCTTGTAGATTTCACGCAGGCAATTTTGCGAGGCGCACAGCCGCCGGACCGCCCACCCTGCGTACTAGGAACGCACCCATTGTGGTGCAGGCCCATGGCTTTATAACGTGACGCATCTCCCTAGATGCGTCATGCTGTAAATGACTCGCAGGGATGCGGCACGTTTACGCCGCTGTTGCGTCACGCAAGGCAACGTAAACGTGGCGCAAGGGGCTTGTAAATGTAATCTGCCCCCTAGTGTCTAGCATTACGCAGTTCTGTAAAGTACACTCATACATAATAGTTACTCAGGCCAATGAGACCACGAAATAGAAAACAAATAAGCATAGTAGCAACGCCACTGAGAAGGAGAGCAGTGCACCTGAAATGCACAGAAGATTTTGAAATATAATTTAACTACAATGTAATCGTCATCAGCGGCATTATTGGCTTGCTCCATGTAAAAAACAAATATTTGCAATACAACAACACAGAGCAGGAGAAAACATCATAGTAGTGAGTGATGAAATGGCTACTACTACTCACCAAGCCCGGGGATCTCCAAGCCGAGCTGGTCCAGCAGGTCGCGCTCCCGGTCCAGGAGGTCCGTCCAGCGATGGGTGACCTGGCTGTAGGTGCGCTGGACCCCGTAGAGGTGGGATATGGCCCAGCACACCTTCTCCCACCGCTTCCGGCGCTCCCGCATGTTGTAGCCGCCGGCCGCGATCCTGCCGCCTCCCGCGATGGTCCTGGGCAGGCGGCGCTGGACGAAGTAGACCAGCGCGCCCACTTCCTCCGGGCTGAATATCTCCCGTCGCGTCACCTGCTCCCCCCTCAATCTCCCGCATGCTGTCCTGGCACTGGGTCCAGGACTACTCCCCGCCGCCGCTGCGGCCCTCAAGTGCCTGGGCAGCTTCACGGCGCCTGGCTTGACCATGGTCTGGGCAGGTAAGGTAGGAAGAAGTAGAAAATTAAGAAAGAATAGGATAGGGAAGAAGAAAAGAAAAGAGTTTAAAAAAGTAGTTTAAAAGTAAAGAAAAATAGCAGAAAAGACAAAAATATACAGCTAGGAAAAGAGAGGGATAGATAAGAAGCAAAATCGTAAAAAAAAAAAGAAAACAAGCAAAGGATGGCAAAGATACCAAGAGGATTAAACACCATGCCCAGACACAGGAAATGAATGAAAAACAAGATGGCCGGCGCCCGTTCACGAGCGCGAAAGTAAGTTCGCGCGAGATTTCCCTCGCGATCTCGTGCGAACCTCTACTCGCAATGCGCTTACTGCGCGAGATTATACATAGCGGGCGGAAACGGAAATACGTCACGCAAACAAAATGGCTGCGCCCGTACTCGACCTTGGGGTAAATTCGCATGTTGCGCTGCAAGCGGCTCGCCAATACTGCAAAAAAACTCGCGAAACAACAAGCCGCAAAAAAATAAAAAGCTCATTCGCACGAATTGGCGGCTTCCGCGGTCGGTTTCGCACGACGCCGCGCCCGGCGAATAGCGCGAAAAAAACGAAAAACGATTTTTGCAAAAGCAAAAGCAATGAGCAGGTGCAAAAGGTCAACCTCATGATTTGTAACGATTCCCTGTAGTGCTTCCTGAGGGGGCCCTCCAGAATTCGGTTGCCTGCTTGCAACTATTGTGTGACCCTGCTCTGACCTTAACTGTATGCCACAAAGGTCCTGATTTACAGCTAAAGGAGCAGACAAGCAGGTGCCAGGCTGGAACTTCAAATTCTTTCAGTGACACATTAATTAGCCCCTAATTCATTATTGTCAGTTGGGGCAGGGCAGGTGTTGTTAATAAACTAACCCCAAATTAATTCATGTCAGTTCAAGCAGGGCAGGTGGGCTTGCTTTTCCCCCCCATCTTCTACAGTGATGATGAACCAGAGGGTGGCATTGATGTAACAGAGGGTGGCATGGGTCAAAGAGAGGGTGCCAGTGGTGAAACAGAGGGTGCTGGGAGGCTGTGATGATGAACCAGACGTAGAAACAACATAGTCGCGACCGTTGCGAGCCGACAAGTAAGTTCGCAATTGCGAACTAGTACCAAATCCTCGCGAACTGGCAGAAACACTTGCGAACACAAAAAAAGAAAAAAAATCCGCAAATTCGCTAGAATTCGCGGATTTTGCGGATTGCGAATTCGCAAATCCGCAAAATTCGCGAACGCGAGATTCGCAAAATTCGCCCATGCTTAATTACCACTCAAAATGGGTGTCTTTCAAATGTATGAAGGATCCCAATACTGAAAATGTTAATACATTTTTGAAAAAACAGTTCAGATCTGAAGGGGTTCCTGCATATCTTGTTTGGGATAATGGTGTGCAATTTGTTTCACACGATATGAGAGATTTTTTTAGTATTCTTGGAATAAAAAATGTAACCACAGCACTTTAATGCCCACAGGGAAACGGTTTAGTAGAAAGAGTAAACCGTGTTGTAAAAGATTCTGTTCAATTAGCAATTTCTTCAGGCCTGACAGTACAAGAAGTAGTAAGTGACAGAATTTGGTCGTACAATAACACTCCCCATTCCACAACTGGAGTCACTCCTTTTGCTATGTTGCGAGGGAGAGGGTCATTTAATGAACTTTCTCCAGAATGGGTTGTGAGTAAAACTCACTTTGGTAAAAATGCACCCAATTTAATAATTGTCAAAATGAAAGTGAAAAGTTCTCAAATTAAGTCAAAATCTAGATATGATGAGAACAAACATGTAAAAAATGAAGAATTTAAAGTGGGTGACAAAGTCAGAATTAAAAGACCTTTTCAGGTTAAGGGGTCTAGATTTTATTCAGAAACAACTATTGTTAAAGTAGGTAAACATTTGGTTATGGTATTAGGTGGAAATGGTGGAGTAACAGAAATGTGGCCAGAGTGAGAAATTCTTTAGAAACAGACTTTATGGTACAATCTGGTGATTCCTTTTATAGTCCATCCAGTCACACAGTCTGTTCCTCTTCAAGAGCCAGTGACTTGTCTGTTCTTAGAGATGTTTCACAAGACAGTGGTCTAAATGTCTCACAAAATTCTGTATCAATTTCTGATGCACATATTTAGAATGATTCCATTCTTTCTCCAGATACGTATAGTTCTTCTGTTAGAACTAGTTCTAGGTTGAAGTCCACATCTAAGTATTTGGAGGATTATGTAACTTGAATTTGTTTTAGATATTGTAAGGAGAGGAGGTGTGTTATATCTTATGTTCATTTATTATTTTGTTATATTTTCATTCAATGTTACTTTAACAATGTAATGTTATTATTGCATCTTTCAATTGGATGTGCTTAGCAGTTTAGATTGTTGGGCTTGGACAGGTCAGTCTAAGCTGGAGCTGATAGAATAAACACTCTGTTTGGATCTGAGTGCTGCACTTGTATAAGAATAAACTTTATTCTTATTTATTATACTTCTCATCTCTTCATTGGATGTAACACTTTCATACAAAATCATTTATAGCGTGCTCAATTGTAGCATTCATACAACACTCATGACATCTAAAATGACATCATTTATGAGAACACTGTGCATATTAGAGGTCCGAGTTATAGCTAATTAAGTCAGGCTAGCAAGATAACAACCATGTGCATGGAGGTACATCAGTTCTAGTATGTTTTGTTCTGCAAAATTTATAACTTTAAGTTATAACTATAACTTTTCAATGTCTAAGGTTTGTATAGTTTAAATTGGTTTAGTATTGAAATAATAAATTAAGTTTTCCTTAATATAACTAATCTTAAACCTTTGTTTTTCATTGAATGTATATATCTGTGTACATATAATACTTGATAGACGTCCATTGCATCTTTTGCATACCATATGTATATCACAATAATATTCAGAAGTTAACTGTGTAATTGTTCTTCTTGTTCCTTCATGAGAATTAACCCTGAGTTCTACACTGCCTGATTACTTTGATCCTTTCATTACTTCTCAGAATTTCAAATGTCCTCAAATGTGCTTCAGCACCCAGAGTTCTATCAAGAAATTCACAATATCCAAATTTAATGGTTACAGTAACACTGAAGCACTGCCATCTCCAAACAATGTGAGAGTTCAAGGATTATTGAAAAATGCAATTTCTTTGTCGAGCACTATTGCATGGTGGATTCTCCACAGACGCAAAGCCTTTCGGCAAGTGTTTCTGATGCTCAATGAACATCACCAGCCTTTCCTTCCTTCAAACAAATGTGGCATGAGTGGGTTTGGAGTATTATACTCCTGAATCCACCAAACCCTAAATGATAAGCAATCAAACTTAAAAGTGTGAAATAATTAAGCAGAAATAGTGGTGGAACGGGAAAGAGGCAAATTAACTAATGTGAGGCTCATTCAGCTGTAAATAGACTTCATAGGACCAGCACATCACTTTGCTTTTGGGCTTAATAGCCAGTGATCTGGTGACCTGCTGCCCTCTCTATGTTTGGCAACTGACCCTTGTCCCTGGGAGGTGGATGAGGGAGGGTGCTATTATTAAGGAACAAGAGAGGGACCCATCCGCCATGAGCAGAAGCTGGCAGATCTCCCTGCATCGGATTTTGTGAGACGGAAGACACTGCTGCAAGCTTTGCAGTCCTACCACGAAGGAGGCGGGAGAGAGCTATCACAGACAAGAGCATACTGATTACGCATCCTCTGGTCACCTGGGGGAGGAAAGAACACGCTTGGTCCCAGTGCAGCGAGGACAAAGTGAGAGAGAACAGGCCATAGCAGGAGGTGTTTTGATTGCAATGCCTCCTAAACCAACTCCCAGGGGTCTGTATATGAAGGAGTGAAGAGTGAGCTGCCTCACCACAGACTTCATGGCTCTACCAGAGATGGCATCAGAATCACAGCTTGAGAGCTGACAGCAGGTGAGGTGGGTACACAGGCCTTACCTGAAGCCACAGTGATGAGGCCAGCAGAACTGCCGAACGGGATGATACCTGCATGGTGGAATCATTTAGACACTATTAGAAATTGGGTTTCTGGTTGGCAGAGGTATGCACCCTCTCCAAGCAGGAACCTCAATCCTCGTCGGGGTGAGTCAGTAACACACTCTAAATTGAACTGTGCTCAACCCCTTTAGCTTTACAAAAGGGGGTGGTGATGGACGGAGCATCTGAATCAATCAAACACTCACTTTAGCTTGGCACAGAGCATCAGGCTTAACTAAGAGACCATGTGTGAAGTATTTGTGCACACAACACACAGTAACATTGAAAACACCACAAAAGGACTCCACACTAGTTTAGAAAAATAGAGAATATTTTTATTAATAAAACAATAACAAAACAACAAAAACCCAGTAAGTAGAAGTCACAATATGAATTTTTAAACAATAAATGCAAAAATAGCTCTTAGAAGCAGTAAGTGCCTATGAGGGTTATCTGACCGTGCTTGACTGGGGCAAAGTCAAGAGTTTAGGCCAACCACAATAGAGTGAAGGCCGGATACAGAAGCCACAAGGCCCGCTGAACAAAGTACCTTGATCCTGGTTGCAACAGCGAGATGCAGGATGCAGCTGAGCGATCTGTCAGTGTCGGTTCCACAGTCGAGGTGTTGCGTTGAGTTTCTTCACACAGTGGTGGCAATGCTTCAGTTCAGAAGACGATGCACTGAGCTGAGAGGCGTTGGTTCAGTAAAGTATGCGCAGGGTTTCTCCACACAGTTGAGGGGATGCATTGATCTTCCCACACTGCAGTGGTAGCTATATGTTAGTTCCAATGCGTTGGTTCTTTAAGGCGATGCTCTGGTTCCGAGTGTGACGCAACAATTTTGCTCCTGCAATAGCAATGATGTGTCAGTTCTGCTACTCGCAGACAGAAGATGCGTTGGTTTGATTGGAGCAATCAGTTGGGTCCGCTTCCAATGGAGTAGGCAGAGGAGCACACAGTGAGACTTTGAAATCCCTGAGCCTCAACAACATGAGGCAAGTGAACAAGCCCTTGGCGATCACTCTGGTTCAAACAGAGTTGAGCTCTTCCTCAACAGGGTCAGAGGAAAGCAGGCAGCAGGACAGCATAGCAGAAAAGCAGTTCTTCCAGACCAGAATGTCAAGCAAAGTGTGAGTCCGTGTAGCAGCACAGCAGTCCTTCTTCCTGACGGAGTTTCTTTACAGATCCAGGAGTGTATGATTTATTGGAGTCAGAGACCCAGGACTTATACCTAGTTATGTATTTGATGTGGGGGTGACTTCAAATAAGAGTCTTTGAAGTGCACCCAGGTCCTTTCTTCCTATCCTGGCACCAGACTTACTGCAGGGTGTTAATCAACCCTTTGTGTGGGGAAAGGACACTGCATTTTCAGATGTGTCAGCTTCTCCCTACCATTCTGCCCAAGACGAGCCACTAGGATGCAGATAGATTCAGTCACACTGATCCTTCCTTTGTGTGCGGTTGTCTAGAGGTAATGCATAAAGCAAAGCTGTTACTCATACTATACCTGTACTGGAGACAGGCTGCAAGCACACAGAGCTCTTAAGAGCAGAGAATTGGCAACTTTCTAAAATTGGTATTTCTAAAATAGTAATGTTAAATCCAACATGTTTAAAGGGCTACCTTTGTGGGTAGCACAATCAGTGCTGCAGGCCCACTAGTAGCTTTTAATTTACACGCCCCGGCACATGTGGTGCACTTTTCTAGGGACATATCAGTAAACTAAATATGGCAATCGGGTTTGAAGCAATGTAGCCATGTCTAGAGGAGAGTGTGCATGCACTTTAGTACTGGTTAGCAGTGGTAAAGTGCTCAGAGTCCTAAAACCAACAAAAACAAGGCCAGAAAAGAGGAGGAAAATGTTTGAGATGACCCTTCACAGAGGGCCATCTTCCAACAGACACATTGCTGCAATACCTCAAGAGAGCCACTAGAAGGTGGCAGAGCCACACTGTTCCCTTATGCAGCCCTCAGAACATGACAAGCCCCTGCTAATAAGCCATCAGAGATGAGACACACCGACCCAGTCTTCTTGAGCCCCACTGCTGAAAGAGCAAGCAAATTCCTGTAGCCTGATACTGAGAACTACCTGCACTCGGCCAGGGAGTTCCTCACCAAAACTAGACTGACATTTCATGGGACCATAAAATATAGTAAAGCAACACAAGTGAACTGCAAGAGGTGACCCTACTTCCACCTCCTGTCTCTAGAGGATGTATTTGGATATGCCCACAGGAAAACAGGAGGGAAATGTGCCCTTCAACCACCCACAGTCTAAACAAAAGGCTTTGGAACACCACCTGGGTGGGGCACCATCCTAAAGAATAAAATAAAGAATATGGACTCAAACTCTTCAGGCGCCAACAAAGAGAGACACTGTAGTGTAACTGCCTGACTACCACCAACCAGTAGCCAGGGCACTACAAGAGCAAAAAAGAAGGTAGGAGGGTATCGGGTGAGTGAGAGAAGCAAGGAGTGAGCCATACATCCCCTCCGACACACTTATAGATGAGTGGGTGGCACCAGGGCACTACCCATCCATGGAACTGTAGTGAGTTAGAGCGAGGCCATCACTGTTATGACCTCACAAGTGGCCAGCTGAGATTACAGATGAGAATAGTAGAGGAGAGAGATATGAAGCCCTGCTAATCCATGGCCAGAAAAGGAACAACTTTGCCTGCAGTGCAGCCAGAGCACTGTGAGAGGCTCTCAAGACACTGATGGGAAGCACAGCGATTATGCTGTACCATTGAGGTGCCACACTACCGGACTGCCCATGCCAACCCTACCAAAAGCCTGCTGGAAGCCCATTGCCCCTGACATGAGACCAGAACTAGAAGAGGTGAGCTGGCCTCTCCAGGATAGAGGAGTGCATGCATCACAGTCAGGGCCGGACTGGCTACCGGGCATTTTGGAATGCTGCTGAGCTGGGGGGGTGATTTCGTTCATGGAGACCTGCGTGTGCCAAACGAAATTCGTTTTGCATTATTTATTTCGAAGCACACGCAGGTCTCCATGAACGAAATCTGCCCCCACCGCAGTGAAAGCAGCCCCCAGCTCGGCAGCATTCCAAACTGCCCGGTAGTCAGTCCGGTCCTGATCACAGTAGGACAAATGGATCACAAGGTGCAACCCACTAAGTGCCAGCTGCTAAAGAAATTGAGTTTTCAAACACCAAGGGAGGATTTGTCCAAGCAGTCCTGGCAGACATGACCCCAAGCAGGACAAGGCCCAGAGAGTGCGAGGTCAGACCGAGAAGAGGACAAAATCCCACTGCACGAGGGGCCCTGGTCCGAACACTGAGACCCTATCCTCTTGCACCCTCAATGCACATTGTCACACATCCACACCAACTATGATTGATGACTGCATGACCCCAAGGTGCAAGCCCAGCACCATCAAGAGAAGACAAGAGCCAGGAGGCAGGGAGACCTTAGAGGCAGAAAGCCAGGCACACACATCTACTCACAGAATGGGAGCTTCAATTAGGTCCTGAAAGAGTGGACATGCGGTGCATGGCTGTATGCCACAAAGCACCAGAGAAGATGAGGAGAATTGGATCAGCGACTGCCTTAATCAGCTGCAAGCCAGAAACCAACACCTGAGTCTAGTGCCGGGCCTACAGAGACAGTTGACCGCTAAGAGGCCCTGTTAGCTGGTTCTGAAGTTGGTACACACCGCTGCACCCAGACGTGGTGTTTCTAGAGGAGAGACTTGTGCAATGAGAAGGCTCAACAGCATAATTAGAAAGAAGGTACAGAGTGAAGCACCACAGAGAAAAAGAAGAAGAAAGTGTGACCTTTTAGTTCACACTGGGAAACCTGACGACTGACCAAACCCAGAAGGAGGGAAGATCAAGAGTGGCCAGGCCTGTAAGGCATGCCAGAGAGAGCTTGAGCTGCTGACGGAGAGCATCTATCTAGGCAAACAATCCACCGAGGTGTAATGAGGATGACCTGGTGAAATCCTCATGTCCACCCCCTCAGGAAGAACTGAGGGGGTCATTACGATACCGTCAGGACTGGTTTCGGTGGTCCTTTTAGGAGGCGGTCGGACTACCCAGACTCATCAGAATCAGTCGGTCCGACCACCAGATTGCTATGCATGCATTGTGTGCTACGATCGAATCTTCAGCAGTCTTGTATTGTCCCAGATGTGATACACACAACTCCAGTGCAGACCACATACAGTCCCATGACAACCCATCCAAGGAGCCTCCACAAGCAGGCTAGTTGGATTTGACAGCGCTCCACCGACGGATTCCAGGAAGTAGTAGCACTTCAGAATGGAGTCTTCAACAGGATGAAAACTGTCTTCCATGTCACAAGACTGGCCTCATTGAGTCACGAAACACCCCCAGTCAAGTTTTGAGATGGAATCCAAAAATGCTCCTGATGCATCTGTTTTGAACTGTTGACAGCAACCATGAATCATCTGGAGCATCAGCTGAGTGGAGCAACTCCACACACTGTACAAAACTCCAGCAGGTGTGCTGCTAAAAGGTCTTAAACCTCTTTACACCAGTGTTTGAGTCCTGTCTCGCGCCACATTAAATTATAAATGCAAGAGTAGATGTCCTGGTACAGCCAGCATCGTCCGTCCATACTTCTTGCTATTGTCCTGCGGATTGACTCTAGAGACTGATGTAATATATGTGGTATACAGTTTTTTTGTTTTATTTCCACAGGTTGGGCTTGTTTTCCTTTCATTTGGATTTTGGGAGAAATGTAGTGTTCTCTGGATACGTAACGCCCATCCGTCACAGGCGTCACCAGTCAGATAACCCTGCCAATAAAAGGGACTGGACGCACAATGACCCTGCCAATAAAAGGGACTGGACACACAAGCCCTGGGCTAATTGAATAATCAATAAGCAGTGTCTGTGTTCTCATTTATTTTAGCATGCGAGCCTAGGCCCACAACACTACAAGCACAGATCGTCAATTTAAAATGAAAATTACTGGATCACAGCAAAGATTCAAATTTCAATCTGTGCATTTTAGTTTACACTGCAATTTTTCCGTTTAATGTTACCATTACTTTACTCTCTAATCTTACCATGATTTGTTAATTGTCTGATTAATTGCCTGTCTCATTAGTCAATAACCCAGATGCTACATTAGCTAAAGCCAACCCTGGTAGTAGTTTATCAGCCATTTTTTCAAATTTTAGCATTCAACCACACATGAACACGCAAGGTAAATTTGTAAAATTGAATTATTTGTCCTGCTTTTGAAGGTGCATGTGTATAGTAATTACTCGACAGTTGCACCCCAAGTGAGTGTCCTTTTAGAAGCTTTGCTTTACGTTTCCAGTAACAGAGAATATTGAGTTAATTACGCTGCTTCTTCCGATGATAAAGTGGCCAATAATACATGCCACTATTGAATCTTTTTCGCATTTCTGTTATTTAAAGATGGCAGTCTGAATTAATGTGGTTATCAACCACCTGCTGTACTCTAAACACTCCTATTAAACATCTCTGTTAAAACATTATTCAGCAGCAGGACATACATCTAAAAATATTCAGAAATTGCAGTCATTAAATCAAAATTAACGTGTCAAATGAAATGACAGTCAGGAACGAATAGCCACTATTAATAGAAGTTATAAGGAAATTATTATTTTACGTTTTAAATAGAGCAACCCTTTCTGTCTGAGGATGTCTGATTATTCCAAAAGTAGCTTCTGCTTATATGTTTAATTCAAAGAAAGGGTAAACACGATTTTTGTACATGGTATGTATTCATTTTTGTTAGAGAAATATTGCTAGACAATATTTTTTCCGATTGTAAATTTTGTGACCACTTCTTCTATAATGTACAAAGAGAGTAGAATGTAAAGGTTTTAGTGCTACCCTTTTCTGACTATTCCCAAGTGGCCCTTAGTAAGTAATCACTAAATAGCACTTACCAGTCTCTGCTGCGTCACTGTGGGGTGAGCCTAATGCCTTAATGTTCAGGGCAATCCTATAACTATTGCACCATACTTAGGATGATTTCCCTAAATCTGTCCTTCAAGGTTAAGCCATATTTGACCGCGCTTGGTAATTTTTGGGAACTGTTCATATAATGCGAGCTGTCACGAGCGTCCTTATTGTGTCACAGCTCGTGACCAGCTCGTGTCTAATGGGAATGTTGGGGACCTTGTTGTGGTTTGAATACGTGGAATGATGAGGGAGTAATGTTGTTAGGAGGTCGGGGCATTCTTTGACTGACCGTCATGAAGAACGGATGTTAAATAAACCTCGTCTCACTTCTTATCTTTTCTACCTGTTTATTTGCTTCGAGTGAGACTTCCAACACTAATCTCTTGGCAACTCTCATTTGTACCGCTCCGAATATCCTTTATAGGGCAATCTCTAAATAATTATTAGCAAACGTGACCAATAATCTATTTTTTAACTAATTTTTAACCCACTGATTAATTTTCTACTAGTTTCCTCTCACTGTATGCAGGTGGGTGTCTCTAATGCATTTTCCCAAGTTAATGCCCGGTACACTGCACCAGCTGGACCTTGCCTGGCTTTCCTTTTTGCACTTTACTCTGCAACCCCCAGCCTCTCTCTGATAAGTTCTAGCTCGCTCACTAAGTTCAGACATGTCTTTCAGTCATTGAATTAGCAAAGGTTAATCCTCTTGGGTGATGCTTTCGATTTACGTCTCTCAGGCCCTCTAGCTAACTGCCCTCCTTACTACCTCACCAGACTTCTCTTTTCATCCCTCTCTGCCCATTTGCGCCTCTGCCACTTGTCTGCCTTCACTGACCTTTTAGTCCCCATCAGTCTTGAATCTCCCACCCCTATTAACCTAATCCCTCCTCTTTTGTTGTTCTGTCACTCCCCACACCTCCTCCTAACTAGACTACTCACATTTCCTCACCTGGCAGCATATGGCCATGCCCAATTGACTCTTGGTACAGGGCTTGGCCTTTGGTCTCCAGTCCACTCTCCCTCACTCCTTGCTGGGCATTACTTTCAGACATGCTCATTTGGACATAGGGTGTGACATTCAGCTGTACCCTACCGCAAATGTGTCTACTGGGCAGGAGCATTTGACACTCCGCACAAATGTAAATGTAAAAATAAATGTTTTTGTACTTGTATAGCGCACAGCTACCCGCAGTGGGTTTCCCGGCGCTTGTACGAATACCGCAAGGGAATCCTTCCTGGCTTTCCCTGTGAAGTGTCCACTCCTGGGCATCCCCATGGTGCAGACCAGGCATCCCTCGCGTTTTGGGGGCCGTTGTGGAGACTAAGCAAGCTATTGCCCAGAGTTGCAGCGTGGGAGCCATGATCAGAATAGCCACTGAGGCGAAAATATCCGGTCAGGGGAATTAATCAGCCCGAGACCCGCCGGGCAGGAATCAACCCTGGTCTCTGGCCAGAGCTCTGCATCAAGGTCTGCCTGCTCTAACCATTGAGCCACACAAGATGAGGCCTTTGACCAGATCCTATTCCCTTGCCCAGCAGCCCTCAAGGCCTCATGTTGGCCAGTGGCCATTCCACGCAGGCTCTTGTTACATGGTGCAGCCTTGGGCCAAGTCATATACCCTTCCCTCTGCTCCCTGAGACTGCACACCTTGGACCTGGACTGTGCCCTGTGGATTCCAGACACAGAGCGTGCCAATCAGCCATGGCCTGCACTCAGCCTCCCTATAGAAATGCAATTGTTTGTGACTTCAGTGAGGGCATTGATGCTGTTATTGATCAAACAGCATGTTATGTTACATTATTTATGTCATCATTGATGTTATTTTTGGTCATGCCATTCATGTGTATAGAAATTAAAAGCTGATGCATTTGTACTCTCGATCAAAACCTGTTCTCATTGATATTAATGGTAGTTTGGACATACTAGAGGATACATACAAAAGCGATGCTGTTACAGGCTTTCATACAAACCTGGGTCTGTGCCCTATGGCCACTGGCCTCTGGAAGAGTAACTTATATAATTTCAATCTTATGAAAGATCGTTGGTCTGTAATGATTTTATCATGTTTTAGAAGCTTTTTATTTAGTGAAATAGATATTTTTCGACTGATAATTTGAACAGGCACTAAGTGAAACCAAACATTTATTGCTAGTATTGTGCCTTATTAGAGTATCATGCTCATGTTTCATTTTATCATAAATAACTTTAGAGCAGGTACTGTCTATTCACTAGAATTTTAGTCACCATAAAAAATATGTATTTTTGATTGTGGTTAGAGAATAGAATTCTTGTGCTAGGTTGCAATGTGAGTATAAGCGCTACATTTCTTAACCTGTGGAATTGGCCCGAAACAAATGTAAGGGCTCTACTCACATCAAAAAGAGTAACAAAGGTATGGCATTCGAGGTACATTTCTCTCTCAACAGCTGACAGAATCTAAATTTCTGTTACGGAAAATGTTAGGTATTTTCTTTTTGCTTTCATTTTTATTATTCATTTGTGCTAATGCTCTTAAAACAGTCGCGATATTTGCATACCATTTTTAGGTCTCACATAATACAGGGGGCATTTGCTGTCGCTTAAGAAAGATTTCTTTTCTGAAGGGGCGTTGATCTCGGCCATTGTTGAACATTTGTTGTCATCATAATCACTCTCATTTGCTGTATCCTAGTAAGCCAGCACATGCCAGTTTCACTTCCTCTTCTTTCATGTGGAGCATGGACCAAATAGTTATTCCTTCAGTGTAGTTGGTGTTCGTCCGCGGTTCGGGCTGTGATTTAGGTACTATTTTTCTTTCTTCTCCTGTTGTTCGCTGTTGTCCATGTTGTTACTTTCCTCCAACCCCCCCATTGTCCATGTTGCTTCTTCCCTGCCATCCTTGTTGTCTGTGGAGCTTCTTCCCTCCCAACTCCATCCTCTTCCTATCTGTGTTGACCCCCCTTCCTGCCACAGGAAGAAAAACAAGAGTATGACATGGACAGCTCTATCCTTGTCATAGCGCATTTTTAACCCTCCTGTTGTCATTGTTGTGTGTATCCTACCACCCTCCCTCACGTTGTCCATGTTGCCCAGCACCACTCGGCATAAGAAAAGAAAGTGCAATGAAATGACCAGCACTGGCCTGTCATAGCGTTTTGTCTAAATGTTATTCATGCTGCAGCTGCTGCGTTGCTATACAACATGGTTAAAAGACATTGGCCTATTGACTTGGCCAATGCTGGTTTCTATATTTGGCTAGTGTATGATAAATACGTGTAGGTAGTCTTGTTGATTTCCTTGACTCCTCAGAACCCTCATAGAAATGAGCCAAGCGTTGGTGGCAGGTCTAAGTGGCCTCCAGTCTGACCCATTCTTTGCTATCCCACAGATATATCTATGAGACTCCTGTCAGTTCTTTCTGCTCGACTTGCTCACGAGGTAAAAACCCCACTATAGGACCAAGACTGGTCTACCGGAAAAAGCCAAAATGTTTGCTTGTATCACTTGTATTTCCAATGTAAGTAAATAGTGGTTGCAGGTTATCCTGGTAAGTAGTTACCCATAAGTAGTGGCCTGAAATTTCAAATACCGATCGAGCAAACTAAGCATATCTCAAGAAAACTTTGAAAGAGTATAAACATTATGGGACACATATTATCAAGAAAGGGGGATACATTATCGCCGCTTTTATAGTCAGGAAACTGCCGCTAAAGCGGCGATAATGGGCTTGATAATATGCCCTTGTGAATTCCCATAGAAGCCCAGGTTAACCCCAGAACCTGGGCTTCTAAGGGACTTTACAAGGGCATATTATCAAGCCCATTATCGCAGCTTTAGCGGCAGTTTCCTGCCGATAAAAGCGGCGATAATGTATCACCCTTTCTTGATAATATGGCCCCATATTTTACAGAAATTTGTTTAAAGCATAGACTCTCTAAATGTACTCATTAAATATTCTAGAACTTTCTTCGAGTGACAACTAAGCCTGACTTCTCTTGGAAGTATTTGTAGATTTGTCTGCACTAATGTAATTTTGATAACATGATGTCAAAATAGTGCATATTTAAGACAAAGAAAATGTCTAAAATGCCATAGGTTAAATGGGCACTTGAGGACATTTTATGCGAACTATGGTTTAAATACAGTCAATCCCCAATTTTATATTTCATTTAATTCTTTTCCCCTGCCACTTGGAAGTGGATTTTTTATCATATGTTATAAAAGAGAATCTCTTTGAAGGTTAACGAAAAAAATGAAAATACAGACATCTTGCACTACATCTGCCAGAGCTTGCCAGAGTTTGGAGGCTCCTACAGCACTGCTTAGACACCCATGCTGATTATCACTCAAGTATCTGGTTTAGATGGGGGTGATAAGTGGCACGCGACCAAGATGGCCTCACACTAGTGAGGCTGTTGCCGACCGGGCACCCAGATAAACATCAGTCTCATCCTGAGTAATTTTTTTCCCTGAATAGCTGGCGGAATCGACAGCTTCAGATCAGGAGGGTCCGTTGCAGCTGCTTCTCGACTGCCGGAGCTGCCTGGGTGCAGAGATACGCCCTGATTGCTTGGCACCGGCGATCTACTTCTGTATGCCTGGAGCGTTTACTCAGCGCCATTTTCCACTGGAGCCCGCGGCTTACTGCTGGCACGCAGGCGCGGGCCTGTTCACTACACCCCTCATGACAGCCTTGATCCCTGCCTTGCCACGGCATCAGACCCCCGCTTCAAACTGCAGGTGAGCGGTTGGCTCGAATACACTGCTGGGAACTTACTGTGGCGCACCTGCTAGTCTTACGATGATGGCCACTTGTATATCTGCGACGGGGATACGCATTTGGAGTAGACGCGCAGCGGAAATCTATCCTAGCCTGTGTGATCCTATGCATGCTCCCTAGCGGTCTCCCTCCCGCCCAAGTGGACTGCGCTGCTTTTGATGCCGCACATTTAAAAGACACTGCTGCATATAAACTCTGGGGCCTTCAAATACCTGCTCAGCTCCATTTTCTGTTTTGGCTTGCGGTATTCTCCAGATACCATCATGGAGGAAGGGACCCTTGCACTAACTGTCCGTCACCACTGGCCTGGTCCTGGACCCCATACAGCCTGCGACATCTGTATTGAAGGGGTGGCACCGGGCTGATAGGGGCTTCTCAACGTACTCATGCTCCGAATCTGCTCTGATCCGCACGGCTGTGTTCCGGCCTGATTGGGGGAGGCAGCCATTCCTGCCCACATCTACCTACATGCTCTGCGCCCCACCGCATCGACCTCAAGGACAAAACTGTAGCCTTGCAGGACCTGTACTAACTGGGCAAGTCCCCCTTCCCTGGGAGTTGTGACCTCGTCTGTGGGAGAGCCCGAACTGGCCAACTGCGGCTGCACAGGGAATGAGTGGGCAACACTTCCCCCCTCCCAGTCCTACTGTGGAGGCCCTTCTGATGACAGCTGAGTCACTCCTGAACTCGCCCGAGGCCAACAGTACGGGTACTACCAGCCTTAGCCTGCTGGCCGTCCAAGTTGCTAATTCCTACAACATGCCCCGGAGCTGCACAGTCCGCTCCATTCTTCCACGAGAATTGCCAGAGAGTGACTTTGAGAACTTGCACCTCTGTCATAGGTACAGGCCTAGAACACGGATCCAGACATGGGCAGGACAGATGCGAAACAAACGAAGATACCCTTCGAAGCCCTCAAACCATCTTAGTCTCAATCATGTGACCAACCTGCATTCGAGCACGCGAGGACCAAGAGGAGGACCCGAAAGCACTCCTACTCACCATGCAAAGCAGCCTCACATCAATAGACGCAAAAATTGATGCGATGAATTCCCGCATGGACTAAGTAGTGCACAAGCTTGAGCAACATGGTCACCGACTAGACGAAGCTGAAAACAGAATTTACAAACTGGAGGATGGTGCTACAAGTAATAGACAGCACATCTCAAATTGACAGACTTCTTAAAATTATTGCAGAGAAAAATGAAGACCTGGAGACCCGCTCCAGGAGAAACAACGTCCGTATCCTTGGCCTGGCGGAATCAAAAATTACTGGCCACATGGAGGACTCCATAGAAGCTCTTATCATCAAACTGTTCGGGGCTGAAGCATTCTCCGCTCACCTCACTGTGGAAAGAGCACACAGGTCCCTGACTGCATGCCCTGCAACGGGGTTGCCTACGGGTCCTGTCATAGTCCGATTTCTGAACTACTGAGACTGTGACAAAGTGCTGGGTTTGGCGCGAGAGCGGAAGAAGGTGGAGTACAAAAATACGATCCTGTCCTTCTATCCAGATTTTACACAAAACTTGCAAGACGCCAGGAGGAAATTTACTAACGTCAAGAAGAAACTACAAGCCCAAAGCATACCATATGCAATATTGTACCTGGCGTGGTTCTGCATCTCACAACTGGTGAAGCAAAAGGAGTTCCAAAACCCACAACAGGTCGAGGACTACCTCAAAAACCAAACGGAGACGTCGCCAGCCAAGTCATCACATGGAGTGCGCTCCAGATCATAGTCTCCATTGTCGACGCAAGATTAATCCTGACCATCCCGATGGCTCCGGACCATATCTGGATTAAGTGGCTCATTATGGAACTCTATCCAAGCTTTTACCACTACTGACTCTATTATTGTGACTAACTAACATGTTTAGCCCAGTACTTTGCCCTCCACCGTCACTGTTTCCTGCCTTGCTGATGTGAGGTGACAGACGGGTTGAATATCCGGAGGGTAATGGCATGTCGTGGGTCCCTAGCCTTACCCACAAGGGAGTACCTCCTACACCTTAATTTCGCTTGGTTTTCTCTTCATTCCTCAGTTGTAATTGAGAGGGACAATATCCCCAACAGGTTAAGGAAGTCAAAGTTGGAGGATGGAGGATTTGTTTGCCTTGCTCTTACGTTTAGTTCAAAATGTGAATATGTCCGACACTTATCCTATTTGATTTCCATCTGCCCAGATCATCTTGCTAGACACCATATTCGCTGCTACCCACACGTAATCTTGTATATACTGCTTGAAATAGAATATCCAGGGGTTAAATAATCCTCGCAAAAAGAGACATATCTTGGGTCGTCTAGAGAGGCATAATGTTAATGGGGACCCTTTTCAGGAGACCCATCTGGACCCGTCTGCGACCCCCACTTTCGCCACAAAGTGGGTCTCATATCGATGTTTCTTCTCTTATTCCACCTACTCCAGGTCGCCATCCTCATTAAATGCAGCACTCCCTTTATCCTAGGCGGTACAATCACAGACACACAAGGCCGCTACTGTCTGATGTGGGGACGGCTGGCTTCCCATGTAACTATTGCCAACTGTTATGGTCCCAATGTGGATGACAGCACTTTACTCTATGGGGGGAAATCTTATCCGTGGGTTCCACATATCTACTCTGGGGAGGAGACTTCAATATTGTTATGTTTCACGCGATGGACAGATCTCATCCCGCTGCCCTACACTAATCCAACATTCAGAAACAGCTAACAGGTATTATCTCGGACAATTACCTCCTTTATGCATGGAAGCACAAGCACCCTACGACTAGTGAAGGCACACACCTTTTGGCTGTACACTCCTCCTGGTCCCGCTTGGACTACTGGTTTGTGTCAGTCATCATAGCTCATTGGATAGACAGGGCTAACCACATGGTGAGGACTTTTTCCGACCACTCCCTGGTAGAGTTAGTGCTTAAACCTCCAACAGTACAATCCCCCTACATTAATTGGCAGCTCAACCCACTACATCTTTTAGACATGGTTTTCAAAACTGAGATTGAGCAAGAAATTCAAGACTACTTTGAGTGTAATTTAGACTCCGTACAGAGCCTCACCACTGTTTGGGAGGCCTTCAAAGTAACAATAAGAGGCTCCTGTATTGCTAAAGGGGGGTGTTTATTGAAAGATACCCGCCGCACTTTGACTCGGCTAGAAAAGGATATTAAACATCTGGTGCTGACACTGGGTGATGGCACGGTGGGCGATGCTGCCAAAAGCTCGGCTGCACGATAAATTGACAGAATACTCTGACACGGCTGATTGCGAATGTAAATTGCGCAGTAAATACCACGTCGCCTGTCAGTACGGTGAGGGAGATCGCCCGGGAAAGGTTCTGGCGGGTTTGGTTGTTGCGTGCTTATCTAGGATCCTGATCGATACTGTGACCTTATGCCCCTATTCGGCTATAAATCCATTTATTCACTATATTGGCATAACCATTCAAGTGCGATATTCAGAAACTCATCTCTGGCCTCACACGAACAGAGCCACATTCCAGAATAGTTTTCTCTGCCACTTCCTTTGCAACCAATTAGTGCAATGACAGAGCAGAAGTCACTATCTGAGATTCCTAGATTAACACTCCGAGTTCTTCAACAAGATAAAAACTCAGCAAACCTGGAAATCCCCGCTTGCTGTGTTTTGATTAGTAATGGAACTCTAATGAGCAACTGATAGCTATCACTTCCTAGTGACATCTTTAATTGATGTCTTATGTCCAGCAAACTTACGTCAAACCAGGCACCTGTCAGGTATAAATATTACCAACGTTGCCTTAAGCAATTGCCGGTTGCTGCAGCCTGTTGCCCGTCGCTTGATGAAGCTGCTGTATGCAAGCTGCTGATACCATTATCGCTGCCAAACGATGGTGTGGTGAAACTAGGAGCTGAACAGCCGTCCCTCTGCGAAGAGCCCAGCAGATGCCAGCTGCCCGCGGACGCTGTCCCCCCTCCTCCTCCTCGACGCGCTGAAGAGAGATGCTGCCTTTCTCCTGCAGAGAAATCCAGCTCCAGCGTTTCTGGTCTACCCTCGCGGGTGACTGGGATACCGAGTTCTCCCTGAAGGAGATACCAGACCTCCATCATTCTATTCAGAGGTATGGTGTTGACTAAAGTCTTAGTGAGAATTCTTGAAGCAAACCTTGGCAAAACCAACTTAACTTAAAGCTACTTACTTACTCCCCTCCCAAGTATTAGGCTTAGGTCAGGTACACTGGTGTAGGTGTAGTTAGAAGCACCAGTTGAGTATTTTAGCCTAATGTATATATGAATGTATCGATGTTTAATTACTTTTAAACCATTGTATGGCTAAGAAACCATATCAATGCTTTTACAGTTTTATTTCGCAATACTTATCTTACTGTACGTACTGTTTATCATAACAAGTCTTGCAATTGTGGCAATACATTTCTCTTGTACGAGAAGAAAGACTGTTCAATAAATGTTAACCCTTTATTGACAAACGCCCGTCTCTCTATTCTCTACATATTGTGAAAGTAATCTGCACTAACCTGACTGAGTAAAATAACTGTCTATTGTTTCACACGACCCTAGAGATTGACTCTTGATCTGAGGAGCAAAGTTGTCATGTTGCACGGTTGTTGGAAAACTGAATCCCTTCTTGTCTGTGCCAGGGAAGCTGATCACTTCCTATTCAGTCAAGAAAGTTTCCAGTGACCTCTGAGCTAGTTGGTAACAAACCCAATTAAGTTTAGCATAGTCAGTGGAGGCCTGGAAGATCCGCACTTCTACGTCGATACTACTGTTTATGTTATTCCAATGCGCAGGGCCTAGTGGGAAACTAGGAACTACACTACATGGCGCCCAACGTTTGGTAAGGCGATAAACTAACGCAAGACGTTAGAGTAACTCAGTCGTGCATATTTCACACAGACCCCTTTCTCCCGTAAATACTCCAATAGACGTCTGGAGTGGGTGAAAGGTTAAAATCCGCCCGAACTCAGTAGGAAGAGATTCCTATGTAAAGCTCTGGTTTATTCAAGGTTGAAGGATACAGTGTTCCAAAATATTGTGCACCTAATCTTTGTCTCCTTGGAGACCAACTCTGCAAACCTTGCATTTATACAATGCCAGGAGAAAACGGAACCACTGGGGCCGCAGCAGATGCGACTCAGCAGGGTCCCGAACACACAGACCCGGATGCAATTATCATCCCGGTCCACTTAAGAAAATCTATAACGTTAAAACTTATAGAAAACGGACTGACACCACAAGGTGGTACAGTAATTTTCGTGATAGAGGCTCACGAATATCGGCAGACAGAGGTATTCTATTCATGGATAAACTTTCCAGCGGCAAACGCTACAACAAAAGAGTTTCACTATTACAAAATAGAGGAACCACCGGAAGAGTACGCTCCTTTCGAGGAGACTGAAATCCCACTAAAATTCCAAGAGCACCTGCTCTGGTTTAATGGCGCCCTAAAACATAATGATCACATAACTAGGCTCGGTCCACTAGGTAGACCAGGAGCAACGTGGCCGGTTCTAGCCAGCTACACACCACATCCGGACATTGCAAAAATGTCTAGAGAAGAGCTGTTAGTACAGCTAAAAACACTTATAAAAATACATAGACAATTAGTCCAATATGTAATGCGGACTGCAACAGTCCAACCAGCTGTTAATGTACCACAGCTGACCCCTCATCAGGGGAACACTAATAAAATCACACCACAGAACATACAGTCATGTCTTGGTAAAACACCCATAAAACGGGAACAAATTCCTTTCTGGTTAGCACAGAAAATCACTCAAATAGAGGCAGTATTTCCTGATACTACCCCTATTGAGAAACACAGAATCTTGACAATCTGCCTTCCTATGGGAATCGCACCACACGTGGAGGACTGCGACACTTGGGGTACAGTCTTTGCTTCCATTTACACAAAAACACACGGTGTTCCGTCTATGGCGGTAATACCAGAAGTGCTAAAACAGATTCAGAATGAATACGGTCCAGAGCCCGCTTTAAATCTTGGTATGAAATTACTGAAAGACTTCAAGCAGGTCTCGGCTATATTATTAGCCAACATAAAGGGAGAAGCAGCATCTGTGGCGATCCGCCAGAAGTTGAAGGAAACAGATATAAAAGATCAGCCAGTTGAGCTTGCCAAAATCATAGAGAAATGCTATGAAGAATTAGGTAGAGACAGCTTGGGTGGAAAACCAGTTAAGCCCCAACTGCTCGAAAATCCTGAAAAATTATTTATTAAAAATAGTTCAAACACTCCTAAAAAGAGCTGGGATGGAAATAAACAATCCACTCCCAAAGAAAAAGTTTTCCAGTCCAGAGGAAGGTCTCCTCGACGGAGGGAAAGAACTCCGACTCAAGAACACCAGTCTCCCCAGAGGGAGCCCTCTGAGAAAAGATATAACCTTAGAAATAGGGATAATCTGAAAAAACCTGATAGATATCAAAGTATTGATACACGTCCCTCTCGATCTTTTCCACAGAAATCGGAAAGAAGAGGACGGTCAGACCCAGGAGAGCACACCAAGTCCAAAGACAAGGAACCTGCTCAGAGTAAAAAATCTCAATTTTCAAAAAAGAAGGTAGCTAGTATTAGAGTAATCAACCATGCCGAGAATACTGAGGACACAGTTGAAAAACGGGGAGTGGGCATTGACAATGTTGGACAGTGCAGCAGAAATCAGTATAGCCCGCAAGATCTCTTATGAGCCATCTGGAGACAGCGGACACGAATGAATGCATTCAGGTTGAAACTGTCGACACCAGACTTAGCGAGTCCCATAAAATATACGAAATAACATTGCGTATAGAGGGTGATAAGACTAGGAAAATAAAGGGTCTATTTTGGGATAAACTCTCAAAAGGCTATGATATTCTGTTAGCTGAAAAAGATTGGCCCCCAGAGTTTGTCAGGGAGTGCCCTCGTGGCGAAGAAGTGATTATGCCTGCCTTCTCGAATCACATTCCGATTCACAAAAAATATACTTATGCAAGGAAATGGGCAGTAGCCCAGGCACCGGCATTATATAAAAATCATGTAGGATGGGATGAGGACTCTCCTCCCCACAAAATCCAATTAAAAAGTGAACCAACTGCCCAACGGCAGTATCCCATTAAGCAAGAAGCTAAAAAACAAGTCAGGGAGATCTTAGATCAACTTGAATACCAGGGGGTGATTGAAACATGCACCTCTCAAATGAACAATCCTTTGTTACCTGTCTCCAAACCAGACAATTCATATCGTCTAGTTTTGGACTACAGACACCTTAATGCATGTTGCAAAACTTTTGCAGTACAAAACTCGCATAGTGCAGCCCTAATGAATAACATAGTTAGGAAAAAATATAAAACGACATTAGACATATCTAATGGTTTCTTTTGTCAAAACATTTCACCGGAAAGCAGATATTTGATCGCTTTCTCAGCATTTGGGTCGCAGAAAAAATTCTGTCGACTCCCACAGGGGTTCAAGAACAGCCCAGGACTATTCTCAGCTAGGGTAACAGAGTTACTACAAATATATGATGATGAGGCATTATCTTACGTAGATGATATCTATCTCACAGACGACGACTTGGATACTCACTTGAAAAGAGTGAACACCATTATACTTGGGTTCGCAGCAGAGGGTTACAAATTCAACTTTAAAAAGTCTCGAATTGCCCATCTGACAGTACTATTCTTAGGGTACGAATTATCAAGTGAAGGGAAAAGCCTAGCGGACAACTTCTTAGAGAAGTGCGCTGTACTCCAAGCTCCAAAAACGCTGAAGAATTTACAATCCATACTAGGTTTTCTGAATTTCGGAAGAACTTACATTCTAAATTACGCAGAGAGGGTTAAACCTCTCTACGAACTAATTAAACCTGATTTTATACAAATCAATTGGACTCAAAAACACACAGAAATTTTGAGATCATTGCAAACAGACATGTTAGCTAAAACTAAATTAGATACACGTGACAACACACGCGATCTTGTAATCCGAGTCATCCCAGGAAGATGCGGATTCACGTACCTAACCTCTAATGAGGGAGAAAAGGTACCAATTTCAATTAAATCTCACTTGTACACACAAGCAGAAAAAACATTCAGTCACACAGAAAGAACTGTGAAAGCAGTGCAAATTGCATTAGTAAATGAACAAGAACTAGCACATGGTAAAAGGATTAATATCCTCACAGCGGAATCCGCCTTCGAGGCGCTATTCAGCCCAGTAAACCTGCCTACAGTGTCACTGGATCCGAAATGGATACAGTGTGTAGATTCTCTAGGAGCGGAAGATGTGAAATACTATTTCGGCCCGCAATTCGAAGAACTGAATGATTTAGAGTATGAAGAAGAATATCCTCTGCCAATCGAACTTCTGCCTCTCCCACAATACGCCTGTATAATCTATACAGATAGATTTGTACAGCATTTCAACGTAGAGAGCAAATCCTACGATGCAGCCTGTGCGATTGTTAAAGGTTGTTGGCTGTGCGGTAAATTCAGGCCGAAAGTAACAAAAACTGAATCATTGAGAAACTGTTCGGTTCAGAGAACTGAAATCAGATGTTTAAAGATGGCGCTCGAAAATGCAGAACGTGAATTCCCGACACTTATCGTGTGCGATTCTCATTTTTGCGTCAACTCTTACAACAATAAACTGCAGAGGTGGATTGAAAACGATTACAAAGATGACACAGGTGCCACAATAAAGCATAAATTGCTCTGGAAACAGGTAGCTCTTTTACACAAAGAACTACAAAAGACTCACGTGATTCACGCACAGAGTCTTCAACGTGATGGAGTTCACGTTGCAGGGAATTCATTGGCTAATACAGCCACAGCGGAAGCAACTAAACCGGCTTCCGTAGCCACAAAAAAGCGTACAGAAAAATACATAGACGGGGAAACCATGCTGGCAGTAAAAACAACCGTAAAAGGCGACTGTGCAGCACTGCCCGTGAACTATCCACTCAATTATTCATACGTAATCGATGCAAACTCCGTTCCTTTTGCTCGAATCCCTGGAGTGGGGGATAGGGTAATTCCAAACACGAACCGGAGAATATTTTTAATAGCAGACGCACACATGGGATTGGGTCTGAGACACCAAACAATCAGGGACTCTCTGAGAGAGTTAGAATCAGTATACTGGTGGCCGGAAATGAGTGAAGGCATCCATGAGTTTGCAAGCAACTGTGAAAACTGTAACAGGGATCGCAGTGGTGAACCATGCTACCGGCTACCAATCAGAAAGAGCGTAACGCTGCCTATACCCCATCCTGCGTCCTATTAATCAGTTAAGACTAAAACACACTTAAGAAATGTGGCCTCCAGCGCTCGGCTGACGCTAGAACGGTTATAAGAGAGATCTGCGAGTCTATATCGGCACATACGCAATTACCACGTTCCATTCTGACCAGGGTCCTGCTTTTAGCTCTCGAGCTTATAAGGAGGCCATGGCCAGCATGGGAATTGGGTTGCGGTATTCTTGTCTGTCGCACCCCGAAGGGAATAGTGTGGTTGAAAGAAAAAAACGGGACATAAAGCGATCTATAACAGCGAAGGTATTAGGTTCAGGCGCTGGGTGGGTCAAGCATCTAATAAGTGTCCAGTCCAGTCTTAATAACTTGCCAAGAAATTCTCTAAAAGGTTTCAGCCCATACGAACTATTGTTCGGAATTTGAATGAACATTCAGGACCTCGATAGTCAGATATCAGTGGTACAAGAAAAAACAACAGACTTTGACATCAAAGATCGTTTGGCTGTTTTACAGGAACTGAATGAAACAAGAAAATCCTTAAGCAACATAAAGTTAAAGCAACAGCCAGATACCACTGACGAGGCACCACAAGCAACAGCCCCAGCAAGGCCTGTCTGGATTCCAAAGATTGGGGATCTAGTCAGAGAAAAAATCGCGGTGAAGAAGGAATTTGGGCCTTCTTACAGAAAAGCAGTACCTGTCTTGGCAGTCACCGGAACAAGATCAGTAGTACTACCGCCCCTTGCTGGTAAAAAGGAGAACAGAGTCGTGTCTATCGACCTGGTAAAACCACAAGCATGTGGCCTATAATCAATAGTAGGCCCAGTGGACTCCCAAGAAACAACAGAATACCCAAACTTGCAACAATCCAAGAGGTTCAAACTGAAAGACTAATCACATTCGATCAGCCTGCAGTGCACAGAGAAGGACTATGCAATAATGTCATGGAACTCGTGCCTCTTGAGACACAGATTGAAACGGTTCGTCAAGAAACACCAGTCTACAATAATGTGGCATCTGAAAATGCTACCGAGAGACAAATTGAAAATCCAATTCCAACAATTGACAGAACTGCCTCTGGTTATTTCATCAACTTCGACAACTTCTCTGAAGAACAAAACGACCCCGAATTGATGCCAGAAACAAAAAAGACTTTTAAAGAAAAAGCTACGGAACTCTTTCATCAACTGAAGGAAATCTACCTTATTTCCCCTTGGTTAGAGTTCTGGTTCGGTCTAGGTGTATTTTTCCTCCTGCTTTGGCTCATCATGGTACTTTGTTTGGGAAAATTCATTGAGGGAAAATATAGTACAATGGACACAGCAAGTCAGAACATCAACCTAGTCCTGAAACCACACAGATCATCCCACATGAAGAAAAGAGAACTGTCAACAGTAAATGTCACAGCAATTCCAATACCTGGTGGGGTAGTATGGGAGAAAACTGACTATGAGATCTATGGTCCGGTCGAAATCCTGAAGTATCCTCATCAACTGAAGGTTTCCTTAAGTGACTTTGTAAAACCTGGTACATTCTCTGATGATTGGGACTTAAACAGTATTAATGACATGATGTCTGATTTAGTAATGTCAGCTAGATTCACAGAACATGATTATTTACAAGGTTCATCTAGTTATGAGCAATTATTCTGCTACACACATTATGGTGATCATTACTTGCATATATCTGCACAGCCTAGAAATGTTTTTATGTATAATCAATGGGAACATTGTGCTACACCACCTAAAAGCAGTTCTAAAGCATTTTTTGAGAAATTCAAATACTTCTCAGGGTTTAACACCAGTGATGCAGAAACGCTTTATTACAAACTGTTAGACAAAACAGGAATGAAAATAATGCTGACAAATTCTAAATTGATATATTCAGAAGCATTTTATGACAAAATGATGACATTTAGTTTTGATTATTGGAAAAATAACATTGAAACGAAAACCATTTGGGGTACGAAAGATTGGCAGGTACAAGGCCTTGAAGCACTATTCAGAACCTGCATGATACCAGAACAAATGATGTTTTTAAATGACACAATACACCAAACATCCTGTCTTGGCCTAGCTAAGATCAAAGACCTTAAAACACCGTCTATTCCAAAGCCAATACCTGAAAATGCAACAACAGATATTGAGTTAGACGTAACTAAAATTTTACATTTTAACAGAACACATCCTGATTGGAAAAAGTGGTTAATCTGGCCTACTGACACAAACAACTGTCAAGATAGATTCCTGAACAAAACACAGGGGTTAAAAATGACCAGACTAGACCCTAGATACTCCCAGAGACAACATCCAGGGATAGTAACAACATACAGTGTAGGGAAACTCTGCCTTGAATGGCTAACATCATCATCCACACTGGCTGAAATTAAGCAACACTTGTCTTTACTAAAAGATGGTGCTGATTTGCGCGATTTCATTCTTGGACCACGCAAACAGCGTCAAAAGCGTTTCATAGCGACCAGTATCTATGCTGCGTACAACGAGGCTTGGAAAGTCACACAAATTGAAACAGCAGAAAAAATACGAGAAATTGATCGTATTAATTTGGAAAAATCACTTTCTGTAGTGGACAATGGGTTAATGACTCTGTCTTCCAGAATATATTCGTTGGACAATATTGTATCTTCTGCCTTTGACATAATAGACAGAGACTTGCTAATGTTACAACATGGCCAATCTCAATTACGTTCTATTGTACAATTGGGCTGGACGCTGCAAAATCTTCGTTCAGGCTATGTGCCTTGGCGTTTAATCAACACAACGTCATTATTTTCCATTTTTAACCTTACTGATAAACAAATCAGTTTGGCACAGAAAGGAGCAGACTATACAATCCTGAGCATCGAAAAACTTGAGAGATTACCATTGACAATGTCAGAGAGTCCTGTCATTGAATGGATAATACACGGAATTATCACTATTCCGATAACAACTTTCCGATTTAAAAAGTGCCTTGAGTACATACCTACTGGCCAGTATGAACGATTGGGTAAAGGATATGTAAAATCAGAATGGAAATTACCATACACACATTCATGCTACAGTGACAGCGACAAAAATGTATTTCTTAGTGGTGAAAATTGTAAACATTCACTAAGCGGTATACTTTTGTGCCAGGGTATTAATTTACATGGAGCTTGTGATGGAAATTCTAACAACCTTTCATGCCACCAGCTTGTCACACCTGCAACTCAGATAGAGCCCTTCTTTATGCAACTTGCAAACGGGAGTTACATTCTTAGAACGGATCACAGATGTTGTGGCCTTGTGCCAGGGAAAAGTTATCTAGTAAGAGTAACATCCATGGTCAAATGCTGTATGCAGGCATTGTTCCCGAGTGGGCCTGTAGACACAGTGACTCCCATCTGGCCTCGTCTGAATCTCTATTCTATACGAATTGATACTTTAAGCAAAATGAAGTCTGTGCTTTTACAGACAACAGTGCCCATAACGTCATCAAAAGAGACGTATGATCTTCTAGTTGCAAGGACAGCTACTGAAGTTCATGAACTTTTATCAACAAATTGCCCCGTGCATTTCGTAGAAATGCTTAGCCAACTCCTTAACATGTCTAGTGCCACAGGCATCCCAGGCATATTTAAGACGATTTTTACGGGACTGCTAACACCTTTTCAAGCAATTCTGGGAATCGTTCCAAATTTTGTTCACTCTGTTTTTGGCGGCATACCCCTATTTTTGGGACTTGTAGCAGGGATTTTCTTTTTGACCCTCCTGCTTCGTTATGGCAAGCCAAAGCTCAGACATAGCTCCCATGGGAATGGAAGAGACAATCCTAGCAATGCGCTACCGGGACAGGATAACTAACGTCCTTGGATTGGCCAGGCTGAGAGATCTAAACATGACCTGGTTCCTTTCATTCAGACCTATATGGCAGAACTGTATCTTACCGGTACTTCGATGTATGCTATGCGGAGATGAGTGCGTGTTGGACATCTGTCTTTCACTTCCATCAGCAGTACCAATGGACGTCGATACTTTGCTCAGTCCGATAACGGCTCACGCATTGTGTTGTCCCCAGCGGCTACCAATCCTGATGACGGCATTCGTTGAGACTCCTGTGCTACGACTAGGTGGTAACAGTGGAGCGAGTGACAAAAGCAGCATCTCCCAGGTACGACCTTCTGTGAGCATTGCTGATCCCAACTATGATGACAGCAATCATTCTCACACCTGCCAAGTTACAGCACTATCGAATTTGGTCGAACTGTCACCTGATTTTGTAGACCAATTCTTTGAGAGCCTGTCTGATAGGATGTTCTCACCCGAACAGAAACAATAACTTTGAAGAAGTATTCCGACACACAGCGTTCTCATGAACTCTGAATTCGGCCTTCAGTTTTAAACAACAAAAACTGCTAAAAGCGTTGGAACTCTATTTCCCCGTTCAAGCATTAATTCTTTTGAATTGAACACTTTTTAATATTCACCCTTTTTTGGCACGAAAAAATTCTTTGCTTGAAGTAAATACTATTCTTAGAGAACAGAAGCTTCACACTTCTATTTCAAAACACATCTAGAGACATAATAACTTACATCAGCCTCTAGCACATTTATTGCAATGCATTTATATGTGATGATATATCTCGCCCTTCTTCTGTTTCAGAGATATTTCATGTGTAATTCTTTTTGCATGATCGTTCATTGATTTCATATGCAATAATTTTTGAATGATTTCTATGCTTCAAAAAACGTACAGTACCTATAATTTTCACGTATTTCAAAATACACCTATTTTCAAATGCATTTATGTATTTTGGGGTGGGCAATGTTACACATGCATCTTATTGCTCTAGTTTTAGTAATTTGATGGACATGAACCCGTGGAGTGGGTGCTGCGTGCTTATCTAGGATCCTGATCGATACTGTGACCTTATGCCCCTATTCGGCTATAAATCCATTTATTCCCTATATTGGCATAACCATTCAAGTGCGATATTCAGAAACTCATCTCTGGCCTCACACGAACAGAGCCACATTCCAGAATAGTTTTCTCTGCCACTTCCTTTGCAACCAATTAGTGCAATGACAGAGCAGAAGTCACTATCTGAGATTCCTAGATTAACACTCCGAGTTCTTCAACAAGATAAAAACTCAGCAAACCTGGAAATCCCCGCTTGCTGTGTTTTGATTAGTAATGGAACTCTAATGAGCAACTGATAGCTATCACTTCCTAGTGACATCTTTAATTGACGTCTTATGTCCAGCAAACTTACGTCAAACCAGGCACCTGTCAGGTATAAATATTACCAACGTTGCCTTAAGCAATTGCCTGTTGCTGCAGCCTGCTGCCCGTCGCTTGATGAAGCTGCTGTATGCAAGCTGCTGATACCATTATCGCTGCCAAAGCGCGAACGATGGTGTGGTGAAACTAGGAGCTGAACAGCCGTCCCTCTACAAAGAGCCCAGCAGATGCCAGCTGCCTGCGGACGCTGTCCTCCCTCCTCCTCCTCGACGCGCTGAAGAGAGACGCTGCCTTTCTCCTGCAGAGAAATCCAGCTCCAGCGTTTCTGGTCTACCCTCGCGGGTGACTGGGATACCGAGTTCCCCCTGAAGGAGATACCAGACCTCCATCATTCTATTCAGAGGTATGGTGTTGACTAAACCCTTAGTGAGAATTCTTGAAGCAAACCTTAGCAAAACCAACTTAACTTAAAGCTACTTACTTACTCCCCTCCCAAGTATTAGGCTTAGGTCAGGTACACTGGGGTAGGCGTAGTTAGAAGCACCAGTTGAGTATTTTAGCCTAATGTATATATGAATGTATATATGTTTTATTACTTTTAAACCATTGTATGGCTAAGAAACCATATCAATGCTTTTACAGTATTATTTCGCAATACTTATCTTACTGTACGTACTTTTTATCATAACAAGTCTTGCAATTGTGGCAATACATTTCTCTTGTACGAGAAGAAAGATTGTTCAATAAATGTTAACCCTTTATTGACAAACGCCCGTCTCTCTATTCTCTACATATTGTGAAAGTAATCTGCACTAACCTGACTGAGTAAAATAACTGTCTATTGTTTCACACGACCCTAGAGATTGACTCTTGATCTGAGGAGCAAAGTTGTCATGTTGCACGGTTGTTGGAAAACTGAATCCCTTCTTGTCTGTGCCAGGGAAGCTGATCACTTCCTATTCAGTCAAGAAAGTTTCCAGTGACCTCTGAGCTAGTTGGTAACAAACCCAATTAAGTTTAGCATAGTCAGTGGAGGCCTGGAAGATCCGCACTTCTACGTCGATACTACTGTTTATGTTATTCCAATGCGCAGGGCCTAGTGGGAAACTAGGAACTACACTACATGGTGAGACAGCCACGGTTTTCCAACCATGTGGCAGAAATCTATGACTCAGAGGGTGAGATCCATAGGAATCTCCCAGAGCAACTCCACACTTTCACGCAATATTATAAGTCCCTTTATACAACTCATAGGGAGCATCCACTTGATCTCCCTGTTTATTTCGAGGATACGGCCCTGGCCTGGTGGGAATTACTTAGTGCTGAACTGGAGTTAGATGAAATCACCACTGCAAGTAGGCAAATGAGATCAGGGCGCACACCAGGATTACACGGGATACCCATAGAGTTTTATAAATCCTATCTGACACAGCTAGTTCCCATACTCAAGAGGTCTTTTCTGAGGCCAGGGAGGAGGACCGTCTCCTGACCACCATGAGAGAGGCCCGGTTCACGCCCCTACCTAAATCCGACAAGCCCCCAAACCATTGCGAATCCTACCGCCCCTTATCTCTAATTAATTTAGATACAAAAATATTAGCCACAGTCCTTTCCAACAGGCTAATTCTACTTATGGAATGACTGGTCCTCCCAGACCAGTCTGGATTTATCCCTAACCGGGCGATGTCCCATAAACTTTGCACCCTTCTTACGGTCTTGCATGACATCGACCCTGACAGCAATGCTGTCACTGTATTCCTCAATGCCACTAAGGGATTCGACTCTGTTGAATGGGATTACCTTATTGGCACTTTGCGTTATGTGTCAATACCTCCAGACTTTCTTGGGTGGGTAGAACTACTGTATCAACAGGCCACAGCTACAGTCCTCCTTAAGGGTGCTCGATCATCCAGCTTCACCATTACCAGGGGTACGACCCAGGGGTGCTCCTTCTCTCCCATACTATTTGTGCTGGTCAAAGAACCCCTTGCTGGGAAGATTAGACAACACCATAAAGAAAGTGCCCTGATCTACCCCTCTAGGCAATTTATCATTTCTCTTTATGCAGACGACGTCACTCTTTACATAGCCAACCCCCACGATAATCCTAATCCCGTATTGCGTGAGGTCACCAAGTTGGGGGCCATTTCGGGAATAAATGTCAACTGGTCCAAATCGTCAGTGTTCCCACTCACGGATAAGACTGCTCAGTTCTCCCTGGACTTTCCTTTGACATGGCGGGCGGAGTAAATCAAATATCTAGGCATCATAGTCACTAGACACAGAGAGGAGCTAATACATGCTAATTACGGAGCTACCCTAGATAAAGTTACTGATTCCATCATGAAAGGGCAGTCCCTACCTCTCTCAGTGTCAGGTACAATCTCCCTGGTAAAATTGATACTATTACCTAAGTTTCTCTACTTGTTTACCAATATACCATATAATCCTGGCAAACATTTCTTCACCGCACTGAAGGCACAAATAATTTGTCTGGTATGGGGAGGTAAACAAGCCGAGTTCAAGCGACCTGACTTTCAATTATACTATCACAGTTCTCAGTCGCTCTTTGCCATATATTGGCTGCATCTACCCCCCTTTATGCCTCACCTGGCGGTAGAAGAGGGGTACATGGCCCCCATCCCTCTTTCTGGTTTCTTGTTTTCTCTGGGTAGGGAAAGGCAACGGGACCCCACCACAGTAGCAAACACCATCATGTCCTGGAGAAAGATAGCTGACAGATTGATGAAGTGTGCGGTCCTCTTCCATCATTTTGTTTCCTCCTTTTCCCTTCACTATGCACTAGTGAGCCATATGGTGCTTCAGGGGCAGTCTTGGAAGGGTGGGGCTTGCATCAAATCTGCTTGTCAGACTCTCACATATTTCAGCTAGTCTTGATAGTTTTCCTATCCACATCAAATTAACAACAGAAGGATTCCAGCATAAATCATTAATAAGGCTAAATTAGTGCTATGCTAAAGTAATTTAAAAACCATACTTTCTAGAGTGCACATTTTTACTTGATAAACTTTATCAATTACTGGCTGAACTGGAATTAGAGGCCCAAATCTCATCTTCCCCTTAAACAATCTATGTCATAGGGGGAGTCTTAATATGGAGTTCTCAGCAAATCATGCCCGTTTTCACAATAATAGCACAAGATACATTTACAGGGGATCCTCAACAGTATCAGCTTTTTGTTGTACAATGTCAGTTACAGTTTAAAACTCATCCTCATCAGCTTTCTATTGCGTCAAAATAGCTTTCCTTCTCTCATACATCATAAACAACACCAAGTTATGGGCCACTCCTTTACTTCTGAAACCAATTCCTTGCTAGTGGAATAATGAATGCATGAACAATTCTCTGCCATCTTTGGAAAGAACGAATAACACAAACTGCCAAGGCATTAATTTCTTACGGCCTCTTCCCACAACACCCAGGCCTTGGGATACCAAGCCAATGGACTTTATATCTAACTATCACTATCAAAGAACCATACAGTGATTTTAGTTGTGATGGACTACTACCCTGAACAGGAACATTTTATCTCTATAGAGAAACTACCTACAACGAATCGGATAGCAGTTATATTTGTCCAGAATATTACACGGATTAACAAGCACTATCATCAAAGAAATCGGGACGAAATGTGTTGAAAAGTGTTGGAAATAATTTCTTCAGTTTCTACATCTGGGAACTGTTATTCCGCAGTTATCATCCTCAGACAGGTGGTCTGTCAAAAGGAATCAATCAGATCATTGTTCATATTAGGCCGCTTCCATGTGAATCACTAAGAACAATGGGCACATTATTAATCTGTGGCTGAGTGTTCATATATACATTTTCTGCTTTGGGACAGTCTCCTTTTTTCCGTTTAATCAACATCTTTAAGAGGTTTGCTGGGGGGATTAAGGGCCGGATGCATCAAAGGGCTTTGCCATTCTGTATCTATGGGAAAATGTGTTCATGCATATGGCCCTAAGTGTGGTTGTTGACATACCCCCTTTTCTTATCCAACCCTGGACCCCACTCTAAATTTACACCTCAGTTTGTGAGCCGTTTTTCAAAAACAGGGAGAGGAGAATGGCTTTACATTCTGTGGGATGGAAGATCCATGATGAATTTCATGTGTGCCATGTGCAACCTGCTTCAACAATTACTCCAACTTCACTTCCACCTGTCCTGGTATATAGTTCTCCTGCATTGAAAGTGGAGGCAATTCTAGACTCAAGCATTAAAAAGGGCCAACTGTAGTTTATCATAGCTTGGAGGGACTATGACATATTTGACCAATCCTGAAAGCCTAATGCTAATGTTCATGCCTTGGCTAGATTTCATAAATTGAGTGGCATTTCATGGAAAGATTGTACTGTTAGGGCATCATGCACACACTCGGAGAGCAAAAGGCCGGTACACAACTTTGAGCAACAAAACAAGACACTTACCAACACACAGTCCAACGAGAACTGTCAGAAAGAGCCTGGGACCTAGGGATTGAATTACAGTACAGGCTGATTGTTCCTTTGGAACAGACCAGTATGTTACATCAAGTAGTAGTTCTAGGTCATCTCTCACATGAAGAAAATTAGGTCACGGTGCAATTCTGGGTCACACTAGGAAATAGCTGTATAAAGTAGCTGCAAACTTTGACCATTGTTCCTGGTAACAATACATTTAGGTTGTTGTTGCTCCTGCTACTCATTGGTGTTTCACTTGCCTTTGCATTCCGGCAACTTTATTGTTTTGCTGCCTATTTAGTCCCTCACATTTTACCATCTCCCAAATTTCTATCTGCTCCAATGCTCCTACTTATTGTTGGTTTGTGCTTGTCCTGTGTTTGCTGCCCACCTTGAAGGTGACATCCAGCAGTGTTCAGATTTCAGAAGGTTTCCTGGTCCTTCATGGGGTATGCCACAATCCGACTACAGTGCATGGAGGTAAGTCAACTTGTTACTTTAATTAACTGACATATTTTCTTCCATATTATCTTCCTTCTGTGCATCTTGTGAAAGCAAAGTTGTCCACTCCAAGGTGCACTGATTACCAGAAAATACATGGCGAAAGTTCATCTACAGATGAGAACTGATGTCACCCTGTACACTCATTGAAAAAGCGTGCCTTCCCTCTCTTCACATATTTTATTCCTTCTTTTGCTATGGAGTCTGCTTTAGTGGCCCATCAGTTATTTTAGTTATTAAATGTTTTTATTGATAATCGTAAAAGGACAAAATACAGTAGAACTGCAAAAGGGTCGCGGGTCAGTCCAATGGCCTACCCCTAGCTCAGTGTAAAGGGAAGGTACAAGACATTAGCCATGTCATGAGGCAACAACGTTATACACAGCAAGCCGCCTACAACTCAGGATGGGCCGGCCGCGTCATAAACACAATGAGGCTAGAAGGCGTCCCCATACCCATCGCCATATTTGCTAGGTGATGAGACGTGTGCTCTTTATCAGTAGTATGAAATCTGAGTCCAACCAGCCTCCTCTCTGGCACCTTCCCATTGCCATAGCACCCCAGAATCAGCCTGAGGCACATCGCACCCCAGTCACCTGAAATAATCAAAAGGAAGAAAGACCCCTCCCAAACATTACCATCCCGACCCAGAACCCAGCAAGCCCCTTCCCACCCCTGTAATGCCTCCCTTCTCATCCCCCCTACCCTCCCCCCCTATTTTCCATGGTTCTCAACTACTCTCTCCGTTGGTCTCCTCCCTTCTTCGGAGCTGGGTCAGTCCCTCTCACTTCTGGTTCGATCTCCGTCAACCTCAATAGTCGGAGATATTTCGGACAAGTTATCTCCATAAACTCAGAAGCCAGTAAGGATATAAATGGCTTCCATAGCTCGGCATAACGAGCCCCCTCCCACGCCCTAGACAGCAACAGTCTTTCCATGCCCAGAACCATCCAGAGGCGGTGAAGCCAGCCCTGGTATCTGGGGATTTGCTTCGTCCGCCAGTGTGCCACAATATTCTGTATTGCTGACCCCAGAGCAATGGCTATCAGGTGACCCCTTCGGGATTTTAAGGGATAGGTCAATGCATTAGGTAGCCCCAGGAGGCGTTGGCGGGATAGCGTGGGATATCTGTGTCGAAATGAGTGTCTACTTCTGTTAATATCTGGCCCCAATAGTCCTGTAAACATTGACACTCCCAGAGTACATGAACTAGCGTGCCCACTTGACCACAGCCACGCCATTAAAGGGGGTCCTTGCCGCTGTCCATCTCATACAGGCGCTCAGGGGTGTAATACCAGTAGGTCGCTACCTTCGTGAGTGTATCAGTAAGTCCCATATGGTAGGCCGAGTGGCGTGCCCTGTAGTACACCCCCTCCCACTCCTTGTGAGTAAAGGATTTCCCAGCTCCCGTTCCCATCTCACCCTGCCTGAGTTGTATGTGTATCTGTGTTTGTGCATGAGCATTTTATAGAGGCCCGAGATCAGTTGTTTGTCCATGGAGCGGGTGATCAGCCAACGCTCAAAAGCCGTCAAGCGCCTATCAGCCAAGGACCTCACCTCTGTGTTGAGTGCCCAATGTCGGACCTACAAGTATCGGAGCCTCTCGGATTCCGGCAGGCCGAACTCCTGACGGAACTGCGGGAAAGGAACTGCACCCTCTGGGCCATAAATATGATGGAGAGCACGACAACTGGCAGGCTTCCAGCATGCAAAAGCTTTTTCATCCAGTCCCGGTTGAAAGTCCGGGATCCCGATGATGGGGGTGAGGGGCGATGGGAGGTTGGTAAGTTCTTGACTAACCCCCACTCGGTCCCAAATTTCCAGCGGTACACGTGTGATAAAGGATGCATAGAGATTAGGTGGTCTATGTTCTTGACGCTTAAAGGGGATCTCCTGTAGGGTCTGTCCGGCGACAGCCTGGTCTTGAAACAACCAATGCTTCCCGGATTTCCATCTGACCCATTCCGCCAGGAAGCGCAACTGAGTTGCTTGAAAATACGTTGCCAAGTCCGGGATCCCTATCCCGCCCTCTTCTGGTGCCCCATCAGTTATTTTAGAGGCATTCTCTATTGCAAGGGTGAGGTTTGCATCTAATCTACATGCTGGTACACTCATATATTTCGACTGGCCTTGACACGGTCTTCACCCATACTCTGCAATGCAGCTGTTATCTGTACTTTTTTCGCAGTCTTTCCTCTCTCTGGATAGCTAGCCCGTCATGCAGTCACAACCAAGTTCTTTTCTGGCAGACCCCTCCTGCTGCTTGATGCTCCCAAAAGAAATCCACAAGCTGTTAATCTTAGCATCAAACTACTCACATGGGAATGCAGAGGGATTGAATGCTTGATATCTATGGACACAGGTCTGATTACGATTGATGAATGGAGCCAACTTTCTATTGCAATTCTAAACTAGATCTAATGACCTATCTTATTCCTTTGAATTAGAATTTTTTTGAACTCATATAACCTGTTTTTTTGCATATAGCTCAGTGAGAACATTTTGCATCTTTCCTTCATCTTTGTTCCTCTGACCTCCTTTCTCTTAAGAAATTGTCCCTTCACTCTAGAGGTTCCTATTGTTCACTTAGAAGTGGTATGGTTTGTTGTTGAAGTTGATCTTTCAGACACCCACTCCAGCATTATATTGTTGGGCTGCTCTTGGTTAGATTAATATATATAGAGTTTTTCTCCCTTGTTTACATATTTTCTGTGGATTTTCATTGTTTCAAGATGGTGCTCATTGTGAATTGTAATTTCAGCACACCCCAGTCCTCTCTCTATTTCTATTTAAGTATGAGCATAGGCTACAGCCTCGCAACTTTGCAACATATTTTGGCTGCCCACTATTCAGGACTGTAGACCAAGTCGTTCAGGTGTAGTTTTTCTCCCCTTCCAGACCCCTTTGTTGAAATGAACATAGTGCCATTATAGGAAACACTTCCCACCCACTGTCAGAGCATGCATGACATAAATAAATACACTTATACAGAACAAGGGAACCCAAAGGAAATTTAAACAGGGACCTTGGGCAATTTCATGTTATAGAGAACAGTGGTCCCTATTCAGGGAGAATACAGTGTGATAGATAACCATACACTAGAATAGAATGTATGTCTTTTGTCCAGCCGGACAAGAATTTATTTTCATAATATTTTTCAAAAGTAGTATCAAATAAAACATTCAGATGACAAGTGGGCACAGCCGTGACCCACAGAACACAAGACAGAACAACTAACACAGAATTGGCCAAAAGGCAAGCCAAAATGGGTCTGTACACTTGTACTCAGTATAGACAGACACAAATTAATCATTTAACACAGTTGCACAATGTGTTATAGTTTGAGTCTGGTGCATAGGGTGTTTGGGTGTCGACGACATTTCGATGCCAACATTAAATATAGGGCATCATCTTCAGGACAAACAAATAATGCATTGCTGTCTTGATAATAATGTATCACACCTTTTTTACAATTCTAAGGTGGCAGAGAATCAACGGTTCACTATAGGCGCGAGGGCGCTCAGCATCTGGACTTTGGGGGTTGCTGGCACCAGCAAGATCAATTCTGTTTGCATAATGGCAGAAAGTCCTGTTGGGTGCTGTGTGCCAGCTGCAGGAAAATGCACGATCGCATTACTTCAGTGAGTGTGGGCAGTATCGCCGCATCTGCTTCGGAGTTTCAATGGAGACTGAATTGCAAACAGAATTGTAAAAAAGGTGTGATACATTATTATCAAGACAGCAATGCATTATTTGTTTGTCCTGAAGATGATGCCCTATATTTAATGTTGGCATCGAAACGTCGTCGACACCCAAACACCCTATGCACCAGACTCAAGCTATAACACATTGTGCAACGGTGTTAAATGATTAATTTGTGTCTGTCTATACTGAGTACAAGTGTACAGACCCATTTTGGCTTGCCTTTTGGCCAATTCTGTGCTCATTGTTCTGTCTTGTGTTCTGTGGGTCACGGCTGTGCCCACTTGTCATCTGAATGTTTTATTTGATACTACTTTTGAAAAATATTATGAAAATAAATTCTTGTCCGGCTGGACAAAAGACATACATTCTATTCTAGTGTATGTTTATCTATCACACTGTGTTCTCTATAACATAAATAAATACACAACACAACTTTTGTTTCGGGAAAATATTGCTGCAGGTTTATTCCATACAAAAGTATGCAATATGGTGGGTTCCCTTATGGGCGATCCAAGGGCAGGCAGCCGTAACCAACATATGCTGCCCTGCCTGCCTGATGAGCCAAGCACTGTGGAGAACCCAATCAGTGCTACACATTATGGGGTGATCCTCTTTCCGGATCACGTGACACATTGGTCCCTTATTACTCATGCCCCTTTCATGGCGGAGCGTAGCAAGGCAAGCCCCCGGTTCTTCAGGCCCACAACGGCCCGAAGGACTAATGGGGTGCAGATGTAATTCTTCCAGGAACCTCCCATGAGGCTCCTGGGATTTGGCTCTGGCACCCCTATTGTACTCTTGCAGGGGTACCCTTCTGTACACATATGCTTCCAGATCGCCTTGTAACTCCGCCACAGCTCTGGAGGTGGCCCACGTCACTGCCAGAGTACCCCACCACTACAGCTGACTTCTCACCTGCAACCTGCTATTTCCGGACCTCCTTAATTCCTAGTATGAACAGGTCCATTTCCACCTGTGACAAGTGCATCCCCAACTTTCCACAATCACCTTTGGTGTTCGTCTGGATTAGCCCATGCCTGATGAAGCAAAGCCCCATGACTCTGCGAACTTGTGCATGGCGCTGTTCATCCTTCTCCGGGACTGTTCGACTGCCTCACATGACCTGTAGGAATGTGATGGCCACCCAGGAAGGAGTTCTACTCCTATCCATAGCTATGTTACCCTTCAAGCTAATGTTATGTTATGTTACGTTATGTTATCAGGGACTTATAAAGCGCACAGCTACTCAATTGAGTGTCCTGGCGCTACAAATTCTGGGTGGAGCCAGCCGTGGGCACTATCTTGCAGAAGTCACACTATTGTTGAAAAAGCCAGGTCTTCAATGACTTTCTAAAAGGGAGAAGATCCTGCGTCTGTCTGAGTGCCAGGGGGAGACTATTCCAGAGTCGTGCTGCTTGCACCTGGAAAGAGCGGCCCTCAATTCGAGCATAGGAAGATTTAGGGATGCGAGCTAACTGAAGTGTAGCCAACCTCAGAGCACGACGTGGGGAATAGAATTGTAATCTCTTTCCGAGGAAAGGGGCCCCCATCCCATGGAGAGATTTAAAGGTTAGAACCATGGCTTTAAACATAATCCTCTTGCGGATTGATATGGTATGGTATGCGGATTGAAGGCTCTAACCTCCTGCAACCTCTGGTTGCTATCCCTCTAGCACTTTTGTGCCTAACACCTGTTTCCCTAATTTATGGAACAGCAGCCCACTTATTTAGATGACCGCTCCCACAACCTGCCTGTCTACTATGGCTATGAGGGCGGGTAATTTTATGTTTAACTTAAGCAACCCATAACCTGCCCATGGAGTAGAGTGCACATATTTTGTTGAGGTTGACGTGACATTTGCACAGTCCTTTTTGATTGCTAAATCATGGTGCACAAGAATGTTCATAACTAGAAGTATGTGACAATGAGCAAGTATGTCCCCATTCACTTGCCATGTATCCCTTATTCCTTATGGGAATTTCGCCTGCTCAATTCCCTCTGTGGGGAAACCCCCTAGGCTTTCTGAGTTAGTGATTCTGTCTGATTTAATCCAGTGTGCACTGTCTGCAATATAGTGCCTAACATTCAGAATTGACTAATCCCTTGTTTCCCCCATACTAGATTATTCCCAAATTTGGGGGTTCACACTGCCCACCCTGTGCAGCCCCAGCAGTTGAAAATTACCTGCTCTGTTAAATTAGAATTTTCTTGAATACTGTACGTGCCAAATGTTCTTTTTACATAGTAGCCTTTTGTGCTTGACACCTTGTTTCCCCTATTATTGGGACAGCAGCACACTATGTTGACTGACAGAGTCCCCACCCAGCCTGGCTAATATAGCTATCCGAGTGGGGCATTTGAGCTTAACTGAAGCAACGTGTCACCTGCCCTCGGTTCTGGAGTGCACTTACTTTGCCCCTTTGACCAGACAATTACACTGACCTCTCTGATTGCTAAACCCTGGTGAACACATTAATAGTGCCAATCTGGTTTGAAAGAATATATGTATAGTGCCCACCTCACCCTTTCATGGAGTGACAACTTACACAGCTCACCAGGCTTGCTTAACTGCCGTCCAATCACAGATGCACAGTACCTGCTATCCAGCTGTGACCCTATATGCTTAAACCAGCAAGTGTCAGAATCCAAGATTCCCAGTTTCATGTTTAGCTGCAGCCCACCTTCAGTGGATCCGCTGGTACCCTTCTGCATCCCTGCAAATTACTGTGTTACCTAATACCACCCCTTAAATCCCTTGCCTGTCACTCAACGACACCTGGCAACAAAATGCCCAGCAGCTTGGTGAAGAGGATTTTGGAGCCCAACGTACCCCAGTCTGTGTTTCCAGCATTTATTCTTTATAGGGGCTCCAGTTCGTGTGAAGTGTGGGTCACTGTCCTGGCAAGGCATGCCAATAGCCTGTCCCACCTTGCACACAATTTTCACCTGGGCGTACCTCTAAATAAGACTGGCTCTACACAGCCGTAAGGCCAGAGACACACATATATTAAACCTATTCACTGTTTTTTGCCACTTGGCACCCTTCTGGTTGGTGATGCGGAACCTCCTACCCAGCATAAGCTGAGAGTCTAGCGTTGCAGTCACATCACCCGTGTCCCTTGCCTCACCCTTTATCCTCCTGTGCAATAGTCATACTGCTAAGTGGGCAATCAATTCAACATCCCTCCTTTCCTGCCGGACTTTTGCCTGTTCAGTTTAATCTGTGGCAACTGCACCCAGACTTCCCAGGCAGTTTCTTTGCTGACAATGTGGGCAGTTGCTGACATTGAGGGAATCTCACGCTGCAACTTGCAACTAAAGTGATTATTTTAATTAAAATGATACTGTGTATCTGAATTAAATATATAGAAGGTAATTGGAGCACTCACATGTGCAGTTGCTGTGAACAACAAGGTGGATGGCCAAGATGTTTTGGGGGTGCAAGTTAGCATAGGTAAATTATTCCTTGATGTCCTGTATGGGTTCAACCCCACTTAAAGAAATGCTTGCTTTCATGGTATAGGTGATGCAGCCTGCATATACTACGCTAGAAACAGAGTGCACTTGCTCTGTGATCCCCTGGCTGCTTGTCTGGCCTTCCTTTATGCCCAGGGATACCTAAGGCAACGCTTCAATTCTGAAATGATGGGACTGTGCAAGAACTGTAATAAGTCTTCGCCTACATAAGTCACCCAACAAACAAGTTAGCCCTGACTAACCTGGTGTTCTGGTGCCAGATTTGGGAAAGCGTTTCCCATGTTCTGTCAACTCCTGTGCTGTTCTGCGCACACTCTTCCCAGGCCATATAAGTTGCACAACTTAAAACTGCACAGGTTCGATTTTTCGTCACCCAACCTATGCCCCTTTTTAAAACAACATTTGATCAACTTGCACAAGTACTCATTTCTCTGAACGCCCAGTAGGACCTAGCCGTGACTATGAGTTGGGAGCTACCTCACTGTGAGGGCCCCGCTTCCGGAGAGGTTAAGTTATTCCTGTGCACTGTATGTCTGTATGTGTATAAATACCAAAAATAAATAAAAATAAATAAAAAAAGAACACGTGGCCTTCCACCAGGAGGGATTCTTCGCTTAATAATCTGACCATTATTCCTTAAGGGAATTCTCCATGTGCAATTAAAACTGTGTAGTTCTGCCCACAATGCGAGGGTCCCAAAACATTGATATCAAGATTCCCAGTGTCATGCCAATATGTAGCTCACCAGTTTGTGGGTCCTGCCGGGACCCTTCTGCTTGTCCGTTACCCCGGTATGTGATACTTCTCACTTAACATATGTGCCTGTCAATCTACGCTGCCATAAAGGACCACTCAGACCATCAGAGTGCCCCAAGTTCTGTGATCTGCATTGTACAGTTATTTAGTAGGTGTGTAGATCCCCTGCAATATCCTCCTTGAGTCAGTTTCCATAAGTTTATTTATAGATGAGCAAGGAAGGCCGCCTGTGCAGCACTCATCCTACTGAATGATTACCTGCACTGGCAAGATGAGCACAAGAACCATATATGGTCTACCTCATGAAAGAATTGCAACTCCCTTACGGGGATTTCAAAATATTTAGTCATGCTACCCTGTGGCCTAATGATTCTGACCCGAACACTCCTCTGTTTTTGTCATTGGATTGACACATGTAGGCTGAAACCTTTGCTTAGCATAGCATACCGCATAGTTAAGCATTTTCTCTTAATGCTCCATATATATGATCAATCCATAACCTTGCTCCTACAGCAAGCCAGGGCCCTTGCCATTGTCAATGGTACCAAGTTGCAGACTGAAACAAAGTAGTGATTTAAATTGCATGTTCATGTACTGGATGGTTCATCCCCATTCAACAGGCACAAGGTGGATCTTAAGAATAATTACCCTGCATCATTATCAAATGTGCTGCATACACACTTAAAAGTACTTAGTAAAGCCACCCACTGTCTAATGATTTGGGCGCGCACTGGGAGGCTCTTTTTGCATTGGATTAAAACCTTTAAACTGCCGCATGGTTCTGCCTCTTCTGTCGTTGTATCCATCTATTAAATCAATCCGCCACATTGGACGAATTGCCAGCCAGGGCCATTGATCTATCCATGGTTAATAGCTGCATAATTTGACTAAGCAACAAGTCTGGCTTCCTTGAAGAATGTTGAAAATTATTTTGTTCTGAAATGAAGAGACTGCAAGATCTTTGATGAGTTTCTTGTAAGTTACAACCCAGTTCCAAAATTTCACAAAACTACAACTTTATCACAGTGTTGCATGTTTATGGCAACCTATCAAGGTACCAAAAATCTCAACTAAGAATTCGAACCTTAACCCTGAAAAGTAACAATCACTGGCCCCAAAACGAGGCAAACAATGCTAGAGCGACTCAGCAGCCTCACATCAAAATTTCATGCAGGTTATTTGCTCACACAACTGGGCAAGCTAATAGCTAGTACCCCCGTGGAACCCCTGCTTGAATTCCTGGCACGAGGTAGGCCTTAGGGACGAATTAGCATGCACAATTTTCACCTGTGCCTTTCAAAGTTCTTTGTCGTGCTGCCTAGTTGCCTAATGATTCTGGCCCTGCACTTGAAGCTCTCACTTCGGCATTGGATTAAAACAAATAAGCAGAAACGTTGCTTAGCATAGTGTGCTGCATGGGTCTGCCTCTTCAGTCATAGCATCCAATTATGTAATCAACACGTATCATTCCACCTACAGCAAGCAAGACTATAGACTTTGCTACTGATAGTTGCATAAGGTAATAAAGCAACTACTATGGCTTCAATGTGAAAATATTGAAAATGCTTCAATTCAGGAATGATGAGGCTGTACAAGATCTAGAACGAGTCAATTTGAAGTTACAACACAGTCCCATAACTGCAAAACCACAACTTTCTTGCAGTGCTAATCTAGTCTGCGCACCCTGTGCGTGTGCACTGCATACACAGCAGCACAGAGGCACTCGCAAATTACAGTGGATGACCGGATGCTTTCCTGGCCTAACTCGAATGCCAGAGGTGTCCTTGGAAACTGCTCACTGCTAATCTCGCAGTGTGTGCAGTGTGGCCCCCAAGAACCGGCTACCTAGTTTACATTCGGGCAGAGGAACTTATTATTTATTTATTTATTTCAAAGTTTTATAGAGCGCGGATAAGACCCTTGGGGGTATCAGAGCGCTTTACAGTACATGGGAATAATAGTGTCGCAGGTACAGGACAAGTGCAGGAGTAAAGTTAATACAGTAGCGGTAAGTAGTTCAAAACAAGAATAACATCAATGGGACCGACAAAAGCGAACCAGTAATATGAAAGATAATAACGAGCTGAGGAGCCCTGATAACGAGAGATAGGGTGCTTTACATGGATAACATGCACATAGGAACCCAAGAAAGCAAAGACCTGTGTTTAAGAGAATTTTGCCATAAGAATGCCTTTTACTTACCGTTTGAAAGCTGCAGTGGAAGGGTTCAGTCTTGTTTCCGGGGGGAGGGCATTCCAGATCCTGGGCGCCATTCCAGAGAAGGAGCGCTTATAAGCTTTTAAGTTGAATCTTTGTGGCTTCAGAAGGAGGCTTTCCGAACTTCTCGTGGATCTTAATCCGCCTGATATTGTAAGTTTCTGTGTGAGATAGCTGGGTGCCTTATGGTCTATGGCCTTATGCGTCATGCACGCTATTTTCAGGTGAATTCTGGCTTCAGATGGCAGTCAGTTTAGAGATTTAAGGTCAGGGGAGATGTGGGTCCTTCTTTTTTTTGAACCAGTGATGAGTCTAACTGCAGCATTGGTGGAGGCTCTTAGGGGGGCAGTAGTAGCAGCAGGGAGACCGCAAAGCAAAACACTTCCGTAGTCCAAACGAGGTAGAACTAGAGCTTTCAACGCCATTTTGAAGTCATGTTACCTATCTGGTGGGAAGCACTGGGGAAGTCTGCCTGTCAGACACATCCTGCAACAATGCGGGTAGTGAGGAGTGTCTGCATGCTTGCTCCAACCCCATGTGCAGGGCGTCACCTCTACATCGGTCTGCTTGCAATTTGCTATGGCCAGACACAGGGTATCACCCGAGCTACCCCGGTTCAGAGGGTGTTGCGGATACCACGACAGGGATCCGGCCTAGAGCTTTGAATGCAGTAGCTTAGCCCCACATGCTAAGGCTTCCCCCGCTGTCAAACTGCACTCTCGCCCCGCCAAGAGACCAGAGAACCAAACCCAGCTGCAACCACCCTATACTAGGGGTGGGCGGAAAATCCGTTCCGCTCGCGGATTTTGCGGATTTTCGGGAAATCCGCAATCCGCGAGATTTGCGAATCTCCCGCAAAATCCGCAAATCCGCGAGCAGCGGATTTGGCTCGCACTGCTCGCACTGTTCGCGTGAGTTCGCGCCCCGCGAATAAGTGCGAATAAGTGCAAAATTGCAGAAATACGCTCTTAGCAAAACTGAAAGTAACTACTTACCAGGTTCAAAAGTTCAGGCTCATCATTAGTAGCCATTTTCTGTAGTGCTTCCTGAGGGGCCCCTCCAGAGTTCAGTTGCAGGTTGCAACTATTATGTGACCCTGCTCTGAACCTCAGAATAGTTACATATATGCCACAAAGGTCCTGAATTACAGCTAAGGGAGACAAGCAGGAGCCAGGCTGGAGGTTCAAATCCATTATTCAGCCCCTAATTCATTATTGTCAGTTGGGGCAGGGCAGGTGTTGTAACTAATTTTGCAACAATGAAAGCACTTAGCAAGTTCAAAAGATCACTAATCAGGAAGCACTAAGGAAGCAGGTGCCAGCTAAAAAAATATTCTGTGACACATTAATCAGCCCCAAATTAATTCAGGTCACTTGAGGCAGGGAAGGTGTGCTTGTTGCCACAATAATGTACACTGACTGGACAACCAGAGGGTGCTGTGATGAAACAGAGGGTGGCATGGGTGGGCCAGAGGGTGGCATGAGTAGTCAGAGAGTGGCAGTGGTGACAGAGAGTGGCAGTGATGAAGAAGAGTGTCCCAAACAGGCTGGACACGTAGAAACAACAAGTTCGCGAAACTTGCGACCCGACAGGTAAGTTCGCAATTTGCGACATTGTACAAAACCCTCGCGAACTGGCAGAAACCCGCGCAAACACAAAAAAAAAAAAAATCCGCAAATTCGCGGAAATTCGCGGATTTTGCGGATTGCGAATCCGCAAATCCGCAAAATTCGCGAACGCGAGATCCGCAAAATTCGCTCATGCTTACCCTATACACCTATACTGGGACAGCCCCGCCAACACTGCCTCAGCCGTTCAGGAGGTAGAAACAGCACACATGTATTGACAGTCAGGAGTTCGCTACTAGCCATTCAAAGATGCCAAAACAGTGTCATTAAAGTAATTTCAGTCATCTAAACAGATCAACCCCTGTCTAAGGTTGCCATTATCCCTGCATGCTTGCAGGTAAAACGGCCACAACACTACCCGCCAGGGCTATTTCAAACATTTAAATAACACAATCACCAGCCGGGGCAGACTCAAACCTATGCAGGTGCAAGGTTCAGGAGACGCTGCCTCTTAAGCCAGTGACACGTTTCCTTAACCCAGTGCTAGGTTGACATCAGGCTTGAAACTAAGTACCTCTTGCAAAAATTACTTTAAAATGTTTATATAGGACAGTACCTGGGTGAGGCCGGTTTCGAACTTGCGTGCCCCGAGGGGAAAGGCGAGAACGCAGCGCTACACCCATAATCGAAAACACTCAGTGGAGTGACTGCCTCAGGCCAGTGATGCACCTGTATACCTAGCAGGGAAAGGCTCCTTACACACGCTCTTCTGATGGAGCTCTGCAGCTCTGGAGACATAGGGAAGTAATGTCAAGGGGGGTCAAGCAGACAATAACAGCGTATTCCTGCCCTAGTGGTGCAGGGAGAACCTGGGACAGGGCAGGGCCAGTGCAGCGACGTAGGTCGCGCTTTGCCACCACACCTCTCCCCCTGCGAGCTATAAGGCGTGGAGCCTGTGAGAAGGGCAGCTCGCAACCAAATGGCTTGAGTTTGCCATTGTACTATATCTACCCATTTGCACACACACGCTTGATTCTGACAAACAGGTCAACAGGCTGGGGGCCAGTGGCCCTGCTGCCGCCGATGTCCAGCCTGCTTAACTGGGTACGTCCCCGTGTGCCCAGCGACCGCTACTTTAGTGGCACCCACAACTGGCTGGGTCTGGTAGGTAAGCCGCTGCACTGCAGGGGGGGGAAGAGAAGAGGAGGGAATCAACGGAATATGGTGAAGCGTAAATGTCGGTTTAAGCGATGCTCCACCATGCAGAGTCCAAACTAATCCCCTAAAAGGTGGGGGCTCCATCATAGGACTAGCTCACCTACTTAGATGGAGCTAGCTGCTCCTCTGCTGTGGTCTCGAAGTTCCACTCCTCCTGTGGCCCACATGGGCTTCGAGGACCCCATGCGGTAGGCCCAGCGCCGTGACAGTGCTGGGAAATCGAGAGAGGAGCTAACCACCTCTTCGCTCACCGCTGGACAACGCGGATGCACGGTGGAATGGTGGGAAAGTGAAACCACCCCTTAGCCTGCCCCACCGTCCCGAATATCTGACATGATTGCAAACAGGCACACTACTGCGCCTGAAACCATAGGCAGAGTTCTAATCTGTAGGACGGGGATCCCACAGGGGCCGTTGCCCGTGTGGTGGGACCTGGGGGGTTGAGAGGCACTGTCGTAACTAACCTCACTTCCACTCCGACCGACCACACGACACGAGTAGGGACTCGCAGCAATCCCACAGCACGACGAGCACCACAGTGTGTCCTGGCGCAAAGAGGATGCCAGAATGGCGGGGGAGGTGTAAGTACCCTCCACCAACCTCTGTACGCCGGAAGTGATGCACCTAGCACACCAAGGCAAGGGGGGACTCCTCCCCAAGTCCCACCACTAGAGGGGTGGTGTACGTGCCTAATTGGCACTAAGAGGGCTGCCCTTTTAGGGTGCACCCCTGCGTGTGCCACAGGCAGCCGCAGTTTTTCCATTGCTGAATACACCCATGTATCCGTTTATAGGAAGCCATGCGAAGAACTTCTTTTCCGAGTGTATGCCTTTCTTCGGAAGCCATTTCTCCTAGCCTGGTATGTTATGGTTTATGTACCTCTCGTATTGATCCAGCCAGGAGTGGTGTGGCTTTTTGTGTGTACTCCGGAACGGTCTGCACATGGTTATTGAAGTATGAAGTGTTGTCATACTCAGTGCGATGCTCTTGCAATTGGTTGTTGCATGCAAACTTCTGCACTCTGTATATTTTGAGCATGCATTCACATTTTAATTTTGGAAGGCTGTTTTTTTTATATAGCTCAAACTAGACCCGAAGGTTATCAGAGCGCTTTACATGAGCACTAGGTGTGTTACAGATGGACATATTCATTTTTTTTAATTTTGAGGCAGACCTTCTTGACTGATATGTTGTCACTAGTCACAAACTACTTATCCCTCTCTATCTTCCTTTCTATCTATTCTGTGCGCTCTCACCCCTATCTATTCACCATGCCACATAATTCCACATCACAAATACACTCCACCCCACTCAGTTCCACAGCTATCAATTCCAATACAGCCCACATAATTCCACTTAACCCCACATACATACACTACACCCAAACTAAAACACATAGGACATTGTCATTTACAACACCAATAGCTCAACTCTACCAAATGCGAGACCTATTGCATTGCAAATGATTGTTTAATTCTCCCACTCCCTCTTCCAAAATGTTCTCATGTATGCTTGCATCACAAAATGGGTTACTGCAATTGTATAGCTGGCCAGTTGGGCGCAAGCTTTGCAGCAGAAAATCAATCTTTGTACCTCTGGTTAAATTGCTTTTCTTAGCCACATTTAAGAAATAAAATCAATCCGGACGTAAAATAAATAAGTGTCAAAGGCGACAATAGCACAATAACCATTATCGAAGAGACCAAGATTGCAGAAATAGAAAATTCAAAAATACAGCACCCCGACAGATTTTTTTTTCTGTACAGCTACATAATGCATATTAGTGTCTTTTATCAGGGTGACATCTTTTTAGCTAGGGATGACAGTTGTGTGCAAAATGCCATAGGAACTGAGACGAAAACTATTGAAAAACACAAATAAAAATAATGTGCAGATAATATTGTCCCTTAGGAGATGCAATAAGGATCTCCAGCGTCCTATTAAGCGGCACGGAGGGGGTGAGCGCTGTTCTCGTCAGAAGTGGAACATCATGAGTCTCTGCGGCAGCGTCGTCTCGGGCGCAGTCAACACATCAGTGGGCGCCGAGACACTTCACAACGGCACTTCAGCAAAACGCTATACCTCGGCGCCGCTCTACCAACACCCAATTAACAAAATAAAACCTCAACGTTTATCATAATTATTGCGATGTAATTTGCAGTGTTGCTCTAGGACTAATATGCAAACGTTATCTATAATCGTCCAAACTTGAGGCAAGTAAGCCATTATACCCTCTACAAACAATGATGCTGCATTCTGTACAATTTACGTTAATGTATGAAAACTTCTTTTTGTTTAATTCCTCAGTATATTCCAGAAAAATTGATCCAGATCCGGATCAAGGCTAGATAGCAGTGCATCAAAGACTCCACCATATTACCAGGAGTAACAAATGTGACCTCAATCACCATTTGACCCCAAGAGACATCACGGTATTTACTCCCCAAGCACCTCAACTACCTCCAGTTTGATGTGGTTAGTGGATAGAGGAGGTGAAACAACAGAAAGTAAATATTTGCTGCTGTCGCCGCTGTCTTCATAACTACTGAGAGCATGGCTATGAAATGAAATGAATGAAATGAAATGAAAAGGAATTTATAAAGCGCATGGCTGCCCTCGAGCGTCCCAGCTATGAAGAACATAGCCACAGGTTCTAAAGGGCATTCAGCTGCAAGCACTGCCTACCACTAACTGGCATTCATGTAATCCATTAAGTAGTTTGATGTTATTATTTCACTATAGACAATTAAGACTTCACATGAGATGCCAGTGAATATACTCTTTTTTAAAGGTAATGTTAGGTGACATAACTATGGAGTAGCGGAGCAATGAGTGTTTCTACATCTGGCACCATCCAATAACAAGCATTGGCAATAATTATTGCTTATGAATGAAAGTGACTTTTGTTCCATTGATTAAGGCACCCAATAAGTCATCATACGTGCACTCTGTTACTCATCTTTGGCACTCATGCATCCAAACGTCCATTCACTGATTTATTATTGCATTAACCCGCTGACACAAACACAATAAAATACACACAAACTCAACAACCCATGCAACATAAATTAAAAGAATGCAAGTAGTACAAGCATTTGCAATGCAGTAGATCTTGCCTTTGGGACCTTATAAGTGTTTAGCCATGCAGCACATTATCCGTTAGATTACATTAGCTATTAAAGACATTACAGTTTGTGGTAAATTGTAATGACTGAGAGCACTCTCAAACCACCACTTTCACAACCATCGGACTATCAACCTACTTAAGTGTTCGAAAACAGTTTACGGGTTAACTTCAATGTAAACTGAGTGCATTAGCCAACACATTTCAATATATTTTAAGTCATTCAGTGGTGGTTCTAAGCTTGCCTGTTAATAAAGAAGCTTGCACGTTATCAGTAGTCTAACCAACTGATACTATCATGCTTTTTGATTTTAATGATGTTAATAAAGAAGCTTGCACGTTATCAGTAGTCTAACCAACTGGTACTATCATGCTTTTTGATTTTAATGATGTTAATAAAGAAGCTTGCACGTTATCAGTAGTCTAATCAACTAATACTATCATGCTTTTTGATTTTAATGATGTTAATAAAGAAGCTTGCACGTTATCAGTAGTCTAACCAACTGATACTATCATGCTTTTTGATTTTAATGATGTTAATAAAGAAGCTTGCACGTTATCAGTAGTCTAACCAACTGATACTATCATGCTTTTTGATTTTAATGATGTTAATAAAGAAGCTTGCACGTTATCAGTAGTCTAACCAACTGATACTATCATGCTTTTTGATTTTAATGATGTTAATAAAGAAGCTTGCACGTTATCAGTAGTCTAACCAACTGATACTATCATGCTTTTTGATTATAATACTGGAACAAACAGGTTTCATCAAGTCACCCCTGAGCACCGCAAGATAGAATGACTTCTGAGTAGTACATTCCACCTGAGGTGCACCTAAAGTAAAACGTGCAAAAAAAATTACAAATATATAGCTGAAAGGTGAGAGTGATGGAATTATATATCTGCAGGAAATAAGAACTTTTATATTGCATACTAACTCAGTCCATGCAGAACTAGTGTCTTGAGTAAGGACACCAGCCTGGCCGTCTTTTCAACAATTCACCCATGAATATCAGAGGGATCGTTCTGTCGGTCTTTTTAAGGAACTGCTGCAGACTAGGCACTACATCCACCCACACTACCCAAGTGGTACCAGCAGGGGCACCTCTCTTAGCGGACAGCTGCCCTTGCACTTGCACTAGCATGACAGGCCTACAGTGCCTGCCTGCCTGTCCTCATGTCTTTTTAAGAGTCAAAAAAGTAGTGGGGATGCCTGACTGTGCTGCCCTCCCACACATCTTGGTGTGTGTATTTAACCACCCGAAACATTCTAACTGGCATATTTCAGCTCCAAAAGGTTGGGAGTCACAGCTGTGTGTATTTTCATTCTGAAATTTAATGTCATCTTTGAAGGCTTGACTGCAAGAGCTGAAGAGTGTCAGGCAGACTGTTTATAATAAAAACTCAATATGTTATTTAAGGAACGCTGACCCAGCACCTGATCTTCATGCAGCTGTAATGCTGCAGCTTGAGGTAAAAACCTACCTTCATCAGCTCACTCAACAGCACCCTAGGCAAACAGCTGATCGGTCTGCACTCCTCACTCCCAGGGATATCCTCCAAAATTTAATCTGGAAAGCTGGCTGTGAGAAGTTGGCCTGGTATATGCTGTCCACTAATTAAAGTGGGCACCTTGCACTAGTCCAAACAACCCTTATGGTGATTTAAGAGGTCAAAGATAACCTTAGAAAGCTGTCCAAGTGGCAGCTGTGGAGAGGAGCCTTCAGGCTTAATCTTGAAGGAATGTTAAGCAGCTTGTTTTACCGGAATACCATATGGTATTGGTTAAATGAAAGGAGCACCACACAGTAGTTATAAAAATATGTATTTATTAATACAACACTCTCTAGTATGACACAGTATCTCCTACACAAAGATAATCACAAAGCACACAATACTGCAGCACAGAAACAATAGTATATAGCACTAATACACAGTGGGCTCCAGGGGGAGACTAAACCATATACTAAAATAGTGGTAAAAGAACTACAACTCAAGTCAAAACGGTGTGTAGAGGATGTAGAATCACTCGGACCCCAAGGAACCACCCAAGGTGAGTAAGTAGGGACCCCACGGAGGACTGATGCAGTGTGGGAACACAACCGAGTGCTCCGTACAATTCTATTGGAGAGTCAGAGTTGAAGTTTTAGATTTTAAGGACCCTTCCCAGTGCGCTTTAAAGAAACCCTGTGGAAGTTAGGAGGTTGGAGAGCCACCCTACCCAGGCATACCATAGTAACAGAGTTACCTATCCCAGGGGATCCATGTGCATAGGCCTGAAGTTGCATCGGAAACCGTCGTTGAACCCAATGGAGGACTTCGAAGAAGAACCGCTGCTGGAAGGGAAAAAAGGGTCAGTTGGAATCCAAAGGTGGATTCTTGTCCAAGAGTACCTGAAAGCAGAGGGGACAGAGTCTGGGTCACTCAGGAGTGACCAGGGGTTCAGTAGATGAATGCCCACCAATGTTGGGTGCTTCAGGTGGGTTGGGGTTCTAGACTCTGCAGCCACGGAGACTAGGAGATGTGGAGAACAACCAGGAGCCGGATACGAGCTGTCCCACAAAGGATGTCGAGTGCTGAGGGGTCAGTGTCCAGCAGGAGCACCAGAAAGCCTTGGCAACGCCAACCCATGCAGAAAGTCAAAGAAGGTTACGGTTCGGACCAGCAAGGTCCAGGAGACTCACCAAAGGTAGGGGAGTCAAGGCAGGCCTTGAGCAACAAGCGGAGTCCAAGAAAAGCAAAGTTGAACATAGGTGGACTCAGAGGCCGGAGGCATAGAAGTCGCGCGAGGAACTCGAGCGATTTCACCAAACAGCAGCCCACGGAGTACTCGGTCCAAGGAGGCCAGGGTTCCTGGTAGGAAGGTGCCAGAGGCTGGTGCTACTTGGAGCCCAATGCACTTGCTCAGGAAATGTCAACAAGCTTATGCACTTGCACATGAATGCGTTGCACAGGGGGACAGGTATCGCAGCTCCAACTGGGGATTCTGGCGTCAAAATTAATAAGAGGGTAGCTTGGACCTCGAGGGACGTTGGATTCTACCTCCAGTGTTGCTAGACCGTTCGGAATCCATAGGAGCTCAGGTGCAGCGACCGGAGAGTTATGATGTAATGCCTGCGGATGCAGGGGAGTGAATCCTTCACTTCAAGGGAGATATCTTTGGTTACCCTTGAATCTCCACAGGTCCTGCACAGAGCCTGTATGGTGCACGGGCACAGACAATGCTTCAGACTAAGAGGGAGATGAATTCGGGCTCAAACATAGTCCAGCGAAGTCCAGAGTCTCCAGACGGTCGAAGTTCACTGGTTTCAAGTTCAGAATCTTGTCCACATTGAATCTGGGGCCCTTCAGCCAGGTAAGCCCTCTTGTACCTATGGGAGAGGGTTGGACAGATTCAGGGGACCCTCCTAGGGGAGGGTCTGGACAGTGGGGAGGTTACTCCCATGTCCTTTGTCCAGTTTCGTGCCAGAGTAGGAGCCAACGGCTCCCAGGACTGATTTGAACTGGACTATGCACAGGGACACCAAATGTGCCCCTCATGCAGATTTTCTGTCGCTGGCAAGTGCACCCACCCAGCCCTAATACACTAAATCCTGTGTCGGAGGTGGTCACACCTCCCGGTGAGAGGATGTCTAGTGTTCTGCCTTCCTCCGCTCAAGCTTGGCTCAGCAGCAGGAGGGCAGAAATGTGTCTCTGGTCGGCGAACAACCATATTGTGCTGCCCGGGACTAGAAGGCTGGTACCGGAAGCACCAGGGACCCAACGAAGTTCGCTTCTGAGGGGTGGAATCATACCTTAGACTCCGGTTACCGGTGTGGGGATATGATTTCACAGTGTTTGACACCAAGCACGATAAGGTTTGTTTCAGCGGTTTTAAAGTTAGTCATCATGCGGTCGCATAATGCCACTCTATATCTCGTAAATGAATGCCTCACTAACAGCCAAGGAGAATGGACTCCGTAGGTTGCAGGGGGGAAACGACCTTTACAACGACTCATTCACAACGAAGAGCCTGAACCACGACTCCTTAACGACGACTGAACCTGAATCATGAGTCTTTTAACCACTAATGCATTTACAGCTACCTCTGGCCAGTTGATGGCACTCTTGGATTGTATATGAAAGATGTAATACTATTGCGCTAAAATGATGGATGGCTGTATTTTATATGGTTTTGTACAGTGGATGTTTTGTTTTTTAACAGAATAAGTTTAGGAAACCGTTTTCTAAAATATTGTTTACTATGTGAAAACGTGTTTGAATTTCGTTGTAAATGCATTACAGGTAAAGGCATACTCCCCGTAAAAAAAAAAATACTTTAAAATGTAAGTATTTTGGTAAATATTAAAGGTAAGTATTACGTGTAAAATATATATATGTGTACATATATGTATATATAGGGTTGCAAATGTATTTTTAAGGGTTTAGGGTGAGTATGGGTTTTTGGGTGGCAGGGGTAATATTAGGATTTAAGGTGGGTATGGGTTTTTGGGTGGCAAAGGTACTTTTTACGGTTTACAGGTTTTTTTAGGGTTTAAGGTGGGCATGGTTTTTGGGTGGGAAAGGTAATTTTCGTATTTAGGGTGGGTAAGGGTTTTTGAGATTGCAAGGGTATTTTTAAGGTTTAGGGTAGGGATGGGTTTTTGGGTGGAAAGGGATTTTTTATGGATTCGGGTGGGTGTTGGTTTTTGGGTGGCAAGGGTCATTTTAGGGTTTGGGGTGGGTATGGGTATTTGGGTGGTAAGGGTAATTTTAGGGTGGGTATGCGTTTTTGGGTTATAAATATATTTTTAGGGTTACGGGAGGGTATGGGCTTTTGGGTGACATGGGTAATTTTAGGGTGGGTGTGGATTTTGGGTGGCAAGGGTAATTTTAGGGTTTAGGGTTGGTATGGGTTTTTGGGATTGCAAGGGTATTTTTAGGGTTTATGGTGGGTGTGGGTTTTTGGGTGGAAAAGGAATTTGTAGGGTTTAGGGTGGGTATAGGTTTTTGGGTGGAAAGGGAATCTTAAAGGTGTGGGGTGGGTGTAGGTTGTTTGGGTGGAAAGACGTATTTGTAACGTATGCGCGGGTACGCGTACAGCATGATTACAGATACAAGGATGGTTCGATCACCGTATGCGTACCGTACGTTTACGACAAAAGAATAATGCAAAAACAAAATATAGAGAATATAATTTTTATATATTGAAAGAAAATGGAGAAAAAATAATTTTTTGAATTTTCTTTTTTTATTATTTTACATTAAAAATGTGTAATGTAATTTAAGAAATCACATAACTAAAAATAATTATTACAAAAATGTAGGAAATTTGTATAAAAAGAAATAAATATAACAATTAATACATTTAAACATTGGCATTTACAAAACCTATGAAATTCCCTGAAAAATCCATAGGCTTTACGGACGTTATAATTAGGAATTAGCTTTTAAAAACCTTGCAAATTCACTGAATAAGTTTAGGAAACCGTTTTCTAAAATATTGTTTACTATGTGAAAACACTTCAGAACACTCTTCTGAGAAAGAATTTGTGGCAGAAGATCCACCCACAAAAAGAAAGGAGGCACTGATATGGAAAAAATGTTCATTTCCAGAAGGTGAAAAAGAGGTAAATGCTGCAAAAGTTACCTGCAAAATCTGCCCTGTTGTGCTCTCTAGAGGGAATCCGAACAAGCATTATTCCTTCAGGACTGCAAGCATGGTGAGGCATGTCAAAATCCAACACCCTGTAAATTATGCCCATGCTGCATGCACCAGAGTCAGGGAGAAGATTCAACCAGCTCAAGCAAGCACATCAATAGGATCTGCAAGTCCACATCCGGCCATCTGTCCTGATTTTGCCGATTTAATAATTCTTTGCAAATTTTGTAAAGATACATTTTGCTACGGCAAGCAGTCAATTGATTTAATTTGCAGGAGGAAACAGCAGCACCAATGCTCTCACTGTTAATTCTTTTTTGTTTATTTGTTCCTGTTGGAGACTTTTTTGTTTGCAGTTCCTTTTTTCCTTACAACCCCCCCCCCAAAAAAAACTGTTAAAAAAATACAAAAAAAACTACAAAACTACAAAACTAAAAAAAAAGTTATTTTCAGAACTACCTACTCTGGTTAAAAAAGAGCTAAACTTGTATGCTAGTGTGTGAAAGTTTAGATGTATGTATGTGTAGTGCATAATTGACTGAAAGAATACATTAGTAGTGTATGGTGAATGTGAAAGTGCAGAACTATAAGGAAGTGCTACAGCATAAATCTGTTTACTTATAGTATACTGTAGTACTTCCGAAGCACTTGAATGTAACATATGTACATAAATATGTTACAAGTCTATGCTTCCCTTTGCACTGCTGGTGAAATTGCCTGGGTGAATTTGTAAGTGATAGGGGGGGATTTACTCCCCCTTGTGCCTCTTTTACACTGCCATCGCGTCACTTTGTGACGCAGCGGTGGTGCAAAAGATGCGCCATGGTGTGTGGTATTCACAATGTGACGTATCTGAGTGGTGCAAAAGGGGGTGGTGATGGACGGAGCATCTGAACCAATCAAACACTCACACCCAGTCAACAGATCTGGGTTTAATCCATCACCGTTCTTTAGCCCACTCTGCCAGCCCAGTTCAGACATGGCCATATGCAAATCAGTCTGACCCTGTGCCTCATGGGAACAGTCCAGCCTGAACTGCCAAGCCCTGCCTTCCCTGGACCGGAAACAAGCTTCCTAGGACCGGTTTCTGGCATTTCAGCCGTCTTCAGCCACGCTTGCTTGAATCCAGTAGCAAAGTGAGCAAGGGACTCATGTCTGAGCATACCCTGTCAACTTATGGCGAACAAAGAGGTACAAAGGGGGGTGGTGATGGACGGAGCATCTGAACCAATCAAACACTCACACCCAGTCAACAGATCTGGGTTTAATCCATCCCGTTCCTTAGCCCACTCTGCCACCCCAGTTCAGACATGGCCATAGGCAAATCAGTCTGACCCTGTGCCTCATGGGATTAGTCCAGCCCGAACTGCCAAGCCATGCCTTCCCTTGACCGGAAACGAGCTTCCTAGGACCGGTTTCTGGCATTTCAGCCGTCTTCAGCCAGGCTTGCTTGAATCCAGTGGCAAAGTGAGCAAGGGACTCACGTCTGAGCATACCCTGCAAACTTATGGCGAACAAAGCGGTACAAAAGGGGGCGGTGATGGCTATGTCTGATCTGGGGTGGCTTGGTGAGCAAAATAACGATGGATTAAACCCAGATCTGTGACTGGGGGTGGATGTTTTGCCATTGTGCAACATTCCGTCCATCATGTTGTTTGTATCTGAGAGGTGCGTCACATTTAAGCATGGGCGTAAAATCCGTTCCGCTCGCGGATTTTCGGTAAATTTGCGATCCGCGAACGGTCGCGAATTTACCGAAAATCCGCAGCACGCAGCGGATTTTTTTTTCTTGGTGATACAATTTTGCGGCGTGCGGCGTAAGTTCGCAATTACGAACATGTAGGTGCGGCGGGCAGCAACAATCTCGTACTCGCGAAATTACAAAATTTGCAATTCTGCACAAGAAATCCACTAGCAAGCAGCATAGACCTTCTGAAAATGATGATTTTTATCGGAATAACTCCTCAGGTTGACATTTGCCTGCCCTTTTTTGGATTTGAGGCCTTTTGACTTTCTTTGGATCACTTTTGGATTAGAAATCAACTTTCACAAGTAAGTTTGTTTGGGGCATTACATTTGCTGTTCTGCAGAAAAACGAGTTTTGCTAAATTGAAAGCACTCAGCAGGTGCAAAAGTTCAAATTCATCATTAGTAACCATTCCCTGTAGTGCTTCCTGACTAGGGCCCCTCCAGAGTTCAGTTGCTAGTTGCAACAATTGTATGACCCTGCTCTGACCCTCACAGCCGGATCATAGAATAGCTACAAGTAGGCCACAAAGGTCCTGGAAAAAAAAATTGCACTGCAACAGAAAGCAAATTACAGATAAGGAAGCAGGTGCCAGACTGGAATTTTAAAACAGTGACACATTAATAAATCAACCCCAAATTAATTCATGTCAGTTGAAGCAGGGCAGGTGTGCTGGCTTTTTCCCCCCATAATCTACAGTGATGATGATGAACCAGAGGGTGGCATTGATGTACCAAAGGGTGGCATGGGTGAAACAGAGGGTGGCAGTGTTGAAACAGAGGGTGCTGTGAACCTGTGATGATGAACCAGACGTAGAAACAACATAGTCGCGACCGTTGCGTGCCGACAAGTAAGTTCGCAATCGCGAACTGGTACAAAATCCTCGCGAACTGGCAGAAACCCTTGCGAACACTATAAAAACAAAAAAATCCGCAAAATCGCGAGAATTCGCGGATTTTGCGGATTGCGAGTTCGCAAATACGCAAATTCGCGAACGCCAGATTCGCAAAATTCGCCCATGCTTAGTCACATTGTAAAGCCCTGTGCCAGAAGGAGGTGTTCCTGCGCAGGGCAGGGGGGGGGGGGGCATTCTGGCGCAGGAACGCCTCCTAAAAGTGGCTGAGTGAAATCTACAGGATTTCACTTAGTCACTTTTGGCCCCATGCTGCGTCAAAACCCTGCACCTGTTTGAAGCAGGCATAACGATTGACACAGCATTGTGAGCATAGGGCCCCCGGGGCATTGCTGGAGCTGCGTCACTCTTGCAATGCAACTCAAGCAATGCGTCGCCTTTACGGCACAGATGCATTACGCATTTGTGCCGTTTTTGCCCCATGGTGCACCGAATTGTAAATACGGCACATCCATGGTGGCGGTGGCATGGTGCACAATAACTGGCATATCCCTGGGGATGTGTCAGTTATTGTATTTCTGCCCCTTAGTGTTTTAATGCAGTGAATGGATTACTACACACTGATGAATGGCTAACTACAATACTGAAACAGCAGTGGCAGAGTGTTTGGTGGAAGTGTAAGAATACAGACTGGGGAATTGAAGGTATAAAAGACAAGTTTGCAGGTGCATAGAACACTGCATGCATTGTGAATAGGGGTTTGAAGCAGTCTATGCCCTAAGGCCTACTTTGCTGCATGACTACTTGGGTACTGACTGAATGATTACAGTTCTGCAAGGAGAGTGTCTGGCTGAATGTATAACTGCTTCACTTTTAGCACACTGCATAGATAAGCACATACTGCTGAATGGCTCACTACAATAGTGAAACAGCAGTGGCAGAGTGTTTCGTAGAAGTGTAAGGATACAGACTGGGCAATTGAAGGTATAAAAGACAAGTTTACAGGTGCATAGAACAATGCATGCATAGTGTATAGTGGTTAGAAGCAGTCCATGCCCTAAGGCCTACCTTCCTGCATGACTACTTGGGTACTAACAAAATGATTACAGTTCTGCAAGGAGAGTGTCTGGCTGAATGTATAACTGCCTCACTTTTAGCACAGTGCATAGATAAGCACATACTGCTGGCTCACTACAATACTGGAATAGCAGTGGCAGAGTGTTTGCAGGAAGTGTAAGGATACAGACTGGGCAATTGAAGGTTTATAAGACAAGTTTGCAGGTGCATAGAAGAGTACATGCATAGTGTATAGGGGTTTGAAGCAGTCTATGCCCTAAGGCCTACTTTGCTGCATGAGTACTTAGATACTGACTGGATGATTACAGTTCTGCAAGGAGAGTGGCAGGCTGAATTTATAACAGCTTCAGTATTTCTTATAAATGGAGTGTATAGATACTGACTGGGGAAATGTAGGCCTGAAACACAAGTGTGAATTTGGTTACACTACTACTTGCATAGTGCATAGGAGTTTCAAGCACTGCATGCCCTAAAGCCTGTCTCACTGCCACAGTACATGTACTTATATGTCTGCAACACATCAACCAACCAAATGATTCTCTCTCAATTTTCCCCAATGGACACTGACTCACAGTGTGATTCTAGACTAATAACAGTATTTCTTATAAATGGAGTGTATAGATACTGACCTGGGAAATGTAGGCCTGAAACACAAATGTGAAGATGGTTACACTACTACTTGCATAGTGCATAAGACTTTCAAGGACTGCATGCCATAAAGACTGGTTCACTGCAATGGTACATGTACTTATGTATCTGCAAACACATCAACCAACGAAATCATTCTCTCTCAATTTTCTCAAATGGACACTGACTCACAGTGTGATTCTAGACAAATACAGTATTTCTTATAAATGGAGTGCATAGATACTGACTGGGAAAATGTAGGCCTGAAACACAAGTGTGACTTTTGTTACACTACTACTTGCATAGTGCAAAAATGCTTCACTCAGAATGATTCATAAATGCACACAGACTCACAATGTGATTCTAGACAAAAAATATGAAACCTTGCATTTTACAAAAACACATTTAATAGTTTAGAAACGGTAAGGTCACTAAACACATTCTATATATATGAATGCTGCATTTAACTATACAATCCTGACTCATTTTGCAAATACATAAGCAATTTGCTGCATTATTGGTGCCAACATTGCATCCCAAAAGTGACGCAAGAGAACAACAAAGAGGCGCAAGGGGCTTGTAAATCTGCCCCAGAGTGTATGCAGCAGTGTATGTATACTGACTGGGAAATTGTAGATTTGAAACACAAGTCTGATTCTAGACAAGCAACACTATTAATTACTCTTGAAGTGCGAATATGACTGCACAAATTCTAGAAATATAAATACTGCATTTTACTGTACAACCATGTGTCATTTTGCAAATACAATGGCAATAACTAGTTTCTAATTCAATCAAAACTTGAAAAAAGGATAGATTTTTAAGCACTTATGTGTCTGCAAACACAAAACATACAAAAATGCTTCACTCAGAATGATTCCTGAATGCACACAGACGCACAGTGTGATTCTAGACAAAAAATATTAGACCTTGATTTTATCAAAACACATTTACTAGTCTAGAAACGGTAAAGTGATTAATATGACTGCTGCATTTTACTATACAATCCTGATTCATTTTGCAAATACGTAAGCATTTTACTACATTATTGGTGCCAGCATTACATCAAAAAAGTAACACAATACAAACACAAAGAGGCACAAGGGGCTTGTAAATCTGTCCCAGAGTGTATGCAGCAGTGTATATATGCTGACTGGGAAATTGTAGATTTCAAACACAAGTCTGATTCTACACAAGCAACACTATTAATTACTCTTGAAGACCTAATATGACTGCACACATTTCAGAAATATAAATACTGAATTTTACTGTACAACCATGATTCATTTTGCAAATACAAAACCAATAACTTGTTTCTAATTTTTTCAAAACTTCAAAAAAAGATAGATATTTAAGTACTTATGTGTCTAGAAACACAAAACATACAAAAATGCTTCACTCAGAATAATTCCTAAATACACACAGACGCACAGTGTGATTCTAGACAAAAAATATTAAACCTTGCATTTTACCAAAACACATTTACTAATCTAGAAACAGTAAAGTGACTGCACACATTCCATGTGTATAACTACTACATTTTACTGCACAACCCTGACTCATTTTGCAAATACATAAGCAATTTGCTGCATTCTTTGTGCCATCATTGCATAAAAAAGTGACGCAATGGCAGCACAAAGACGCACAAGAGCCTTGTAGTTTCCAGTAGTGTATGTATACTGACTGGAAAATTATAGATTTGAAACACAAGCCTTATTAACACTATTAACTACTCTAGAACTGAAAAAGTGACTTCACACATTCTACATTTTTTAGTACTGCACTTTACTGCACAAAGCTGACTCACCAAACACATTAACTTACCAAATGCTTTTATCACAATGGTTATCCAAATGAAGACAAACTCAGAATGTGATTCTACACACTTTAGAAGGATAAACACATTACTCTTACTAAAAACAAAATGCACCACATACATTCCCTTTCACGTTATCAACTCACCTTTCAAATTGATTTGTAGATTAAAAAGAATGCCAGTCACACAGTAGATATTCTTATACGGAATCTCTCTACTTCAGTGTTCTTAGCAAAACCAGAAAATGGCACACTTTCCCTCTCAATTTACACATATGTATATGTTAATAACAAATCAAATTGTTTTGCACATTAATCAAAACCGAACACACATTTCTATTGGCTGAATGTTTGAACCCTTTCCAACTGACACAACTTTGAACCCTACCCCCAATTTATTTTGGGCTGTTACCATACTAACAGATCATGTAAAACCCAACTGACCACAGAGGTCAAAAGTTCAGCACACTGTAAAACAGTCCTCCTCAACAAGTTTAGCCTCTGCATAGGTATTTACTTATAAGTACCAATAAAGAGAAAGGCTCTTGGTAGAACCAACCAACATCTAAACACATAAGCTTGATAGGTATCTGAAAAATATATATTTTTTCTTTTTTTTCTTGCTAAGGTACGAATAAAGGATGACTTAGAAACCTCGCAGCATACTTCGTTCGGCCGCGCATGGTACGTGTACTCAAATTTTATTGTAAAAAAAAAATAGCCCCTAACACTAATTTTTATTATCCCAGGGGACCCCATCCCCCGGGGCTCATATAAAACATTGGGGACCATGGGGGACGCCCCAATGCCCCCATGGTCCCAGCCGGCTCCCCGCGTCCTTCCGGAGCCGGCATTGCTTTTCTGCATAGGGAGCAGCTAACATGCTGCTCCCCATACAGAAAAGCAATCGACTTTGGTTTTTGGAAGAGAGAGCACCTGCTCTCTCTTCCAAAAACCAAAGCAGATTGCTATGGTAGGGCGAGAGCTGTGAGGCTCCCACCCTACCATAGAAAACAGCAGTGTCCCGGGGTAGGCACCCCAGGATACGGCAGGAGCCAGCCCTTGAGGGTGGCGGTCCCCAGGGCCGCCCCAAGGCTCCAGGAGGGGGGCTGCGCGGCCCCCCTCCCAACACTTAAAAGCCCCAGGGTTGGTGGCTGCGGGGTCCATAACAGGCCCCCCATTTTAAAAATGTGGTGCCCCAGGGAGGTGGCAGTCCCCGGGGCGTGTGGGCTTGCCTCCCCCACACAACTTTTTTTTATTTAAAAAAAGAAGCCCCGGGGTGGCGGTCCCCGAGACTGCGGGGGCCGTAATGTCAAAGCCCTGGGGGGTGGCGGTCCCCGGGGCTGGGGGGCGCCTCTGGCCAACCACTACAATAAACACTTTGCCCTGGGACTTTCCCCTCCCCCGGCGGCTAATTACCATGAAAGTGACCTTCAAGTTTTTTTTCTTTTTCACAGCGTACGGTTACCGTATGCGTATCACACGATTTAAAAAAAATTATAATAATATTTTTTAGACCTTGAGGGTCCTTGTAGGACACCCAGAGCAGGCTTAGGGGGTCAAGAAGTCCTATGGCAAATAACAAAGTTTTCCTCTCAATCTACACACTCAATCTACACACATATACAAATAAATAACAAATCGCATTTATTCCCACATTAAATCAAGAGGAAACACACTTTTCTATTGCTTAAACTTTTGATCCCTTTCCAACTGACAACATTTTCACCCCTACTCCCATTCCGCATTCTGTCTGTTACCATAGAAACACTTCAGGGAACACTTAACTAAGCACACAGGGGAAAAGTTCATCAAACAATGTTGCAAATCTAAACAGCAAGTGTGCTTGACTTGTCAATATACCAGCTTATCTTAAGTAACATTCTTTTCTATCACTTTTTGTTAACCAATAAATATCAGGCTTTTAAAAAAACAGAAAATTGCAACCTAG